>NC_142001.1:3179166-3815000 GCF_049901715.1 Pseudonaja textilis | reverse complement strand
AGTTGGCTTCATACGGGGCAGGGCCAGTATGTTGCCTCTAATGAATCCTTTGAAGCGTTTTGAAGTTTGGCTTGAGAATCATGATTTAATTAGGGCAATTGCTGGAATCCTGACAGCCTGAATGAGCCTGGGTGAAGATTGGGTGAAGAGATCCACCTCAGAGAACCCACAATTTTGGGCTCAATTGTGGTAGTCTGTTAACATAAGGAGGGTCTCACAGCTGCATAATGGATGGGGAAACAGGCTCAGAAAGGACCATCCTTATATTAAGAGACTAAATTCCAGGTGTTAAGTGAGAAATTTGCTAAGGAGTTTTGCCCCATTTTACAACTTTTCTGGTCCCATTTGTTAAGTGAAACTCTGCAGTTCTTAAATGTTACTGTTACTAATTGACTAATTGTTACATGGCTGTTACTAATTGACTTTACTCATCAGAAGGTCTCAAAAGGGGATCCCATGACCCCGGGACACAGCAACTGTCATAAATATGAGTCAGTCGTCAAGCACCAGATGACCATGGGGATGCTACAACAGTCATTAAGTGTGAAAAACAGTTATAAGTCATCAGTGCCGTTGTAACGTTGACCGGTCACTAAATGAACTGTTTTTAAGTCAAGGGCTGCCTGTATAAAAGTAACAGCAGGAGAATTGTCCTTTCAGACTTGCAAGATTCTGTTAATGCAGCTGTACAATAAAGTAGAATTCGCTTATCTATTCGTGTTTCCTCTCTGCTCTACCTGGCAAGGCTGGCAGACATTACAGATTAAACAGAGTTGGAAGGGACCTTGTAGGTCATCTAGTCCAACCCGCTACCCAAGCAGGAGACCCTACACCATTTCTGATAGATTAGGAGGCTCAAACTGGTGAACCTGGCAGCAGACACCACCTATATGAGAGCTCCCAGGGGATTTGTGGCATAAAGCTCTCTTTGTACACATTCCTCGCCCATCACAGTGACTGGCGTTTTGCTCCTGGGAAAGAACAAACTGCTTCCTATTTCAGGCAAATGAAACCAAACCTGTAATTTGGCAACCCTCGCAAGCTGGCATGTCATTAACTTTGCATCCGTGCTAACATCAGCTAACAAGTCAAGGCACAACCCAGCCGATGACCATGTTTTTTGCCTGTCCTCTTGCAAACGAGCCCTGCCTTCCAGTCAGTCAGCCAAAGCCAGATCCAACTCACGGATGGCCTTTGTCGTTTTCAAAAAGAGAAAAGAGATCGCTTCATTGCTCCAATGCATTTCATTATAAACAGGCTGTCCAACTATACCTTTTAACCCTGAAAAATCTCCAAGGTAAGAATAACACTGGAACGTTTAGCCAACATAGCTTCTCCCCTTCTCTCTCTCTGTTCTTTCTTTTTATTTTAAGTCCTCTTCCTTGAATTGTATGGAAATTTAAAAAGTTAACTTAGCAATACATGACATTAATGATTTCTAATACAGCCAAAGTCAGTGCTTCATGCATTTCTTTTATCTCTTTTCTCTTTCTTTTTTGTACTTATTTTTTTCTTTATACTTTCTCTCCCTCTGAGTTTAGTTTATATTTGCTTTTACTGTTGTAATTAAAATCTTCAGAGTATGTGTGCACAAAGGTTGATAGGTGGGGCGGGGAGAGAGAGAGAAATGATAGAAATGGATGGGTGGATGGATGGATGAGAGAGAGATGAGAGAAGGGAGGCAGGACAGACGGATACACAGACAGAGGACAGGTCCCTGGGGTGGGGTGGGAATTGATATAGGTCAAGTTGTGCAATCAAGAGCAATAACACTTAAGACTTATATACCGCTTCACAGTCCTTTGCAGCCCTGGTCTCTATGCGATTTACAGAGTCAGCCTCTTTCTGGGTCCTCGTTTTACCCACCTTGGAGATATGGAAGGCTGAATCAACCTTGAGCCTGGTGAGATTCGAACTGCTGAATTGCAGGCAGCAGAAGTAGCTTGCAGTCCTGCACCCTAATCACTGCGCCACCACAGCTAAAGCAAGCAAAACTATTTCTTTCTAGGCGTCCAGCCAACAGCATCCTGTGTAAGTGTTGAGCTAACCTTCAAGCTGCATTGGTTATGGATGAAAAGAGTAAACTTACACAGCGCAAACTGAGCAATGGTGACAACGGTCAGGTTTGATGAGCTGACATCTGTCACAGAATCGAATGGCTGGAAAGAACACAACAAAAATGCCCCCAATTAATCATCATCACGAGTGCAAATTCTGTCTCATAAACTTGTTCCTAGAAAGACCAAGGCATCTTTTGCAACCTTGGCAACGTTTTTAAGGTGTGTAAACTTCAACTCCCAGAATTCCCAGCTAGCATGGGGAATTCTGGGAGTTGAAGTCCATACATCTTAAAGCTGCCAACTTTGAGAAACGTAGGACTAAGGCAAGATTTGAGGGCTATTTTGAAGATAGGCGATGCCTTATATAAAACTACTTCCTAGGTGGCTGAATGCTACGGGAGAGAGATTATGGTGTAGGGACACGTGATTCATTCCAGCTGAACTGATGACTTTATGGACAAAGTCCTTTCTTGACGACAGAAGTTATTTAATGCTTCCTTTTTCTAGGATGCTTGGTCAATTTCCCATATCGGAGTGAGTCCAATTCCTCCAACTTTTCTGGCCAAGCTTTTCAGGGGCTTCTATCATATATTTTATATAAAGCTTCTCTGATGATTTATTAGTCCCTGCTGAATACAAATGGCAAATTATGATGCTGATTTTCCATAAATTTACCACTGAACTGTAGCATGCTCATCCTGGATATGAACACTGCTATTCATCATCCACTCCTGTGAAATCAGGAACAAGAATCAGAAAAAAAAACAAACCCAGTGCATTCAATAGGGGACACCTTTACATTCCATGTGGGGGGGAGGAGCAATAATTAGGTCAGCTTTTCTCAATCTTGTGCCCTCCAGATATATTTTGGATTAGAGCTTGCAGAATTAGCAGCCAGAAGGGGCTATTTCCCCAGATCTGAATTCACCCCACCTCCAGTTTTACAATCCCAACTGGCATCTAGAAATCACAGTGTAGATTTCAGCTGAGGTGAAAATGCTAAAATCTGCCAGGGAAAAGGTTGTAATGATGTCACAAGGCCTGCATTTTGGTTTTAAGAGCTGGAATGAATGAATGAATGAATGCCTTATCCAGAGGTGGGCAACTATGGCCCCTTTATGACTTGTGGACTTCGACTCCCAAAATTCCCGAGCTAGCATGGCTTGCTCAGGAATTCTGGGAGTTGAAGTCCACAAGTCATAAAAGGGCCATAGTTGCCCACCCCTGGCCTTATCGGTCCTTCGCCTTTAAATACAAAAGCCAGACATTTTGTCATCACTGGTTTTGATGATGCTCTTCGTCTCGCCCAAAGTTCCCCCACAAAATGGGGGGGTGGGGGGGTGTCAGTCTGGGTTGCTTGCCCAAACCAACTTGGAAACTCACCGCCATTCCCTGTTCTTGTGCAAACTGGCAACTTCCGGGCCATCTCTAGGAGGATCTGCCTTTGGCCCTCGGGCCTTTCTTCGTTCTCATAGCGCTCCTTGTCGGCATATGACATGTGGAACTGGAAGTAGGAGAAAACGAGGGGAACACACACAGTTGTAGAACAGGGGCCTCTTTATGACCTGGGGACTTCAGTCCCCAGAATTCCTGAGCCGGCGGCCTTTGAAGTGGCCACTCCAGAAACATCTTGCCTGAACCTGATCGGTCCTGGGGGGGAATCAGCAGTGGGGGGGCAGTTAAGGGAGGGAAAAGTTGAACAAAGGGATTTTTTGGCCCACGATTCTCAGTTCCGCTATACGCTTGACTTCTAAATAAAAGTATACCTTTTCTCAACAAATGGAGCCAAGGATTGTTGTTCACCTACTTCGAGGTTCAAGTGGTGGCAAGTCTGACATTAGGAATGGAGGTGGCCAGAGGCACAGGTGGGCTTCAGGTGTCCAAAAAAGAAGCCACCTTCCATCACTGACAGAGAACACCAGGCAACATAATAAATGAAGATTCAGCGTCAGGTGAGAAGAGTGAGTAGCAGTGATGGTATTCAGCCAGTTTGAACCGGTTCAAGCGAACCAGTAGCAAGGATTTGGCAAGGGTCGCTGAACCCGTAGTAAGCTCTGGCTGGCCACGCCCCCGTCCCGATCGCCTAGTCGCCACTGGCTCGTTTGCCCCGCCCGCCTGACACTCGCCCCTTAAGGTATTTCTTTTCTTTTTTTTTCCTCCCAACAATCAACTGTTCATACGATCAGCTGTGCCAGGATTTCCCTAGCTGGGTTACTGCTTCCCCCAGGAGGGTCACCTGAGGCCCAGGAAGGCAAAAAATGGAGGGGTGAACGCCCCCCTCTCTTGCCTTCCTGAGCCCCAGGGGAAACTTCTGGGAGCAAAAATGGCCCCCCAGGAGGCTTGCCTAAGGCCCAGAAGGCCCCCCCAAAAGGGTGGGGGTGGGGTCGCTGCAAAAAAAAAAGGCCATGCCCACCCAGTCATGTGGCCACACCCACCAAACCACACCCACCAAGCCAGGCCCAGAGAACCGGTAGTAAAAAGTTTTGAATCCCACCACTGGTGAGTAGGAACACATTCAACTTCTCTGCCCACTTCCCTCAGCTAGAATCTCGTGAAAGGCCAATTATTGGTGTCCACCAGGCAGCTCCTCCTTTTGTTACCCAGATGGCACTTAGACTTAGATACCGCTTCACAGCGCTTTACTTTTAAAGTCTCGAAGCGGTTTAAAGAGTCAGCCTCTTGCCCCCTGCAATCTGGGTCCTCATTTTACCAACCTCAGAAAGATGGAAGGCTGAGTCAACCTGGAGCCGGTCAGGATTGAACCCCTGGCAGTGAGCAGTGACTCAGCCTGCAATACTACATTCTAACCACTGCACCACCATGCCACCAAGATGGCTGATTTCACAATTAAAATATAGCAAAAACTGAAGCCCTTATGATTATTTCTGCCCTCCCATCAGCTCTCCTGGTGGGGAAGATTTCACAAACTTCTTATTCACAGAGACTTTGCCCCTGTGGATCTGGGGAGTAGAAACTCTCCCTCCTGCCCTCATGTGGTGCCCTTTCTATGACCCCCCCAGACCTGCTCTGATCACCCCAAGCATCTCCCAATACAAGACTGTTCGTGTTTATAATTTTTTTAAAGAGATGCTAACCCCATACCCATGTATCAGGTGGCCAAACACCTGCACTAAGTAATACAGTCGCATAGAATTTTTTAATTAGATATGTTTTATTGTCCTATTATTTTTTCCCTTCCTCAATAACAAATTGCTGTCTTAAACTATTTCTCTCTTTTTAATGTAAAGGCTGGCCAAAGACCCCAATTGATTTATATTTGATTTATCTCAGGATCTAGCCCCCCATGCTTTACACAGTGGCGGCACTCAACTGCTTTGAAGCTCATTGAATTTGGTAGTCAACCCATTTTGACATGAGCATTTTTGTCCCGGTACTCATTGTTTGTTTGGTATTCGATGCATTGTCAGTGTTGGCTACCTTCTGATTCGCTACATTATTTCTTATGGGAAAAACCTATCTGGTACTCATTATTTTTAGTACTCATAGCACCTCCTGGAACCAATTAATGATGAGTACCGAGGTACCACTGTAATTGTAACTGCCCCCAGACTGATCCACTTGCTTTCTGACCGTGAGAGCAGATCTACAGTTATGATGACACGGCCTATTTATTCTTGAGGGTGTCCACACCATTTCTGTTCTAGCTTCTCTCTTTATTTCAGCCTTCTCCCTCCAGACTACATTCTCTCCAGACATCTGAATCAACTCTAATTTGGGGGTTGAAGGTCACACTTCTGGAAGGCACCCAGGTGGGGGAAGATCGGTTAATTCCTTTTATAAAAGTCCAGAGTTTTTTTACCTTTTTGTCCGGTTGAAGTGGAGGAGTAAATATAGACATCCAATACGTCCATATGAAGAATACAAAGATGATATGGAATACGGTGAGGTAGGCCACTAAAGAAGAAGAAGGAAAGTATTAACCAAGGAAGCAGAAATGCCCTTTTTGCTCCTAATCCGTTAATAATATCCTTGACTTTCACAACAGGCAGCTTCTCTCAAAGCGCCTCTATGCTTAAGACTGGAAGGATCAATGTGGAGTATGGGTTTATTTTATTTATTTGAATTTATATGCCGCCCATCACGTGATTCCAAGCAACAATAGTGAAGTCCTCGGGCTAGGAAAGGGAAGGACATGGGTCCTACTCCTACCTTAGGCCCCCAATCAGCTGGGCTAGTCACTTTCTCTCAGCCCAACACAGGAGGCCATGGAAAACCATTTCTGGGGGAAAAAAAACTTGCCAAGAAAATAGCAGAGACTTCTGCAGGCAATCTCCAGGAATCAGACATGATTGAACAGAAGAAAAAATGCTTATGAAGGGAGGTGAGACGCTTCGGGGGGGAAACACGGTCATCCCACGAGGAAGCAAGATACATTCCTCCCTACATTATGATTTCTTCAACTGGCCAGGGATACAAAAAAGAAATGCACGGTTTGAGATCCCTTTCAAACACAAATTGCTGGGGGGGCAGGGAGGGGAAGGAGATGGATTCCATCAAGAAACGGACAATGGAGGAGAGAAATCTAAGCCCCTTCCCAAGCCCACAACTGCTTAGAGTCTCAATCTAAACGGGGAGCTGAACTTTGGCGTAAGCTGCCCAGAGCTACCCTGCAGTAAGACGGTAGCCAATACATTAAACAAAACAAAACAATTCATAAATAAATAATCAATCAATCACTCACTCAAACTTCCTGGCTAAGCAAGCAATTTGAAACTGGATCACCAAGGCCCAGCTTCTCCCTTGCATGTCCCCTTAATTCAGGGGTCCCCAAACTTGGCAACTTTAAGACTTCTGGGAGTTGAAGTCCACAAGCCTTAAAGTTGCCAAGTTTGGAGAACCTCTGCCTTAATTAGTTGAGTGCAACTTAGATCCTCCTACATCCATCCATCCACAAGCGATGGGGGCTTCCAAGGTCTTATTTCAGGCAGGGCCTGGGGACATTTTGCATTTCTATGAGCCTCAACCACACCTCGGGTAGAAGACTCCCATCAATGAGTCCTTTCTATCTCTCTGGGATAATCCTAGAGGATTATCATAGTAGGTGACTGCAAAGACATCTAGAGCAGAACGAAGTATAAAGATCAGATATAATAAATATCCACCTACCTTTTTCTACAGAGTTCGTCAGAGTCACTGAAAGAGAAAATAAGGACATCTTCAAATGACGTATCATGGTTTCCACAAAGAAATATGCTTGCAATTACATATATGCTGACCGTGTCTGAAATTAATTTTCACCTTATGGGTCATAAATCATTGTATTATTAATTCCACTGCATTGATAGTCACTTATTCACTTGTTTTATTATCCTTATAACTGAAAGGGCACAAAAACCAAACAATGACATGTGGAGTTACTTCTGAGTACTTACTTTCTTGTTGGCCTACAGACAGAATCTTGCCAGACTAAAGCAAGATTTTTTTTTTCAACAAGTTTATTCATGGAAAGGATGAGAGCTTTGTGGAGAATATAAATGGCTTTGGAACTGGTGCTGATCTGCTGCAGATTTACTAAAACCTTCCTTGGAAGTTCTACTCTACTCTTCCACTTTTTCTAATTTTATGAATGAGGTTAAGACCTTCTGTCTTTTCCATCTGAATTGGATGATTTTTAAAAGATTACATCTGTTGATTTAATTAGCTACCATACTTGGCATAGGATATTAATAAATAAGAATAGCAGTAATAACTATAGATGACATCCACCTTTTGCTCCTTCTTAGCTCCGTCTCATTTGCCTGCCTGCTTCTTTAAGCTCACCTGTGAATCACTTTTTACACCAACATTCACACCTGCCCACATTTAGTTGGACTGAGCTTCCATTCATTCCAAGAGTGCTTATCTTTCCAGGCCAAAAAAGGGAAGCATCTGAGGGATAGCAGCCTACAACCAATTGTTGTTGTTTTTTTCCGGCTGTGTCATAGCTGCAGTACTGCAAAAATCACTTGCCATGCTCAATCAAAGCCGCTTTCAAAGTCCTACTCGCCTCAAAAGAAGGTGAGCACAATATATACACTAACAAGTTGAAGCAAAATGGCTTTACCCTTCTTCTAAACCAGAAAAGGAGACAACACTGTACATTTACAAATATTTTGTTTCTTGCAGATTCTTTCATTGTGGATTTGGTCACATCTTCTCCTCCCAACCATTAGGCTGAGAAGAAGATCCCCAAGGACTAAGCAGAACAGAATAGTGGCCAGCATCTTTAATAACCTGGATGCCAGCATCTCTTTAACAAATTTAATTGATTACAATATTTTAAAAACACTGAATGTGATGGACTTCATTGACATACATTTTTGTCCTTACACCTCATGCAAGATCTTCTGGGAGGCAATCTTACTGCTGCACCTTCGTCTTACCCCTCAGGAGTATCACAGGGGTCACTTCTGCCGAGAGGCAGAATCCCTCTGCAGACACCCCCCCACCCTGAAGAAAACCACAGGCTTGCCCACATTGCCAACAGGATGGCAAGCCAAACCTTTCTGTGGCAGTGTGTATGTGCCTGTACATGTAATCTGAAAGACTGACCTGGAGGCAAATTAAAACTCAACCATTTTCTATCTGCAAACTCAGTTTTAATTAACTGAATCAATGGGATTAACAAACCACCAGATGCTTTAAATTCCCAGGTAAATGGAGTGGCTCACGCTTGCTTTGAAACAGTTTTACAGTCAAGTCTGTTCCCTCCTTAAATGAAGGTTGACGGATGGTTGATACTGTTGGTTTTCTCTGGTACCATCAACGTCTGGAAGAGAAAGGGATGTTTCTACCTTTAGAGCTCCCTCCAGTAAACCCACCCTTGATTTCCGGCCTCGGCTGCACTTGGCGGGTTGCTGGGACAAGCCGTCTCTGCAGTCTCCTTTCTCTCCCAATTCTCCTAGGAGGGTCATTATGTAAATGGGTGAGCTATTTTTTTAAAACTAAGAGCTTTAGCACCACTTTGATTTTTGCTCCAGTCTATCTAGGAGGTCACGCAAAGGAATGAGTCTCAAGAGAAGATGGAATTATGTTGCAGATGTCTCAGCTAGAGAACTTGCTTCTAATGGATTAGGGGTCAGGGGTATCTATCTTTTCTCTCCTGAATGATGAAACGTAGGGAGGAAGGGCTCTTGAAGGACCCCACAGTCAGATCTAAAAGTAGAGACTGCAGACTCCAGAAGTTTTAATAAACTTTGGTCCAGCTGCCATCATTTAACCTTTTTAGATGCTTTTGGCCTGGATGATTGAGTCTTCATTTACATTTGCAATATATTTTGGGGAGAAGCCCCTGCATTTGGCACGGCAAGAGTTAATTCCAACGACTCTCTGCCTAACTTGTCATTTTGACTGTAGAAGTTACTTGGGTGAGCAATGAAACGTCTCAGTTTAATAAATTTTGGTCCAGTTGCCATGATTTAATCTTTCCAAATGCTGCAGAATCCAGTTTCTAAGAACCAAGTGGAACCTGCCCCAAATTCACCAAGTACTGTAGCTTTAACAAAGTTCTAATCAAATTTAATCCACCCACTCGGTATAATGCTCTTTATAATTACACTGAGCTGCATTAGCAGATTGTTGTAAGAAAGCTCCCAGATTGCCTGTGCTCATACGCCACCCTAAACAAACTGCACTTCAGAAAACAACAGGGAAGAAATGCTTTGGCCCTAATGCCAGCACTTTGCAAAATACCACCAACTCGGTTCCAGCCAGACTGGGGAATTCTGGAAATTGAAGTCCACAGAGCTTAAAATTGCTGAGCTTGAGCAGCGGTGCCTTAATGTAAGTGGGATGCTTTAAAGCAGTAGCAGCCGCCTTTTTTCGCCCCAAGCTCTCCTGGAAACAAACCAACAAACAAAGCTGAGCTGCTTTTGAGGTGCAGCTTTCACAAGACGTTGGAAGCGCTTCCTCCAAACCATATCGGAGGCACTAAGTGCAGCCTGATACGCCAACCGGGCAATCCGGTTTTGTGTGTATATTGGTTCTCTCTGCACAACCCCTGTGTTGGTTCAAGGAAGCGGAAGTTACAAGGTCAGGTGAGCAGCATCGTCGAATTGAATGATCCCAGAGAGGCTTTAAGCCAAGAAGGGAGGGGAGAACGTGGCCCTTTTATGTCTTGTGGACTTCAACAAGTCATAAAGACTTAGAGTAACTTTAGTGTCACTTTGGGAATGTACACTAATTGGCATACATTCAAAGGGAATTTCGTTGCATGCAGTTCTCAAAGGGTCGCCACCTCAGATATACACTACATAAACATGACCATCAAATCAATAAATCAAATAAATAAATATGCATTTACCCACAAACAGGACGTGGAGAAGCACCACAGTCTAGTCCGGATGTACGCATGTATAAAAGGCTCATGATTCCCACCCTTTAAGCTCTTTAGACCGATCGCCAGCTCCTCTTCCTGCTTCTAGTGGGGGAAGCAAGCCCCAGAGCTCTGCTGGCTGGGGAATTCTGGGAGTTGGAAGTCCACATGTCTTAAAAGTGGCCAAGGTTGGAGACCCCCAGTATAGGGTCTCTGGCTTGAACAGCGGTTGGACTACAGGACCTCCAAGGTCCCTTCCAACCCTATGATCATATACTCTTATCAGCTGGAGAATTCTGGGAGTTGGAAGTCCACAAGTCTTAAAAGTGGACACCTGCATAACTGGATAGAAGCATTCCTGTCAAACAGACAACAAATGGTCAAAATTGGGAGCGTCCTATCAAATTCTGTACCTGTCAACAGTGGTGTCCCCAAAGGCAGCGTTCTAGGACCAACTCTTTTCATACTCTAGATAAATGACCTCTGTGATCATATTAAGAGCAACTGCGTCCTCTTCATTGCTGATGTAAAGCTAATCAACACCACAGACAATACTACCCTTCAAAAAGACCTCGACTATGTATCAGAATGGTCAAACAAATGGCAATTTCAAATCTCAACAAACAAATGCTCTGTCTTACATATTGGCAAAAAAAAAAAAAAAAATAAAATAAAATACAGGCTGAATAGTCAAGACCTTGTTGATGATCCAAACTCTGTCAATGATCTTGGAATAGTAATCTCTAATGACCTAAGTGCTGGAGCCCACTGTAACTACACAGCCAAAAAGGCATTAAGAGTTGTTAACCTAATCTTACGTAGCTTCTTCTCTGGTAATATCACACTACTAACTACAGCTTACAAAACATTTGCTAGACCAATACTTGAATACAGCTCATCGGTCTGGAACACACATTACGTATCTGATATTAGCAGAGTTGAGAAAGTCCAGAAATATTTCACAAGAGAGTTCTCCACTCCTCTACTCGTTGCAGAAGACCTTATGCCACCAGACTTGAAATTCTAGACCTAGAAAACCTTGAATTACGCCATCTTCAGTCTGATTTAAGTATGGTATATAAAATCATACATTGCAATGACTTACCTGTCAGCTTCAACCACAACAAAACAAGAGCAAAGAATAGATACAAGCTCAAGCTTAACCGCTCCAATCTTGATTAAAATGACCACTCTGACTTCAGCCACAGAGTGGTCAATGTCTGGAATACTCTACCTGACTCTGTGGTTTATTCCCCAAACCCCAAAAACTTTAACCTTAGACTGTCTACTATTGACCTCACCCCTTTCCTAAGAGGCCTGTAGGGGGGCGTGCATAAGCGCACCAACATGCCTACCGTCCCTGTCTTGTTGTTTCTTTTATTTTTCTTATATGTATCCATGTATTCATAACTATGGTTTTACTTACACCTATTATCTTGTAAGCAATTGACAAACCAAATAAAATAAATAAATAAATAAACAAGAAAGAAAGAAAGAAAGAAAGAAAGAAAGAAAGAAAGAAAGAAAGAAAGAAAGGTGGCCAGGTTTGGGGACCCCCCTGCCCCAGAGAGATAAACCCCCGCACCCATCCCCATTAAAAAAAAACACCCCTCGCTCCCTTCTCGATTTTGCCCACCCGGCGGGCGGAGACGACTTAAAAGGCAGCTGGGCGAGCACCAGCCTCGTTTGCAAGGCGAGGAGAAGGCCGGACCCCTTTGCTCGGTGAGGATCCGGGGGTCCCCAGGGCAGGACATTTGGGGGTTGTGAAGGGAGGGGCGACCTGTCCAGGCTCAGCAAGAGGGCAGCGCCCACCCACCCCGTCGACGCCCTCCCCTTGGAAGAGCTGGACGGGGGTGGAATTAGCCCCCCACCAAACACACCTGGCAACCCAACGAGTCCCCAGAAGCCTGGGACTCCAGTGCCCATCATCCCCAGCCCCCGGGGGAGCTGTAGCGCAGCACCGTGCGAGGAGGGAGCCCCGGCTGGGGAGGATGGGAGCGGCAGCGCTGGGGGGGGCGGGGGCGGGAGGGAAAAGCGCTTCCGTCCAGGCTGGGGACGATGGGTCGCGAGCCCCCCCACCCGCCCGCGGCGCCCTCCTCCTCCTCCTCCTCCTACCCAGGCAGAGCTCGACGACGTAGGCGTAGTAGGACCAGAGCACCACCAGCACGATGATGAGGACGGGCAGCCAGCCGAAGACCCGCTGGCAGCACCGCAGCCCCCGCGACAGCGCCATCCCCGCCGCGGCGCCCCTCGCGGGCCGGGCCCGGCCGCATCGGCGCTCGGCTGAGCGGGGCTGGGCGGCGCCGCCCGACCCCTCCCTGCCTTCCTCGCTCGCTCGGGGCTCGGCTGGGCCGCCTGGCCGGCCAGCGCGCGGCGCGACGGGAAATGTAGTGCCGGCAGCGGCGTGGCGGGCAGAGGGCCGCCCGTGGGGCAGCGCGGACGGCAGGGAGACGCGCATGCGCGCCCTGCCTTCGCACGCCCAGCTCCCCCGGGAAGGCGCGGGGATGGCCGATCGCTGGCGGGGGAGGACGCAGCTAGGAAGGGATCGCGCGCTGCTCTCCGGAACGGTGGATGGAAACTTTTCATTCTAGAAATAAGGAGGAATTTCCTTGACAGGGAGAGCAATTAACCAGTGGAACAGAAGTTGCCTTCGGAAGATGTGGGAGCTTCATCCCTGGAGGCTTTCAAGAAGAGACTGGACTGCCATCTGTCAGAAGTGGTGTAGGGTCTCCTGCTTGGGTGGAGGGTTGGACGAGATGGCCTACAAGGTCCCTTCCAACTCTGATTATCTGTTAAATACCTGTTAAGCAGGAAAACCTGCACCATTTCAGACAAATGGTTGTCCAGCCTCTTCTTGAAAGCTTCCAGGGTTGGAGCACCTACAACTTCTGAAGGCAACTTCTGTTTCGCTGGTTGATTGTTCTTACTGTTAGCAAATTTCTCCTTAGTTCTAGGTTGCTTCTCTCCTTGATGAGTTTCCAACCTATTCTCCAAAGCACCAGAAGGCAGGTCAAGAAGCAATGGATGGAAACTCTTCAAGGAGAGAAGCAACCTAGAACTAAGAAGAAACTTCCTGACAGTGAGAACAATCAACCAGTGGAACAGACCTTGCCTTCAGAAGTTGTGGGAGCTTCATCACTGGAAGCTTTCAAGAAGAGACTGGACCGCCACTTGTTAGGGTTAACCCTAACCCTAACCCTAAGCAGGGGGTTGGACTAGAAGACCTCCAAGGTCCCTTCCAACTCTTATTCTATTCTCTTCCCAGCCATAGGATGGCTTGTGGTTCTTCAAGGACTGCAAGACCATAATCTGTAAACCTAACCATGGCTTAGTATTCTGGATGAATGTGAATGAGAAAGCTGTGGATGTGGATATTTTCCAATCCAAAGCACCAGAAGACAAGAAGCAACGGATGGAAACTACTCAAGGAGAGAAGCAAACTGGAATTAAGGAGGAATTTCTTATCAGTGAGAACCATCAATCAGTGGAACACCTTGCCACCAGAAGTTGTGGGGGCTCCAACACTGGAGGCTTTAAGAAGAGGCTGGACAGTCTCTTGTCTGAAATGGTCTATGCCCCATACCAGGGATCTCCAAACTTGGCAACTTTAAGCCTGGTGGACTTCAACTCCCAGACTTTGTCTTTCAGCAGGAGATCACACAGAAGTAACACCTTCTCTTTTATCTTATTTATTGAGGAGACTGAAATGGACACCAGTCTGGGGTATAACATCCTGGGTGGGTCAGTGCCTTACAATAAAATATAAATACCAACAAAATGATAGTAACAGCAAACAGTACTATATGTCAGGGGTCTCCAACCTTAGTGTCATGCCCCTATTGGAATCAGATTCTGAGGGAGAGGTGGAACAGCTGACAGAGAGTGGGCGTATGGCTCCGGTGGCTGGAGGATATGGGAAGGGCACAGGCCAGCTGGGCATTCAGGGGAAGACCCAGGCCTACCCGCCTCTTCATCCTAGGGCATGCAGGAAGGAACAGATAAGGGGGCAACATGAGTTGTGTGGTTTACAGGGAAGGAAAGGGCCCTGATCCCCTTCATGGGCTGCAGCTGGGAAGACTGTTTAAAAGGGCAAACTGCGCATGGCAAAGTTGCTGGAAGCAAAGCGTGCATTAACTTTGTTTGTCAAGTCTTATCTGAGTTCTGGCGTCCTCCCAAGTGTGTGTATTTCGTTATCTTTTGATGTCTGCAATTCCTTATCCTGTCCTGTCTCGTTAATTGTGCAGCGTGGTTTGTGTTGGTTTTTATTTATGATTTATATATGTACTTTGAGTTTGGATAGAATTTCTTCCCTTTAAAAACTGTTCTTGGGAGAGTTTTTTCTCCAGCTGATCATAACTGGACATTGGAGGCCAAATTGGAGGAATTAAAGGGACTTTACCTATTTTTGTGACTTTGTTGCTTTTGTGCCACACCCCTTTTGGGTCATCACACTTGGCAACTTTAAGAATTCTGGGAGTTGAAGTCCACAAGTCTTAAAATTGCCAAGGTTGGAGATCCCTGCTATATATTGTCCCCAAACAATATTCCCACCCACCCATCCACCCATCTTGGCTCCAGCCTCATCCCAGCCCAATCTACAGTTTCTTGAGGATGGTGGACTTGAATTGTTGAAAGGTGAGATAATGCAGATTTGGGGGGAGGAGGGGCAGGGTGCCCTCATTTGAAGGCAGCTAAAGAGAGAGCAAGAAGGCCGGCTCTGTGTGTGTGTGTGTGTGTGTGTGTGTGTTTGTGCAGTCGATTTGCATTGTTGCATGGGCAGCGTGTCCTCCGTGCCCCCCGAGGTTGAAAGAGCAGCTGCAGGTGGCGGCTACGTGCTGTGGCTTCTCTGCCAAGGGGGCAAGGCCGTTTGGCAGTGCAGTGGGGCAGTGACTCAAAAGTGGGCAGAGGGGCTGCTGCCGGGGGTGGGATTCAACTTTTTTCACAACCAGTTCAGTGGGCGTGGCTAGGTGGGCATGGCCACGTGACTGAGTAGGCGTGGCTTTTGGGGGGGCAGCACACCCCTCCATTTTGTGGGCGGGGGCCTTCGGGGCCTCAGGGAAGCCTCCTAGGGGGTGGCTTGCTCCAGGAAGCTTCCCTGGGGCCCAGGAAAGCAAACAGAAAATGGAGTGCAGAGTTTGCTGTGCTTCTCCCTCCATGTTTTGCTTTCCTGGGCTTCAGGGAAGCCGCCTGGGTGAAGGAGTAAGACAGCAAGGGGAATCCCAGCACAGCTGATCATAGGAACAGTTGAGGGTCTGGAGGCGGAGGGATAAAAAATAATTTAAAGGAGTGACTGAAACCTAATCAGCGATGTCGGGCATGCACACAATGTTGTGCATGCACGATAAGGACTGACTGGGAGGAGCGGGCGGAACGGGGCAGGGCTAGCCAGCCGCAAGATTTTCCAGTTCTCTGGATTGCGCAGAATCATAACAACCAGTTCTATAGAACCGGTCTGAACCGGTAGAATCCCACCCCTGGGCTGATGGTGTGTGGCTGCCCCTGGAGGCGGAGGGGCAGGTGTTTCTTCAGGCACCATCTTCACAATGTCTTTTTAAGATGGATAATATTGAATCCTAATGAATATTTCCCTTTCAGCTCCTATTCATTTGGGCATTTACAAAAAACAAAATGAAACACCCCACCCTTGATTCTCTAGATCTCTAAGACTAGATTACTGATTGAATTCTTTATTGTCATTGTATGTATATACACAGTATACATACAACAAAATTCACATAACACCCAGAGACCAGATTCAACATGAACACACACATGGCAATCCTCAAACACCTCCCCACCCGCGAAAATCCCCCACCTTCTAAAACACAGAAGCATCCACACAACAGAATAATGTCCAACAGCTCACTGACGGTGGTCCTTAAGCATTGTGAAGTGCAATTATAGTTCTGGGATAAAAACTATTCAGAGAACGTGTGGCCCGAGTTTTAATGGTTCTGTATCTTCTGCCAGAAGGCAACAGTTCATAAAGATTGTAAGCAGGATGGGAAGAGTCTCTGAGAATGTTGTGCAACTTCCTTAAACAGTGAGATGTGAAGATGTCATCCAGGTCTGGTAGCTGATACGAGGGACAACATTTTAATTTGGACTTCAACCGCAAAAAAGGCAAAATCCGTTGCTTCCCCAAGCTGTCTAGTCAGTTGACAGTTGTCTACTCAGATGGACTACCTCTGGTTAGCAGATTCAGGGCTCACTTGCAAAATCCCCTTAAAGTTGGCTAAACAATTAAAAGGCCCGTTTGCCAGCTGATGATTATTTTTCAAATCTCAGGTCCAGGCCAATCACAGCCTTAATTGTGACGTCAGCAGTCCTCCTAACCTCACTGGCTGGAGCTTGGCAATGTCCAGCATCCTTGGTGAGTCTGGACCACAGTGCTGGGAGGCTCTGCTCAAAATCCCTGGAAAGTGACTACTTTGCTCAACAAATGCAGTCCTGGCACCACGAGGGATGTGGTTGGGGAGGAGGGTCTGGATCCTGGCATGGTGGAAAATAGGCTCTGGGCTTGCAGGAACTCAATAGGCGGGAGAGTCAAAATGTTGGGAATGCTTAATGGAACGAGGCACATACTATCATGTATGGTGGAGCTGTAAAAAAGCACAAGAGTTTTGGCACAGGATTGGGAAGAAATGATGGGGTTTAAAATAGACCATAGACCAGAATGCTTTTTATTGGGAATTATACTTCCCCCCAAAAAACATAAGGAAGAGTTATACTTGATAATACATGTCATCACTGGGGCAAGAGTGTTTCCTCAGAAGTGGAAGGAGAAAGAAATCCCTAGTGAAGAGGAAGTAATAAATAAATTAATTAATGCTAATGTTTAAGCCACACCATCATAGTTTCCGTCTCCTCCTCTTTTATGGCCCTCCCCAACACTTCTCCTTCCCCTAGTTATGCCTGTGTAATGCAACTATTAGCCACTGAATGAGTTTTCTGGAGGAACAAGGGACTCCCTTAAACAGTGAGATGGCCCAATTCCTACCTGCCATGATAGATAAAAAATATATATATTTCAAAGGATGGAAGAAACTGGCGCTAACCAGGTGAGCATCCGGTGAAGAGTGGTCAGTAAAGCTTGAATCATTTCAAAGTGCTTGTTCCTGTCTCCATGGTAACCTGGGATGTCCTGAGATGCAAAGAGAATTTTCAGAGTAGAACCTGATGATGCAAAGTGGTGTCACTGCAGAAGGCAAGGAACGCATCAGCGATGGCTCTCAAGAAAACATCCCAGCCTAATCCTGACGACTCGCTTTCTCTTGTGCCCAATCTCCGCATTCACATAAACAGGAAAAAGCTATCATTTGGGTAGTAGATGACTTTTTCATTCCTTTATCTTTCCTGAATGGTTGGTAATCATCACTCTTTACCAATTGTGCAAGAAGACAGAGTTTCTAACCATATAGTTGTCAATGTTCTTAAATTATCTACCTACCTATCTGTCTCTCTGTCTACCTACCTACCTACCTAACTGCTGCCCATCTCACTATCCAAAGTAACTCTGGGTGGCATTCCGGAACTGCTATAAAGTAAAAGGTCTATATCAGGGAAGGGATAAATGAATTGAAAAGTCCCAATTTCATGTCTCAGGTTCACAATATACAGTATTTGGGAGAGGCCTAGGCGGTTGAGTCCTCAGTCCTGATACACATTGATTTTTGCCTTACATTTCAGGACTATCACAAAGAAAACAAGCAAAGTGCTTGGTTTTCTTGGTCCATTCCTATACAGATCTTTGGATGTTGGCAATATCTAAAGCCTACTAGATGGTCTTCCATCCAATTGTGTCAAAGATTGATAAAAGGTACACACTACACATTGCATTCTTGTGAAATATCAGATTTGTTTTCAGATAATCTTGGTCCAAGTCAGACAATTCTGCATGATGTCCAGTTGACACACGTACACACACAATATGCACGCATGTATGTAAATGAGCATACTTTGCAAAGATACCTGGCTCCAGTCGGTAGCCATTAAAATATTCAGAAAGAATGTTTTTATGATTAGAGTTCTATTTGTCAGATGTGTTTGACTGCTGGGCTGCAACTTGCAGCCTTCTGCTCACATTAGTCTTGATGGTGCTTAAACATTTCTTAAATTAAGACAATAAACTGTTCATTCCTAATCCCAACAGTCATCCAGCAAGGTACCATGGTAAATGGTACCAAAAATGGCTGGGATTTTTTAAAAAAAGGAACCAGGATGGTTGCAATAAACCAGGAAGGTTGTAAAAAGTAAGGAAAAAAAATCATGGGAATGATTGATCCACTATCAGGAGAAAATGGCAAGGACGTGACAGGCAGCTGGGAGAAAGCAGAACTGCTATTCATTCTTTGTATCCGTCTTCATGGAAAAGGAAAAAAATAGCCCAATCTACCAAAAGCAGCCCCATAAAAGACAGATTAGGAATATAAATCAAAATTGGCAAGAAAATGGTAAATCCACTAGACAAATTTAAATCACAGGGCCAGATGGACTACATCTGCAGTTGAGTAGTCTAACAAACAGAAGGACTAGGGGTGACATGATAGCAGTCTTCCAGTACTTGAGGAAATAGACTAGACTTCTTTATTAATCAAGTGTGATTGGACACATATTACTTATTACTCAATATTACAAAGAGGGGATCAACCTATTCTCCAAAACACCTTAGGGCAGTACAAGAACTAACAGATGGACGCTTATGGAAGAGAGATCCAACCTAGAATTAAGGAGAAAAGTTTCTGTCTGTGAGAACAATGAACCAGTGGAATAGCTTGCCTCCAAAAGTTGTGGGTGCTTCATCCCTGGAGGTTTTTAAGAGATTGGACAGGCATTTGTGCAGAATGGTATGGGGTCTCCTGCTTAAGCAGGAGGATTGGACTACAACAAGGGTCTCCAAACGTGGCCTGGCTGGGGAATTCTGGGAGTTGAAGTCCACCAGGCTTAAAGTGGCCAAGGTTGGAGACTCCTGCTCTAAATCAGTGTCCCTCAACTTTGGCTACTTGGAAGATATGTGGACTTCAACTCCCAGAATCCCCCAGCCAAGATTGAGAAAAGGGGAAAGCTGGCTGGGGAATTCTGGGAGTTGAAGTCCCCCAGGCTTAAAGCTGCTAAGGTCGGAGACCCCTGGACTAGACTAGAAGACCTTCAAGGTCCCTTCCAAATCTGTTCCTCTTGTTGCAGCTCCGCCAAAGGTCACCCCCAAGAAAGACCAGCGACGTCTCCGCATGCTGGATGCATCGGAAACAGGGAAGGGGGGGTATTAGCGATCGATTTCCTCCAGGAGGAAGATGGAACGAACCTTGCCAGCGGAGTTGGCTTTCGGGGCAGCCACTGCAGCTCAAGGCGGCCCGGTCTTCGTCGAGGTCTCCCCGGACGGGAGTGACGGAGGGCCGGGGGCGGGGGGAGCGCCGCTGCCGACGGGCGAAGCTCTGGGAAGGGGGAGGAGGCAGCCAAGAGGCGCCTCGGGGCGCTGCCCGCCGTCTCCGCACGAAGCCTCGCTCGCAGCCGCGGGGACCGTGGGGGAAGCCCCTCCTCTCTGTCGCGGGACGTCCCCGCCGCGCCTCGCGACCGGCCCCGCGCGGCTAAACGCTCCCGAAGAAGCCGGCCGGCGCCCCGCGGGGCTCCTCCGCTCGCTGCCCCAAGAGCGCGGCGCTTCCCGCCCTTCCGGAGCTGTCCTTTCAGCACCACGGCCCGCCAGCCCGCCGGGAAGGCCCGCGGGAAGAGGCGCGGTCGGGGAGCCGCCCGCCCGCCCAGCCGTCCCCGACGCCGGCCGGCCGGGCTTCCAGGGACCGGGCCGGGCGGGGGGAAGCCGATGGCGGCGTCAGGGGCGCCGAGCGAAGGAAGTGTTCCCCGGGTGCGGAGCGGAGCGCGCATGCGCCCCCCCTCTGGCCGCCCCCTCCTTTCCGACCCGATCGATTTCTCAAGGTGTTCCCTGCCCGGCGGAAGATGGCGACGGACTAAGGCGAGCGGCGGGCGCGGGAGGGGGAGATGGACAGGCCTGGCCGCCGCGCCCGGGCGCTCCGGAGTGGCCTGAAGCGCAAGAGGAAAGGCGAGTGAGAGGGCGGGAGGCAGGGAGGGAGAGCCGAGGCAGGCGGGGCGGAGGGACGGAAGATGAAGCGGGCCAAGCGCTGAGGCCCCGAGCGCCGGACCAGCAGCCGGACGCCCGGGGGGGGAGGAGGGGGGAGGAGGGGGGACGGGGGAGGGAGATGCCCGGACGGCGCGGCGCGGCCTCCTCCCGCCCGGGCCGGCCATGCTGAGAAGCGCCGCGGCGGCGCAGCACCATGCGCCGGGCCCCGGCAGCCCTTAGCGGCCTCGCGGGGGGAGGCTGGGGGCGTCCGCGCGGGGCTCAGCGGCGGTGGAGGAGGAGGAGGAGCGGGCGGGCCGTGGTCGCGGGCCGCAGGGCGAGCCGCCATGGGGCCGCCCCTCCCCTTCCCACCGGGCCCGGGCGGCGGCGGCGGCGCGAGCGGCGGTAGGTGACATTCTGCCCGCGGAGGGGGCGGCCGGAGGAGCGGCCGAGCCCGGGAGCCCCCGCCGCCGCCGCCGCCGCCGCCGCGCCGCCCCCAAAATATGACCGGCGGCGCTTGGATGCAGCCACGGGAACACGAGGCCGCCGCCGCCGCCGCCGCCGCCGCCGCCCTAGCCGCCCGCCTGGGCCCGCCCGAGAAGCCGTGCGCCGACTCGGAGCGGGCGCAGAAATGGCGCTTGTCGCTGGGCTCGCTGCTCTTCTTCGCCGTCCTCCTCTCCGACCGCCTGTGGCTCTGCGGCGCCGCCGGGACGCGGCTCCGAGCTGAGGCCAGAAGCCCGGCCATGTCGGCGGCCGGGCCCGCCCTGGTGGGAGGGCCGCGCAACCGGAGCGCCTTCGAGGGCCCCGGCCCGCCGGCGCCCCCGCCCTGCTCGCCCGCCGCCCCGGCCCGCCGCCCGGACCTGAGCTCGGCCTGCTCGCCGCGGCGCCTCTTCCAGCAGGGCTCCCTGGCCGCCTTCGCCGCCGTGCCTCTCCGGCTGCCCGCGGCCGCCGCCCTCGCCGCCGCCGCCGCCGCCGCCGCCTCTCCCCAGCTGGACTTCCTGGAGGGCCACTTTCGGACCTTCCGCCTCCCCTTTTGTGACGCTTACACGGCCTGGGACTTGCTGCTCGGCATGGCCGGCCCGGAGAGCCTGGACTGCACCTTGGCCAACCTGCTGATGGATTTCCTGTCGGCTGCGGCGGGAGCCCAGCGCGGGGAGGCCTGCAGCAGCTGCTTGGAGGCGTATCAAAGGCTGGACCAACACGCTCAGGAAAAATACGAGGAGTTCGAGCTTGTGCTGGAGAAATACCTGCAGGCCGAGGATTATTCTGTGCGCTCCTGCATCAGAGACTGCAAGGTAGGGAGGTGGTGGAGCGGGAGCGGGAGGGGGGGCACCCCGAAACGTTTCCCCTGCAGCCAGACCCCCTTGGCCCTGGGCCCTGGCATTGGGGGGCAACAGCTGCTCCGCCTGTTGGGATTCATCCCACTGGCCGCTGCTGTGCCTCCTCCCTCCCTCCCTCCTCTCTTGACCACCAGAGTGGGCCTTCTCTCTTGCTGCTCATAAGCCGGACTTGGTCTGGACAGATGGGTTGAGATGGGAGGAATGCCAGCCACGGAGAGAGAGCGAGAGCCAGGCGGTTGGCTTCTTGCAGGTTGGCTGCTTTCAATGGCTTTTCGGGCAGCAACCCTGGTCAGAATTTCTTGGGAAGGATGTCGATTGTCCTCAGTGATTTGCTGTACAGCAGGGCTGCTCAGGGGCTGGGAATCTCATCTTCCTTGGTAGCCAAATAGCCTCCTGATTAAGTAGCCACTCTGAACTGACAGGACAACTCACCTTGGCTTTGCTATGTAAGGCTCATTCTTTTGATCTAGAACCAAGGAACCTTTTTTTTTGGAAAGCTGCTCTCCCGTATGTTACTTTTGATTAAGAAGGCAATGGATCTGCCTTGTTGACAACACTCTCTACTGCATTGTAGTGTAATCTCAACTTTTGACCGGTGTTGCTAGTTGCTTTGAGCTGCCTCGCTGAACAGGGAACGTTTAGCTATTATGTATTCCTGTAGATGTCCCAAAGTGTTCTCTTTAACTGTGCATCAGTTTATTATACTTTCCAAACTTCGCTCACATCAAAGCATTTTAGGAATTTTACTTTGGGATGTTTGATCTGTTTGATCTTTGATAACTGCTCTCCAGGGCATCTAACACATCCCAAAGACTCTTCCAAAAATTGCTCCTACTGATAGACATGATTTGGCCAAATGGATGTGGCTGGGTTTGGGTCAATGGAACCTCAGGCCCAGTTCCATGGGTAGCATTTCCAGGTATAACGTGTATAGAACTCAGCAGAAGGTACCTGGGGGTCCAGGGCTCTGGCTTGGGTACAGACTCCCTGACCTGCCCCCTCCCTCAGCCACTTCTGGAAAGAAGATGTCCCAATTAAGAATTGAATCCCAGAGAATTAATAGCTCTTGCAGGGATAGAGAAGAGTAAGAAGAGCTGAAAATGTGACCTGAAGCATTTCTGGGTTGTAAAGAAAATTTATCTCCAAACTGACTGCATTTGGTGAATCTTTTAAATGTTGCAATAAAGCCAAGAACAAATGCAACACTCTATTTATTAGGTACTGTAAAATTAATCCACATGTGGATTTTGTTTACATACAAAATAATTTTCAGTTCGCATGCAATGTAAGTTTCAGTGTTCTTCATTATAAGAATTAGTTTGACAGTCACTTCCTCTCTGAAAAGGCTTTAAGGTTTCATAACATTAAATGCACCATTTTTGGAAAGTGGAACGTGCCTTCAAGAAACAAGTACAGGGGACACTGGTTTCCATACGAACTTGGAAATGTAGGGAGACTTGCTGTTTCCATTAACTAGTGTAGTTCTGTCCAAAATTGTTCCTCATACAGAGTTAACGTTAAGAAAAAATAATCACATTGGCACAGGATGTTTCTAATTTGGATCTGGAACATTAAATGTGCCTTCTCTGTGTCCTCTGATCCCACAATAAATTATTCCACCTCATTATAGCATTATATTAAAAGTACATGTGTATATCATGCATGTTGAATATAACATATAGTTTAGGCTTTTAATATTATGTGGAGGGGAGAAGATAAGATTTCTGGTGATTCTATTGATACTTGCATATCAGCTTTGACTGTGGGACTTTCATGGGGAGAAGGAATGGAGGGTCCCTGAGATTTTCTGCGTTGTCACAATATGGAAAAGAAACCATAATTGGAATGGAGAAGGTTTAGTTCCATTGACAATGCAAGATTTATACACTTGGATGAGAGGGGAACTTTTGGAGGAGGCTGGTATGTAGGTGTGTGGTTTGTTTCCTTTGGAGATTGGTGTAATGATCCAGTCTGTCTCGATGTGTCAAGTGTTACGTCATTTTATTTTGTCAGGTGTTCTCTTAACTTAAAAACAGTAAGGGTTGGCTTCCAACGACAAGCTCATGATCCCAGTTTACTCTGGGATCATCATATTTCACTCCTATAGATGTTCTCAGAAAAGAGTCAGTGATGAAAAGTGTCCTGAAGAAGACACAAACAAATTGGAGCTGGAGTGAGAGAGGATTTAATTTAAAAGTGTAACTTTTCCCAAGTCTCTACTTTTTTTTCCACTGACTTCTTAAATAAAGCAGTCCTCAATCCAGGAAAAAAATTGTATCGCTGGTATTAAAGTGTTGCATATTGTATTATGAGTGTATTTTTAGCAACATATTCAAAAACTTTGAATGACTTTTTTCTGTGTTTTCAGGTCTAGTGCATACATACATGGTACATAGAACATGTCATGCCCCTGGTGGAGACTGACTCTGAGGGAGAGGAGGAACAGCCAACAGGGAGTGGAAGTGGGGCTCTGGAGGTTGTGGAGGAGGCTGGGGGAGGGCAGAGGCCGGCTGGGCAGTCAGAGGAGGACCCAGGCCCATCCCCTCTCCATCCTAGGGAACACAGGGAGGAGAGGATAAGGGAGAGGCGTGGTCTACAAAGGAGGAGAGGACCTTGATCCTCTTCATGGGCTGCAGCTGTGACAACTGGATAAGAGGGCGGACATGCGTATGAGTGAACGCTGGAAACAAAGCGTGGAAATATCTCTAGGTTATGATTCCTCTCTGAGTTTGGCGTCCTTCCCAGTGCGTGTTCTGATATCTGTGGACGTCCTCCAGCCCTTATCTTGCCTGGTTTGTGTTGTTTTTTCCCCTCCTTGTAACGCTTGTGTGGGAGTTTTTTTGTCTCCAGTCAAGGATATTTGGAGCTTTGAAGCAAAGTGAAGGAATAAAAGGGGTTTCACCGGATTTTTGTGACTGTGTTTATTTTGTATCCCCACCCTGAATCATCACAGAACATTACAGTTGGAAAGGTCCTTGGAGGTCTTCTATCTCAACCCCTTGCTTAAGCAGGAGACCCCATACCATCTCAGATAAGTGATTATCCACTCCAGCCTCTTCTTGAAAGCCTCCAGCTTCTGAAGGCAACTTCTGTTCCACTGATTGATTGTTCTCACTGTCAGAAAATTCGTCCTTAGTTTTAGGTTGCTTCTCTCCTTGATTAGTTTGCACCCATGGTTTTTCTTCCTTGCCTTCAGCTACTTTGGAAAATAGGTTGACCCCGTTTTCTTTGGGGAAGCCCCTCAAATATTGGAAAACTTCTATCACGTCTCCCCTGGTCCTTCTCTTCACTAGACTAGCCATGCACAGTTCCTGCAAATGTTCATTGTATGTTTTAGCCTCCAGTCCCCTCATCATCTTTGTCGCTCTTTTCTGCGCTCTTTCCAGAGTCTCAACATCTTTTTTACATTGTGGTGACCAGATCTGAATGCCATGTTCCTTTTAACACACACATATATATATGAATGCCTCTGATGTTTTTTAGAGGATTGTAGAGAAATTAGAAGTATTACAACGCTGCTTAAGCTCTCTTGCTGTGCAGTACAGGTCAGATAGCAGCTTGAGGAAGTAGAAACCTAATACAATGGTAAATATTGTAAATGAGTATTTCTTCCTCTGGAAAGTGGGAAATTGTCTATTCTGAATCAATGCATTCCACCAAAGAATGGTCCCAGTTCTTTCACTGTCAATGAGGCCTAATCTATATGTGCTGGTATACCAGCTGTACCCACTCCTATACAGGTACTCCTCGACTTACAACCACAATTAAGGCCAACATTTCTGTTGTTAAGTGAGACATTAGTTAGGTGAGTTTTGCCCCGTTTTATGACCTTTCTTGCCAGAGTTCTTAAGTGGATCTCTGCAGGTGATAAGTTGGTAACTTGGATGTTAAGTGAATCTGGCTTCTCCACTGACTTTGCTTGTCAGAAGGTCGCAAAAGCAGATCACATGACTTCCAGGACACTGCAACCGTCATAAATACGAGTCAGTTGCCAAGCATCTAAATATAAAACATGTGACCATAGGGATGTTGCAAAGGTAACTTGGTAACTATAAAAAATGGTCATAGGTCACATTTTTCACTGCTGTTGGAACTTTGAACGGTCACTAAAGTCAAGGATTATGTATACAGAAATGAGTCGAACACGATCTTTTCATGAATTGGAAAAATTACTCAATTTGAGCTGCCTTTTGTACTAGCCCAAAAGCTACGCAACTGGTTGCTAAAGGTAGTACACCTTGAATTCATCCCCTGTGCTGTGTTGGCTGCTCTTTACTTTAAGAGCCAATGCCAAAATGCACGTGGCCTGAGGCAGCATCACAGACTCAGGAA
The DNA here is from genome assembly GCF_049901715.1 of Pseudonaja textilis. Lineage (NCBI taxonomy): Eukaryota > Metazoa > Chordata > Lepidosauria > Squamata > Elapidae > Pseudonaja > Pseudonaja textilis. Next base: position 3,788,888 of record NC_142001.1, on the reverse strand, counting down.
CCTATTATATTTGTGGAGAGCAGAGGTCTCTTCACTGCTGATCTTGCTTTTCTTACAACAGGCTTGTATAAAACCCGGCTGAGTTTTGAGCAACTGCTAATGTGATATTTTGGGATTTAGAGCGAGCTGTGAACAGAACACGTTTGATACTCGAGCTATGTTTCAGATTAACAGAGTTGGAAGGGACCTTGTAGGTCATCTAGTCCAACCCCCTGCCCAAGCAGGAGACCCTACACCATTTCTGACAAACAGCAGTCCAATCTCTTCTTGAAAGTCTCAAGTGATGGCACTCCCACAACTTCCGAGGGCAACTTCTGTTCCATTGGTGGATTGTTCTCACCGTCAGAAAGTTTCTCCTCATTTTCAGGTTGAATCTCTCCTTGTGGTAATGCTTCCAGTGAGGTAACACAATTTCAGGGCAAGTTGTGAACTTGTCTTCTCTCAAATATGGAGATATTTTTTAGAACTACGCCGCCTCCAGTCTGATCTAAGTATGGTATATAAAATCATACATTGCAATGTCCTACCTGCAAATGAATACTTCAGCTTCAATCATAACAATACAAGAGCACACAATAGATACAAACTCAAGGTAAATCACACCAAACTTGATTGCAGGAAATACAACTTCAGCAACAGTGGTCAATATCTGGAATACTCTACCTGACTCTGTGGTTTCTTCCCCAAGCCCCCAAAACTTTAACCTTAGACTGTCTACTATTGACCTCACCCCTTTCCTAAGAGGTGTCTATAGGGGGCATACAAAAGCGCACCAGCGTGCCTACCGTCCCTGTCCTATTGTTTCTTTTTTCTTGTTTGTATCCATTTCATGTGTTTATTACCATGTTTATACTTATACCTGTTGTCTAATAATTGCTTGACAAAATAAATAAATAAATAAACACACAAACAAACAAACAAATAAAAAATAAAATAAAGATGGTTTTCAGAGGTAAATCAGAAGTTAGATAGCCAAAAGAGGAGGTGTTGCGTGTCCAAAACAAAATTATGTCTTCATTCATGGTTGTTATTGTATAAATCTGGCCCTTCTCCTCTCTGAAATATTTAAACCTACTGGGAGCAGAGACATGGTCAGAATTGTCCACAGGATGCAGGCTTTTTATCATTGTAGCAAAAGCAACAATGTGCCACCCTGATGCAACTCCGTTGCTTTTGAGGAGAAATGTCCTAGTGACTATACAAAAGGGGTGGCACTTGTCTTCTATTGATGTGGTGCCGCTTTCATCATTTGCCACCTGCCATCCCACCCCAGTCCATGAAAGACTCTGGAGGCAGCCTACAGACCCACATAGAATCAAAGTGTGCTCCATTGATCCATCCAGGACCAGGTACTACATAAAGACCTTCATGAGCTTTTCATCCCTGTGGTCTGCAGCTGCAAGTGGAGCTGTGGAACCGGATCCACAGAGCTATGGGAGTTGCTGACATTTGGGAGAAAGAGTTTCTGCCCTTCCCTCTCTGGAATTGATCAGCTGTGTCACCTGACCCACTTTTCCTATTTGTGTGACATTCTGACTTCATGACCCAATTAAAGCAAGTTGCACAAAACACACCCGCTAGCTCTGTTAACATTGATTCAGTGAAACGCGGCTTTTATTATATCCCCACCGATGACGTTTTGGAGTGTGACAGAAATTGTTCTGAACTCTTGATCTGGCAAATGATCTGGCTGGATCTTTGATCGATATTTTTTATAAAGGTGTGAGAGTTGCATCCAGGAATGAATGTTTTTCTCAGGTTTGAGCTGAACTTGACCGTATCTCTGAGACAAACAGTAATAGTTTGTTTTTTTAAAAAAAAATATTGGTTGGGGAATTTAAATGAAGTAGACAAAAGAGCCCACCTCGAAGTAAGAGAAAGAGGAAGAAAAATGGCTCCTTCTACAAAGCCAGCAGGACATTCATTTGGAGCAGCCTGGTGACCCAGTGGTGGGATTCAACATTTTTTTTAATTTTATTGAACAAAACGATTAAATACATTGAACATAGTGAAGTTGGTTTGACATAACTTTTGGTCAGTATCGCAAATACCGACCCAAAGTTTTCCCGTATACAGTTTTCTTCTATACAATTATTCAAATATATACACATACACATTTGTTCACTCATATATTACATTTTCCAACATCATTAGTCCTATTTTCATCTCCTCCATTCGTTTACTCTCCCAGCAATGCCTTTCCGAACTTAAGACCTTCCTTTCTGCTCCCACCAGTGATAGGATCCATCCCAAATTGCGTGATATGTCGATTCGTCTTTATTTTTCATCTCTAAAGTTAGCTTGTCCATTTCAGCGCATATCAAGATTTTGTTTATTACTTCGTCTTCACTCGGTATGCCTGTCTCTTTCATTCAACATTTTTTATTGCTGGTTCTGTGGGCGTGACGTGGCTTGGTGGGCGTGGCAGGGGAAGGATCCTGCAAAATCCCCCTTCCCTCCCCACCCCACTAACCTGCTTTCCAGCTTCGTTCTCCTGTGAAGGGCAACCAAAGAAGACCCAGCCGATCAGCTGGGACTCAATGGGAGCCGGAGAATCGATGGGGTTAGCAGGGCCAGTCAGAAGTGGGATTGGACTGTCCCACAAACTACTCAAAGTTTCCGATATCGGTTCTCCAGAACCGGTCCAAACTTGCTGAATGCCACCTCTGTGGTGACCCCTTTCTCCCCCAGCTCTGTTATACTGGAAGCCTTTCACAGACAGACCTGCTGGTCAGTGAGGGCAGAGCTGAGGCCCTTCAGGCCCCAGACCAGAGTTCAACAGGGGCAGGCCCCTTCTCTGCTCCCACCCTGGTTTCCACCTCCACACCGACCCTCTCAGGAGCTGAAGGGGACAGCAAAGTACCAAGAAGGGAAACCAAGTCAAACCCCAAAAGTGGGTCTGTAGCTCAGCCCAGATGAGGCAGGCGAGAGAAGAGGCCACTGGCCAGGGTTGAAATAAAATAAATAAATAAATGTTATTTTATTCATTGGTTTGTTTATTTTAGGAAATTTATATTGCTGCCTATTCGCACATGGCGGCTTATAGGAATATACAAACCTCACGTATGAAACAATAAAACTAATAAAATAGAATGATCACATAATGAATTAATAATATAATGTAAAAAAAACAAACCACCCCAATGGTGCCAAAAGTAGACAAATTCATATTCTGAGGCATTTCCAATTGACAAAATTAGGGGTCTCCAACCTTGTCCCCTTTAAGCCCGGAGGACTTCAACTCCCAGAATTCCCCAGCCAGCTTTTCACACTCAGCTACCATTGCCGCATCCGTAATGGTCATGTGATCAAAATTCAGCTGCTTGGCCACTGGTTCATAGTTACGATGGTCGCAGTGTCCTCTTGGGATCACCTGATCCCCTTTTGCGACCTTCTGATAAGCAAAGGGGAAGTCAGATTCACTTAACAACCATATAACTAACCTATCAACTGCAGTGATTCACTTAACAACTGTGGCAAGAAAGGTTGTAAAATGGGGCAAAACTCACTTAACAGATGTTTCACTTAGCAACCGTAGTTTTGGGCTCAATTGTGGTTGAGGACTACCTGTAGCTTTAGAGGTAAAAGTAAAGGTTCCACTCACACATACCTGCTAGTCGTTCCCGGCTCTAGGGGGCGCTGCTCATCTCCGTTTCAAAACCAAAGATGAGCCAGCGCTGTCCGAAGATGTCTCCGTGGTCATGTCGCTGGCAGGACTGAATGTCGAAGGCGCACGGAACACTGTTCCCTTCCCGCCAAAGGCGTCCCTATTTTTCTACTTGCATTTTTACGTGCTTTCGAACTGCTAGGTTGGCAGAAGCTGGGACAAGTAATGGGAGCTCACTCCGTTCTGCGGTGCTAGGGATTCGAACCGCCAAACTGCCGACCTTTCTGATCAACAAGCTCAGCGTCTTAGCCACTGAGCCATTGCGTCCCTTTTGGCTGCAGCTTTCAGAAAGCAATTATTTGAAGCAATAATTCAATAATGATTTATTTAAAAATTGAAATAATTACAAATGAAAGATGGTGGAAAAAGTTTAGAGCCACATATGAACTCAAGGAGCTAAAGAAGCAGGAAGCCCCAAGGTGAGGATATGAGTTTCATAGGAAACTCCCATATCTGGAACTGAGAACTACAGATGTTTTGACACCTATACAACTACTAAGGAATAAGGAAGCAGAACAAGTGTTCTGAGTTCAGGTAACTACACCAATAGTGTTAGGGATTACTAGTGGGATGATATTCATTATTGACACACAACACTAGAAAGCTATAATTTATTCAAACAAACAAATGTAACAAAATTGTGAGGCGTTGTACTGTACATCAAACAAAATGTATTATCATCTTTGTTTATTTTTAATATATTTTTATTTTAAAAAAATTAAAGGAAGATAAAAACTAGTACAAATTAATATAAATAACAGAAGAAGAAAAGAGAAAGCTAAAAGTGCAAGGAAAGGGGAAAAAAGGTAAAAGGAAAACAAAAGAAAGAAGAAAAAGATACAAAGAAGCAGCTTCTGTTTTTCTTTACAGCAGTTATAAGTACAATTATCAATTTCCCTCTTATTCTTACATAGCTCTCTTCTTTCTATCAGCGATCCTGCCTAGTCAGCACAACCATAAATTATAAGTTCATTTTTTTTCTTGTTTCATAGAAAAACTCTATAAGGCATTTCCAGTCTGCAATAAACATACATACGGTGGTACCTCGGTACTCGTTAAGTGGTTTTGGGAGGCGCCATTAGTACCCCAAATGATGAGTACTGGGTGTCCTAGTTACTAGTAGATCACCACTTAAATATGAACCAGCAATGTGGCTTCAACTGCCAAAATAGCTAACGCAGCCCCAGGTTGCATCAACAGAGGGATAGTTTCAAGTTCACATGAAGTGATAGTACCACTTTATACTGCACCTATGAGACCCCACCAGGGATACTGCACAGGGTGCAGTTCAGTGAGTGCGTGCTTTGCGCAGTACTTGCAAAACAACGTCTGTGAGCAATCCCCGTCTCCTGGCTGATGCGCTGCACTCAGCTGTGCCGCACAAAGCAACTAAGGTCAGAATAAAGGACAGCCTAGAGCCCAGGCGGGTGGGCCCAACCAATCATCTTCGGAGAGAACTGGTTTGGTGTCAGCCGCTCCAATTCTGGTCACTATGATAGAAAAAAAAGATGTTGAGATCCTACAAAGAGTTCACAGGAAAGGAACAAAGACGATAAAGAGCCCGGAGGCGAATCATTCAGCCCGGATGAATGATTGAGGGAACTAGGTATGTCTAGTTTAACAAAGAGGAGGATTGGGCTAATATGATAACAACCTTCCAGTAGGTGAGGGGATGTCGCAGAGAAGAGGGTGTCAGCTTATTCTCCAAAGCACCTGACAATAAGTAACAGATGGAAGGTCATTAAAGAGAGATCAAGCCTACAACTGGAATTCCCTGACAGCGAGAACAATTCATCAGGAGTTGTGGGTGCTCCATCACTGGAGGTTTTCAAGAAGAGACTGCACAGCCATTGGTCTGAAATGGTGTAGGGTCTCCTGCCAGGGACAGGGGTTTGAACCAAGACCTCCAAGACCCCTTCCAACGCTGCTGTTCTATATTCTGTGTTCTATTAAGAATGCTCACAAGCCAGGTTGAAGAAAGTGCTTCAATCTCTAAGGGTCCCAGCATGGAAGTGGACAGACCAATGGACAAATAATGTCTGGAGCCAAGAGGATGCATTTACAGGAGATTAAATGAAAAACAACCAATAACGGGTAGTACTGCACCCATGCATTTGGCAGGCGATGCACTCGTAATAATGGTCCAAAGTCTGAGGAAAATGGAGGGAATGCACCAAGTTCCATGGTTGAAGGCATGGCATGGTGCCTTTGGACAGTGGTACAAACTCTCAAAACCATGTTCATAATGCATTTACAGGATCGGTGACTCTAAATGATTCACGCTTCCTTCCTAGCAAGTCAGCAGAATTAGAATATTTGACAGACCCGGTGAAAAATCTGATCAGTGGAGGATGAGGAAAGTTTCAGCCCTTCAAAACAGTGCACGGGGCAATCCTAAGCATCAAATGCTCTGTCTTTTGGGTCTAACGGTGTAAATGTGTAGGTTATAAACATGTGAGGGCGATCCATCTCTTGCACTACAGGAACACGCGGAGGAAAGAGACAGTACAGTAGCACAGATTCTGGGGGAGTGAATGCGGGAGGGGGAAAGGAGAGGAGCATATCAATGTGACTGAACAATAACAGTAAATGTCTAGGATCCATGCCGAGTACGGCCGTGTCACTCTGAGCACCCTTTCACTGTCCTTTGCCGCCTTCCCTGAGCAACTTGAGGGGGAAGGCAGGATCGTGTCCCATCACAGGCAGGCTTGGATCCAGGCCTACAGTGTTCACCTCGACTTGCAAAATGCCGTCTTTTCCCACATGCCAGCTTCAGGGCTAATAAATGCTTCAGCTATTGCCCCAGGGCAGGACAATCTTCAGCAAAATAACTCAAATGTCCTCAGTGTAAACCAATATCTTGCATGAATTAGAATTGTTTCTTCACCGTCATAAGTAGCTTTGCTAACTCTCAGCTTCGTAGAGTTTCCATCCTGTGAGGAAAAGATGGAAGAGAAGGAAAAAGCAGAATCATGACCTAATTCCTTTCTGTCCATAGAATCCCAGGGCTGGAAGGGACCTTGGAGGTCTTCTAGTCCAACCTCATGCCCAAGGCAGGAGATCTCATACCATCCTGAAAAATCGGTTATCTAGTCTCTTAAAAAGCTCTAGTGTAGAGCATCCATAACTCCAGGAGACAAGCTGTTTCATTGAATAATTGTTATCACTGTCAGGACATTTCTCCATCGTTCTAGGTTAGATCTCTCTTTAGTGAGATTCCATCCATTGCTTCTTGTCCGGCAGTCAGGTACTATGACAAATTTCTCCATGACAATGTTCAAGTCTGTCAAGATCCTTCTGAATCCTGAGTCTATCTTCCAAAGTGTTAGCAACTCTTCCCAGCTTAGTGTCATCTGTAAATTTGATGAGGTTTCCCTCGATCCCCTCATCTAGATAATTTATGAAGAAGTCGGAGAGTATGGGCCCAAGAGAGGGCCTTTGAATCTTAATATTTTTATTAGTTTATAATACTGTATCTAGTACAAAAGAAAATAGTAGGAAAATAGGGGAGGAAAAAGGGAAGGGAAAATTGTGGGACAAAGGCGTTGACCTCTGACTCCCACTGGTGCAGTAGAATAAGATAGTAATATCAAACCTCAACTTTTTATTTTTACATAATAACTGGCCATTTCTATAACAACAAACCTATTAATCGGTTAAACCTCAAATCAGAGTTCTGCTCAAGACAGAACCTTGAGGTACCCACTGCTTACTTCCCTCCATATTCTACTACAATTCCTTGTGTCTTTAGCTGTTTACCTCATCATAAGTGTTGGATTCTGTGATTTGTTGCTGCCTGCCTGGTGGGTTTACTGAAGGCAGCTGTCCATCTGATCATAAAATTGGTATAATCGTTTATATCCAGGCTGCTGTGTACTAGGATAAGTGATGCCCATAAAGTGTCAGGACCTCAGATAATCATCATCAGGCAAATCACTGAGGAAAAGGGGTAGAACATTTCTAGAAGGATATGCTGCTCTGAAAATATAGATACATGAAACATTTTGTCTGGTAATTTCCCGGATTTGGGCTAATTTCTGCAGTGTTTGATTCATCGTTTGGTTCAAGTGCTCTATCTGGGCCACCTTATAGTAATGACGTTGGGCCACCGAAGCAAAGTCTTCACAACCTTTTCTGAGAGTGGTGATGCTGCAAAGAATCATCAGTGTCTCGGTGTAGAAGCTGGAACTATTTTTTTTTCCTCCTGTGAAAAAGGAAGCAATGAGTTAACGAAATTACTGTCAAACCGCTCAAGAGATATTAGAACTGGAAGCAGCACAGGAAACAATTCAAGGACATAAAATTCTAGTAAATAGGTTTATTTCAAGAAGCTGTCACAAAATGACTGTAAAATAATTCCAGTGACGGCTTATGTAACAATTCAAGCCCTAATTATAGCAAAATCAAGGATAACATTTTTGTGGCTTTTTCTTTATACTGTCAAAGGCATACAGTAGAGACCACCCAACCAAAAAGATGAAATAGATAAACTTTTTGCTAATTAGTTAGCTAAGATATGCAGGAAGCCTGCTATAGAATAGAATGGAATGGAATGGAATGGAATGGAATGGAATAGAATAGAATAGAATAGAATAGAATAGAATAGAATAGAATAGAATAGAATAGAATAGAATAGAATAGAATTCTTTATTGGCCAAGTGTGGTTGGACACACAAGGAATTTGTCTTGGTGCAAATGCTCTCAGTGTACATAAAAGATACATTCGTCAAGAGTCAAGAATCATCAGGTGCAACACTTAATAATAGTCATAGGTTACAATAAGCAATCAAATCATACGAGGAAACAGTCAGTAAAAACCATAAGGATACAAGCAACAAAGTCACAGTCCTACAGTCACAAGTGGGAGGGGAGGGGCAATAAGGAGCGATGAGAAGATTAATAGTGATAGTAGTGCAGACTTTGTAAATAGTTGGACAGTGTTGAGGGAATTATTTGTTTAGCAGAGGGATGGCGTCTGGGAAAAAACTCCCCTTGTGTCTAGTTGTTCTGGTGTGTAGGGCTGTACAGCGTTGTATTGAGGGAAGGAGTTTATGTCCGGGATGTGAGGGGTCTGTAGATATTTTCACAGCCCCTTTTTTGACTCCTGTGTTATACAGGTCCTTGATGGAAGGCAGGTTGGTAGCCATTGTTTTTTCTGCAATCCTTATTATCCCCTGAAGTCTGTGTCTGTCCTGTTGGGTTGCAGAACCAAACCAGACAGTTATAGAGGTGCAGATGACAGACTCAATAGTTCCTCTGTAGAACTGGATCAGCAGCTCCTTGGGCAGTTTGAGCTTCCTGAGTTGGCGCAGAAAGAACATTCTTTGTTGTGCTTTTTTGATGACGTTTTTGATGCTAGGTCTCCATTTTAGGTCATGTGATATAATTTGAAAGTCTGTACTGTTGATACTGTGTTGCCTAGTATTGTAAGAGGTGGTAGTATGGGAGGGTTTCTTCTAAAGTCTACCACATTACTATAGTAGTAATGGAGGACTTTATTTACCCTGCATTAATTTGTCATCCGAAAAGTAGAAGAGGGAACCAGAGAGAGGGTCAGCTATACTGGACTTAGTCCTTACCAAGAGAGATGAAAGAAGGGGTTGAGGTTGCGGGAACTTTAGGAGAGAGTGACCGTGTCATATTGGAACTCAACCTAATGTAGGCACATAATTAAATAAAGTCAAAAGAACATCTTAGACTCTAATAGAGCTGATTTCCTCATCTTAGAGAGAGAACTTAGGAAGGATTTCTTGAATAGAAATCTTAAAGGGGAAAGAAATCAAAATGCTTGGGAAAATTGAAAAAGTAAGATTATAAAAGGCCACAGAGAAAGAAACCCCTGATGAAACCAGCATGGTTGCATAAAGAACTCTCTGACAAACTGAGAGACAAAAATAAGTATTTTTGAAAAATGGAAAGCGAGACACATAACTAAATCATAATATTGGCCAAAACCCTGAATCTGCAAGGATGAAGTCGTGAAAGCTAAGGCTCAGAATGAACTGAGACAAAATAATAGAATAATAGTTGGAAGGAACCTTGGAGATCTTCTAGTCCAGCAGGAGACCTTTTACATTTTAGACAAGTGCCTCCTCAGTCTTAGGAGCTTTTAGTTCTCCTCTTTGTCCCTTCTGCGCCTAATGTTGAAGTAGATCTTAAATGCAAGTGAGGTTGCCATCTGGAGCTATGTATTACATTTATATTATTTAATATAAACGTATTAAAGAATAATAGATGAATAAATGTTGAAAAGAAAAAAAATGAAATCTTAGCTAAAAAGAAAGAAAAATAGGCGCGAACTGGTAGAATCCCACCCCTGGTTAAGAATAGATCCCTCACTAGATCAGGCTGTCATTGCTCTGACAAGAAAATCACACCTGGCGTGGGGCCATGGATGATCTGGGAGAGGCCCCTGGCGGCCATAAACTCCCGAGTCACTTCTGAGGCCAACCCCAGTCTCCTAGCGCCTGGGGAACTTCCACATCCACACCGATGGCCTCCAGAAGTTCGGGCCGGGAGCCTGGCGTAGTAGCAACCCTCCCAACTAACCCCAGGAAGCCATCTTAAAAACCTCTTAATCACTCTTTAATACTCTCACAAACGTCTTTAACTGTCTACCAATAAATTATACCAGATCTCTTTTGCTTCTCTTTCTACTTTCGTCCTTACAGCTTCACTTTCATATTCTTCAAAATTACATTTTTATTTTTCTGGCCTTTATTTGTTTTTACATATTTTTTTGCCCTTTGAAGCCTTCTCTTAGTCTTTAGTTTTAGTATTAATATTAAGGGCTTTTATGAAGATATTTTAGGGTTGTAATTTTATAGCATCATGTTAGTAATTCTAACTTCTAGTTATTTTTTTTTTTATTACTTATGGGTTACAGTGAAAGTATTGAAATCAGGGTAATTTTTTGTTATTTTATTCTGGACTGTAACCAAAAGATACTATTTTTTAAATTTTTTTAATGATCATTGGGCAGTTTCCCTAATGCAAAAGTTATCCTAGACAAAGAAATATAGGTTTATATATCATTTCCATACACGTATTCATTAGGTAGTCAATATACATTAGCATACATGATTTAGTCATTTATATTTAACATAAAGTACATTTAATATACACACACATTTGAATGTTTCTTACCAGGGCGTACCACTTGTCCACTCGTCTACTCAATTGGCTCCAATTACATTTCCTTTACAATTCATTCAGGTAGTCCTCAACTTACAACAGTTTGTTTAGTGATCGTTCTAAGTTACAACGGTATTGAACAAAGTGACATATGACCATTTTTCACACTTACAACCTTCGTAGCATCCCCATGACGACGTGATCAAAATTCAGATGCTGGGCAACTGACTCATACTTACGACTGTGGCTGGGTCCCCTTTTGCAACCTTCTGACAAGCAAAACCCCCGAGACAAAATTTACCAAAGCAACGGAACTGATCCCCTAGGAAGAATTTTTATTAGTCTGCAAAACGTATTAGATCATAAATATAAAATTTCTAGTGGGGAAAAAGGCCCAAAGGGATATAGATTTATTACACTGATGTCTCAGGAACCTGATTTGTGGGCACATTTTCGTCTTCAGTCATAGTTTCTGTGAATCCCAGAAAACTGAGAAAGGTTTTGGTTTGGGAGGAAACCATCTGGCTGACCGTGGATGTTTGTGCTTTACAAAAACAAAAGCTGCCTTTTTCTCTTCTCTTTTTTGATCTTTCCTCCTACCCTGTGCAGGTAGTGCTCGATCTTTTAGGTTGCTAAGTAAGTTAAGTGAATTTTGCCCCATTTTATGACCAAACCAGCATTTGGTAAATTTTGTCTCGGGGGTCCTTGGTGCTGTCTGAGCTTGCATGTTTTCTTCCAGATGTTTTATTTTTTGTGTCTTGGAGCAGGATACACAATCTTGAAAAGCAGTTAGTATTTTAGGGGTATTTTTAAATCTTCAGCCAGGGATTGGTGTCTGTGCGTCAGGAGGTGTGGGTGGAGTAATGTGAAGGCGCCCAATTTGTAGCTGTCTGTGATGACCCAAAGGGGCGTGGCACTAAGGCAACACAGTCACATAAGTAAGAAGAGTCCCTTTAGTACTTCCAATTTTGCCCCCAATGTCCAGTTACCTTCAGATGGGGAAAAAAAACTCTCCCAAGAACAGTTTAAGTGGAGGAAGTTCAGTCTGAAAACAAAATACATACAAACTGCAACTAAAAATCCACACAAACCATGCTCCAGCAATTAACTGGACAGGGCAGGAAAAGGAATTGCAACTTGAAAGGCCACCAAAACACACACAGTTGGGAGGACGCCAGGAACCCAGACAAGCCTGGACAATACCAGATAACTCACGATTTGCTTCCAGCAAGTTGCTGTGAGCAATCTCCCTTTTTAAATACTGTGTTCCCAGCTGCAGCTAATGAAGGGAATCAGGGCCCTTTCCTCCCCCATAAGCCACGCAACCCACGTTGCTCCCTTCCCTGTTCCTCCCTGCATGCCCTAGGATGAAGAGGGGGTGGTGGGCCTGGGTCTTCCTCTGAACTCCCTCTCCCTTGTTCTACCTCTTCCCTGCTCTGCCCAGCTGGACTGTGCCCTTCCCCAGTTTCTTCCACAGCCAATGGAGCCACACTCCCTGTCAGCTGCTCGGCCTCCCCCTCCGAATCAGATCTGCCCTTTCCTGGATGTTGCAAATCACCCAGCCATGTTTTTTTAGATCGGCTTCTGGCTAAAAAGCTAGGAGTGGTTTAAACTAGAGGTCCCTAACTTTTCCTGCGGCAGTGGCGGGGGGGGGGAGTGTAATGTGTTTTCCTTGAGTCCCTGCACTAGTCCATTAGTATGTTAATATAATTTGCTTTCTCTTGGGAGCTGGTCTCTACCTGGGTCAGGAGACTAGTAGGTGGCATGGACTAGACAACTGCAATGCGGGACAATATAAGGAAGTAAACCAGAGGTCTCCAAACTTGGCAACTTTAAGACTTGTGGACTCTTGATCACGTGACCACAGGGATGCTTGCAATGGTCGTAGGTGTGAAAAACGGTCTTAAGCCACTTTTTTCAGTGCCGTTGCCATTTTGAACGACCTCTAATTTCACCATTGTAAGTCAAGGACTATCCATGCATCCCAGCAGACACCATTCAGATTCCTGGGGAGGGGTTGTGGGGGGGTGTCACTTTTGCTACTGTATTATTGCCTCTGGACTCTTGTTCCTTTCACGTAGGCCGTCTACAAGGCTTGGCTGTGCTCTGAGTATTTTGATGTGACCCAACTACAGTGCCAGCACCGGATTCCATGCAAGCAATACTGCCTGGAGGTGGAGACGAGGTGCCCTTTTGTGTTGCCTGACAACGATGAATTGGTCTACGGAGGGTTGCCTGGCTTCCTCTGCACAGGTAAGGCTTGGAAGGGGAGGGGCTTGGAAGCCTTCCGGGGATGAGCACGGAAGTACCTCCCTTTGCCTCGCTCATAGTTTTGAACGGTCGCTAGATGCAATGTTGTAAGTCGAGGACTACCTGTTCATTATGAAGGGGGTCCAACAAAAAAGGGCAATTCTTTATTCCTTTGGATTGAAAGCAGCAGGAAAACTGTCCGATGAGACCCAAGAAGAGATCAAACCCAAATGGCACTGAAGAAAAACGATGATGCAAATTTCAGTTTAGAAATGTGATTGTTCGTCTTTAAAAGATGAAAATCAAGTCAGGTCATTGCAGATGGGAAGTAGGGGTTAGACCTACACTCTCCCGTGAAGACGTGGGCCTGTGGGCCTCCTACAATGTTAGGTGTCTTAAAATAAAACAAAACAAAAAGTAACAGTATTGTATAGTAACGTATTTTTAATCATAATATACCTTACAAGAGGTATTGTCATTACTGTAGGTTAGGGAGCATGAATTTTCCAGGCTGTGGCATATTCATTCATTCATTCATTCAATCATTCATTCATTCACTTACTCACTCACTCACTCACTCACTCACTCCTTATTTATTATTTAATTATTGTTTAGTATTTTAGTAATTATTTCTTGAAATTGTTTTTATCAGCACAGACCCAAAATTAAGGTCATGACAGGTGAACCCCCGGTCACTCACCTTATGAAGGTATCCAGAGCTCCCCGGGGGGGGGGGGGAAGAGGAGGGGCACGTGGCCCAGACAAGGAGAACAGACCCACCCGGTTCTCTTTCATTGCGAGTCTTAGCTTTCCGCTAGCGCTGCTTATGCTGGGGGAACTCAGGCTGATGCTGGGGGGGTGGGGGTGGGGGGGGTAGGGTTAAGGTTAGGAAGGAAGGAAGGGCTGTGGTATCACAGTGGTTAGAATGCAATATTGCAGGCAAATTTTGACCACTGCCAGGAGTTCGATTCTGATTGGCTTCAGATTGACTCAGCCTTCCGTCCTCCTGAGGTGGGTAAAAGGAGGACCCAGATTGTTGGGGAAAAAAGGCTGACTCTGTAAACCGCTTTAAAAAGCACTGTGAAGTGGGATAGAGGACTAAGTGCGATTGCTAGGTGGAGAGAGGAAGGAAGGAAGGAAGGAAGGAAGGAAGGAAGGAAGGAAGGAAGGAAGGGCTGTGGTATCACAGTGGTTAGAATGCAATATTGCAGGCAAATTTTGACCACTGCCAGGAGTTCAATTCTGATTGGCTCCAGGTTGACTCAGCCTTCCGTCCTTCTGAAGTGGGTAAAATGAGGACCCAGATTAGTAGGGGGAAAAGGCTGACTCTGTAAACCGCTTGGAGACCAGGGCTTTAAAAAGCACTGTGAAGTGGGATAGAGGTCTAAGTGCTATTGCTAGGTGGAAAGAGAGAGAGAGAGAGAGAGAGGAAGGAAGGAAGGAAGGAAGGAAGGAAGGAAGGAAGGAAGGAAGGAAGGAAGGAAGGAAGGAAGGAAGGAAGGGCCGTGGTGTCACAGTGGTTGGAATGCAGCATTACAGGCTAATTCTGCCCACTGTCAGGAGTTCGATTCTGATTGGCTCCAGGTTGACTCAGCCTTCCGTCCTCCTGAGGTGGGTAAAAGGAGGACCCAGATTGTTGGGGCTCTATAGGCCGGCTCTGCCAACCGCTCAGAGACCAGGCCTTTAAAAAGCCCCGGGAAGCAGGATCGAGGTCCAAGGGCGATGGCTCTTCCACAGGCAATTCTTGTGCTGTTGTGTTACCAGGGTTGTTGGAGAGCCAGCTGCCCGACCCGGAAGCGAAGTGCTGTGACGTGCAGTGGGACTCCTGCGATCCCTACCCAGACCGCAGCAACAACACCTCCGCCGCATCCCCCGAGTCGGAGTCGTCCCACAGCCCCCGCCATGACGCCCCCCATCACCAGCAAGAGCAGCGGCGGCGGCAGCAGCGGCAGAAGGAGGAGGAGGAGCAGCAGGAGCAGAAGCAGCAGCACTACCACCTGTACTACCACCACCACCAGTACCCTCCCCCGTCTCTGCTGCCGGTCTCTGCAGGGTCTCGCCTCAGCCACAGCAAAATCCGGCTCTGCGTCCTGGTCCTCATGCTCCTGCACACCATGGTCTCCTTCTCCGGGGTGCACAGCAGCGAAGGCCTGAGCCTGGACGTCCTTCCCGCCGTGGAGGAGAGCACCGCCAGGGACGAGTGACCGAGCTCGCGGGCAGCTCCTCAGGCAAAAGGAAAGGGCGGGGAAGGCGCCTGCGAGGGAGGGGAGGGGGCACTCCTTATACCTCTTTGGGGGGCACCGGTTGGGTGACAGGCCACGCACAGGCCCACCCCCCCCACGTGGAAACCTCCCCCACCAAGAGCCAACGCCTCGCAGGGCCACCCAGGGATGCCCAGAGGGCCTGTGTGGGAACGCAGCCTCCCAGAGGGCTCCCCGAGCTCCTGGCCTGAAGCTGCGGAAGCCAGGCACGGAAGGGGCAGGAGGGAAGGTGGAGCAGGCGGTCTCCTGCAGAGGCCAGTGTGAGGGTCCCCGCTTCCCCCGGGAGAGACCCCTGCTTCTTCTGCCACCACCTGTCCTGGGTAAGGTTCCTGGCCAGGATGTTTCCACTCCAGAGTGAGCAACTGGCCTGTGGCAACGGCAGAAGCAGTAGCTTGACCAAGATCCAAGTCCTACGCGAGGCCGGTCCCAGGCAACCCAGGGGTGACGACAGGGTCCCTCCCTTCCCTCTTTCTTAGACCTCTCTGTCCCCTCCCCCCCCCTTCTCTGACCAAGAGCTGCAAGAAGTGCTGAATGGACCTTCCCGGGCTTCCGGTTGAGCCCGGGCCCAGGAGAAGTCAGCGGCAGTAGCTTGTGCGGTCTGGGGTCCCCTGTTCCCAGAAGGGCTGAATTCCTTCACTGTCTGCCTCTATCATCTCTGTAAGATGTCCTCAAACACATGAAATACCTGCATTTCCTTGAAAGGAAGACGAGGCTTTTCTCCAAGGGGATCACTTTCAAAATTGGAGGGTTAGTCTTAGATTTGTTGAGAATATGCCAATAGAAGCCCGTTTCTTTTCTGTTCTTTTTTGTTGAGTTAGCTCCATAGTTTTGCAGGAGAAGGGGGATTATCAGCCATGCTGGCTCAGGAATTTGGGGAGTTGAAGTCCACAAGTCTTAAAGTTGCTAAGGTTGGAGACCCCTGCTCTAAAAGGTAGACATGCTGACTTTTGCACAATGGTAGGAAGTTAGAAATGCCTTTCTCCTCGTTTCTAGCACCCACACAAGAAGATTATAGTTGACTTCCGAGTGGAGCCAGAATGTCCAAGCAAAAAAACTCTGAATAGGCCCACAACATATTTCCTGTGAGAAATAACCAGCTCAGATGTATTATTATTATTATTATTATTATTATTATTATTATTATTATTATTATTATTATTATTCCCAATTGGTAGGCTTGGCTTGGCTCTTCATCTAATCTCTGTTAACTGACTCAAGTCCAATCCCTGAAGCCAGTTCCCGATTCTTTACAGAAACTGAAGGCATGTCCTTATTCTTGGCTCAATTAACCCTCTACCAAAACGCTACCAGGTTTGGGTCCACATTCATTCCTCAATTTAAATTTGCCCAGGCTCTCTCTCCCTGCATATGCCCCATGGGAAAAATGGTTTTATGCAGGCAGAATGCAGGCAGGCTGTTTCTGATACCTAAAAATTCTCTCCCTGAACGTTAAATTTTCATTCAAGGAAAAAGGGAGACTCTTAAGAGACTCTTGACATGGAAGGTATCCCTCTGTCTCTCTCTGGCTTTTTAATCTTATATTAAAGAACCATTTTTTGTCTCAAACCACTCACTAAGGCTCTCACTCTCAGAAATGGGGATAGCCTCCAAAGGACTATTCTCCATCAGCAGTTGGCGTGTTACATATCATCACTGAGAAAGAAGAATTTGTGAAAACAATGAGGGGTACAATAAACAAGAGTGAGAAAATTGAGCAGCTCTAAATATGTGATTTATACCAATAGAAGATAATATTTGCAGCTTAGGTTTGGACTGTGGAGATCCTTGGTGCTCTCTGAGCTTGGTGGGTTTCTTGCAGACATGTCATGACCAAACTAGGTAACATCATGGGTGCACTGATATCAGTGCATGAAATGTCTGCAAGAAAGCCACCAGACTCAGAGAGCACCAAGGATCCCCTGTAGGTGGTTTGTGTTGGTCTAAAATAGACTCCTTTAGAGGACAATTAGGTAGTGAAAAAATTAGCCCTCGTTCTTGGCTTCTCTGTAATGTCTGACAAATCTTGAAGTGGGATTATTTTAATAATTCCAGAAATCACATCCCCTATGGATTTTTGTGCTCTCTGGTTATAGGTTGGGCCACATTCCTTTCTCCTTAAAGAAAAGCTACCTTCTGTGTGGTTGGAAGTGAATAATCATAGCACATCACAGGGAGGCTGTATTGTTACCTATTCAGTTGATTCATTCTCAAACAGGGAACCAACGTTTGGGGTTATTCGGAGGTCTGAGCTTTAGAACCTTCCAGGAGATACTCACCCATCTCAAAGTTATGATCCTCCAAAGTCCTGAATGCCCAAAGTGAGTAGTCTTCTTCATCCAACTGGATACTATGCAACATGAAAACAGAAGGGATTTTTGGTCCGATCCACATGGTATATCTGCCTCAAGTATAAGCCCCCACCTTGCTCTCTCTCTCAGATTAAATTTGCCTCTTTTGAGGAGGATGAGGAAGAGGGTGATGATGAGACAGGGGTGAGATGGATCACTCCAAACCAGTGTATGTTTTCCAGAGGATCTCCAGGTAAGGTCTACTCCCAACCCTGTAACCAGGTGCCAGGGATTGAAGTGCCTGCACCCTGTCCTTGCAAAGGTGTCCCCTCTCCACCCGCTTTGGTCCTTCTTGGTGACATAATTTCTACAAGAAATGGCTACCGTTGACAATATGCAGTTCAGTTCATGATAAGACATGGTGGCAGAGCACAGCGAGATCAAAAGAAGGCATAGTTTTCAATCCCATTTAAAACAGGGGGGAAAATTCCGATATGAAGCAACGCCGGGCCTCATCCTTTGCAATGGCTTCCTTTGCTACCTGGAATTGCTATTCGTGATGTACATGGCCAACAGGTTGCCTGAGTGAAAAGACTCGGGATCCAGCAGTATATTCACTATTGAATTACAATCAAAGATTGAGCTTTTGTGTTACCTTTAATCACCTGGGATTCATAAGAAACTACCCCCCTCCCTGCCTTAGGAAGTGGTGGGTGGGCCCTTGATCTCTCTATAGGCGAGGGCAAATAAGGAATGCCATAGGAAACCCACTTAATACCGTGGTTACCGTAAGCAGCCTCTGGTTGATTGAACCAACAGAATTGGACCCATTGAGGAGCGTTATAGGAACAAAATGGAACAGATACTGCTGCATTTGGGTTACTCCAATGACAGTTTCTATTGCTGATTATTTTGAATTGGACCCCAACAGGTTTCATTACTTTTCACATTCCTGGAAGGCTATTCAACTAAATTGGGTAAAGGAGGGTCATTTTTTCTTTTTTTAAAAAAAAATAAATTTAAAGAGGGCAATGCAAAATTCTGCAAAGTTGCCTAAGCTGATTGAGCAATCATAGGAACAGGAACATGAGCTGATCTGAGCAAACCCCATCTTAATTAAGATACGGCTTCTAGCAGCTGTTGATGTGCTTGATTGGAGGGAAGATGGTCATCCTTCCCTCCTGCCTCTGTTTCCCTCCAACTGGTTTAACTGGTTCCCTCATACTGGGCCTAGTCTGGATACACTGGATAGAGCTGTCCTCCATGCATTTAACCAATACTCCTTTAAATTATCCACATCACCAACCCTCACAATGTTTCAAAATAGATCCTTGAGGAATTCCACTTCTCCACTGAGAAAAATTGCCCGCTTTTCTTACCCTTTGCTTTGTGTTTATTTTATCAACAATCTATACAGGAACACATCCTCTCCTCTCATAGTCTTTGATGAAAAAATGTCTCTTAACAGAGTTGGAAGGGACCAAGTTGGAGGTCTTCCAATCCAAGCCTCTGGTCAAGCAGGAGGCCCAATGCCATTTCAGAGAAATGGTTGTCTAGTCTTTTCTTTAAAATTCCAATATTGGAACACCCACAATTTCTGGAGGCAAGTTGTTATAACTGTCAGGAATTTTTTTCCTTAATTTCAGGTTGCTTCTCTCCTTGATTAGTTTCCATCCGTTGCTTCTTATCTTGCCCTCTAGTGCTTTGGAAAATAGGATGAACCTTCTTCTTTGGGGCAGCCCCTCAAATATTGGAACACTGTTATCACCCCAGTCCTTCTTTTCATTAAACTAGACATACCCAATCCCAGCAATTGTTCTTTATATGTTTTAGCTTCTAGTCCCCTAATAACCTTTGTTGCTGTTCTTCTCTATCCTCTTTCCATAGTCTCAACATCTTTTTTACATCATGGCAACCAAAATGCAGTATTCCAAGTATGGTCTCCCCAAGGCCGTATTAACACTCCCACTTGGCGTAGATTCTGTAAGATTGAAGAGGGGGGATTTATCTTTATGGAAGACATGGTGATTTCCTTCAGCAGAGCTTCTGTGTTTGGAGTAGTTTGTTTTTTTTAAAATGTGGTCAGAATTACACCAATTTATCTGGAACAGACATTTGATCCGTCTATATTTTCTTGGGTCTATATTTCTCTTGGGTCTAAAATGTGCATTCAGTTTGAAGGGCTTTTTTTTTTAACTTTTGCTAATTCATCAGACTTTATCTTTGAATTCTTTCAGGATTGTCAATTGGATGCCATCAGCTTGGCAATTTGTTGCTGGGTAGTTTCTAAAGACATCTGGAAGATCTCATTACCACAGTTTGCTTGCATACTTCTGATTGCCTCCTTGAAAACAGCAATAGCAATATCCCTTAGACTTATATACCACTTCATGGTGCTTTACAGCCGTCTCTAAGCAGTTTACGGAGTCGGCATAATCCCTTCAACAATCTAGGTCCTCAGTTTAATGACTTCAGAAAGATGGAAGGCTGAGTCAGTCTTGAGCCAGTGAGAACTGAGCTGCTGAACTGCTGGCAATCGGCAGTCAGCAGAATTAGCCTGCGGTACTTTACTGCATTCTAACCACTGTGCTACCACGGCAATAGAGAACCTTATGACATTAATATAAAAGCAGATTAATCTAGTTTCTTTGCAAACCGCATCATTCCGTGGTGTCTCTTTTGCTACTTGACCCAGTGACCCAAATGCTTCTTGGGCCAGTTTTTGACTTTGAAAATAACTTCTTACTATTTTCCTTTAGTATTTTTTTTTCCACGTGCTCTTCAATTATTACTATTTTATTTGCATCTCTTTTATCACCTACTTTTTCTGCCGAAGTCTGTGCCCCTTTTTGTCCTTGAAGTGGATTTTCCATTTCCCAAAGGAAATTTCTGAACTTTTACAGCTATGCGGTTGCAAATAAACCACCCTAGTAGCCTGTTCCTGGGCTTAGTTGATCCCTTCTAAACAGGATACATTCTACTTCAGCTACTGTCATTTGAAAAAAGACTCTGGGCATAAGGAAGTAATTCAACTGTCTCAAAAGCGTTAAAGCAGTCTGCACATGCTCAGGAAACATGAAATACAATGGCCTGGACCTCCTCATCCCTCCAGCTGCAGGGAGAGATCAGCCCCAAAAAGTGTGCTGGAGCAAGACCATTAACCAGGAAATACCGGTACAAAAATATGTTGTCAGCTTGGATTTGAAATAAAGGAACCACCATTTTTTTTTTTATTGGATGCATTGCAACTACTTCTGTGGCAGCACCAAATATACACAGAGGGGCTGGGGGTTTCCAGGCTCCCACAGAGAAAGTCAGAGAGTGAAGTACATGAAGTGTTTGGAGGTGGGCAGGGTAGACTTTCTGGAGCAGCCCGTTGAAAGTTTTGAGCTCAGATTCTTGCGATAGCAGGCTGTACTTTGGTGGGAGATTATCTACTCCAGGGATCTCCAACCTTGGCAACTTTAACACTTGTGGACTTCAACTCCCAGAATTCTGGGAGTTGAAGTCCATAAGTCTTAAAGTTGCCAAGGTTGGGGACCCCTGATCTACCCTACACAGTTTGTTCTGAAGGAGAAAAGAAAGGTTTACACAATTTACACACCATTTCCTATATAGACTGCTCCCCCCACCCACCCCATAGATTTTTAGATGGAGAAAGTTTGAAAATGACGCTTGTCAGGGATCATCAAGAGCTTTTGGCCTGGTGGACGCAACTAGAAAGTTTGAAAACCTATTTTAGGCGAAATGACTGATTGTGGGGAGACCTGGCTGAGTCTCAAAATAGTTGCACCTGGGAGGGGACCAAATATATAAAGCGTCAATGTATTAGGAGGTTACTGCCGCCCCCTCCTGGTGGGTGCCAGGGAAAGGGTGTCCTGACATGGATCTGCAAGTAGCATTTTGGGAGACTCCAGGCAGAACTTTTTAAAAGAACAAGTACAGGAACAAGTGTTCTGACCCAAGCCCCGTTCAAAGCAAACAAACACCAAACAGAGATAAAACCAAAACCTTTTTAATGCTTCTCTGTGAATTCCGTTCCTTCACGGTTAAAAGGCTGTTTCAAACGAATTGTCCCAGATAAGAACAAGCCTTGCCAAGGTTGTGCAAGGCTGCCAAGATCACTAGATTAAATTGCAAGGAAATAATCAAAACCAAAAGTCTCCAAACACAAACCAGAAAAGTCTGAACTTCCACACGACTTGACGTGCAAGAAGTTCTTTGCTTCCTGCAAAGAATCCCACCTCTGAGAGCTGGCTTTTATCCCTTAAAGGAGGGACCATCACCTTGCAGCCTTACTCCCGAGTCGCCCATGCTGCTGCAGCTGCTCTTTCCTTCGAGCAGCCCTGGGCACAGGCTCCTGGGGGACCTCTTCATCGCTGCTGCCAGCCTCCACAATCTCCGAAGGCAGCACCCCACTCCCTGATAGTCCTGGCCCCATCCCTGCATCACACGCAGGCCCCTCATCCGAGTCCTCACTCTCCAAGACTTCAGCCGTCCGCACCTGCTGCTGGCAAACCACCACAACAAGAGAGGTTGAAAGGGAATGAAACTATTTGATTTTTGCTTGTGGCCCCTGCTTGTGGGGTGCCAGACTCACAAATGGTGCCAGAGGATCATATGGAGCATACGCCCTGGGAAGAGAATGCTTTTCATCTTGAGGATCATCCTCTTAAATTCTGGGAATTGAATTCCACACATCTTAAAGTCAAGATTTGAGGAACACGGTTGTGGGTAATTTCTAAGGTGTCCTGTGAAAATAACTCCTGGTTGTAGGTGCTCCTTCAGAAATAATGATCCTGCAGGATTTTGTTTGAGGGCATCTGAGATTCAGACTCGCAGATTTTATAACAAATGTATAGAACAGATCCAAATGTATTTATTTAAAAGACTTCTATGCTGCATATTAAAACTCTTTAAGTGGAATAGACGCATTGGACACCTATCATTCTTTAAAACATTCAGAGTATCCATTAAACATGAAAAGAATTATGAATTGTCACAAGATACAGCATTTCAACTCTAAATTCCAAAGTTCCTAAGAAAAGGTTGGGTTTTAGATTCTTTCAAAACACTTTCCAAATACAAGTATTTTGTAGTTTCAAAAGCTCCTAAGGTTAGCCAGACCAAATTGAGAAATCAGAAGATGTTTTAATGTAATAAATTGCCATTCCGCATTTTAGAAACCCAAATTATTCATAGAACATAGAATCATAGGATTGGAAAGGATCCTGGATGACGTTTAGTCCGACCCGCTGCTTGAGCAGAAAATTCTATACCATTCCTGACAAATGGTTGCCCGACCTCTTCTTGAAAAGCAACTGTGATGGAGCAGCCACAACTTCCGAAGGCAAGCATTCTACTGATTAATTGTTCTCACTGTCAAGAAATTTCTCCTTAGTTCCAGGTTGGATGTCCCTTAATGATCTTCCACTTGTTGCTTCTTGTCCTGCCTTGGCTACTTTGGAGAATAGCCTGACCTCCTCTGTGACAGCCTCTCAATTATTCAGATAAGCTTAGCCACTTAGTTTCTTCCTGGTTCTTGTGAGGTGCAGTCTATTCCCTGCCAGAAGCTCTTCATATAGGTAATTTAGACCGGGGTCCGGCAATCCAAAGTTCTTTCAGCGGCACTATCATATAAGTCAGCGATTTACTTCTAAAATCCTCCACTTACACTTTGGATGTTGGCCTTTTATTAGAAGT
Source organism: Pseudonaja textilis (assembly GCF_049901715.1). Classification (NCBI taxonomy): domain Eukaryota; kingdom Metazoa; phylum Chordata; class Lepidosauria; order Squamata; family Elapidae; genus Pseudonaja; species Pseudonaja textilis. The sequence continues at coordinate 3,765,585 of NC_142001.1, read as the reverse complement.
ACAAACGAAAACATGACCCGTGCTCCCATTTTGTTGGATTTCATGCCTAGATACACATAGTCTCTTGTTATTGTTTTCAGGCTCTTCGTTGCCTCACTCATCCTCGTGTGTACACAATACATTTCTTCAGACTCAGGTTCTCCTAGCAAGTTAAATAACATGGCATAAAATATTAAAGATGCCGTATTCATTAAATGTGAGAAGGTAAAAGATTTAAAGTCACCAAGGTCCTATCCAAACAAAATGCAATTCAGTAGTGAGAAAAGTAAGGTTTTATGCTTGGGCAAGAAAAATGCACAGGTGTAGCATAGGTAATACCTGGCTCAACAGAAGTAACTCTGAGAGGGACTTGGGGTCCTAGTGGACAACCCCTTAGGTATGAGCCCACAGTATGTGGCAGCTGAGCCAAAAGGCAACACAGTCCTAGGCTGCATCGATAGACAGATAGTAACAAGTTCATGTGAAGCAATAGTACTACTTTTACTGCATTGCTGAGACTACACTTGGAGTCCTGCAGCCTGATCTGGTCATTATGATATAAAAAAAGATGTTGAGAGTCTAGAAATGGAACAGAGAAAAGCAGCCAAGATGGTAAGGGGTGCGAAAGCTAAACCATACGAACAATTGAAAGTATTAGGTATGCCTACTACTGTAACTACAGGTGATATGGTAGCTACCTTCCAGTACTTGAGGGCCTGCGACAGAGAAAAGGAGTTTGACCTACTCTCCAAAGTACCTGAAGGCAGAAGAAGCAGTAATGGATGAAAGATCATTAAAAAGAGATCCAACCTAAAAATAAAGCAGAAATTTCTTAACAGAGAACGGTTCATCATGGAACCACTTACCTCCAAAAGTTGTGGGTGCTCCATCTCTGGAGGGTTTCAAGAACAGGCAGGATGGCCACTTGTCTGGAGTGGTATAGGTTCTCCTACTTGAGCAAGGGGTTAGACTAGAAGACCTTCAATCAGTGGTGGGATTCAAATTTTTTTACTACCGGTTCTTTGGGCGTGGCTTGGTGGGCATGGCAGGGGAAGGATATTGTGAAATCTCCAGTCGGAGATGTTACTTGCTGGTTCTCTGAACTACTCAAAATTTCCGCTACCGGTTTTCCAGAACTGGTCAGAACTTGCTGAATGCCACCACTGCTTCCAACCCTATTCTATGTGCTACGTGTGCAAAGAGCAATACGGAAAATATAAACAAAATAAAAGAAACAAAAGCATTTCTTTCAGCCTTCGTGCCGCAATATAACTGCCATGTGATCTGAACAGTGTTTTTCTCCAAAGAAAGAGTTGAGGGAAAGATTTACTGAGGAGTTTGCACCTGGTCCCTCCCACCTGCCCTTTTTCTCTCTCGCATAATGTAAGGATAACTCCAGGAGACCCTGTTTTAGGGGTTTGAGCAAGAGGATCTATTCGCCGTTCTTTCTACTTCCTTCACAAATGTTTTCTCCCTCTTAAAGATCCCTTAAGAACCGATTCTCTTCACAGCTTCCAATTTTGTTTACCTTTCCAAATATTCTCTTAACCTTGGGGGAGGCAAGGACTAGCAATGGTGCGGCCTTTGAACAATGATGGAAATGGAGAGTCTGGTGATATCTGAGTGTATATCAGACAAGACCTTTCTTGAACAGAGAGGGGCATGTATCTGAGATAGAGTTTACAGACAGCATCTGGAAATCTTATTTATTCTATGGCCATTACCCGAGTCATTGCACAAGACCGAACAGATCAGACTCCATAAAGCTGGCTTTTGATTGCGCTGTGCCAGTTTTTAAACAGCCACCTGTTCTCATTGCATTCTTAGGGGATGGCATTTCATAAACCTATCAAGAGACCAAGATGTCCAAGGACCTGAGATATCTGATATGGACAGCCCAGTCCTTAAGCTCTAATGCCACAATCCCTGATTTTAGCAGCAGCTGGGGTTTCCCCCTTAACTCTGCACATCTGGTTTTGTCCTGTTTCTGTATTACTTCCTAGAGCACAAAAATCCAGCGTAATTCCAAAGTTTCTGAACACATCAGGGCCATGCCACTGACCAGACAAAACATCCAGGTTCTACACATATGTGTTGAGGTTAAGCCTGCCAAGGAGCCACGTATTTGCATTCCCGCCAAAGATAACTGTTGCTTCAATAGTTCATAGCTCTAACAAGCAAAGGACAGGCAGCTTCTGGGAACTGCTTCCTAGATCAAGGGTCTCCAACCTTGGCCACTTTAAGCCTGGCGGACTTCAACTCCCAGAATTCTCCAGCCAGCTTTGCTGGCTGGGGAATTGTGGGAGTTGAAGTCCACCTGGCTTAAAGTGGCCATGATTGGAGACCCCTGTCCTAAAAGATAAACTGTGACCCCCAATATGCAAATACTTAAAAGTGGAATAATATCAAAATGGCAGCTTTTCTCCCCAACTGTACTAAATGAGGGTGCACACAGGATGCGATTTCCCAAAATCATGAAAAAAACCACTGTTTTTTTGCTTTTCTAAAAAAATAGTTTTGAAATTCAAATATGTATTTAAAATTCAAGGTAGACCTGAAAATATGCTTCTGTTCTATTTGTGGCCAGAAGGCTACTTTTCAAAAGGGATTTGGCCAAGCCTCCGAGATCCAGCCAGGTTGCTTTTCAAATGCTACACGGGACAAAATAACCACCTACCCTAGATATGCTTTACTAACTGCAAATGTCAGAGTCCTTTGGCTGTAGGTGTCTGTGGAGATTCTCAGCCATCCAAGTCATGGTTGCCCCAAAGGTCCTTTTTCAAAAGGCAACTGGACTTTCTTGGTTTTGTCCTTGAAGATGTTTTGCTTCTTCCTTAAAAGTGAAGAAGCTTCATGGACGAGAAATGAGACATCTTCAAGCAAAAACAAAGAAAGTCCAGTTGCCTTTTGAAAAAAGACCTTTGGGACTTTGGGCTGTTAGAGTAGCAGGTAGGAAGAGAAATGGTCCAGGACAGGGTTCTCTAAACTTGGCCACTTTAAGACTTGAGGACTTCAACTCCCAGAGTTCCTCAGCCAGCTTTGCTGGCTGTGGTACTCTGGGAATTGAAGTCTATAAGTCTGAAAGTGGCCAAGGTTGGAGACCCCTGCTCCATGTGATTGCAGACACCCATGATGGCAGTGAAAGTCCCACCAAGTGGCGAAGGCTCTTCATGGGAAGGCTGTCACTGGCCCCAAGTAAAATGTGGGTTGGGGAAGAAAGGCACTTAGCGTTGGAGATGAAAGATTGGATCAGTTTTGCCTGGACATCTGTGCCCCTGATAAAAATGACTCCGTGTACACAGAGTTTGGATATAATTTCTAACCTATTATAACATCTCATTTGACACGTAGGGTTATTCCTGTTTTTCCTTTGGCCACTGCTGTCTCCTGGGTTGAAGGAGTCCTTTCCGTTGTGAGGTTTTTCTATTCTGGCAGGAAGGCAGGTCTGTGGAATTGGGGCGCAAGAGTCGGGGGAGCAGGGGAAAAATGAAGACCAGCAAGGGAAAGCTCCTCTTTCCTCTCCATGCAATTGTTTAATTATTAAGGTCCTCTTGAGGGTCCTTCCTTGGAATAAAAGAGGCGATGCCACCCAAAGGGGAGTCGGCCAGAGAGAGAAGGGGTCAAGGCAGGCCACACGAATTCTCGGTCTGCTTCGGCCACAGAGCGGAACTCCTGGGCCGAGATGGCCAGGAGCTTTTTTCTGAGGACGATTGAGATGTTGGGAAAACTACAAGGTGTGTTGCTGAACTCCACCTTAACCCTCTTTCATTCCCTCATGGCCTTGTTTCTCTCTCCAGCCTCCTTCTCCTCCCAGCCCCCTCCCCTCACTGGCCCTCTGTCCTCCCCCTTTTTTCCCCATCTCCCGTCATAAGAAAATGGCTGTGCTCTTTGAGGGAGCACTTTTCTTAGGTCATTTTATACACTGTGCTTCATGTTTAGAACTTTTTTGCACTAGTTCCTATTACATTTGTTTTCCAAGATGGTTTGACAAAAAAACAAAACAAAACAAAAAACAAAACAAAAAAGGAGGGGGGAAATGATAAAAATCATGCTATAATTCAGTTGTATTAAACTATTATTATTATTATCCTATTACTCTCTGTGTTTCAATAGTCTCTGTACCTGTAATGCTTTCAGTTCTGTTGTATTTTGGATCAGGGAACTACTCTGCTCCTGTTTAACCCAGTAAAGAAATAAAATGTTATGAATTGATAACTTTTTATCTGGTGTGTGATTTTTCTTGGCAGCCAGAAATATTCACTTCAGGATGTGTCTGTAGATTGCAGATATATAGAAAAACGTGTTGAACTGTGAGGCTTGAAGAAAATCTGAAAGCCAAATTTCTTTTAAAAAGTGTGTGAGGGGGGAGAGGAAAAATTTGAGGGGGGGGATGTTTGCCTTTATTGCCTCCTGGGTCGCTTTTTAAATTTCCTACAGCTCTTTGATGTCTAGTGGTCTCCCCTGGCAAGTGGAGAAAAGGTCAGCAGAAGATCTGGGAGGAAAATGTTACCTGCTGTAGGAACTGAGAAAGATATTGGAAGAGTTTGGAATTAGAGTGAACATGTGAAAACGAGATGTTCCTGGGGAACAGTTTGCATAATTGGAGAAGTATGTTCATGCTGGCCTGGGCATGATGAAAGCAGGCCGAGTGTCCTCTACAGCAGGGGTCGCCAACCTTTTGGACCTCAAGGACCACCAAACTTATAATTTTAAACCCCAGGAACCACTAACCGGTTCTGTGGGCATGGCCTAATATGTGGGTGTGGCTTGGTGGTCATGTGACTGGCTGGGCATGGCTTGTATATAAATAATATAAATATTTATATAAATATTGAATTTTTTATAAAAAAGAGCAAGCAACTTTTATCCAAAAGCAGGCAGGCAGATTGAGTTGCTCACAGAATCACAGATTCATTCAGAGATCTATCTATCTGCCATTGGCTAGCTCAGTCTGTCACATAAAATTTGCTTGCAAGCAAACTCACAAAATTAACTCACAACACACCATTTATGTAAATATTGAACTTTTTATTAAAAAAAAGAGCAACTTTTACCCCAAATCAAGCAAAGCAGGCAGGTAGATTGTGTTGCTCACAGAATCATTCAGTGATCGATCTATCTGCCATCGGCTATCTGAGTCTCATAAAATTTGCTTGCTGTGAGTCTGCACTGAATAACTGAACCTTCAGTCCTAAGGGAGGTTTGGCTGTGCTTAAGAGCAGAGCCGAAGATCTAAAGACTAGCTAGAAAGCAAGAAATCAACCATTTCCTGCTTCCTAGCTAATCTAAATCTCCAGGCACAGCAGAACAGCTGATGGTCGGGGAAAAAAAGGAAAAATAGCAATTTAGCAGGCAAGTTTGCAGGGTAAGGAGTAGGCGGCGAGGGTTCCCGCGGGCCATGTGGGCGGCTCAGCCTTGTGTTTCTGCACAGCCTGCATTAATTCGTTTGGGGGGGGTGCTCTGGGGGTGACATTTCTCTGTGGCCCACCAAAATTTTCTTGCAGACCACCAGTGGGCCATGGACCACCGGTTGGCGACCGCTCCTCTACAGCACAGGAGGGAGAGAAAAGAGAAGGAAAGAGACACGTTCAATGAACAGGCGGAGCAAGAGTTATCCTGGATCAAAAGAATAGAATAGAATAATAGAGTTGGAGGGGACCTCAGAGGTCTTCTAGTCCAAACCCCTGCTCTAGTAGGAGACCCTACACCATTCCAAACAAATGGTTGTTTTTGAAAGCTTCCAATGAGGGAGCATCCACAACTTCTGAAGGCAAGCCATTCCACTGGTTAATTGTTCTCATTGTGAAGAAATTTCTCCTTAGTTCTAGGTTGCTTCTCTCCTAGAACCTTAGTTCTAAGTTAGCTTCCATTCACGTCCTGCCTTTTGGTGCTTTGGAAAATAGTTTGACACCCCCCCCCATCTTTGTAGGAGCCCCTCAAATATTGGAACAGAGCTATCATGTCTCCGCTAGTCCTTTTCATTAGACTAGACATTCCCAATTCTTGAAACCATTCTTCACATATTTTATACTCCAATTCCCTAATCATCATATGATGTTACAGTATCTGTGAGCTCATCTAGGTCTGCAGAGGCATCTTCAAAAACATTCCAATCAGTGCAATCACGGCAGGCCTGGAGCTTCACCTCTGCCTCATCTGACCAAGTCTTTGCTGATTTAATTGTTGGTTTGATGGTTTTAAGTCTTTGTCTGTAGGCAGGTACAAGGTGAATCTTGCAGTGGTCAGAGTGTCCCACAGTTGCTCGTGGTAAAGACCTATAAGCATCTTTTACTGTTTTAGTGGTCTAAAGTATTTTTTGCCTCTGGTGGGACAATTTACATGCTGGAAATATTTTGGGAGCTCTTTCCTTAAATTTGCTTGATTGAAATCTTCTAAAATGATGGGAAGGGAATCTGGGTGTTTGGCTTCAGCCTCCATAATTTGATTAGCAAGAGTTCGTAATGCCTCGTTCACACAGGCTTGTGAAGAAACATACACAGCTATTAGGGGAAATGAGGAGAACTCACGTGGAGAGTAAAATGGCTTGCAGTTGATGTGTAAAGACTCTAAGTTTTCATCACAAAACTTATATATTATAGTTATATCCTGAGACCAGCTGTTGTTGATATATAAACATAATCCATGGGATAAAAGCAGCAAGTGACATTGACCAAGCCACAGGAGAATATTGTGCGTGCAGAACATGGCTTATAAGGAAGCAAATCTCAGCTAGGTGTCAGGAAGACGTTCCTAGTATGTAGTAAATTTATTCTACCATGGAAAGGACTGCCTCAGAAAGGGCTGGATTTTCTTCAGATGGAGGTGTTTAAAGAGAGATTAGATGGTCATCCGTTGGGGATGCTGTGATGGATTCCTGCACTAAGCGTAGGATTGGACTTGGTGTTCTCTAAAGCCATTCCAACCCTTATATTCTATGATTTTATGATCTAGGTTCGGGACTGGATTGGCAATGTAAGGACATCAGATCATGAAGAACTGTTTGTTTTCCTTCTGGCAAACTTTTATCCACCGGTTCATCTTCATGTATGGAAATGCTTCTTCCCTCAACATGGCAACGGGTTTCAGTCTAGCCACTCCTTCAGTTAGGAAGGCACCTGATCTTATCTCGGTGCTTTGTTGTAGGGCATGCCTGGACACACACACACACACAGAAAGAGAGAGAAAGAGAGAGAGACTTGCAGGTAAATCAGTTTGTTTTAATGCCAGCTGATGCAATTCTTCCTTGTGCACAAGCAAACTAAACCATTCTGGGCAAATGGCTGTCCAATCTCTTATTGAAAACCTCCAGTGATTGAAGCACCCACCAATTCTGGGAGGCCAGCTGTTCCACTGGTTAACTGTTCTCCCTTTAGGGAATTTCTCCTTCGTTCCAGGTTGCTTCTCTTCTTGATTGGTCTCCAGCCATTGCTTCTTGTCCTGCCCTCAGGTGCTTCGGTTTGCATTGATCATGGGGTTTACACAGTTTCCTCTTTCTTTGTGGAAGAATGCCAGATGGGTTGCAGAAGAACTGTAGAGATGTTGCCTAGTGCTCACCCCTGACCAAAAAAAACTCAGGTCAGCCAGGGATCTGCAGCATTCATCAACACTGGCCTTCCCCCCAAAGATCTGAAGGTGCGCCAAAAGTGGGGAGGAATTTCCCACGCAAGGACTGCTGCAGTCCTGGACTCTCAATATTGCCTTAGTGGTTATCTATGACTGCATGGGACCGTCTCATTCAGGCCAATTGGGTCAGTGGTGTCATCTTGACAGATTCTGGCCTCCCAGCAGAGAAGCATGCACAGACCCCAGCATTCAGTTCAGGCCCTTCTTGGTGGAACATTTTCTTAGACATTTATGTCTTTTGAATGTGCCTGGAGGAGCAGATTAGCAGCTTATAAAATCCTAATTAGTCAATTCATTAGGAAGGATGATAGAGGAGCTCCACCCAGTCTGACTGGAGCCTTAACTGCTGAGCTTTTCATGATGCTTGTAACTCCAGTCAAGAAGGCGAAGCGGATCAAGACTAGGCATGGCCTCCTGGAATTCTGTTCGGGACAGGAGAAGCGGAGGAGAGGCAGGGGAAGGAAAGGATGCCACCAAGAGCGTGCTTCAGCTTCGTTCCTTAGTAAACTGGGTTACGTGGAACAATTCCACCCAGTTTCACAAAACCATGTTTTATATTGGAAATGAGATTTTGAAAGCGTTCATTTCTGGATGTCTCTAGATATCTGGAGGTGCATATCCAAGAGACGCAATTCGTTTTTTGTTCTTTGGCTTTTAAATGGAAAGTTCCTTCCTCACGTGAGAAAGTTGTATCCACTGTTGAAAATAATCTAGTTCAACTTCCTGCCCAGTCCATTATTCCAGCATCCTTCAAGCCAGGCTCCATTTAAAGTAATTGCTGGAGATATTTAAACATTTGCTTTTCTGCTCCATCGCTAAAACAAAAACAAACAAAAACCCCTTACTTTTAGGAAATACTTCCTGATGTCCATCTGAAATATACTTCCCTGTAATTTAAGATTATTGTTGATTCTACTTACTGCTTCACTTAATTTGGGCTCCCTTTTTGTCAATTGTTCTGCTTGAGTCCAGTTGAAGATGGTTCCCCTTTTGGTAGAAGAGAGATGTGGCGTTCCCCCATTGCCCACGGGTGGATCTAGCCTTTCCTTCCCCTGCCTTCCTTTCTGCAGATAAATGGCTATTGGCTGGTAAATTTCCTATAGGACCAATTACCTACATACGTTTTAATAGATAGCTGAGTTGAAAGCTGCCTCTACATCCATAGACATTTCTAAATTACTGTTTCCCCACTCGGTGATAGCACTTTCAGCAGTTCAGTTTTGGGAAATTCCCTAAAATAAGCAGTCTTGTAGCTATAATTCTTTCTGACCACTGGATGGTGCTAATTCTCTCCAAAGAATGAGAAGTACATATAGCACATATATAGAAGACAACATATGGAAGGTATTCAAAGGATTTTAATAGATTTGAGTGTCCTAGCCAACAAAATGCAGTTCAGTGGCGAGAAAAGTAAGACCCTGCACTTTGGCAGGAAAAACTAGATGCACAGGAGCAGAATAAATGTTTGCCTAATTTCTTGTCTCACCACTAAATTACATTTTATTGGATAGGTTTGCCAAGGTCCTTCTGCTGGCTATTCCGCCAAGCTTGGTGTAACCTGCAAATTTGATGAGTTCCCTTTCTGTCCCCTTACTTAAACCATTGATGAAGATATTGAAGAGTCCTTGTCCTAAGATAGAACTAGAGGTTCCCCTCTGCATGCTTCCCTCCAGTTCCATTGGGGACTTCAACTTAAGAGTAGAATAGAATTCTTTATTGGCCAAGTGTGATTGGACACGCAAGGAATTTGTCTTGGTGCAAGTGCTCTCAGTGTACATAAAAGAAAAGAGACCTTCGTGAAGAATCATAAGGTACAACACTTAATAATATAGAGCCCTGCACACCAGAACAACTAGACACAAGGAGAGTTTTTTCCCCGAAGGCCATCACACTGCTAAACAAATAATTCTCTCAACACTGTCCAACCATTTACTAAGTCTGCATTACTATTATTATTAATCTTCTCATCACTCTTTATCACCCATCGCCTTCCACTTGTGACTGTATGACTGTAACTTTGTTGCTTCTATCCTTATAATTTATACTGACTGTTTCCTAGTATTATTTGATTGCTTATTGTACCCTACGACTATTATGAAGTGTTGTACCTTATGATTCTTGACTCTTGATGAATGTATCTTTTCTTTTATGTACACTGAGAGCATTTGTACCAAATTCCTTGTGTGTCCAAACACACTTGGCCAATAAAGAATGCTGTTCTGTTCTGTTCTGTTCTGTTCTGTCCTGTCCTGTCCTGTCCTATCCTATCCTATCCTATCCTATCCTATCCTATCCTATCCTATCCTATCCTACCCTATCCTACCTATAATTAGTTTCCTAGTCTGATTTTAGTTGATTGCTTATTTAGTATCCTATGACTATCACTAAGTGTTGTATCTTATGATTTATGATGAATGTATTTTTATGATTATTATATCATGATTTATCTCTTGTTGGTATGTATGTACACTGAAAACTTATGCACTGGAGACAAATTCCTTGGTTGTCCAATCACACTTGGCCAATAAAGAATTCTATATCTATCTATCTATCTATCTATCTATCTATCTATCTATCTATCTATCTATCTATCTATCTATCTCTAAAGAAGTAGTCATTTGTAATAATACTGAGGAGGTTTTTTCCTTTAAAAATATTGTAGTCTTTATAGTTTGTAATTCAAAGAAGAAAGTAGAGTGTTAATTGCAGATAAATAGAACCTGGGGTGTCTTACTGTAATTTAGGGCAGTTTTACAATCCTCGTAAATCTGTTTATAATCCTCATAAATTTGTAGTTTTGCTTTGCGGTTAGTATATACAAGTTTTGCCTTGTAACAGCTTGACAGTGTAAACAGAGCTTTGTAATATAAACAAAGTTTTGAATAAATGATCATTCAGTTTTTTTCAGGATCCTTCAATACATAAAATTCATATTCACTTCATTCTGGATCATTTAGTTCCTATAAATTTTGTTCAGAGACTGTAATCCTTATTATTATGCAGCACTTATGTTGAAGAGAGAGTGAGAGAGAGGGAGAGAACCCATACTTTGCACACAATTGGCATCCAATTCTTTGCATCCAATTCATTTTATAAATAATACTTGAATATATGCATGGATAATGGAAAAAACCAATGCAGTCAATATTGAAGAATTAAAAAGAGTAGAGTTATATCAGACAAAAGAAAAGATGATATATACCAAGTATATCTATCTTCTCTTTCCCTCTCTCCCTCCCTCTTTTTTCAGCAGAGTGCTGACAGCTGAACTCACCAGAGTTAAATTCTGCATCCAAGTAAAACTTTCTCACAAAGTCTTCTCTTTTCTCCAAGTCCAGTCTTTTCCCAATTCACTCATTTTCCTGTGGGTGCAATTCTGTGATTGTTGAGGATTTTTTGAGGCTTTTGAAAAGACTACCATGTTTATACTTATATCTGTTATCTAATGCACGCTCCACAAATAAAATAAATACATTAAATAAATAAAACTATTTCTGGTCATCAGTGAGGAGGGAAATTGTTACACCTCGTTCTCCATGCTTACCTACCCTGTTGAGTTTCAAGAGCTGTCCTTCTTCTTGAAAACACTCAGGTTTTAACAGATTAACAGAGTTGGAAGGGACCTTGTAGCATACAAGTATACAAGAATGGAGTATATAAAAGAAACAGTTGGAAACTGATTTGTAAATGGAAGAACAAGCAAATTCAGGGTCAATACTTGAAGGATTGCTGGCAAAGAAAACAACAACCCACATGTAGCTGGTTAGAATCAGATATGTTAAGAAAGAGATTGAAGATGTTATTTTAGCAGCTCATGAACATGCTTTGCCAATTAATTGCATGGCACAAAAACCCCACATATAATAACAGCAAATGTTGCCATTGATATTTTGTCACTCTCCTTTTGAGAAAAGGATGAAATGGTTGCAGTAAAATTTCACAGACTTGACTACAAGCAGTGCCATGACTGTTTTGCTAAAATTACTCATTGGAAAACTGGAAATTTGAATTTAAATAGAGCAAAAACTACTGGGAACATTAGGTTGAGAAGGTTTTAGAAAATAGCAGTGGCCCCCCCCCCCACCTTTTGGGCACCAGGGACCGGTTCCGTGGAGCGAGGTTTTTCCACAGACCGGAGGGGGCATGGCTTTGTGTGCTGCCTGCATCCCACTTGTTTGCACAGCCTGGTTTCTGGCATGCCGTGGCCCAGGGGGTTGGGGGGCCCTGTCTTCTGGGACTCAAAAATTCAAACAGTTGGGTACCATTTTTGTTCCGGACTAGCAGGCTCGAAAGCCTGCAACTCTGATTGGCCCGCTGATAGCGGATCGTGATTGGTCACCTCAGACTGATCCGATTGGCTAGTAAACGGGCTGCCGCGATTGGCCCAGCCAAGCGCGGCAAACTCAAATCACCGTCATTGGCTGCCTAGCCGCAGCCAGCCCTATATAAGCAGCTGCTGCGGCTGGGATATTTCGCTCAGATCTGAAGTCACTAATAAAGAGCTGTTGTTGCTATCTGAGTCTTGTCTCCATTCTTGGACCCATCCTCCCAGATCTAACAATTTTTGCTAACATGCCTGATACAACAGTTATTGAAAAGAAGAAAGTCTACTGATACAGCCACATGATTGTAGGATTGAGCGGGGTGAGAAATCTAATGTTTTCGCACCTGCTTCTGAGTATCACTCTCAGCTCAGGAATCCACAGGGAAGTTTCAAAATGGATGCTATCCAGCTTCAATGGGAAAGAGCCAACACTTCTCTCAGCCACTGGGTGTACTGTAAAACTACCTTTATTTAGAATAGCATTAGAATTCTTTATTGGCCAAGGGTGATTGGACACACAAGGAATTTGTCTTGGTGCAAATGCTCTCAGGGTACATAAAAGAAAAGATACATTTGTCAAGAGTCGAGAATCATAAGGTACAATACTTAATGACAATCATAGGATATAATAAACAATCAAATCATACCAGGAAACAGTCAATAAAAATAGTAAGGATACAAGTGACAAACTTACAGTCATACGGTCACAAATGGGAGGAGACGGGCAATAAGGAGTGATGAGAAGATTAACTGTAATGGTAGTGCAGACTTAGTAAATAGTTGGACAGTGTTGAGGGAATTATTTGTTTAGCAGAGTGATGGCATTTGGGGAAAAAACTCTCCTTGTGTCTAGTTGTTCTGGTGTACTGGGCTCTATAGCATCATTTTGAGGGAAGGAGTTGAAACAGTTTATATCCGGGATGTGAGGGGTCTGTAGATATTTTCACAGCCCTCTTTTTTTAAGGAAGAGATTTCTGGATGTGGAATCTAAATCTCACTTCCTAGAACTTGAATCCATTATTCCACATCCGGCATGACAGAGAACAGGCTCAGACGTCCTATGTACGATTATCATTTCCCTCTTTCTTCACAGGAATGGATTTCTGGTTCCCAAGAGCAGGAATGCAGGATCTTGCCCTCTGCACAGCCACAGGCCAATCAGGCAACCTCCTTGGCATCCAAAGTAGTGTCTTCTTTGGGGCCCACCCAAGCTGTATGGACTGCTTCATCACAGTGAAGAGCAGCCGGGCATGTTGAACTCCCCCGTCCAAGGAGAGGGGGCAGTGGGTAGCAAGGAGAGCCATGCACACCTAGAAGGACTAGGGGCGACATGATAGCAGGGTTCCAATATTTGAGGGGCTCCTATGAAGACGGGGGCAGGGCGGGGGGGGTGTCAAACTATTTTCAAAGGACCGAAAGGCAAGAGGAGAAGCAACGGATGGAAACTAATCAAAGGGAGAAGCAAAGTGGAACTCAGGAGGAACTTCCTAACAGTGAGAACAATTAACCAGTGGAACGGCTTTGCCTTCAGGTGTCATTAGTGCTTCATCACAAGATTTTTAAGACGAGATTGGTCAGCCATCTATCTCAAAAAGTATAGGGTGTCCTGCTCCTGCAGGTGGTTGGACTAGTTCTCCAGGGTCCCTTCCAATTCTATTGACCTATATTATATTTCTATGTTCCTTCTAGGAAGAACATCATGTGCAGGAATCAAGCAGCTTAACATTTCACTAACACATCCTGTTACCGTCAGGACATTTCTCCAGTTTATCAAGATAATTTTGAATAATATTTTGGTGTATTAGGCTATTCCACCCAATACAAAAACATCAAAGAGGTCACCAATTAAAATGTTGAAGTGTTGAGGATCAAGAGGACCCCGATCTCTTCCTCTCTCCAACTCGATGAGGCGTCATCGAGCTAGCTTTTCCCCCCACCAATTGTCACACAAGCCGGCCCGCATACAATCTTGTTTGCTCATCAATGCTTTGCTGAATTGAGGTGTGACAGGATGGGACAGCGAAGCAGAGTCTGCCATCTTGATGATGTGATCTGCCAGACAGACAAGGTGTGCCTCAAGGTGATAAGCCTGGTGTGGAGAAATACCACCGAGTGAAACACATAAAGCTTTCTCATGCTGGGGGCAGGGAGAAGAAAAGAAGTTGAAAATGGCCCGGGGAGCTGGCAGGACAAGGGTTGGAAATAGAAATAGAATACAGTTGGAAGGGGCCTCGGAGGTCTTCTAGTCCAACCCTCCCCCCTCGCTTAGGCAGGAAACCCTACACCACTTCAGACAAATGGTTATCCAACATCTTTTTAAACACTTCCAGTGTTGGGGCATTCACAACTGCTAGAGGCAATTTGTTCCACTGATTAATTCCCAGTATGTTTCCTGGTATGATTTGATTGCTTATTGTACCCTACGACTATTATTAAGTGTTGTACCTGATGATTCTTGACTCTTGATGAATATATCTTTTCTTTTATGTATACTGAGAGCATTTGCACCAAGACAAATTCCTTCTATATCCAATCACACTTGGCCAAAAAAGAATTCTATTCTATTCTATTCTATTCTATTCTATTCTATTCTATTCTATTCTATTCTATTCTATTCTATTCTATTCTATTCTATTCTATTCTTCTCACTGTCAGGAAATGTCTCCTTAGCTCTAAGTTGCTTCTCTCCTTGATTAGTTTCCATCCGTTGCTTCTTGTCCTGTCTTCAGGTGCTTTGGAATTAAAGTTGAGAGAGGAAGAGGAAGTTAGCAAATCATATGGACTTAAGCAGATGAGGTGTTATCGAGCTAGCTTTGTTTCCCATCAATTGTCACACAGTCCAGGCCACGGTTATCTCCAAAGTGCTGGACTTTGTTTTTTCCTTGAAGACATTTCACTTCTCATCAAAGAAGCTTCTCCAGTTGTGACTGAATGGTGGGGGATGGAAGGATTCAGTCAGAACTGAAGAAGTTTCTTGGATGAGAAGTGAAATGTCTTCAAGGAAAAACCAAGAAAGTCCAGTTGCCTCCTGAAAAAGCACCTTTGGGACAACCATGACTGAGAATCTCCACGGACACTTATCGATGCCCTTTGAATGGTGCAGGAGTATGAATGGATTTTCGGGAAAAATGCAGACTGCAGAAACCATCTGCGCTTCAATTTGAGATGCAGACAGCAGAGTCTCATCCCCAACAACCTGAGACTGTGATCAACAGTGAAGGGACACAGGGAGAAAACGTCCTGCAGAAAGCAAAGCTCCAACAAGCCCAGCTGCCTGTTGAAAAAGCACTTTGGGGACATTTGGACAGGATTTGCCTGTTCCATAACAGCCTGAAAACAGCAGGGTGAATGGGAGGGTCATTAAAGAAGGTGTGGGACACAGTAGAAGGTCATGTTTCATCTGCCAGAGGACCAGAAACGAAGAAGAGAAGAGAAACGTTTTCCTAGCCACAAGGGGTTACTGGCTAAGAGCAGGTAAAGCGATTTATTAACTCAACTTACTAAAGGAAGTGGAAGGATAATTGCATACGCATATAATACTAATTAGATATTTTCACACAATAGCAGAAACATCGCTTTTGCAGGAAACAAAGTAGTTAATTACTGATTAGGAGGGCCAATTACATTTAAATTAGTTCAACTAATTTACAGCTGATACCCATTGAGTAACTGCCATAACTATGCTTAATATCTTACTTCAGCTTTCCTTTGCGAAGGTTGTATATGTGAGGACTAAATTAAATTAATGACCATGTGCAATTATGGTGATTAAAAAAGTAAGTTTATGACCAATCCTCACATATACAACCTTCGCAAAGCAAAGGAAAGCTGAGGTAAGATATTAAATATGGCTCCACTTAGTGACTGCTTTATTTGATGGCTGAGTTGCCAGTCCCAATTGTGATCACTAAATGAGAACTACTTTCTGACTGTACCTCAAATTCTTTCATACCAGAAGTAACGTGAAGGAGCTGGACAGGAGCTTTAGATCAGTATCTGTTCAAGCTAAATGCTGCTTATATGGTGAGCTGTGCATGGCTGAAAGAGACACCAAAACTATATTTTTTTAAAAGCAAGGCATTGATGTACTGGGCTTTGCCTGGCTGGATCCTGGCAACCCAAGCCTGCCACCCAAGATGTATTCTGTCCATATCATCCAAATCCATTAAGGAAGTCAACTGGTGCATTCTGTCAAGGAAATAGGTCCTTGACGGACAATACACCCCCACACCCCCATGTGTTCCTTTCAGCAGGGTGAACTAATGGAGGGCTGTAAATCTCTGTATTTCTGTTGATAGTGAATCTCTAAGCTTACTTGATTTGCTGTCTGGCATCGTTACCAGATCTGAACTGTAAAACCTTTGACTATCAAAAGGTGGCAGCAACAACGCAACTCCAGCTCTCGGTTGCCATCTAATGGGGAGCCCGTTTTTTGTAACCCTCCTCTCCCACCTAGTCTTACTCTTCAATCACTCCAGTCGGATTGCTCCTATCTTAATGAGATGTTTCTTAACGCCAGAGGTCTCCAAACTTGGCAACTTTAAAACTTGTGGACTTCAACTCCCAGAATTCTGGGGGTTTAAATCCACAAGTCTTAAAGTTGCCAAGGTTGGGGGCCTCTGGTGTCTCCTGCTTGGGCAGGAGGGTTGGACTAGAAAACCCTCCCAATTCTGTTATTCTGTGCTCTGTATTTCTTTCTTTTTGTGGCTGGTCTCGGAAAATTGGCAGGTCCTGCTGTCAAAACGTTCCAGAATTTGAATAAGAAACTGACCAACTTTTGCAGAGGGCTAAAAGATCAAAGAAGGGAGGCGAATTGAATCCTTAGCTTAAAGGCAGCCCACGGCTGTCGCTGCTTCAATGCAGGCTCTTTAAGTAACAGGGATTATGGCACAGAGTCAGCTCCTCCTAGGCAGATGACTCCAGGTGCCTCAGCCTCAAACATATGTCCGTGCAAGTCACACGAAGACGTGTCAAAACTAGCGCAGGTGTCTGAGTATGACAGGGTGTGAACAACGGAGGCAGGTGAAGTGGGGTCTGATGAGTTGGTGATTCTTTTTCAAATGGCATGTTTTCATTTCAAGCAAGTCATAACATTAGAACGTGGAAGATTATGAACCAACCCAGAATCTGCATGCCAGGGTGTTTGGGCAGCAAATAGGCAGAAGGACTAAGCAGATGGGGCTACCAGTTACTGGCTAAATGTGGGCAGGAGGCCAAAGGCTTCCAAGTGATCTAGAACAGGGGTCTCTAACCTTGGCAGTTTTAGGACTTGTGGACTTCAACTCCCAGAGTTCCTCAGCCAGCTTTGTTTTGCTGAACTTTGCTGGCTGAGGAATTCTGGGAGTTGAAGTCCACAGGTCTTAAAGCTGCCAAGGTTGGAGACCTCTGACCTGGAAGCTGAAAGGATTGCTAGAACAAAGCAAAAGAAAGGAGCAACTTTCTCAGACGAGACAGTTTTTTCAAAGATAGCATTCAATAAAAGAGGTAGAATCTCATGCCCCTTTTTCTGCTGGATAGCTTTGTGTCCATGTCAGAAGCAGCATCAGCAGATGTCCATGTACAGCATCAGAGAATTTGCAGATGATGTTAGTTGCTAACTCTAAATAAGGGGACATTATCATGTTATTATCAAGAAGAGATTTCAACCCAGAACCTAGGAGAGATTTCCTGACAGTGAGAAGAATCCACCAATGGAACAGAAGTTGCCTTTGGAAGTTGTGGGAGCTCCATCCCTGGAGGCTTTCAAGAAAAGATTGGACTGCCGTTTGTCTGAAATGGTCTAGGGTTCTTCTGCTTGAGCATGGGGTTGGACTAGAAGACCTTCAAGGTCCTCTCCAATTCTGTCATTGTTATTTCCTTAGTCTATTATTCATGGACTCCATGATAATCATGGAGTCCAATGCAAAGGGTTGATTATATGTTAGGTTTCATTTTGCCTCAGAGAAGATATTGCTTCATTTGAATGTGGAAAGGATTTCCGTTATCTCTTTGCCATGCTGATCTGTATGACACCGACTGCCACATGTTATCATGTAAGTTCTGGGGAAAAAAAGTCCAAGTGAATCCATGACAGGGGGAACCTTGAAATGTGACGGTTAATCGGAAAAGCTGTTGACTTTTGGGGCAGCCCAAGTTCCATTGAAACCATGAAACAACTATATTCCTTGCCCAGATAATTCAGGTTTCTTCCCCTTACTTTGTATTACATATTTGCTGGTGAGGCACCAAATTTGATCAAAAGTGTATGGTTTCAATTGCAAAATAAAACATTGGGTGTTCTGCTATCATTGATTAATCGGGATAGCCCCTAGGCAACCACAACAAAAATAGCCAGGAATTATTATTTCTGGGACAATAACACCTTTCACACGCAGCCCTCTTTGAAAGTTTCCCCCAGGCAGGTCCCTCAAAATATAGATAAAATTCTACTGCAATCAAGCATATTTATTGTTCCTATTTCTTGCCGCCTAATAATCAAATATTTGCAAGGAGAACTACTCATTTTCCCCTGGTCTGGTGGCTCTTCCTGTCTCTAGTTTGGTGCAGGATTTGAAGAAGCCCCTAAAGAGGCTCACCTGAGGGAAATCTCCCTACGCCAGGCTAGGCACCAGCAGTCGCCAGAGGGACCGGTCTTTTGGGTATTGTTAGTCTAGAAAAAAGAAGGACCGGGAGTGACATGATAGCCGCATTCCAGTATTTGAGGGGCTGCCATAAAGAAGAGGGGGTCAATCTATTCTCCAAAGTACCAGTGAGCAAGGCAAGAAACAAACTAATCAAGGACAGAAGCAACTTGGAATTAAGAAAAAAACTTCCTAAAAGTAAGAGCAATCAATCAGTGGAGCGGCTTGCCTTCAGCTGTTGTGGTTGTTTTATCACTGGAGGCTTTTAAGAAAAGTTTAGTTTATGCACCTCATACAATGAAATCAAACACCATTTTCAGTGCACATCATGACCATGAAAATAAACACAAACACACATCCTTCACTCTCCACACATTGAACCAAAAAACCCTGACACTACACCAACACTGCACTATACAGTAGAATTCAAAAGAGCTACTGCCCTGGGATAGAAGCTGTTTTTCAGCCTATTTCTCCTTGTTTTTATTATTCTGTACCATCTTCCTGATGGTAATAGTTCGAAAAAAAGGGGTTCCCAGGATGAGGTGGATCTTTGAGAATGTTTTGAACTTTCTTAAGGCAGCGGGAGTTATAAAGCTCTTCCAAAGAGGGGAGAGGGCAACCCATGATCCTCTGGGCAATGACGTTCACCCTCTGGAGTGCTGTACTATCTGCCACTGTGCAATTGGAAAACCATACACAGGTGCAATAAGTTAAGATACTCTCTATGGTGCAGCAGTAGAAGGTTTCTTGGTGTGAATGAAAAACCAGCAGTTTTTCATTCAGTTGTTGTTTTCTGAGAAGTCTCAGATAGTATAATCTCTGCTGGACCCTTTTGACCAGAGTTGCAATGTGAGCACCCCAGGTCAAGTCCTCTTTTAGGGTAACACCCAGAAACTTAAAACTGGCCACTTGCTCCACTCGGTCTCCATTGATAAGCAAGGGCTGGATGTCTGATCTGTATATAAATCTCCACACCACAAGCCAAGCAAACACCTGGACACAAACAGACCCCACCTGATACCTCCAGCTCAAACACACCCCAACCAGGCACCCAGATGAAACCTAGCTTCCTAATAAATAATAGCCGTCCATTTACTTGGAGCCAAGCCACACTAAAAGCCTCCAATACAGGAACACAATGTTGCCAGCCAATCAAGACAAAAAAAGCCACAAAACAGACAGAAGATATTAGAAAAACCAATCAAGCAGAACACAGCAAACTCCAAGACCAATAAACATAGACCAAGACTCCCAACCAATCAGGATGAAGAAAGAAACCATTCGGGCACAGCAGTAGGCTAGCCCCAAATTTAAAACTGAAACGGCTGTGAAAGTCTGACTCACAAACGAACACAATATAGAAGCCTGATGATGGCAGATGAGATTCTGCCGAAACGTTGCTACAACTTTAAAAGCAAAACTATAATGACGTGGGAAAATACCCGAACAAAGCTGAATACCATACACACACACACACACACACACACACACACACACATAGATCAGACATATGTAATATATGTATGTATGTATGTGTGTGTGTGTATATATATATATATATTTGTTTTCTGAGGTTCTCGCGGGTATTTATATGTAGATCTTTGGTTGTTCGGGTTTTCTCCCGCGTAAGATTTGAAGTATCTAGGCAACGTTTCGATGAAGTCTCATTCATCATCTTCAGGCTTCTGTCTCCAGCTCTGTGCTTCTCAGAGTAATGGAGATTGCAGCTGCTTCCTCCTTTTAACTGCCAGTGGGGGTGGAACTTGATTGGGTGGGGGCTTGGCTGTGTTCTGATTGGGTGGGGGGGTGTTCTCATTGGTAGGGGGTTTGGCTGTGTTCTGATTGGTTGGGGGGTTAGCCGTGTTCTGATTGGTTGGAGGCGTGTTCTGTTCAGGAGGGGGCTTGGTTGTGCTCAGGTTAGTTTTAGTTGCTGGGGGATTTGAGCTGGAGAGTTGTGATCTTGCTGTTTGGCTTCTAGTTCGTGGTCCTGCTGCATCTTCATAGTGGGTGTTGGTTTGCTTCATGTATGGCTCAGAGGGGTTTGAAGTGGGTAGTGATGCAGCTGCAGTGCAGTGCTTTAGCAGGGGGCTGGACTAGAAGACCTGCAAGGTCCCTTCCAGTTTTATTCTGAATTTAAATGGAAACAATGCACACACTCCCTGAACCTCTGTGCTATTACACTTGGCATCTGCAATAATCATACAAAGGAGAAAGACGGAGGAGCGCACCTGACACCAGGTAGGAGACCTGGAGAGTGGTTTTGCCAACTCAAGAACCCAGGGGGCATTCTGTCCTGGGGGGTTGGGGGTGGGGTTGGGGTCGAGGTCAGTGGCCCCCTAAGCTCTTTTTTCAAGCTTTCCTTTCCCATGTATTTTGTCTCGACCCATCTTGCTGCTAATGAAATTATTTTAGCTTACACATTATGGCTCGAACCAACGCTGATAAATCCCCCATGAATTACTGCAGAGGCTTCTCTGTCGGACTGCTTGCCAGCGTATGACTCAGCATACAAATCCCAATCGGTCGTAGAGCCAGGTTTCAACAAAAAGAGGAACTTGGCTCACCTCCTCTAACCACAGATTTTGACGGCACCAGCAGAAGTGTGGCAGAGAGCAGCCAATGCGTGCAAAGTAAGTTCCTGGCTGTAAAACAATCAAGTAGGAACACAGTTGCGTTTCGATTAGACTACTGTGATGCACTCTACATGGAGCTGCTCTTGGAGACTAACTGGAAGCTTCGGGTGGCCCCAAATGCCGCGGCAGAGACAGCTAGACGTGCCTCTAGGATGGCACACGTAAGGTTTCCGTTCTGCGAGCAGCAGCAGCAGCAGTTGCCAGTTTCCTTCTGGGCCCAATTCAAGGAGCTGATTTTGACCTTGGAAGACCTTGATGGGATGGGATGGGATGGGGGTCATTTGTAGGATTGCCTCCCCCTTCTTGGCCTTTGCCAGGTCTTGTTACCTGCTTTGTCTGGTACTTCTTTTTTTTTTTTAAATGTAAATTTGCCTTGCCATGCCTGTGTTCTATTCTTCACTTGTCTTTCTTGCAGGCCAGTTTTCCTTCTTTGGATATTCAGTACACAGATAGTCCTCAACTTACAACAGTTAGTGAGCTTCAAAGTTACAATAGCACTGAAAAATGTGACTTATGACCATTTCTCACAGTTATGACCTTTGTAACATCCCTGCTGTGGTTCGCTGGATGGCAGCAGAATTTGACAGCGGGGAGGAACGGGGACCAGTCCGGGAGTCTGGAGAGGACTTGGACGAGGGTCCTGCATCTGATGCAGAGATGGGGCCAGGACCATCTGGGAGTGGGGTGTTGACTCTGGAGTCTGGCAGCAGCGAGGCAGAGGAACAAGGGGAGCCTGTTCTCAATGTGCGCGTGCGCAGAGCTGCTAGAAGGCAAGAGCAGCTGAGACAGAAGGGGCGACTCAGGAGTAAAGCTGGGAGGTGATTGCCCCTCCCATCAGGGACAAAAGTCAGACCTCAATGACAAAACCTTTGCAGGAAGCAAAGCAGCTCGGCAATCTCCAAGTCCTTCATGAAGCTTCGTACTCTGGTTCTTTTTTTCTGGGTTTTTGGATCGGTTTATGTTAGCCTTAATTGGACGTCTTTTTCTTGGTAGCATTCAACAGCACTGAAAAGCCAGCTCTTATCTGGAGGAAACGAGTCCCATGAGTATTGGCTGGGAATGCAAGTAATTCCCAGCATCCGATTAAAATAGGTTTTACTTTTAAAGTCAGTTTGTGTTTTATTAAGTTTGATGAAGCCTGGGTCAGAACAATCCCCATGATCATATCACATTGCTTGGCAAGCACCTCGTATTTATGACGGTTCCTGTGTCCCAAGGTCACATGACAAGCAAAAGTCAATGGAGGAAGCCAGATTCACTTAACAACCGGATGACTGACTTATCAAGTACAGTGATTCACTTAACAACTGTGGCAAGAAAGGGGCAAAACTCATGTAACGAATGTCTCACTTAAGAACAGAAATTTTGGGCTCAATTGTGATTATAAGTTGGGGACTACCTGTCTCCTCACTGTACAGTAGACTAGTTTCAGTATTTCATCGTCCTTCGGATATTTTACTGATGCCCTTTTTTCTTTTTCAATTCTCTGGTAGATTTTGTCCAATTCTTTCTTTCTTTCTTTCTTTCTTTCTTTCTTTCTTTCTTTCTTTCTTTCTTTCTTTCTTTCTTTCTTTCTTTCTCTCTCTCTCTCTCTCTCTCTCTCTCTCTCTCTCTTTCTTCCCTTCCCTCTTCCTCCTCCTCTTCCTCCTCCTCCTCCTCCTTCTTCCTCGTCCTCCTCCTCCTCCTTCTTCCTCCTCCTCTTTTCCACAATCCCCTTCCCTTCTAGCACTGACAATGTCCCCTAGTTGGGCCATGAAACATCAGCAAGAAAACAACCAAACTCAGGGAATATCAAGAACTCTACATTCCTCCCCCTCCCCCTTCCTCCTCCTCACCTAATTTTGCTGTAGCCTCTGGTGTGTCACACAGAACAAAAACTGACATAAAACAACTAAAGGTATGAAATCAACAGGCAGTCCAGGCTAGAATGCTCTGCGAACAAAGCCACAAAGCAAAACAGAAGCCATTCCCCCCATAACAAACATCAAAGCAGGTTTTCAAGGCTTTCTGGAACCCCGGGAGGGAGGGAGGGGCCTCCTCCTTATCTCTGGGGGAATGCAGTTCCAGATGGCAGAGGCCCAACACAGAAAGCAGCCTTCCTCAGTGTCGCAAGCTGGTAGTGTTTAATGGAGGGGACTTGTAGCGCACACAGTGCTAGAAATTATTGGACAAGCAGAAAGGATTGGAGACATGCAGTCACGCAGAGAGGTTTACGGGTAACAACACCTTGAATTGCCCCTGGAAACCACCTGGTACACAACACAACTCACAGAAGAGTGGCGACACACGGGCACACCAAGAAACGCCCATTTCTGCCTCTCCTGTTGCATTTTGAACCAGTTGTCACTTCTAGGCGGCTTCCAGCACCATGAGAAGCTCATTGCAATAATCCAAGGGTGAGGTGGCCATGGTCAGCCCTGCCCCAGCTTGGACTCCTAACCAGCAGCGATCCCTGGCTCCATTTGCTGCAAAAGGAAAAGTGTTGTTAGAGGTCAAGTGAATGGCAGTAAAGCAAAGCCAGAACTGAAGTTTCCCAGTTAACTTTCCCCATCCAGTTCTTCTCCTCCGTTGGCCCTTTACTGTCCAGTTATACTTGAGTAAATGGTTTTTGCAATGGTCCTGCAACAAACCTGAAGACTCTGAGAGGCATGTCTCTCCATTAGTTTCACTTTCCCCTCCCTTCCCACCTCCTTCCCCCACCCATAGCTCATGGCAGGCTGGCAGCTCTGACAGCCAGTGCAATTGGCTAAAACAGAGGTCTCCAACCTTGGCAACTTTAAGCCTGGGGGACTTTAACTCTCAGAATTCCCCAGCCAGCAAAGCTTCAACTTTATGCCTGGGGGACTTCAACTCCCAGAATTCCCCAACCAGCAAATTCTGGGAGTTGAAGTCCCCACAGGCTTAAAGTTGTCAAGATTGGAGAGCCCTGGTCTAAAGGACAACCAGCATACAAGATGAACTATGCAAAGACCCATTCTGCAGATCGAAAGGATGTTGAAGTCTTTATTGGGGAACTGCAGCCCAATTCCAAGACCCAGGATGCTGACATTTCTGACCCAAGGCTTCCAAACAGCCACTCAGCCTTACCACAATTGTGCTGAATTCTGTTCTGCCCCATCTAGACATTGGCCAATGCATTTCACCTGTGCCAGTTGGGGTGTATAGTGTATTGAGTCCAAGATTAAGGCCTTGTGCCCTAGAGATGCCAAAAGACACCTTACACCAGACCTCATCCATTGTCCAGGGGCCCAAGTGAAAGAATACTGGACAAGGCTCTGCCAACCCCATCATTAAATGTTTCCGATCCAAGGGAGGACGTTCTGTTCCAGGCCGACCTGAGCTCTTTCAGGCAAGGCTGCTAAGCCAACTCCTTCCTGGGACTCTGATTGCCTTCATGTTTCACCTCTTTAGAAAGGGTACCATCCAAATTCATCAGAGCAACCCTGGAGATACCACGATGTGTCTCAAATGCACATGTAGGACCATGGATGAGCATGAACAAAGTTGAGAAGGGCATCTTTGGCTCCTATAAATCTTTGGATAAATCTCAAAGCTTAGCACCTTTCGTTCTTTAGGGCAATCTTCAATTTTATTTGTTGGTTTATCAAATGTCTTTTTTTCTGCCTATCTCGTAGCTCAGATTTTCAGATAATCAGAGTTGGAAGGGATATTGTAGGTTATCTAGTCCAACCCCCCGCCCAAGCGGGAGACCCTACACCATTTCTGACAGGTGGCAGTCCAGTCTCTTCTTGAAAGCCTCAAATGTTGAAGCTCCCACAACCTCTGAAGGCAACTTCCATTCCATCGGTTGATGGTTCTCACTGTCAGAAAGTTTCTCCTTATTTCCAGGTTGAATCTCTCCTCGTTCAGTTTCCATCCATTATTCCTTGTCTGGCCTTCGGGTGTTTTAAAAAATAGCTTGACCCCTTCCTCCTCCCTGTGGCAGCCCCTCAACTATTGGAAGACCGCTCTCATGTCTCCCCTGGTCCTTCTCTTCACTAGATTGGCCAGGCCCAATTACTGTAACCGTTCTTGAGCTCAGGTGATTCAATCCACAAGGATCGAGATTGTTGAATCTAATCTTTAAAATTTGGGTCACTCTCCCTCCGCAGTTGCGAATAGGATCAGGCCAAACAAACCCCGAAGCAAAGGAAAAGGGACAGAGAGAGGCAACAAGCAGATCTAGGGAAGGCCCCAGCCTTCCTGTCCCCAGGACGTGATGGATGGATTGGTCACTACTGCCAGGCACCTGAGGCAGCACAGCAGGGGCAAGGAAGCTGAAAGAGCAGGTCCACTGGAGTGGCAGTCAGAAAGCAGAAAAGCCCATTGAAACACCAACAACCGTGCGTGTCTCCTCTTTAGTCATGAGAGTTGTGCTCAGAGTTTGCAAGAGGAGGCATGAAAACCTGTAAGAAAAACCATCCACCAAATGGATCGCTGGCATCGCAGGCTTATGATTCAACATGTGTTGATGTTGAATTTATTGGCTAAGAATAGGGCAGAGCTGAAATCTTCAAAATGTGGGTTTTGGCAATCATTGCTGCGCTTCGTGCCAAATTGTGCTTTAATTAGGTGCTGAAAGTAAGGTGAGTAATTGCCATTTTTATGAAACTTACTTGCCTCAGATTTAATATTTGTCTGAATAGCTTTACAAAACTACCATACTTTTTTTTTTAAACAAATTGAAACAGCACCTTCTCTGTTATGTAAGTTTGGATGAATAACTTGACTTTTGGCAATTGGCGCGCAACAGCCGCAATTGTCCAACTGAACCTTAGAAGTTAGAAAAGAAAAAAGAACGAAGATAGGTGGAAAAGAGGAAGGCCAAGATGTATTTTAATGCCTGTGGCCCTTGGTCCAGCAGAGAAAAAGTATGTGGTCAAATCAGCAGCAAAGTCGGGTCAAAAGATTTTGGAACATGCAATGTTAAACATTCCTTTGAGATGCCAAACACGCACAGTTTTGTTTGCCTGGCTTGTTTGCCTGCCTCCATACATCTGTATAGTCCAATCCAGACTGGCCACCACCAGGCTATAAATGTAGAGCATCATTGGGTCACCAATGACAAAAGCACTCAGCAGCTAAATGGAAATATTAAATCCCAGGAGCAGCAGCATCTTAATTCTAACTCAGTCATAAGCATCGGGCTTCTGTATATGATGGCAGATGAGATTCTGCCGAAACGTTGCTACAACTTTAAAAGCACAACTACAATGATGTGGGAAAATACCCGAACGAAGCTGAATGCCATACATGTAAGTACCCGCGAAAACTTACATATACATACTATACATATACATACATACATATACATATATATATACCTATACATATACATATATACACATGCACCAACTCAGAAAGCTCAAACTGCCCAGGGAGCTGCTGATCCAGTTCTAGAGGAATTATTAAGTCTGTCATCTGCACTTCTGTAACTATCTGGTTTGATTCTGCAACCCAACAAGACAGACACAGACTTCAGAGGATAATTAGAAAAAATAATTACTACCAACCTGCCTTCATTCAAGGACTTGCATATTGCACTAGTCAAAAAGAAGGCTGTGAAAATAATTACAGACCCCTCACATCCCGGACATAAATTGTTTCAACTCCTACCCTCAAAACGACGCTATAGAGCCCTGCACACCAGAACAACTAGACACAAGAACAGTTTTTCCCTGAATGCCATCACTCGGCTAAACAAATAATTCCCACAACCCTGTTCACCTATTACAAAGTCTGCACTACTATTACTGTTAATCTTCTCATCACTCCTTATCACCCTTCCCCTCCCACTTGTGATTGTAGGACTGGAACTTTGTCGCTTGCATCCTTATGATTTATATTGACTGTTTCCTAGTATGATTTGATTGCCTATGACTATCATTAAGTGTCGTACCTGATGATTCTCAACTCTTGATGAATGTCTCTTTTCTTTTATGTACACTGAGAGCATTTTGCACTGAAGACAAATTCCTTGTGTGTCCAATCACACTTGGCCAATAAAAAGAATTCCAATTCTTCATATGTGTGTGTGTATTTGTGCCAGTAGATAAAGAGGTACCATTTCAGTGGGAGGTTTACTGTGTTCCCACTTTTCATGCTGGCCACAGGATGATGGAAACGTGCCTTCGACCACACAGGCTCCCTTGGCTGAGCATTGGAGAGGCGCATCGGCCCCTTGAGTCGGTTGTGACCGGAAGCCTTTAAACTGTGTATTATGGTTATATTATTATGAGAGGAGGCTCCAAAGAGACTTCGGATTTGGACGCTATGGGAAAAATTCCCATTCATAAAAAAATTATGAACAAGAATTATAATTCAATTAAAATGGATACATGCAACTAGAATTCCCTAGCATTTGTTATACATTAAAGCACAGAGTTATATTGGGCGTTAAAAAAACATTTTGATTACTTTTTGGTCTCCTCAACATCATTCCCACATATTCAAATGTTGTCATTGATGTCTTATGCATCTGATCATAGCACAGTTTATATTTTCAGTTTTATTCATTCCACCATTTGGAAGTTGATAGTTCAATGTCTTTTGGGAGCTTCTTATAAGCAAAGTCCATGGAGATTCACTTAACAACGGTGTTACTAACTTAACAACTGCAGTAAGTCTTATGATTTGTTGTAAAATAAATTAAGTAAATTATAGTTATCTCGTTAAAGTATGAATTAATAAAATTATAGTCAAATGATTGTTCAGTAATGATACTAGGTTATACAATTGTTGATTGATAATATGAGTTATTATGTAATATAACTATAATGGCGACTAGGAAATGGATGCACACAAAAAAATGGTAAACCAACCGATACACTGTTCGTAAATCTATGAAGGAGGAGGATGTTTTTATGTTTTATGTCGTATGCTTTATGTGGTTTTGTTTGTTGTTAAAATCAATAAAACTTAAAAAAAAAAAAACTGCAGTAAGTCACTTAACAATGTTGTAACAGGGGGAATATTCACTTAATAATCGTTTCACTTAGCAACAGAAACGTTGGCCTCAATGGTGGCTGTAAGTCGAGGACCAGCTGTCTTAGCACTGTTGTCACCCAGGTTCGGTCACGAAAGGTCTGCCAGGGGACGACCAGGCTCAGAGAGCACCAGGGACCCCCCTGCCCTTGTTACCATGACCAGGAAAAGTGACCAGAGGAGAACAACCGTCCCCCAGCAGAGCAGAGGTCTGGTGGAGGTGGAAGCTGGACTGACCGCTGGCCAGGCTCCGGGGTGCCCTTGGAAGGTGATACAGGATCAGAACCAGAATAGAGCTTGGAAGGGGACCTTGGAGGTCTTCTAGTCCAGCCCCCTGTTCAAACAGGATAGTCCTCGACTTACAACAGTGTGTCTAGTGACCCTTCAAAGTCACAAGGGCCCTGAGGTGCTTGGTCCAAATCCAAAATGCGCTGGGCACCTGACTCGCATTTACGACGGTCGAAGCCCCTCAGGGCCAGCGCGGAGGAACAAGGGGGCGTCTCCTACTGCAGCCCTCGCGCCCCTCGGGACCCCGCCCGCCCGGCCTTCCCGGCGACCCCCCCCAGCCCCACCCAAGCCCGGCAGGAGGGGCGAGGGGAGCGGGCGGGCGGGCGGGCGCGGCGGCGGCAGAGGCGGTCTCCGGCCGGCCCCGCCTCCGGCCTCCGTCCCTCCCCCGGGCGGGGAAACTTCCAGCGGCGGCGGCGGCGGGCGGGCAGCGCGGGAGTCGGCGCGGCGCGATGGGGCGGCCGCAGTAGGGCCGGGCCGGCGCGATGGGTTCGCTTCCCCGGGCCGGGCGGGCGCTGGAGGCGGAGCGGCCGGGCGGGGGCTGCGCTTGCGGCCGGCGGGGCTCGGGCGCGTGGCGGGCGGTGGCCGGCTTCTTCGCGCTCTCCCTGGCGCTGCACCTCCTGACGCTCGGCTGCTACCTGGAGCTGCGCTCCGAGCTGCGCCGCGAGCGGACGGCGCCCCACGACGGCTGGCAGAGCCCGGCCGGAGCCCCGCCGGAGCCCCCCGCCACCCTCCGGCCCGCCCGGGACCTCGCGCCCGCCGCCGGCCGGCCGCGCCCGCAGCAGCAGCAGCAGCAGCAGCAGCCGCCCCGCGTCCCCGGCCAGCCCGGCAGCGGCAGCCCCGGCAGGTGAGTGGCGGCGGACGCGGCGGGCCGCTTCTGGCCGCGGTCGGGAAGCGCCTCCGGCCGCCCCGCTGCGCTGCTCCCGGCCGAGGATGCTCGGCTTGACAGCCGGGCAAAGGGAGCGCGAGGACGAGGCCCCGGGAGGCGCGGGCGGAGCGGGGCGGCGGCCTTCCAGCGGGCCGGGCCCGGAGCCCCGCCGCCCGCCTGCCTCCCCCTCGGTCCGGTCCGGGCGACTCGTGCGCGGGCTGGGAGGCCGGAATCGGAGGGGGGAGCGAGCAGCCCGGCCGGGCGAGCGTTGCCGGACGCGGAGCCTGGGCGAGCTGCCCGGGGCTCGGCAGCTGGTGGCGAAGGGACGGACGGCGCTGGCTTCCCTCGGGCCGCTTTGCCAACTCCGAGAAAAGTTTTCCGCAGGCAGGAAAAGAAAACCCGCCGTTGGATCGTTCGCCTTGCAGGTCAAGAGCGAAGCTCCCTAAGAAGAAGAAAGAAGCCCCGCTCGGTTACTGACCGAGTGGCGCCTTTGGACTGCAAAGTAGCCACATGGGCAGAGACACCCCCCCCAACCCCCAAAGCCAGCATCCACCAAGCTTAGCATCTTGTGCAAAGTCTGTGTGCTGGGAGGATTGGTGTGTGTGTGTGTGTGTGTGTGTGTGTGTGTGTGTGTGTGTGTGTGTGTGTGTCCCCGTGCAAAGCAAGGCATGCTGATAGCGAATTGCTTGTAGTTTTAGAACTTTATATTGCCTCCATTAAAGGGTCTCCAACCTTGGCAACTTTAAGCCTGGAGGACTTCAATTCCCAGAATTACATGGTTCTAATAACAACTCACAAATTTATATTAAATTATAATTTTCCATTGTTTATCCCGGGGTCTCCAAACTTGGCAACTTTAAGACTTGTGGACTTCAACTCCCAGAATTCTGTTTGGAGACCTCTGGTTTATGCCCTTTTACGTTTCTAAATATACCATTATTATATATATTTTTCCTTTCTAGTCACATTTTGATAAAAAATACAATGGGGAATTCTGGGAGTTGAAGTCCGCCAGGCTTAACATTGCTAATGTTGGAGACCCCTGCTTTAGATAGTTTGCAATAAATGAGTAAGCAACTGATGCAATCATGCATCATTCTGGCAGCGGTCACCCCAAACAAAGGTCTTTGTGCGGCCCAGACTGCACTCTCCTGGTCTGGGCAGGGAGCAAGGGTCCTCCGGCACCAGGCAGAGGTGCCATGGAGCCCACAGAGCTGGCCAAGGGGGACTCTGCCGTCCTCAGTGATGAATATCCTGGTGCAAGTTGTTTGAAGAGTCCTCAATGATCAGGACCCAAGCGCAGCAGGTCCCTCCTGCAGGAGTAGCACACTAGGTGCAAGGGCAGCTTCTCCAGATAAAAACTGCTCCTAGCGCATATTAGCAATAGCAAAAGCAGTTCTCTATGAGTGGTTTACAAATGTCACTATATTGCCCCCAACCATCTGGCTTCTCATTTTACCGTACCAACCTCAGAAGGGTGGGAGGCAGAGTCAACCTCGAGCCCACCTGAATCAAACCCCTGGCTATGGGCAGAGTCAGCCTGCAGTGCTGCAGTCAAACCACTGCGCCACCAGGGCTGATGCCGTCAGCAAGTTTTCCATTTACACACAGTCCTCGGTCCAATATTGCTCAAATGTAGAGGTTTCCAAACTTGGCAGCTTTAAGACTTGTGGACTTCAACTCCCAGAATTGCCAAGTTTGGGGGGGAGGGGGGGGCTGCTTTAATGGCTGAGCTCCCAGCAGCCCTGGCTTACATGCCCAATGGTGAGGGATGCTGGGACTTGTAGTTCTACCATTCTTTATTATGGCCATTGCTGCTGTGTACAGATGCCTCTGATTTGGTTGTGCATCCAAGGATTGTGCCGCTGTTAGCTGGTCTGTGGTGGATATTATGATTTGACACGTATGGCATCTTCTCGGTGGTTTACCTTGCAGTGTTCCACTGCATTAAGGCTAACCTTGTGTGGGCTTTAATAGTGCAGAGTACAGGCCATCAAATGTCTGAAATGCTAATTTTCATCTGCAGACACAAGCAGATTGGCTTAGAGGGGAGGAAAAAATTGGGACCGCATGTACAAATGTACAAATTAATTTAACTTGGGTGAGCAGTGAGTTCCTTATTTAGGCCCGGATATCTGTTGAAGTTGTCACTATATTTTGAAAGGTAGGATTAGCTTCGTCCCTGGCATGTCATA
Organism: Pseudonaja textilis; assembly: GCF_049901715.1. Classification (NCBI taxonomy): domain Eukaryota; kingdom Metazoa; phylum Chordata; class Lepidosauria; order Squamata; family Elapidae; genus Pseudonaja; species Pseudonaja textilis. Next base: position 3,734,071 of record NC_142001.1, on the reverse strand, counting down.
TAATCTGTCCTTGAATTTGCCATACAATGATTTTTCTGCTCAGTGCAGGAAATCTCCCCTAAATACAGCAATCTATATCCAGCAAAGAAGAATGAACTCCATTTTTGGGTAGCGGTTTCCCTGTCAGACTGCCTTGTTTTAATATTTTTTTCCCCCCTAATGTTCAGTTGGAATCTGCAGTTCGATAGTTAATCCAAAATAATTACATCTGTGCAGTCTGGTGGACAATTAAATCAGCATGCACTTCCAGCTCTGGTGCTACTAAGTCAGAGGTCTCCAATCTTGGCAACTTTAAGACTTGTGGACTTCAACTCCCAGCAAAGCTAGCTAGAGAATTCTGGGAGTTGAAGTCCACAAGTCTTAAAGTTGCCAAGTTTGGGAGCCCCTGTACTAAGTGAATAGGGCTGCCTTCAAAATTGTGTTTTACTTTGGCCAAGTCACCATCTCTTTTTTCAGTCTCTCCTGGGTGTTCCAGAAGGCGCTTTTGGGTGGGTGAATGCCCAGACGTTTTACTTCACAGCAGAGAATTTGTTAGTGGATGTTAGCGAAGAGCTAGTTCCTTTGAAGGCTGCTTGGAATGGGAGTTCGTTTCCCATTCCCTCCCCTGGACCATCACTGTGTTGTGATGATAGGACACCTTTGTATCCTGAGGCAGCGTGGGATTTCCTGCACCGCATGGGTCAGGCTGTTGCAGGTACACGGATAGTCCTTGACCTATATGTTCTCCAATTTGATTTAATTACTGACTTTCCTGACAGTCTTTGCATAGAACCTTTGTGTGTGTCAATTATGGATCCTTCCTGGATCAGGAGCTCCTCCTTGCAGTCTCTCGCTCATGTCCTACCCACTTTCTGTTTGAATTTTGAATAGAATAGAATTATCTTTTGTCCAAGTGTGATTGGACACTCAAGGAATTTGTCTTGGTGCAAATTCAAATTACAGCAAGCACTTGGGGCAAATTCAGAATGGAACAGCTGTAGCTGTATCTTGCTTCATCACTAGTGACATATTTCTAGTTTCTAGTTTCCACAAGTTGCCAGTTGGTTTCTGGGCGGCATTCATGGGACAAATTTTATTTATTTTTATTTATTTATTTATTTTGTCAAGCAATTATAAGATAGCAGGTATAAGTATAAACAAAGTTATGAATACATGAAATGGGTACATATAAGAAAAATAAAAGAAACAATAGGACAGGGACGGTAGGCAGGTTGGTGCACTTATGCACGCCCCCCTACAGGCCTCTTAGGAAAGGGGTGAGGTCAATAGTAGGCAGTCTAAGGTTAAAGTTTTGGGGGTTTGGGGAAGAAGTCAGGTGGGTTATTTTTGGTCATCTGTAAAGTCTACAGGGCTTAAGAAACATTTTTCTCTGTTGTTTCTGCCTGTCTGGGAAGATCTTGGCCTACCTGCCTGGCTCTTAGTCCCATCAGCACAGCAGTGTCAAGTGTGTGTGGGGTGGATCCCCTCTAGAAGAGGCCTCCCCTTCTAAGTCTGCCCCGATCCTGAAGGGTGTTTTTATAAAGCCTTAGAAATCCGCCTGTTGCAGCTGGCCTGGCAGCTCGGCCAGCAGAGTTCCTGTCCTGAAAGCGGTTGGTGAGTTTTGCAATGGAGTTTACAGTTTCCCCGATTTGTTTTTCCCCTGTGTGAACTGTTTTATTGTTCCTGGTTCCCCCCCTTCCCCCCTTTCTTTTAATTGTATTAAGCTGCATAGAGATGCAAATTGCAATGGGGGTGAAACTGAAATACTTATACATACATTTGTCATGTTAAGCAAGGAAGCATTTGTGTAGCTCTGTTACTGGGAGAATCACTAAATAGCTAAAAAGAAGATTCTTTTTCATTCTACGTATAAGTTAAATATGTTACATTTAAGTTAAAATACATATAAGTTAAAACCCACCCCTCTCCTAGGAAAATGAAATATTTTAGGATATACTAAAAAGGCAGACTATTTCCCCTAAAAAAAGAAGCAGAAACTCACCTCAGAAGCAGAAGCTCCCCCCACCCCCCAACACCTATGTTAATGGGTGGGCCATTAAGGTCTGGGCCAGAATATTTTACATAACAAAGATCTCGAGGTAGAGCTATAAGGAAGTGCCCAAAACCCTTTCATTACATCATCATCCTGCGAGGCTCAACCAAGCCTGGGACTCAGGACAGCCTACAGAGTTGCCCCTGCATGGCCCCATGGGAGTCTGACAACCAATCGGAATACAAGCTCAAATTCAAATCCCAACAAAGGTTATAAAACCCAGGCACACTCAGCATATCAGCCCTTTTCCTTCTTTTCCTTTACCCAACATCTTGAAGTGTGTGCCTGTACTTTTCACGTTGGAGCTCCAAGCCATGTGGTCTTGTCCGCCATTAAACCATATTTCCAAACAGCCTCCATGTTTCCAGTTCTTTTTCCCTACTTGAAACTGAAGGATATTTCTTCCAACCTGACTTTAGCAGCCAGTTTGATCATGAGTAGATCTCACTCACCTTTTGCAACGGCTAGTCTCCTCTGCTACCAAACACTTAGAGAGAAAAAAATCTTTGACACAAGGCCAGGGTTGATCAGAGTTGTACGGGGGGATGAATTAATAATCCCTGAGCAAAAAGCTCAACATTTTATTTTTAAGGATTTATGGTCTCTGTGGTTCTCTAGTGAGAGAAGAAAATGTTGATGCTTTTGGGCATAGCACCTTGTTAATTTCTATGAATAAAGGTGGTCCCAAAGGTGCTTTTTTAAAGAGGCAACTGGACTTTCTGGTTTTTCTTTGAAGACATTTTGCTTTTCAACCAAGAAGCTTCTTTAGCTCTGGATTATGGGGAAAGGAAGGAAGGAGGCGGTTCAACTGGTTAATTGTTCTCACTGTCAGAAAATTTCTCGTTAGTTCTAGATTGCTTCTCTCCTTGATTAGTTTCCATCCATGGCTTCTTGTCTTGCTTGCTTGAAACCTTGGAAAAGATACCCAAAGGCCATGTTGTGTCTGTGCCCAGAAAGATCAGAATTGTACAAGCCATGATATCAGAGGTGGGATACGAAAGGGTTAACTACGGGTTCGGGATTTACGAGCTTCCCTGCCTGCTGTGAGTGGAAATTAGCAGGCTGCCTGCAGAGAAGCAGCCTTTGAAACAGCCCTCATTTCTTGTTTTTATAATTCCAGCTGTGCCTGCAGCTGAAGTTGAAAAAGCAGGAAATAAAGATCAGGTAAGAGCCCAGGGGGGCAGGGGGGCAAAAACATCAGCAGACATAGAACCGGTTCTATGTCTGCTGCTCTTCAGAGCTACCGGTTCTACAGAGGTGTACAGAACAGGTAGAAACCCACCCTGCAATGATATTCCCTGTAACATTCTATGGAAAGTGAACATTTTATTTTTAAGAAGCAGGATAGGAAGAGTGTTGAAGCCTTTGGACTTTGGTGTTGGAGAAGACTCTTGAGAGTACAATGGACAGACAAGGAAACAATCTGATGGGTCATTGGGGGGAAAAATCAACCCAGAGTTCTCACTCAAGACACAAATGGCCAGGCTCAAATTTATTACATTTTGGACACATGATGTGAAGACCCAGCTCTCTGGGAAAAGGCTGTGATGCTAAGAAGGGTGGGAGGAAGAAGAAGACAATCAGAACAAGGTGGGTGGATTCAATAAGTGTGGCGATGGGGACACTATAGGATTAACAGTTAATCAGAGTTGGAAGGGACCTTATAGGTCATCTAGTCCAACCCCCCACCAAGCGGGAGACCCTACACCATTTCTGACAGAGGGCAGTCCAATCTCTTCTTGAAAGTCTCAAGTGATGATGCTCCCACAACTTCCAAGGGCAATTTCTCCTTATTTCCAGGTTGAATCTCTCCTTGTTCAGTTTCCATCCATTATTCCTTGTCTGGCCTTTGGGTGCCTTGGAAAATAGCTTGACCCCCTCCTCCTCTCTGTGGCAGCCCCTCAACTATTGGAAGACTGCTATCCTGTCTCCCCTGGTCCTTCTCTTCCCTAGACTAGCCAGGCCCGGTTCCTGCAACCGTTCATCGTATGTTTTAGTCTCCAGTCCCCTCATCATCCTGGTTGCTCTTCTCTGCACTTTTTCTAGAGTCTCAACATCTTTTTTATAATGTGGTGAACAAAACTGAATGCAGTACTCTAGGTGTGGTCTTACTAAGGCTTTATAGAGTGGTATTAGTACCTCACTTGATATCGATTGTATCCCTCTGTTAATGCAACTTAGGATTGCATTAGCTTTTTTGGTTGCTGCTGCTGCTGCACACGGCTGGCTCCTATTTAGCTGGTTGTCCACTAAGACTCCAAGATCCTTTTCACAGTTACTGCTAGGAAGATCTGAAAGTCCAAGTTAGAAATAGATTGGTATGGAGAAAAGCTATGTGGTCACTAAGGGTTGACAGCGACATGATGCCATATAATTAATCGCATTACTAAGCCTCTATTGTTTGTTTAGGGACTTGGCAATAATCCATAAATTAGAGCAACTAAGATGATTAAAGGCCTGGAGGCTAAAACATATGAAGAATAGTTTGAGGATTTGGGTTTGGCTAGTCTAGAGAAAAGAAGGACAAAGGTGACACGACAGCAGTGATTGGTCTGTAGTTTCCTGGATCCATCTCCCCCCCACTTTTTTTTTTTTTTGAAGATTGGAGGTTCTTCTCTAATCCTCTGGGACGGGGGTCTCCAACCTTGGCAACTTTAAGACTTGTGGACTTCAACTCCCAGAATTCTTCTTTGTAGCAGCCCCTCAACTATTGGAAGACTGCTATCATGTCACCCCTAGGTCATCTTTCCACTAGACTAGACATACCCAATTCCAGCATCTCTTCTTTACATGTTTTAGCCTCCAGTCCCCTAATTGTTCGTTTTGGCACTGTAATTCTGGTTGTTTTCGATTGGGGTGACGGTGGCAAACCCTTTTAGGATTTTTATACGAAACAGTCGCATAAAGGTACTTTAGTAAAAGCAATGAGCTGATTATATAGTTTTGTCACTTTAGTTTCCCATGAAAGAAAAAAATGCATCTGGACAAATTCATGGAGGACAGAAGGGGGGATGTCCGTGGCGTTTGTTCAGTTTGACAACATCTCTCACCCGTCAGAGGAGGGGATGCTCCCCACCCGTGCATTTGGGATACATCTTACAGTGGGACCCAGAATGGTTCTTATTGTCCTTATGCTCTTAATTTCTTCATCTCATTTTTTGGGGGGGGGGGGGAGCTTCTGGAGTATATTAAGAATAAAATTTTAACCACATCGTAAGAGAAGTATGATCTTAATTTTGATGTGAAGTGTAATGCTGTTCTTTCAACGGAGCGCTCTAGGGGTGGAATATCATAACACTAAATATACAAAAGTTCACCTGGTTCTTGGCACTCCTTTTCTGCCTTTGGGCTTTGTGGAAGCAGTCCAAGAAATGTTGGAATCCACACACTCTTAAACACTGCAAGCTCTACTGAAATTTGGCAGCCATCGCAACTGCTAAAGAGTCTAATCTATTTTCTGCAGTCTTCTATTTGAACCTGTCTAAGACATGCGGCATGGCTGTGTTTTTCTAAGTGACTCAAGGTTATTTCTCCTTCTCAAAAACCTGTTAGAATACTTGTTGACTGGCTCAAAACTGCTGTTCTGCTCTTGGACCAAAGAACTAGAAAGAAAGCCTAATCATTGAGAATACATAGAATTCTCATTCCCATAGAACAGGGGTCTCCAACCTTGGCAACTTTAAGACTTGTGGACTTCAACTCCCAGAATTCCTCAGTCAGCTTTCTGGGAACTGAAGTCCACAAGTCTTAAAGTTTCCAAGGTTGGAGACCACTGCCATAGAATCAGTTCGAAGGGGTCTTGGAGATTCTCTAATCAATTCACCTGCCCAAGGCAGGAGTTCTCTTTTCTTGAAAACCTCCATGTTTCAATTCTTTGGGATAAGCTGTTTCACAGATTAGTTCCAGGTTTTTGGAGAACACAGTTTATTTGGATTAAATCCAGTCTTATTGTTGGGAAGGTTACAAGATGGAGATAACCTTAGCTATTCCAACAGATGGAATACTGCAAGATTTCAGGGTGTCATTGTGGTGTTGAACAAGAGACCTTCGAGTTCTCTTTAGCCACTTTGTCAAATAAGACAGTAAGGTTTTGTCCGACAAATCTATGGTGACTTCTAGCAATTGTCTCATTCTATGATGTTAAATTTGATGAATTGATGAACTGCGTACTATTTGCAAGCTAGTTAAAATGTGGGTAGAATGACACCAGAATTAAGTGGATACTTAAAAATAGTAATCAAAGAATGTTCATGACATTTAAAAGGAGTGTTGAGTGAAGGCCCATAAAAATCACAAGTGGATCCTTGAGGCTTCAGGGTTTTTTTTTAAATTAAATGTTAGAAAAATGGGCTGAAGCTAACAGAATTTTATTTAATAGAGAAATGCAAAATTCTTCACTTATTTCTTCACTTATTTCATCACTTATTTCATCACTTATTTCACTGAGGAATAAAAATAAAATAAAATCCACCGGGATAGGATGGGGGACATGAAGTTATTAACAAAATATATGAAAGATATATTGATGCTCTCTGAGCTTGGTTGTTTCATCACTTTGTTCAAGGATGCAGTAAGGTTTGCTTAGTGTTACTTTTAACGAACACATGCTGGCTTCTAGTAATCCCCTGGTTCATTTGTGGGTGCTCAGATATCTGCTGCTTGGTTATCTTTTCCAAGTTTTCCCAGGTATTGATGTCAAGCTGCTTGGCCTTCAATCTCCTGGATCCACTTTTTCTCCCCTCTTTGAAGACAAATGACATCGGTTGTTTTCCCCTGTGATCCAGGAGCTCTGAAAGATTTTAGTTCAGTGGTTCTGAGATCATGTCTGCCAGCTCCTTCAGTACCCTGGGATGGAAACCATCTGGCCTTGGAGATTTGAACTTGTCCAGAGGAGCTAGATCTTCTCTTACCAAATTCTTGCTTATCTTGACTTGGATTTCTGTTCTGTCCTTCATGGTGTCGGACTATTTTTTTCCTTTTGTGAAAACAGGTGCAAGGAAGGAATTAAGCAGTTTGCTTTCTTCCTGCGGCCCATCACCTTCACCTCTTATTCTACCATCAGTTATATGCCGCCCTTTCACTTCTTTATATTTGTTGCTTTTGTCCCTCAATTTGTCAGACAGCTCTGTGGGCAAGCATGATGGTCTTGTGTGGTGTGTTTTGTTTTCGTTTGTCTGTGGCATTGTTTTTGCTTTGGCCTTTAGTCTTTATTAACTCATTTTTCAGAGACTCCCAAGTATCCTTAACTGTTTTTCCTTCTAGGATTTCTATCCTTGGAATCGTTCTTAATATTGTAGTTTGTTGAAGTCGGATCTCTTAAAGCCTGAAACCCAAGTCTCACTTTGTTCAGTTACCTGTGGCTGCATTATGGCAAATTCTAGCATGACATGGTCACTCTCCCCCAGAGTTCCTACAACTTCCACTCCCGTTTCATCCCTATTAGTAACAATGAAATCCAGTATAGCTGTCCCTCTAATTCCCCGCTCTACTGTTTGGATGATGAAGTTGCCAGCTGGGCACGTCAGGGACTTGTTTGCTCTCCCATTCCTTGCAGAATTTGCTTCCCAGTTGATGTCACGGTAGTCCTCCATTACTACAGTGGTGTGTTTCATGCACACCTCAGCTAACTGATCCGTAAAAAATTCATCTATTCCTTCTGCTTGGTTGGATGGCCTGTAGTGCACACCTACAGCAATACCATTTCTTTTTCCTCAAATATTCACCCAAATACTTTCAAAATGGCTTTCATCCTCAGTATTGTGTATTTCTTAGAGATATACTGTAGTAGTTCAATGCAAGTCCTCCCCCTCTTTCGTTGGGTCTGATTTTTTTTTTCAACGAATCAGTCATATATTCCAATCATGGGTTCCATCCCACCAAGCTTCAGTAATAGCTACAATATTGTACCTACCCTCCTGTCCTAGGATCTGTTTATTCCCTATGGTTTGAGCATTAGTGTACAGGTGTCGGCTGTCGTGTTATGCTTGGTTGTGCTTCGCTGATGTGACCGACTGCCATGAATTGTGGGGATGAAGGGGGAAATGCTTGGTAAAATGCAAGTATATTCTGTACCTCCTCCAGACGCTGCCTCAAGGTCACCCAGCTGGAAGAAGGAGGAAGCCTCATACCAACCTGTGATTGGATTGATCAATCTTGCTTGAACCTGATTGGTTACACTGGGGAGGGGAGAGCAATGAGAGACAATTAAGGGAGGGAAGAGTAAGACTTAGGAATTTTGGTGTGGGATTCTCAGTTCTGGCTTTGTAATACTGCAATACACTTGACGTCTAATGAAGTATACCTTTTCTCAACAAATGGAGCCAAGGATTGTTTCTATTTAGAGCAGGGGTGTCCAACCGTGGCAACTTTAAGACTTGTGGACTTCAACTCCCAGAATTCCTCAGCCAGAAAGCTGGCTGAGGAATTCTGGGAGTTGAAGTCCACAAGTCTTAAAGTTGCCAAGGTTGGACACCCCTGATTTAGAGGTTTAAGTTGTGGCGAGTCTGACATTAGGCTTCTGAGTCCTTTATGACTGATCCTGCATCTCCTGTTATGTGCCTGAGTGCCCTTCTCACCACTTAGTTCCTCGTTGTCTGATTTATTGTCTTAAGAATCATCCTAAAAAATTGATTTTTCCATTTGTTCTTGTTCATTTCAGGCCACTTTTCAAATCTGTCTAGATCGTTTTGGACTTTTTCTTCAAAAGTATGAGCCAGTTCTCCTAATTCTGTATCATTTGTAGCTTGGATAACTGACTCCCTCAGCACCATTATTCAAGTAAGTGATAACACTGTCGAACAGCCCAGGATCCTTGAGAAGAGCTCTGTGACCCTACACTCACTACGACTGGCCAAACTGACACGGAGTTATTCATGACAATCTTGATTCACCAGTTAGGAATCCATCCAGTATCTAGTTAGGTACTGTGAGAATTTTTGTGAGATGTTTTCCTGAGGTGAAAGTGCAACTTTGTCCATGGCATTCTTTCAGTCTATTAAGCTACTAAGTCTACCAAAGAGGAGGAGTTAGTTTGCAAAGATTTGTGTGCAATAAGCCTATGTTGGCTCCTGCTCATTGTAGCATGGCAATCCATATGCTCAAAAGCCGCTTCTTGGTCACCTGTTGGAAGACCTTGCCCAATTTAGAAACCAAGATGAAAGGTCTGTAATTTCTTCTTTCCCTCCTTCTTTTGAAGATAGGGACAATAGCAGCATCGCTTAGACTTATATACCGCTTCGCAGTGTGTTACAGGCCCCCCTAAGCGGTTAGAGAGTCAGCTTCTTGCCCGCAACAGTCTGGGTCCTCGTTTTCCCGACCTCGGAAGGATGGAAGGCTGAGTCAACCTTGATCTTGTCACGATCAACCTGCTGAGTCGGGAGAATTAGCCTGCAATACTGCATTCTAACTACTGCGCCATCACAGCTCTTTTGGGGGGGGGGGGTCTTCTTGGCAGGTCTCCATGGATTCTTTGATATTACAGGCCACGGTTCTGCTTTTGTTCCTCTTCAGTGCCGTTGATTCCTTGACTCCTCCAATTCCTTCTGGCTCTGATTTAAATTAATTGGAAATAAGTGGTGGCTTTTTTTTAACCATCTCCTGAGCTGGACCTCCCTCCTTCTACAAGTGGCCGAATAATGGTCAACTAGGGACAGGCACAAAACACGGAAAGGGTGAAGAAGCTTTGCCTTCTTGCTCTTTCCTGTTGCCAATCGCACACTTTTCTCCTAGCAACACACCCACACTCTCTTTGCTTCCAATGTACCTGAAAATCCATTTTTTTTTGGTGCTGCTTTGTTTTAAACATTTCAACAAGTCTCAACCCGTTTTGAGCTTCAGCCTTCCTGACATAACCGTAGAGTTTCTGTCTCTTTCTTTGATATGCTACCCCTTCCATTTTCACATAGGTCTCTTTATCTTTCCAGCGTTTTAAAAAGGCTTACCTACTACACAGGTCTCAGGTGTGCCATTTGATGTCTCAAAGGCATTGTTTGCAGATTGTAACTTAGTATCTAAAATCCCGTTTTCTTTTTGGATGTTTTTTTCCTTCGGGATTTCACACCGCTGGGTCTCTTCCGCCATTCCAAAATCTACTCTTCCGAAGCCACTACCTATCGCTGACCCTTCTATATTCTTTTTCTGCCTAGTATCATGAACTCAGGAGTAACATGGTTACTTCTTCCCAAATTAAATGCACTTTTTCAATCCCTTCTTCTTCCCTTTTGGAAAGGCCGGACTCAGGAAAGCTTGTTTCTTCGTCCACCGTTTGACAAATGAGGTCAGAAAAAAAATGTGTGGATTCTTTGTCTCTTGGCTGAGTTAGCTTTCTAGCAGTTAGTTTCAAGATGGTTGAAGTTTCTCATTATCACCCATCTATGCCTTTTTGTCAGTTTGGTCTTTTAACATAGAAAAGCCTCATTCATATCATTTGCTTGCCTGGCCAGCTCAAACAAATCTCCCTGACCTTCCCTTTGGATTCCTTCTCCTTTTGTGGAAATACTCAACGGCATTTCTGTGGACTGTTTGCGCCAATTCCGATTCAGGTGTACGCTTTCTTTGTGTTTGGTAGGATGTTGGCAATCCAAAAATTCATGGTAGCTTCTAGGCCAATCCCATGAACACGCTTTGCAGGAGATCCAGCTTGAAAATTCCTGGGGGCCAGAGCAGAGGTGGTTATTCATCAGGTTGTGACCACTTCTGGAGAACCAGTAGCGGAAATTTTGAGTAGTTCGGAGAACCGGCCAATCTGACTGGCCCTGCCAACCCCATCTCTTCTCTGCCTCCCACTGAGTCCCGGGTGATCGGCTGGGTCTTCTTTGGTTGCCCTGCACAGGAGCTGGAAAGCAGGTTAGTGGGGTGGGGAGGGAAGGGGGATTTTGCAGTCTCCTTCCCCTGCCACACCCACCAAGTCATCCCCACAGAACTGGTAGTAAAAATTTTTGAATCCCACCTCTGTGCCAGAGACCGCTGCAGCCGTACCAGAACCAGCCTCTTATTCCATAGGTTAAGGATGGACTTAGGACCAAACAGTGTACCTGCCCCTTCCGAGGCAGGGAGGGAAGGAGGGCAACCTTGCTCATAATATGCTGGATTCCTTACTGTGGTTTCCTTTACCCCAGTTCCTTTGTGGAATTGAGCAGGTAATCCTTGACTTATGACCACAATTGAGCCCAACATTTCTGCTGCTAAGTGAGACTTTTGTTAATAGCAATAGCATTTAGACTTATATAACGCTTCACAGTGCTTTACAGCCCTTTCTAAGTGGTTTATAGAGTTAGCATGTTTTCCCCAACAATCTGGGCTCTCATTTTTACCAACCTCGAAAGGACGGAAGGCTGAGTCAACCTTTGAGCCTGGTGAGATTTGAACTGCCAAATTGTAGGCAGCCGGCAGTCAGCAGAAGTAGCCTGCAGTACTGTACTCTGACCACTGTGCCACCGTGGCTCATAAGTGAGCTTTTGCCTCATTTTACAACTTTTCTTGATACAATTGTTAAAAGTGAATCACTGCAGTTGTTAAACTTAGTAACACGGTACTTAAGTGAATCTGGCTTCCCCATTGACTTTGCTTTGTCAGATGTTTGCAAATGTTGATCGCATGACCCAGGGACACTGCAACTGTCATAAATGTGGGTCAGTTGACAGGCGTCTGAATTTTGATCCCGTGGCCATGGGGATGCTGGAACGGTTGTAGGTGTGAAAAATTGTGATGGCTCTTATACCCTGAGGCTGATTTGGATCTTGGACCCTCTGACCTGACCCTCTTGACTCAGAAGATGCTTTGCCCAGATCTCCTGCTTACTTTCTCCTCTGACCCTGAAATCATAACTTAAATCTTTGCCCGTTGAGGAAGAGGCTCCTCCATAGGATATTTCTGGATTAGGTAGTGATAGTCAAAGCAGACTTCCATTCTGCTTAGGTTTTTTATATATATATATATATATATATGCAGTATATTTTGCTGCTGCTGCTGATCTATTTTCCCTATTGCTTGCTTATAATCACAAAAAAATATTGGCTTGATCTTGTGCACACCTGTGAATTTGCATCCTCTGCCAACAATTTGTTCAATCCAAATGTTGCCTTTTGAAAATGTAGACAGTTTGTGCCATAGGCATTAACGTCTTGAGTAAGGAGTTTCTCTCAGAGTTTGCATCTCTCTTTGGTGCAATGGAAATGAGGCTTTGTTTTATCCTGCCAGGTGAACTGTTCACTCTCAAGTGTTTACATCAACAGCCAAATAGACTTGCTGAAGTCAACTTATTGGAAGGGGCTCTTCACCCCAGGGCACGTTTTTGTCCAAACTGGTCATAAGTAAGAACTGGTGTCTCGACTTCCTTTTTTTTCTTGATTTTTTTTAAAGAGTATATAAACCTTACTACAGCTACTCCTCAACTTACAAGCATAATAGAGCCCAAAATTTATGTTGGTAAGTGAATTTTGCCCCATTTTATGACTTTTGTTGCCAGATTTGTTAAGCAAATCACTGCAGTTATTAAGTTAGCAACATGGTTGTTAAGGAAATCTGGCTCCCCTGTTGACTCTGCTTGTCAGAAGGTTACAGTGACCACAGGACACTGCAACTGTCATAAATGAGACTGAATGTAAATCACGGGACCATGGGGATGCTGCCACAGTCATAAGTGTGAAAAAGGTCACTTTTCAGTGAAGTTGTAGCTTTGAACAATCACTAAATGAACCATTGAGTATCAAGGACTCTCTGTATGCATATCATTGGGTTAAGCTAAGATCGACTGAGTTCATACAACACCTTAAACCAGGGTTGTCAAACTCGTAGCCCGTGGCCGGATGCTTCATGCACTGGCCCCACCACTGCCCGGTTTAGCGAAGGGGGGGAAATTCCCAATACATCACCTGCAGGGATCGGATTCAGCCGGTTCAGGCCGGTTCGCGTGAACCGGATGTTAAATTTACATCTGGTTTGCTGAACTGGTAGTTGAACCATCCGGCTGGTCCCACCCACTCCTCCACACCCCTCCCAGGAGTCTCCATGCAGCCTGTTTGGGATGCAGGTAAGTGCAGGATTGTGCGGAGGCTCTTGGGGGGGGGGGGGAACGGTCCTCCCGGAAATTCTGGAAGTCCAGAAACGGGCCTGTTTCCGGCTTCTGGAGGGCCTCTGGAGGCCGGGGGAGGCCGTTTTCACCCTCCCTGAGGCCTGAGGGAAATCTCTGGACTCTGGGGAAGGCAAAAAATGCCCCCCCTCCCCCCGCAAGTTCCGGTAGGTCACACCCACCATGGCCATGCCCACCCAACAACTGGGCAGAGAACCGGTTGTTGGGATTTTTGAACCGCACCCCTGGTCACGTGACGCTACCATGACGACGTGAGTTTGACACCCCTCCCTTAAACCGTACATCAAAAAAAAACCCCATTTAAAAACAGTTAAAAAACATTTTGTTTGGATTCTTCAAGGCGGAACCCATATAAGACAACCCTATTATCACATTTCAGCATAAAAATGAATCCAACGCAACGTACAAGTAATATCATTAACATGCTATTAAACAGAAAGCCAAGTTCTAGGAGGTGTGGGGCAAGTCCAATTAAACTGCCTTAAACTGAGCTGGGAGGGTGGGGTATTCTCTTGCCCACCCCCTCGTCAAGTCTACACAGGATAGTTGGTGAAAATGACCACGAAATAAGTCAGAAAAAAAGGCGTTTGCTTCATGCAGATTCCAAATCCAGCCCTGACTTGCTCTCGGTACAGTCCGCACAAACTCTGGCCCATCACTGCTGCAAAACATGCGCCAGCTCTGGCACAAGCTTTCTGAAAAGAAAGAGGGGAACTTCTTGCACTGCTCAACCCTGATAAACCTGTGTCTACGTCATCTTAAAATAAAACCTCGTTGTAATTCGATGCAGCCCTTCCTTGGCACTGCTTATGAATGGCAAGAATGATGCAAAGTTTATTTTTAGTGCTCTTTGAGGTTTAGTTGAAAAACCTTGCTGGAAACCACAAGAAAGCTACCGGGTGCATAACTGAACAGCTGGAACAAATTTGTTAGAACTGTTATTAGGAAAACAGCTTTTAAAGAAATAAACAGCTCATCCTTCATTATTCTTCAGTCTCCCACGGACTGTGACGGGTTCTAAAATTATCAGCAACTGCAAATAAACTTCTGAATTTGCATGGTTCTGTTACCAGTGGCTAAGATACAAAGCAGTTTGAGCTATTGAGCTGTAATGCCAATGTATTTATAACAGCCAAAACATATAGAGTCCTAGGGCTGGAAGGAACATAGAATAACAGAATTGGAAGGGGGACCTTGGAGGTCTTCTACCTCAGGGGTCTCCAACCTTGGCCACTTGAAGCCTGGTGGACTTCAACTCCCAGAATTCCCCAAAGCTGGCTGAATTCTGGGAGTTGAAATCCACCAGGCTTCAAGTGGCCAAGGTTGGAGACCCCTCTTCTAGCCCAACCCAATAATCAAGAAGGAGATCTTTAGGCAAGTGATTGTCCAGTATCTTTTTGAAAGCCTCCAGTGATGGAGCATCCGTAACTTCTGAAGACAAGCTGTTCCATGGGTTGATTGCTCTCACAGTTAGGAATTTTCTCCTAAGTTCTAGGTTGCTTAGTTCTAGGGACCTTGGATGTCTTTAAAGTTGCCAAGGTTGGAGACGCCTGTTCTAGTGAATGCCCTGCCCAAGGCAGGAGTCCTTTTACCATCCCTGACAAATGGTGGTCCAATCTATGCTTGGAAACCCCCATTGATGGATCACCCTCAGCTCCAGCAAGCAAGCTGCTCCCTTGACCACGTTCTAACTTCCAGGGAATTCCTCGATGCGTGCTCGTTCTCCTGAGAGCTGTTCCGAGCATCCAGGCATGGGAGGTGCTTCCGTCTGTCGTTCGATAGGCTGAGCTGATTTAGGAGGACACCCCTTGCTGCTCCTCCCAAGTGTCCCCAGTTTTAGCCCAGCCTACATTCAAGCTAGGAGCATTTTCCTTGGCTAGGATCTTGCAACTATCCACTTCAGAGGAAATGACTTCTTCACATCTTTACTTTAAATCATAGGACTGACTCACGAGCTCCTATCTTAAATATAGTGTTCTTTCAGCCTAAGGTTTTAGCATAAGTGTTAAATTGGCAGGATTGGCTCAAATACCTGATTTCTTCCAAAAGATCAAATCAAGTGTGTTTTAAAAATGCTTGATGGACAATCATTTCTCAAATTTAGGCAGTGCCCATCTCGCTATCTAATTGACTCTGGTTGGCTTACAGTTTTGCTTACTACAGTTTTAAGCAGGTCATGATTAATTATATTCAATTTACTAAATTCAAGTTGGCACAACACCTAGATTTAAGGGGCTGTGTTCCTTCTTCTTGGTTTGGCTCTATTGGTTTCCTGGACTCTTCTATGTGTGAGAACTGTTCACAAGATTTAGCCATCCAAAAATCTCTTATCCCCTGTCGTATCCCATAGAATGCAGCCTCTTCCTCAACCATTTGATCCATCAGTGAGCTGCACTTCATGTTAGGATTTGTTTTAATGTATGCAGGTAGTCCTCGACTTAACTACTATTCATGTAGTTCAAAGTTACAACGGCACTGAAAAAAGTGACTTATAACCATTTTTCATATCCTTTGCAGCATGCCCAGGGTCATGTGACCAAAATACAAATAAGAGAAGTAGAACAAGGCCGGAGACTGCGGGTGCCATGAGTCTTGCGACGTACTTTAACCTAATTAAGGTGCTGGAAGGGAATCCTGAAGACCCGTCAAAGCCTTCTCTACTTCAACTTATGCGTGACCTGGTCAAAGTGGAATTGTTGTGAGTGTCAGTTAACAAGCCTCTTGTTATCCAGCCTGTTGTGGTTCGCCAGCATTCTGTGCAGATGGCAGCGGAATCGGACAGTGGGGAAGAACGGGGACCAGTCCGGGAATCTGGGGAAGACTCGGACGAGGGTCCTGCGTCCGATGCAGAGATAGGGCCAGGACCATCGGGGAGTGGGGTGCTGACTGTGGAGCCTCCAGAATCTGGCAGCAGCAAGGCAGAGGAACAACGGGAGCCTGTTCCCAGTGCGGATGTGTGCAGAGCTGCCAGAAGGCAAGAGCAGCTGAGAAAAAAGGAGCGACTCAGGAGTAAGGCTGGGAGGTGATTGCCCCTCCCATAAGGTCTAAAGGACAGGCAAAGGTAAAGAAACCTTTGCAGGAAGCAAGGTCATTTGCTCTGTTCAGATTAATCCTTGAAGCTTTGTGTGGACTTTAGTTGGCTTTTTATAGTTCATTTGGCACTTTAGTTGTTGGCAGCAATTCAAAGGAGAGAAAGATGGGTGCTTATCTCGAGGGACTGTTTGGGACTCATTACAGGCTGGGAATGAACATAATTCCCAGCGTTGAAATAAAACAAGAGTTGTTTTAATTACGTGTGTGCTTAATAACGGTCTCAGGAAGCCTTGGTCGGAACACCGCTAAACAACTGGAGAAACTGATGTGTCAAGAGGCGGCTGAGGCTGAAGGGACGGTGTGGGGATTTTGGATGCCATTTGCAGTGGGTGAACATCCTCTCCTGCTTCCCAGAGTTGCTCTGTGTCAGGGGTATAGCTCTTCCAGTGAATGAAACACTCCAGCCTCGCCCTCCTGTGGAATCCAAAATATCCCCCTCCCCAATGCTCCTCTCCCTTTTCCGCGAGACCGGTGGGGAGGGGAAGTTGCTGAGGACAGGGGACAGAGAGGTCCCCTCTGCAGAAGGAGAGGACGGGCAAAATTCCAGGTGTTCTCTCATTGAGTAAGGCAACTGGAAGGCAGCTGGCTCCATCTGAGGGCAGGGGCCGAGCCACACTTTGGAGCCTGATATTTTGGATGGCCGGGAGGGAGGTAAACAGGCATCGGGAAGCCATACCAAACCCCCTGCGGCAACTTTGGCGATTTCTTGCCCATGCATGCCGGCTGGGCCTCTGTGCACAGTCCTGACCAAGTCGGTTGCTTCAGAGGAGCTTGAGAGGGCAGATTAGTGGGGATTAGAGTCAGAAACTGCTTGAAAGGGGGCCTGTTGTGTGCACATTTTGCAATGGGGAACAAATCAGGTCTCTTGTCCTGTTGGTGGGAATCCAGCTACACAGAAATGGCTCCATCTCAGCCTTCGCCTTCTTGGACTCTCCACGTCAGGGGTCTCCAATCTTGGCTCTGGGAGTTGAAGCCCACAGGTCTTAAAGCTGCCAAGGTTGGAGACCCCTGCTCCACGTGATTGCAGACAACCAGACAATGGCAAATGAGTACACGTACAGGTAGTCCTTGACTTACAACAGTTCATTTAGTGGCTGTTTGAAGTTACAATGGCATTGAAAAAGTGACTTAGGGCTTAGAGACAAAAACATAGGAAGAACGGTTGCAGGAATTGGGTATGGCCATGGCTAGAGAACAGAAGGATTAGGGGTGGACATGACAGCCATGTTCCAATATTTGGGGGGCTGCTCCAAAGAAGAGGAGGGGGTCAAGCTATTCTCCAAAGCCCCAGAAGGCAAGACAAGAAGCAAAGGATGGAAAATAATCAGGGGAGAAGCAACCTGGAATGAAGGAGAAAGTTCCTAAGAGTGAGGACAATTAACCAGTGGAATGACTTTCCTCCAGGAGTTGTGGATGCTCCGTCACTGGAGGTCTTTAAGAAGAGACTGGGGTGTCTGGAAAGGTCTAGGGTCTCTTGGTTGAAGCAGGGGGCTGGACTAGAAGACCTCCAAGGTCCCTTCTAGCTCTATTCTGATTGATTGATTGACTTCCTTGTCAGAAGATCGGAAGCAATGATTTCATGATCCCGGAACACTGCAGCCATTATAAATAAGAATGTTGCCAAACACCTGAACTTTGATCACATAAACATGGGGATGTTGCAAAGGTTGTAACCGTGAAAAATGGTCGTAAGTCACTTTATTCAGTGCTGTTTTAACTTTGGTCACTAAATGAACTGTTATAAGTTGAGAATTCCCTGTGCTCCTATCTATTGCAATGACGCAGTGTTAAAGATGTGCCCTAATATGGGCTAACTTAATACTTGAACAAAATGATTTAATGCTTACCGTGTTGCTTATAATACAAAATGCTTCGCTGCTAGTTTCCTCCCCCTCCACACCTTCTGAACAGGTGAGTCCTCATCGCTCCTGCTCTTCGCTCTGCATCTCTCCTGCTCCTTCGCCAGCCCCTGAGCTGTTGGGGGTGTGTGTGTCTGCCCCCTCTTCTTCCTCCTGGTTTCCTTTGGTTTCAGCTGCTTCTGGGATGGGGCCTCTTCTACTCTGCCCGCCCACCTGCCCAGTGTTCTCTCTCCGCAGCGGCATTTGGGGCTCCCCAGACCTTTTGTCCACCTGCTCTGCCTTCTTTTGGATTCTCCTTTTGCTCTGTTGTTCTGTGTTCTAATACCTGCGTGCTGGCTTGCAGGTGCTTCTCGGGAGCCCCTCCCCATCCTTTGCCAAAGTCTACCTGCCAAAGAGGGGCAGCTGGCAAGGGGGGGCGGGGGGGCTTGATGGCTGCTGGTTTCCAGGCAGCTGCTCGTTCCATGGGACCATCTCAACTTTCTTAATAGAGGTGATTAAACCATGGTTTGGTTTACTTAATAGCTCTGCACTTTCTTAACGACCTATTATCAGGTTCCAGTCTCTATTCAGCAGTAGGTATATTGAATATGTTCTCATTTTGTTTTGAAAATATTCGGAACCTGCCATTCTCAATTCCAGTTACCTGTCTCCTACCTGTCTTCTTTTTGATTTTCAGATCTTTGCCAAGTTTTTTTTTGTTTTTGTATAGATTTAGTGGTTTCTTCTGCCATCCTTTTATTTTTTTTTCCTCCTTGGGATTGTTTGCAGTTGAGCTTTTAGTATTTCCTTTTAGTATTTTAGGAAATCCCACCAACCTCCTTTCTCTGTTATCTTCTCTTGTCATGGAATCTGGCATCTTCTGCTTTTCTGAAATCCACCATAAACTCAGCTTTGGTTCCCTTAAAATAGAGAATTCCAGCACGCCACGGTCACTATAAACCTACCACATCCACTTCCTTTAAAAGTCTTCTTTGCAGCTTCTTAACAGGTCAGTAATATCTGGTGCAGGGGTCTCCAACGTTGGCAACTTTAAGACTCGTGGACTTCAACTCCCAGAGTTCCTCAGCCAGCTTGTCTTAAAGTCTTAAAGTTGCCAAAGTTGGAGGCCCCTGCTCTGGGGAACATAGTCAGCAGAACAAACTAGGCAATTTCCAGGATGAACCATGCTGGGCAGCAGTGATCAATTGGTCTTCCATGATCTCTACCAGGTGTATCTCTGATGGATCAGCAATCTGTAATAAAAACCAAACACGGTTGTTCTTTCTCTTAGCATCTGTCCTCCTTGTCTGCACATCTGCCAATCTGCACTGCACTTACCTAGTTCATGTGGCAAAGCCATCCATCTATGATGCAAAACAAGGTTTGTTCTTCAGCTGGCTTGATTCATCCTGATGCTCTTGGGGTCTGAGAGTGGTGAGTTCAAGTGCATCCAGCTGGCTTCCTGGACTGGAACATGGCTCTCCCCACTCCTGCACATTACACCCAGCCTAGGCATACCACTATAGCAGGGGGTGGGATTCAAAAATTTTAACAGCTGGTTCTGTGGGCGTGGCTTAGGTGGTGGGTGTGGCTTGTTCATGTGACTGGCTGGGTGTGGCCAACTCAACATCACTCACATCGAGGCACGCATCTCCTCACCTGGCCTCTCATGACTGTGGGGATGCTGCAACAGGCGTAAGTGTGAAAAATGGTCATAAGTCACTTTTCTCAGGGCCATTGTAACTTTGAATGGTCACTCCACACAAGCAAAGTACCAGCAAAGGAGGAGAAAAAACTCCAGAGAAGTTCCTGAGACAGGAAGTCTAGTCCTGCCAAGAATGTAATAAGGGTTAACGAAGAAGCAGTTTCTGTAAGCAACACCAGAATGTTTCCTTCCTGCCTTCCTTACAGGATTAGGCCAGTAATTTCTTCTAACAACCGGTTCTAGCGAATAGGTGTGAACTGGTAGAATCCCACCCCTGCACTATAGTTTTGCTTATGTTCCTTCTCTGTTATAGCACAGGTGCTCTCAATACCACCATCAAGTTCAGTCTCTTGAATATCTGGATTTTAAAAAATTTAATACTTGATGCAATCCTTGGCTTTGTATTTCTTCAGAAGTGGTATCCTTGAATCTAGTTATGGAGATAATTCTATCACATTTCAGTTACACCCATTTAGTTATAATCTGTTTTCTGTAGCATAATACTAGCTAATTATGTTTATTTCCTATATTTTAACATGCTTGTGAAGAAGGCACGGAAGAGGCTGTACTTCCTGAGAATGCTCAGGAAGATAAATCTATCTCAGCCTCTACTTCTGCCCTACTACCACAGCACCGTTTAGAGTATCCTGACCTACGGCATTCTTGCATGGTAGGGGAGCAGCTCTGTAGCAGACGAAAAAGGCTCTACAGAGAATCGTTAAAACTGCCCAGAATATCATCGGGCTCCAGCTACCAGCCCTGGATGACATCTTTGCATCTCGCTGTTTGAGGAAGTCGCACAACATTCTCAGAGACTCTTCCCATCCTGCTCACAATCTTTGTGAACTGTTGCCTTCTGACAGAAGGTACAGAACAATTAAAACTCAGACCGCACGTTTTCTATAGTTTTTATCCCAGAGCTATAATTGCACTTCACAATGAACTTAAGGACCACCATCAGTGAGCTGTTGGACAGGATTACTTGGTCTGTTGGGTGTTTTTAGTTTTTAGTGTTTTTCGTTTTGGTTTTGTTGTGTGTTTTTAGGGGGCGGGGAATTTTGGCAGGTAGGGAGGGGTGTTTGGGGATTGTCATGTGTGTGTCCATGTTGAGTCTGGTCTCTGGGTGTTATGTGACTTTCATTGTATGTGTATACTGTGTATATACATACAATGACAATAAAGAATTCAATTCAATTCAGTTCAATTAAATTGAATGCAATTTATAGAATACAGATAGTCCTCGCCTTACAACAGTTCACAGTGACAGTTCAAAGTTACAGTGGCACTGAAAAAGTAACTTACAACTGTTTTTCACACTTATGATTGTTGCAGCATCCCTGTGGTCATTGAGCAAAATTCAGACCCTTGGCAAGTGACTCATATTTATGACAGTTGCCGTGTCCCAGGATTTTGTGATCATCTTTTGTGAACTTCTTACAAGCAAAGTCAATTGGGAAACCAGATTCACTTAACAACCATGT
This sequence comes from Pseudonaja textilis, assembly GCF_049901715.1. NCBI lineage: Eukaryota > Metazoa > Chordata > Lepidosauria > Squamata > Elapidae > Pseudonaja > Pseudonaja textilis. The sequence goes on along the minus strand of NC_142001.1, from coordinate 3,712,833 downwards.
TACTAACTTAATAACTGCAGTGATTCATAATAACTCTGGATAGCAACAGCAATAGCCCTTAGACTTATATACCACTTTATAGTGCTTTGCAGTCCTCTCTAAGCGGTTTTACAGAGTCAGCCTATGACCCCCTCAACAACCTGGGTCCTCATTTTACCCACCTTGGAAGGACGGAAGGCTGAGTCTAGCCTGGTGAGATTCAAACTGCCAAATTGCAGGCAGTCAGCAGAAGTAGCCTACAGCACTGCACTCTTACCACTGCGCCACTGTGGGGAGAGAGAGAGAGAGAGCGCGCTTCACAATGCTTTACAGCCCTCTCTAAGTAGTTTAGAGTCAGCATGCTGCTCCAACAATCTGGGTCCTCAGATTATGTTTCACTTAGCAATGTTTCACTTAGCAACAGAAATTTTGGGCTCAATTGTGGTCTTAAATTGATGACTATCTGTATATTGATCCTGAGTAAATTTTTCCAGCAATTTTTCCTTGAATGCTTAGTAGCCCCAAAAGAGCTTAACCATTTCCCTTCCGGTCCATTCTAGGTTTGATTTCAGCTATCAGATAAAGGCTTGTGGCATAGCTTTCCATGCTTCACCCAATAATACTTTTTATCAAAAGTTGTGAGAATTAATTATTTTATGCATTTGATTGATTTAAAGCCAACTGACCAAAAGATCACAAGATCTTCTGAGTTACCAGTTGCACTACCGTTTGCTTAGTCAAAAGCTAATTTCCAAGAGCAATTAAATCTTCCTCCAGCTGCTCTGCGGACTGTTGTAGTGTCATACATTGTGTTAAATCTTAATCATCAGCTCCTCTAGGCAAAGTTTTCTCAGTTCGGTTTCTGGGGTGAGTGGGTTAGGTCAGCAAGTATTGGGATCCAAACAAGTTGGAGAATGGCAGGATTTCCAGGGGGGCAGCTTCTGTACAAAGGAGATTTCAGATTATTTCAGATCTTCTAAAGTTCCGGCTTATTTGTTATTTGGTAGCGTACTGAAGTTATCTTAGAGTGATTTCCTTGGAAAGAGCTTCCAGCAGATGCGCATGTAAAAAAGAAAGAAACAAAAAGGCCAATGCAATCCTAGGCTGCATGATGAAGCAACAACTAGCCTCTCAACAAATTATGAGTCATGTTATATATTATCTGTGGAGTCACTGGTCCTCTCTGATCCTGGTTGTTTGCTTGCAGAACATTTCATAACCCGACTATATAACATCATCATTTCTGAGCTACAAATTATCCTCTTCTATGTACTACTAAATCTGTGTTTCAAAACCCAACTATGATCCTTGGAGACCCATTTAAGAGTCATCAAATTTTAGTTAACATCAGTATGCAAAGGTATATTCATCTATTGGTCTATAATTGGCAAGCATGTATGAAGTAATTCTTCAAAAAACATTTGAAAGTGGTGTTGTATTTACTGCTTAATATGAGTAAAGCAGACTGGAATGTGTCAACCAACACTCAGGTGCTTAAAAACAAGTCACTTAAGTTGTGTAGGTGAAACAGTACATTGAGACTGATGAGGCAGTTGTTGTGACACGCTGCTGGGCATCATGCCTGCGCAACCAGAGCTGCTTGTCTGCAGTTCTCCACCAATTGATAAAATTAACAAAATATCTTCCATGTTCAGAAAGCACAGCACGAGCTACCTGGAGATAATATTATAATCTGCCAGAAAAAGTTTGAAAAAGGAGAGACATTTTTAACATAAAGGTCTATTTTGTGGAGACCTTCTACCCAGATGAGAGTCCTTGCTTGAAAGGATGCCTGAATAACCAGACCTGAAGCTGCTTCCACATGTGCTAATTGGAGATTTAATCCAGGAGATGCATGTAAACATTTGTAGCTCAGAATTGATGATGTTATCTAGTCAGGTAATGAAATGTTCTGCAAGCAAACAACCAGGATCAGAGAGGACCAGTGACTCCACAAATAATACATAACATGAATCATAATTTATTGAGAGGCTAATTGTTGCTTCATCATTTGTCATAGGATTCTAGGGCAGTTATTAATCTGGCATTATGGTATATCGTCTAGCACCACTGATATCGGTTTCAAGAGGATAATTTTGCAGAAGATCCAAGAATGCCTGTCCACTTTGGATATTCAAGTGCTGTTCTTCAAAAATGTTTAGACCTTGGTTTCTTGTCCTGACAGTGGTCTAGACCAGGGGTCTCCAACTTGGCAACTTTACCAAGAGCAGCTGTGGGACACATCTTATCTTATCTTACCTTATCTTATCTTATCTTATCTTATCTTATCTTATCTTATCTTATCTTATCCTACCCTATCCTATCCTATCCTATCCTACCCTACCCTACCCTACCCTACCCTACCCTACCCTACCCTATCCTATCCTATCCTATCCTATCCTATCCTATCCTATCCTATCCTATCCTATGATATAGTTAGGATATAGAAGGATTACTGAGTCTCTCATCTGCACCTCTATAACTGGTTTGGCTCTGCAACCCAACAGGACAGACACAGAGGATAATTAGGGCTGCAGAAAAATCAATTACTATCAACCTCCCTTCCATCGAGGACCTGTATAACGCAGGAGTCAAAAAGAGGGCTGTGAAAATATTTACAGATCCCTCACATCCCGGACATAAACTGTTTCAACTCCTTCCCTCAAAACGATGCTATAGGGCACTGCACAGCAGAACAACTAGACACAAGAAGAGGTTTTTTTCCTGAACGCCATCACCCTGCTAAACAAATAATTCCCTCAACACTGTCCAACTATTTACAAAGTCTGCACTACTATTACTATTAATCTTCTCATCACTCCTTATTACCCATCTCCTCCCACTTGTGACTGTATGACTGTAACTTTGTTGCTTGTATCCTTACGATCTATATTGATTGTTTCCTAGTATGATTTGATCGCTTACTTGTAGCCTATGAGTATCATTAAGTATTGTACCTTATGATTCTTGTCGAATGTATCTTTTCTTTTGATGTATACTGAGAGCCTATGCAGCAAGACAAATTCCTTGTGTGTCTTGGCCAATAAAAGAATTATTCTATTCCATTCCATTCCATTCCATTCCAGCCTGGAGGATTTCAGGGGAATTCTGGGAGTTGAAGTCATCTGGGCTTAAAGTTGCCAAGGTTGGAGACCCCTGGTCTAGGGGGGACTGTGTTCCTCCGACCTTGTGAGAGCCAGTATACTGAAGACATTGTGCATTTATCTCAGATGTATAGTTGGTGACCCATCATATGTAATTTGTGAATGAAAATCTCCATTGATTTTGGGTGGTGGTGGTGGGGAAGTAGGGGGAGAATCCTTGAAATCATTCCAGCTTCTCAACAGAATTTGTTGGGGGGGGGAGAGAGAACTTTGTACCCTTCACCGTATATTTGAAACAAGAAGGCAGTTTCTCTTCAGTGGTTTATTGGCAAAATTGCTCTTTAGCGGAGACAGCTATAGATCAACTGGGAAGCACCTGAACAAAAGAGTAAAAACATCTGGTTCCTTTACTGTATTCAGCACTAAAATAGCAAACTACTACAGAGACAAGACAATTATTGTGAGGCATCTTGTCCAACACCATGCTTTCTTGCTTAAACGATGCATGTTGAATACGCCTCGAAAGTCAAGTTCTTTGATTTCTGCCGGTTCCTGCTGTCGGTTGGCCTCCTTCGCCCCGGTGCAATTTTGCAGGCTCCTGAAGCTTAAAAGGCAAGGCGTCCTCTGATTCAGACTGCATGGATTCCAATCCCGGTGGGTGCTGCCCTGGTGGACTTCCCTTTGGTTCAGGGCAGAGGTCGCCAAACTTGGCAACTTTTAAGACTTGTGGACTTCAACTCCCAGAATTCCTCAGCCAGAATAGCCTTTTCATGATGTGAATGATTTTAATGGAAAGTGTACATGCTGTATGGATTTTCTGCTACACCCTTTTGTGTGTAGATACGTGGAGTTGGGAACTCAGCTGCACCCTTCAGAAGACTGCAGATTTCAGTCTCTAGATCTCCCAGTGAAAGGCTTGGGGGAGAGAGAGCATTTCTTCTATTAACGTTCGGTGGCCTCTGGAAACATGCAGCCTTCGCTGGGTACCCAGGGAAGGGACACACCTAACATGAGGGATCTCCTCTGAACTTCTGGAGCCTTCCTGCGTGGGAGTGGCTGGGTGGGATCGGCTCTGTCTTCTAAGTTACTCCGTACCTGCCTTCCTCTTCCTGTATCTTCTCTGCCCCAACAGTCGTATTCTCAACATTTCTGCAACCTCTGATTGTAGAGGATTTTGTGAAAAACCTTCCTCTCTTTTAACAAGGCTTTGACAGCCTGCATCTTCCTTCTTTATTTTTGCAGATTAACAGCTTCCTCCTAGGTGAGGACTCCTGTTGAATGTGCTTTGTTTTGCTGTTTGGAGTGCCCTCGCTGCATTTCATCATTCATGAGACATGTCAGTCTAAACCAGAGGCCCCCAAACTTGGCAATTTTAAGACTGGTGGAAGTCTTAATTTCCTGACAGTGAGAACAATTAACCAGTGGAACAGCTTGCCTCTGGAAATTGTGGATGCTCCATCATTGGAAGATTTTAAGAAGAGACTGGACAACCATTGGACTGGAATGGTATTGGGCCTCCTGCTGGAGCAGGGGCTTGGATTAGAAGACCCCCCAAAGTCCCTTCCAACTCTGTTATTTTGTTATTTATTCTCTGATATCGCTGTGATAACACATGTGCTTTCAGTGGAGAAGATCAAGGTTTGAGCTTGTACAGGTGAGGTTGAATAACTCTTGTCTGACACTTGGAAAGCTGACAGCGTGATGAGCAGACACTGAATTCCATCTATCCAGGTGTCTTGGCATGTGATCAGTGTGCCAGATGCATTGCGATGCACTTTTGCACCATTCCAAAAAAAATGGGCGGGGGGAGATCATCACAACTTCTAAACTACAAATATTCAATTTTTCCCAAAGCAGTGTTTACGGGCAATAGGAATCCAGGGCTTGGGATGGTCTTTCAAAATTGTACCGAAAGAATATAGTATTTTGCTTATTGTTTGTTTTACTTTGGTACCTAGAATACTCCTGCGCATGGCACTTTGGAAAGGGTGTTGATGGAATTATAGCACATGCAGAGAACAGCCGTGAAGCTGTTAAAACAGATTGGAAGGACAACTTGTGAACAATGTCTGGGGGGGAGTGGCATGTTTAGCCTGGAGAAGAGAAGAACGTAAGGAGATTTGATAGCTGTCTTCCAGTACTGTGAAAAGACATGATGGAATTGTTATGAATTGCTCTGCATGAGAGGACACGAAATAGTGTGTTTAAGTTACAAGGAAGTCGAAGTTGATTGGACATCAGAAAGAAGTTCTGATTATAAGGGGTCAGCAAAATGTCTGTGGAAATTCTCAGTCATCCAGGTTATGGTTGTCCCATAAAGTGCTGTTTCAAGAGGCAAATGGATTTCCTTCCTTCCTTCCTTCCTTCCTTCCTTCCTTCCTTCCTTCCTTCGCTGAAGGAGCTTCTTGGATGAGAAGTGAAATGTATTCAAAGAAAATGAAGAGGTCCGGTTGCCTTGGCAAAAACCATCTTTGGGACAAGGGGTCAGCAGTGGAATGGATTATCTCAGAAGTATGTAGGTTTCATTTCATTCCCTGCGGGCATTAGCAGCTCCCAGGTAATTTTCGGGCCGTTTGATGTCTCTAAATGCTACAGAGGCTTCCCTCACGCCTCTGGGAGGGTGAAAACAGCCTCAAATGGGCCGAAAATCAGCTGGGAGGTGTATGCATGTGCAGTGCAGGTAAGTTTGCCTGCAGCTCGCATGCCAGCACAAACAGCTCTGCATGCCACCTGTGGCAAGTGCCATAGGGTTGCCATAATGGCCCTAGACCATTGTCACATTGTCATCACATGACGTATTGCCATTTTTTCTCCCTTCGCTAAACCGGGCATGGATGTGGCCAGCACATGACACATCCGGCCCACGGGCTGTGAGTTTGACACCCCTGCCCTAGACCATTCCAGACAAGCGGCTGTCCAGTCTCTTCTTGAAGGCCTCCAGTGATGGGGCACCCACAACTTCTGAAGGCAACCTCTTCCATTGGTGGATCGCTCTAACCATTAGGAAATTTATCCTGAATTCCGGATTGCTTCTTTCTCTCCTTGATTAGTTTCCATCCATTTTTCTTGTCTTGCCTTCTGCTGCTTTGAAAATAGGTTGACCAACCTGTGTTAGCTTCTGGTTATAACTTGTTTGCAGATGTTTGCAGATACGCTGCTTGATTATCTTTTTCAGGATCTTCCAGGGATGTTGAGGCTGATTGGTCTGTAGTTTCCTGTATTTGTCCCCCCACCCTTTTGAAGATGGAGACCATATCAGCTCTTTTCCATTCCTCTTGTAGTTCCCTGTGCACCAGGATCTTTGAGAGATATGGTTCAATGGTTCTCAGATCACATCTGCCAGCTCCTTTGGAACCCTGGGATGTAATCCATCAGGTCCCGGTGATTTGAACTCATCTAGGTGTTCTATTACCATTTTCTTGCTTATTTTAATTTGTATTTCTAGTCTGTCTTTTATGGTTACGTTTTTGATAGATTGGGATCTATTATCTTTTTGCCTGAAGACATGCAAAGAATGAATGAAGAGAAGCTCTGCTTTCTTGCTACTGCCCATCACTTCCTTGCCAGCTTCTCTCATTAGTGGACCAATTGTTTCCTTGACTTTTTTTTCCTGCTTTTTTATATGTTGAAAGAAAACTTTTTAAAATTATTATTGGCATTTGTTGCAACTGTTACTTCATTCTGAGCCCGTTGTGGTTAGCCGGCAGCCGGTGCGGATGGATGAGGAGAGCGAAGACTCAGATGAGGGGCCAGGACCATTAGGGAGTAGATTGCTGCCTTCAGAGATTGTGAGGGCTGGCAACAGCAATGAGGAGGTTCCCGAGGAGCCTGTGCTGCTGTGCTGTGCATGAGTGCAGGGCTGCTTGCAGGAAAGAGCAGCTGCAGCAGCACGGGGGACTCGGGAGTAAGGCTGCAAGGTAATGGCCCCTCCTACAAGAAGATAAAAGCCAGCTGTGAAGAGAACGTTCTTTGCAGGAAGCAAAGACATTTTGAAACTCAGCCTCGTGGACATTACAGTATCTTAAGTTGGTATTTGAAGACTCTTGCGTTGTGAAATATTTCTTATTCTTGGCAGCCTCGCACAGTTTTGGTGGAGCTTGTGCTTATCAAACTTAATTAGTTTGCAGCAACCTTTTAACCGGGGATTCGTAAGAATCATTAAAAGGTTTCTGTTCCCTTTGGTTCGTGTTTGTTTTATTGGAAAAGTGTTTGGATCAGAACAGAGCCTTAGCTTTCCTGACTTCATCTTTCCTACAATGGGCAGAGATTGGACTAACTTCTTTCCAACTTTTTCGTTTTATGAAAGATGCTCAGTAACAATTTGTTTACTTTGAATATGAATGCCAAGAATCATACGAATTCTAGAATACTGAAGAAACTAGCTGAACCCAGGCCTTCCGAAAAGCCTGGAGGACTTCCGTTCCGAAACAGAAAAAATGAAAATCCAGCAATATGCAATATGCAAAATCCAGCAGTCTGACACAAATATCCGGTAAATTCTGGTATGTGTAATAATGGGCATGATATTTAAGCACCTAGAAAGCAATATTTTAACTACCAGAAATCAGTGTGGATTAATCAAGAACCTTATCTCTTGCCTGTGGTAGAATATCCAGATAAAGTGCAGAAATTACTTTTCTATATAAATGCAAGAAGTTGAGAAAGAGTAAAATAAAGTGAGAAAAATAAGGTCCTCCACTTAGGCAGGAAAAAAAACACAGGTGCACAGGCTAGGATGTAGAGCCTGTGGCGCAGTGGTTAGAATGCTGAATTCTGCCCACTGCCAGGAGTTCGATTCTGGCCGGCTCAAGGTTGACTTCCATCCTTCTAAGGATGGTAAAATTTGGACCCAGATTGTTGGAGGCAATAAGGTGACTCTATGAACCGCTTAGAGAGGGCTGTAAAGCACTGTGAAGCGGCGTACAAGTCTTTGCTGTTGCTGTGAAGGTCCTCTAGGTATCTGGTGGACAACTGCTTAAGTAGGAGCCAGCAGTGTGTTGCAGCTGGTTTTTGTTAAATAAGCCATAACCCAGGATCTGTTGAGGGTTTCCCCCATCTTTTAGGCAAAATGAGATCTCTGGTCCTTTGTTCCATACTGAGTTCAAATATATACACACATTGGTTTATTAATAACTGATATTTGTAAAGATTTACTCTGCTCTTACTTGTCCTGTAGGATTTAGTGATCACTTCTCATAAATTAAGAGCCTCTTGAAGCTGGAAATGTTGTCGTTGTAATTACTGCCAGTAGGTGGCATCAGACCAATAGTATAACTTGAAACAGAGAAAATGAGATAAAAATTTACAATTATCATCCAGTAGTTGATCTAAAGAAAAAAAAAATCCCATCATCTATCCAGGTCTTTCATATAACAGATTGTTTGTCTATTTTGTAGCCTGGCTTATCCAGTAATGTTAATGTGGCACGAAAAAAACTTATCAAATTTCAGTTTTCCAAAAAAGGTTTTACCCCTGTTTTCAAATCAGTGTGTCTAAAAGAGCAGCTTTAAAATATAAAGCAGCCTTGGATCAGTATGGCAGCAAGAGAGGAGGCTTCAGATTATATAGGTAGCCTTCGATTTATGACCCCAATCGAGCCCCAAATTTATGTTGCTAAATGAGACCCTTGTTAATGAATTTAGACCCATTTTATGACCTTCCTTGCCACCGTTAAGTGAATCATTGCCATTGTTAAGTTAATAACCCGGTCATTAAGTGAATCTGATTTCCCCATTGACTTTGCTTGTCAGAAGGCTGCAAAAGGGGATCAGGTGACCCCGGGACTCTGCAACTGTCATAAATATGAGTAAGTTTCCAAGCGTCTGAATTTTGGTCACGTACCATAGAGATATTGCAATAGTCGGAAGTGTGAAAACTGATTATGTTCACTTTTTTCAATGCCGTCATAATTTCTTTCTTTTTAATTAAAAAAACTTTATTAAATATTAAAAAGATAAATACAAAATACAAAACATTTCATTAAAGATGAAAAAAAATATATATTACAAATTAATTAGACGGTGCATACATATCAAACATTATTCTAATACTTATTTCATATATCTGGTTGTTACTCGTACTTTAGCCTCTTTATATTCTTCCTTCCTTATTTATTTACTTGCTGGCTTCTATTACTTATCCAATTATACCAGTTTTCCCAGACTGTATAATATTTTAAGTCTTCCTTTTCTTGAGTTAGTGTGTTCATTTCAGCGCCATCGTAGACTTTTTGGATTATTAAATTTTCTGTTGGCCTACGATCTTCCCTCCAACCCTGTGCGGGCTCTGTCCTCGCTGCAGTAGTTATATGTAAAATTAAATATTTTATTTCTTTCACACATTCACCTTTTATTATTCCCAGTAAAAAGATTTCTGCTTTAAATTCTAATTGAATGGTCGTAATTTCTTTTATCCATGTTCGTATTTTTGTCCAGTATTTCTTACTTTTTGGGTAAAGCCACCAAACGTGGAAGAAGGTGCCCCTTGTTTGTTTGCATTTCCAGCAAAGTGGGCTTAAATTAGGATACATATTGGCCATTATAATTTCAGATGGTCACTAAATTAACTGTTGTGGAGTTGTGTGGTGGCCTAGAGGTAGAGCTCTCGCCTCCCAATCAGGAGGCTGTGAGTTCGATCCTAGGTAGAGGCAGATATTTTTCTCTCTGGACACACTCTGAGAATATATCTGCTGAATATAACTCCGCCCTGGTGACAGGAAGGGCATCGAGCCATTAAAACACTCTGCTAGTTCCATTCAGTTGCCCAGACTCCTCCCCGCAAGCGATTATGGGCAATGGTGCGATTCAACCAGTATACCAACAGGTTCAGTGATTGCGTGCTTCGTTCGCCTGAACCAGTCTGAACCGGTAGAATTCCACTCTTGATTATGGAGTCATTAAAAGAAGATGATAACTAAATGAACTGTTGTAAGTTGAGAACTACCTGTATGTTGGACTCAAAGCAGTCGTATTAACTGAGGGTGCTACAGGGGAGGAGTCCAAAGGTGCCCAAGGAAAATTTGTAGTAGGATGAAGGTTCCCCAAAATGTGGTACTATAGATAGTCTCCATCTTATGACAGCAATTGGGATGGGAATTTCCACTGCTAATGTGGAAATTCAAAACTTCATGTGACTGCATTGCTTAGCGACCACAATCCATAACTTCTGAAGGCAAGTCGTTCCATTGGTTGATTGCTCTCACAGTTAGGAATTTTCTCCTAAGTTCCAGGTTGCTTAGTTCTAGGGACCTTGGATGTCTTAAAGTTGCCAAGGTTGGAGACCCCTGAGCCTTGCCTTGATGCAGACCTCTCATCTTTTAAGGTCAGGGGTCCTCAAACTTGGCAACTTTAAGACTTGTGGACTTCAACTCCCAGAATTCCAAAGCAAAGCTGGCTGAGGAATTCTGGAAATTGAAGTCCACAAGTCTTAAAGTTGCCACGTTTGGAGACCTCTGTTTTAGGTGGTCATCCAAATGTAGGATACATACGAGATTGAGGTAGAGATTGAGAACTTAAAAGATTATCTCTGCCTCCATATTGTTGCAGACCTCAGTTTGCTAAAAACCAGGGGAAGAAGTTTAATCTGTCACAAGAGTTCTCCAGAAAGTAGAAATGGCAGATACTGCATTGGGTATCTACACAAGCTTTCCTTGTTTTGTTCGGCTCTCAAAAAGAGCTATCCAAGGTCCTGTTTGCTTGGTGCTTTCTTCTCCAAAGGGCTTCTGCCGGAGTTCTCTGCTGTCTGACCAGGTTTGATCGATTTGCTGCGAATGGTTGTTGCTTTCCTGGATTTCTGAGACTCCTGGAATACAAAGGTGTCAAAGGATGAGATACTTGCCTTTTGTTTGAGAGACTTTCAACATATTGGTTCCTTGATGAAATCCTCTATGCCAGAAGGCACGAAGCAAACTTCTCAGAGTTCTGACCAATTAGAGTGAGCATTGACAGAGCCCGGTTTCTGTTGAAGTTGCATTTGCATTTACAGGATGACTATTTCAGCAGTATATTATGTTACTCAACAAAGGGCTTCATCTTTCCATACTACGAGAATTTGCACCTTGACTTAACAGATGGCAACTGCAGGAGCAGGATTCAGGGAGAGTAAGGATTAATATAGAAATAGTGTCCACTCTCGGGCACCTGGGCCAGGCTGGTTCTGGACACAGGGAACAGATTTTACTCCCTTGCAGCATGCTGAGCACTGGGATTTGGGACACAAGCACATTTTGGGATTTTGGCAGTTTTTGAGTTGCACAATTAAAATTTGTGACCTTCTTCTATGATTCAAATGTTGGTTTTCTGTTATACAAAAACTAGATTTTTCTCTTGCTTTCCCTTGGGCATTGCAATGTGAGGGATAAGATGTGAAATCGGGTGGAATGACCTCCTTAAGGCAACTGCACATTCCTTGGGGTTGAGGTATCATACTGTTTTTGAAATTTTATCCTAACTTCAACACCTGTTTAATGATCATATCACCTATACTGAGCTAAATCTATGTCATTATTTGGTGTGTGCCAAAGAATCGCAGTGCTGTTAGATCATTTAGTGATAGAGTCTAACTCTGCTATTCCCAGCCGCTTTGCTTCTCAAAGAACTGTCTCCGAAAGATTGATTTGGGCTATTACTAAGCTTAAAGTTATGAAGCTGAGCTGTTTCGTTCATCGGTTGGAAGTCAGCAAATTTAAAGGCTGGGCTGCTAGTCAGTTAGGGACATTCCTTGTTGCTGTTCCTGGTGAGAATAACGGGGTCCAGAATGGCCTTGAGGGGTTGTGGGGCAGAAATGGGGCAGATCCTGTATAGTGGCACGTTTTGCTGGTTGCCCTCTGCAAGTAGTTCCACCATCACTGGAAAGACCTGGAGAGAAGTTTGAAGGTTTTTTTTTATTTATTTGCTAAATTTATTTGCCACTCATCTCGCCCTAAGGCTGTCCTGGGTGGCTTACAACAATAAGATGGAAAAAATAATAAAAATGTAAACATAACGATAGCAAAACAACGAAACAATAAAAACAAACAAGGGATGTACAATAATATGAATGGAAAGCTCTGCCGGCTGGAGAATTCTGGAAGTTGAAATCCGCAAGTCTTAAAGTTGCCAAGTTTGGGGACCCCTGATATAGTGGGTAGGACCTCCAAGGTCACTTCCAACTCTGTTATTCTGTTAATTCTGATAAAGCCAGGATGATCTCAGTTAAGCGCCCCCCCCCCCTTGAACTGAGCAAGGACCCTCTGGCTAAGGTTGCAACTTCCAAGATGCCTAGCCAAGTGAGAATTATGGGAGTTGTAGTTCTTGCACATCTGGAAGAAGAAAGGAGACTCTGAAACCCATGTGCAGAGCTGGCTGGAGAATTCTGGGAGTTGAAGTCCACAAGTCTTAAAGTTGCCAAGTTTGGGGGCTTCTACAGTAGCCTTTCAGGGGAGGCTCCTTTCTTGTCCCTATGCACTTTATTCGCTCATGGGAGTCGAACTGCCGAGCTGCCGACCTCAGCGGTGCACAAGCCCATTGCGGCCCTGACATGGTGGAGAGGAAAGTAGGAACTGGGTATGCCCAGTCCAGAGATAAGAAGGAGTAGGGGTGACATATAGAAATATTCCAGTCTTTGAGGAGCGGGGGTCAATTTACTTTCCAAAGCATTTGAAGGCAAGGCAAGAAACAATGGATGGAAACTAATTAAGGAGAGAACCAAACGAGAACTAAGGAGAAATTCCCTAACAGTGAGAACAATTAATCAGTGTAAGGGCTTGTCTTCAGAAGTTGTAGGGACTTCATCATTGGAGGCTTTTAAGGAGAGACTGGATAGACACCTATCTGAAATGGCATAGGGTCTCCTGCTTGAATAGTGGGGCTGGACTAGAAGACCTCCAAGGTCCCTTCCAGCTCTATTCTGATTGACTGAGAAGAGTTTCATTACTTTTGTCGCCTGATTGACATGTTATGGGCGGTTATGTGTCGTTATGTTGGTGCTTGTCTCTTGCGGGCTTCCCCTTTGCAGAACAGGTTGGCAGAGCTGGTTGTAACTCCAGGCGTAGCTGTGCTCGTGGGCCTTGTGCTGGCATTCCTTCTGCAGGACCCTTCATGCTTTGTGCATCCTTACTTTGAACCCTCCATGGGACTCATCTCAGAAGGAAACGTTAGATATGGACTGCAGTTAGATTTGAACTTAATATGGTCAGAGATCAAAAAGGCGGAGCTGAGGGACAGGTGGCAGAATCTCATGTTTTTGTTATGAAATGATTTCTCTAAATTGTCCTTTGAAGTCCAAGTCTAGGAATTTCAAACAAAATAGAAAATTTAAAACCATGAAAATTAATGGAATACTTTAAAAATAGAAATGTGGACATTCATTTCTAATTATTCCGAACAGAGCACTTTTAACGTCCTGCTAAAACAGTTGGATTCTCTTCGTGCGACTCAGTGAAGCTGGTGGCAGTAAAATTGTCAGTTTTCCATTTTCCCCTTTCCCCCCGAGGTCTCGTGTTCGCTCAGCATCACAGCTGGTTCTCTGGATGTGGTTTGCTGCTGCCCTTACCCCGAATGGTCAATATCGCTAATTTTAGCATTTTGCATTGTTTGCTTTTCCAAGCTGCCTCATGCGAAACATTTGTGCTGTGCTGGCCCATGCTGACCTCTCCCGCTCTCCTTCTCTTAGATGGCCTGGCTGAATATCTTCTCCCCGGAGAAGAGTCCTCTCTTTAAAGAAGAAAGCCACCATGTGCGCAGAAACAAAAGAAGCAAGAACAGCGAAGGATCAGAAAGTGAGTTGGCGTCCTGTCTCCCAACAAATGGGTTCCTACGCCAGAGTTTTAACATCTCATCTTTCCACAAGTGGTTGAGGGGATGTTGTGGTTTGCCGGCAGCAGGTGTGGGCAGCTGAGGGCTCGGAGAGCGAGGACTCAAATGAGGAGCCTGCGGGTGAGGCAGGGGTGGGGCCAGGACCATCAGGGAGTGGAATGCTGACTTTGGAGATTGTGGTGGCTGGCAGCAGTGAGGAAGAGGTCCCCGAGGAGCCTGTGCCCAGGACTGCTTGAAGGAAAGAGCAGCTGCAGCAGCATGGGCGACTCGGGAGTAAGGCTGCAAAGTAATAGCCCCTCCCTTTAGAGATAAAAGCCAGCTGAGAAACTGCAGTTCTTTGCAGAAGGCAAAGAAGTTTGATTCTCGAGCTTGGTGGGAGTTAGGAATATCTGAGTTCTAATCTTTGGTTCTGCTGGATCTCTCTGTAACCTTTGAATCATCCCCACAGATGGGGTTGGAGGTCACGTTCTGGGATGCTTCTGTTCCTGGTAGAAGGAATAGTTTCATGGGGAAGCCTGAGCGACGGATGGTCCTGGCGGCCACAAAAATGGCCGCAAGGAAGCGCCATGTCCTCGGGGCTCCTTAAGTTCTGTACAGAGCTGTTGGGGGACAGCTATGAAGAGTTTGGGGAGGGGTGCCATCCTTCTGCTGAGAGTAGTGATGCTTCTTCATAACGTCTCAACCAGGTGAGGCTGTGCGTGTCATGAACCAATGCCAAAATTCAGGAATGGACTGGGTGAGAGCCAATAAACGGAGGCTAAATCTGACAAGATGGAAGCTTGTGGGTGGATGCTTCCCAAACAGAGGCATCACCGTGTCTGTCTGTTCGGAAAGAGGGTTGGGCTGCTTTGGAAGGAATGCAGTTTGCAGGCGGCTCTCTGTCATCACTGGGGCTCGAGTGATCTCCCTTGTTAGGAAGGCCTTCATCAGCCCTGACTACCCTTGCATAGGGCCAGTCAGCTGCTGTCCCCTGTGAGCCGGAAGCAGCATTACCGTAATGTGCTCTAGATGGGCTGCTCTTGGATATGGACAACAATGTGTAGTTTTACTTTTAGTTTTAGTTTTAGTTTTAGTTTTAGTTTAGTTTAGTTTAGTTTAGTTTAGTTTAGTTTAGTTTAGTTTAGTTTAGTTTAGTTTAGTTTAGTTTAGTTTAGTTTTACTTTACTTTATTTTACTTTACTTTACTTTACTTTACTTTGTCATTGCACCTCATATAACGAAATCAAACACCATCCTCAGTGCACATCATGACCATGACAATAAATACAAACACACATCCATCACATTTTATACAATTGAATTGAAAACCCCTGATATTGCACTATACAATAGAATTCATAGAGTTGCCCTGGAAGCTGTTTTTCAGCCTATTTGTCCTTGTTTTTGTTATTATCCTGTACCGTCTGCAAGGTGGTAATAGTTCAAAACAAAGGGGGCCCAGGAAGAGATGGATCTTTGAGAATGTTCTGAACTTTCTTGAGGCAGAGGGAGCTATAAAGCTCTTCCAAAGAGGGGAGAGGGCAACCCATGATCCTTTGGGCAGTGACGTTCACCCTCTGGAATGCTTTCCCATCTGCCACTGTGCAATTGGCAAAGCATACACAGGTGTGCAGTAAGTTAAGATATTTTCTCTGGTGCAGCGGTAGAAGGTCACCAGCAGTTTTTCATTCAGTTGTTGCTTCCTGAGAAGCCTCAGGTAGTCTAATCTCTGCTGGGCCCTTTTGACCAGGGCTGCAATGTGAGCCCCCCAGGTCAGGTCCTCTTTTAGGGCAACACCCAGAAACTTAAAACTGGCCGCTTGCTCCCCTTGGTCTCCATGGATAAGCATTGATGTGCAGAACAGAATGGCAGCCGTGCTGTTGAAGAGGGTCCAGGTCACCACTGGCGACAAAACAGTTCCACCAGACAGGAATTCGCTCCGGGGGGCAAATGATGCAATAACTTAGGTGATATTCAGGGGTGAACGTAATTTAACTCTTTTGAGTAACTCTTTAAAAATAGGATTTTTAAAAAGCTTTTCCTGGGATGTACAGCTGTAAATAGCTTAGCCTCCTGATACGGAGAGGAGCTTTCCCTTCCTGAAGCTGCTCCGTTATTATCATTCCCTGAGGAGGCTCTACGGCAGCTGCACAAAATGAACGAGACCTTGAAGATCACTGGGCCAACACTCTCGCCACAGCTTCAGAACCTCTGACTGATGGCCTTTCGGTCCGTT
This sequence comes from Pseudonaja textilis, assembly GCF_049901715.1. NCBI lineage: Eukaryota > Metazoa > Chordata > Lepidosauria > Squamata > Elapidae > Pseudonaja > Pseudonaja textilis. Next base: position 3,696,742 of record NC_142001.1, on the reverse strand, counting down.
TACACACACACACACACACACACACACACACACACAAAGTGGTGGTATTCTACTGGTTTGGCCTGATTCTGCTGAGACCGAACCGGTTCTCTCCACCGCTCTGCCGTTGGGCCCACCCGCCTGCCTGGCTCCCATACTCACCTTTAGCGTCTGAATTTGAAGCGCAGCTGCTTTGCGCGGCACAGAAGAGTGCCGTGCAGCAGCCGCTGAAGCGACCGGGATCGTGCAGACTTGCAGGAGGTGAGTTAGAATGTCTCTGCACCTGTGCAAAGTACGCGTTTAATGCGTGCGCACAAAGTGTGTGCATGCGTGCAAAGTGTGTCCACCAAGCCACACCCCCTGAACCGGTGGTAAAAATATTTGAATCCCACCACTGACACCCACCCCCAACCCCGTGTTCCACTGTTCAGTAGCTCTTCGTGGTAAGAAATGTTTCTTGGGGTTCACCATAAGCCAATGTCCTTGAAACGTAAGCCCACCATTTCTTGTTTAGTCCTTTGGAATAACTCTAAACAATTCTGCAAAATGGCGGTCCTTCGGATACTTCAAGCTAAAGCACACCAAATGTGTTTTCTTTCCAGATCCCTTCTCCTCATGGCTGTTGTCTTTAGGACACACCTCGGAGAAGACTGTCAGACGATCCTTCTAAATCATGGAGCTCACCTTCAGGAATGGTTTTACATTCTTGTAAACTGCCTCAAGTCACCATGGGCGAATAGGCGGCAATATAAATTCAATAAATAATAATAATAATAATAATAATGCCTCCTCTTCCTCCGCCTCCTCTCATCTTCAGAGGGGATCAACTCTTACATTGTCCAGATGCCAATGGGGGATCCAGGTGCCCCCTGATTCTCTATTCCAATCCAGTCGGTCACATTTTCATTCAGATATGGGCTTGTCCGAATCAGCTACCCTCACCTGACCCCACAATTACTCAGAGGCTTTGAAGTAATCGTCTTCTTATCCCATGGCCAGTTCCTAAGTCCCCACTGACCGGCCAAGGCCTGGAGAAAGCAACTCCACCAATAGAAGGTTTTGCAATCTCAGAGACACGAAAGTGAGGTGAATCTCTCCCATTTCTGCTTTCTGCTGTGAACTTAATCTGGGACGCCTTGCTTCCTAGTCAATAAATTATCTGGGATTGCACAATTGTACTCTTTTGCCAAGGATATTCTATTTTTCTTCAGGCATGCTCAGACAAATTGGTTAAATGTTGAGGTAATTTTATAATTGTCTGTATCCTTCTTTTCTCTGATACTTCTTCGTAGCTTTTGCAGGCTTGGCATTTTTTACAACAGGCCTTATCTGTTTATTTTGATTCCTAGAAGTGGATCTAGGGAGTATATCTGCCACCTCAAATTATTTATAAAAATAATGAAGGTGGGATATAAACAACAAACAAATATTTCACTCGTCCTTAAAAAAAAAAGCTGCTCTCAATTGGGACAGGGAAGCTCACCCCCCGCCAAAAAGCAGGGCCTCAATAACTCTGACATAGCAATTTTCAACACTGTCCAGTTTGATTTGTGTGGAGAATTTCCCCCATCTGTTCCCATATTAATTCAGTTGAGAACATCTTGGGTTGCAAACCATTCGTGCATTCTTGGGAATGTGGGAGCTGCTGACGTCCAAAGAAACCTTTCATAGGTCTCTGAGGGTGGTCACGCATGGCTCCTAATTGCGCATTGGATGCCACTGTTTACATTAAAAGGTTTTGCTCCATGTCCTTCCAAGGCAACCACAAAGAAAGTTTTGCAATATGACCTACCATGATGTGGATGGTTGTACAGGCAGTTCTGGAACAGACCACAGTTGGTGCTGTTCCTCAGGGATGATCCCTCCCCAGCACCTTATCCAGCTTCTGGCTTGGCCACAACACAGGATCAAAGGCTGGCCTGCTGAGGGAGGTCCATGGTGGATACAAGCCCTGTTCGTTTCCAGACACATGGCTAAAAAGCAGAGGCTCTCTTGGGCTTGAATGGTGGAAAGACCCTCTGTCGTGCTCCTGTTGGAATCTGAGGGGGAGGCCGAGCAACTGACAGGGAGTGGGAGTGTGGCTCCATTGGTTGTGGAAGAAACTGGGGAAGGGCAAAGTCTGGCTGGGCAGAGCAGGGGAGAGGTAGAGCAAGGCAGAGGGAATTCGGAGGAAGACCCAGGCCCACCCCCTCTTCATCCTAGGGAAAGCAGGGAGGAACGGAGAAAAGAGCAACGTGGGTTGCGTGGCTTACGGGGGAGCAAAGGGCCCCGATTCCCTTCATTAGCTGCAGCTGGGAACACAGTGTTTAAAAAGGGGAGTTGCGCACAGCCAGTTGTTGGGAGCAAATCGTGAGTTATCTGGTATTGTCTAGGCTTATCTGGGTTCCTGGCATCTTCCCAACTGTGTGTGTTTTGCTGGCCTTTTAAGTCTGCAATTTCTTATCCTTCCCTATCCAGCTAATTACAGCAGCGTGGTTTGTATGGATTTTTATTTACAGTTTGTATGTACTTAGTTTTCGGACTGAATTTCCTCTACTTAAAGATTGTTCTTGGGAGAGTTTTCTCTCCAGCTGAAGGTAACTGGACATTGGGGGCAAAACTGGAAGAACTAAAGGGACTCTTCTTACTTATGTGACTGTGTTGCCTTTGTGCCACACCCCTTTGGATCATCACACCCTCTCCTGGGTGGTTCTTTCCGGGGGGTGGGTGGGGACCCCACTCAGGACAGACGTTCTCTCCAATGGAGACCACGGTAGAGTCTCTCCTGGATGCAGCACTAGGTGGCAGTGATTCTGCACACATGCACACTCATTTGTACACGCGAAGAGAAGGTTCTGCTCTCAGGGCTGCGCAAATTCAAAAGCAGGTTGGGGTGGAAGAGATCTACAACCAAATTCAGGTGGTCCTTGACTTTCGATCACCATTTCCATTGCTAAGCAGAGTGGTTACAAAGTGAGTTAGGTCTGATTTTATAACCTTTTGGCCAGGATTGTTAAAGCAGATCACTGCAATTTTTAAATAAATCAGGCAGTCATTAACTGGATCCAGCTTCTTCCGTTCACTTTGCTTGCTGAAGTCCGTGATCACCTGACTCCGGAATTCTGCGACCAGCTTACGTATAACTTTGGTTGCCAGGCGCCTGAATTGATCACATGACTGGGGATGCTACAAGGAGCGGCCATAAGCCACATTTTTCAGTACTGTAATAAGCTTGAATGGTTGCTACACGAATCGTAAATCAAGGAGACGTTTTCTAGGATTGGATGGCAGGTGCTGAGGCTATTTAGGCTATTAGTTTATTCCCCCCCAAAGAGGGGCAGCTCTTGGCAGCCAGACCAGGCTCTGTGTGTGTCCCAGGGCAGCAAACTCCAACCTTTCCAGTTCAGCTGACTGGCGGGGGTGGCAGGGAGGGGAGAGGGGATGGTTTCACACATGCCTTTGCACCGTTTTCACAATTGCAGCGTTGTGCATGCGCAAGCTCCCCTACCACTCCCTTGGCCCAGTTCGGAACGGGCTCTGGCAAGGCATTGGGCCACAGATTGGGGGTTGGGGTGGGGTGGGGTCCCCTGTCCCAGAGCAAGGGGCCATGAGCAGAGAGGCCAGATAGATCTGGACAGGAGAGAGGAAGGCTCTGTGCCATCATATCTCCTCTTGTGTTCTCTTCCTATTTTCTCTTCTTCCTAAAGTCTTGCTTTTTTCATTCTAGTACTTTTGTACAGAATGTCAACTCATAAAATATTTCTGGGGTCTTTTTAGAGTTGCCAACAGAAAGAGAGGGGGGAGCAGTGTGTCAGCTTGGAAATCGAAAGTGCATTCCATAAATATTTTCAAAGATAGTAACTAGGTGACTGAAGTTTCTGCCATGCAAAATTCTATCTGGAGAGCCTGATTGATGACTCTGGGCTATGGATGTGTCCCATTGGAGAATATGAATAATGATACACCCAGGGTACGGGGAAAACCAGAGTCAAAGGAGACAATGAATTATGTGTCTCAGAGTCGGCTACACCCAGGCAGTGCTGGACATGTTAACTCCCAATAAATCCTTTTTAAGTTTGGAAGTTTGGCTCAAGACTCATGATTTAATTGGGGGTTAAGTGCCGGAATCCTGATACAGAGTTTAAAGATGGAAATAACCTTTTAGCTAGTTCCTTTTAGAAGCGAAACAGAACTTCTGCCTGCTCCTAATTCCAAGCCATCAGCTGCGTTAACTTTGCTTTAAGGTAGCTGAATTGTCTTGTAGAAAATGGAGCTATTTTTCCCACTTCTTTCTGCCCTGCTCTTCAGTCCATCACCAGTCAAGGTCCAACTCTGACTGTCCTTCTGCAAGAAGCACCGGAAGAGTAGAACTTACGAGAGGGAGAACCTTCCGGTAGAGGGAAAGAGGCTGATGGGATGGTGGGCTTTCACTGGGTCATCCATGAAGCTCCAAACTTATAGACTTATAAAAGTATTTACACTTACTTTATTTAGTTCTTCCTGTTTATATACTGAATGCATTGTGCAGGGATGGGATGTTGGATTTTTATTTAATCATCAGATGTTAATAGATACAGGATGTGGTTTCGAACAACAGAAATATATATGGACATTTTTTTTTCTTTTGTAGGCACAAGTCCTAAAAAGAAGAAAGGTAAGCTTTTTTTTTTCTATTTTTACACACACACACACACACACACACACACACACACACACACACAAACACACACGATGTGGCCTGTTGGTGTTTTCCTCTTCATCGTCTATCCAAAATCCCGTTGTTTGTGTTTTATTTATGTGATTTAGGTGGCTGCCTAATTTATGTTGCAAGCCAGACATTTGGCTTGGAACAAAGCAACGTTAACCAGTAGAACCGACGTCCCTTTCTTGGCCCAAAGCCCTGGGGAGGTTTGCAAAAAGCTGATAGGGATTTCCAGAGAAGGTGGAAGAGGAGAGGAGCTGGCACAGGGTCCATGCCCCGCGGACGTGATGGAGAATACCGGCCATCCTTCCAGGCTGTTCTAGCCACCCTGCGTACTGGAGAGCAGCAGTGGATGGCAGAAGCCATCCTACCTCATGACCACAGTGTCCAGGCCACTTTCCCACCCACTGCAGCTGCTCCAGGCTGAAGAAATGGCTTGGAAGGACAGGAGGAAGAGCTGCTACCAAGGCAGCGGTTAGATAAAAGGCCCTGCGCAAAAACATCGTGCAAGGAAGCATCTCGGGCCAAGACCCTCCCTAGTCGAAGAGAGAGAAGGGCCAGGCACATCCAGACTTAGAAAGTTCTGGTACTGCAGCTTTACAACCTGGCGTACCTGGCGATGGTTTGCTAATCCTGAAGGGATTGTCGCCCCTCTTGCTAGGCTGCATCCGAAGGTCTGGATAGGGATGGGCAACAGGCTCTGTCCCTTCTTCCCAGGGAAAGCTGGAGGCGAGGGCAGGATCTCCAGGGGCTTACAGAAACGCCCGGTGAGGGTAGCTGTTTCGTGCCGGATTGCACAGCAGCAGAGTTGGCTATTTTTTGAAGCAGGCACCTCACTTGGACGGAAGCCCTGGTGTCAGAACTTGCCTGCACGCGCCACTCTGGATTCCGTGTAATTGGGTTAGAGCTGAAGTAGCAGCTAATTTAGCAGCCGAAGGCCCCTGGGAAGGATTAGCGAAAGCAGCTGGAGCATGTCTTTCCCCTGGGTTGTTTTCTTTCTTTTTTTTGGTGGGCGGGAGGAGAGATCTGGCTTAGGTATACACCTCATCCTACCAAGTCTAGGGTGATATGAACCAGAGGAATTTTGTGATACGTGTACACAAGATTTCGTGAAGTTCGAGATTCGCTTCAGACCGAAGGCAGGACGGCCGATAGGCAGCTTGGGCCAAGGCTTGGCCAGCAGCCAGCCCAGTCCTGAAGCGGCACAAGAGGATGGCTTCCCTGTGCTTTGCATGGAGAGTCTTCTGCCGCTCGTGGTTTTTGTTGTTTTTAAAAAAGGCAAATGTGCTTTTTATTGGTATTTAACACCAGATAAGCTGTCAAGAATGCACCAAGGTATTTCAAATGAACGTTGGAAAGGCAAATGTAAAGAAAGGGCCTTTTATCATTTATGGTGGGTATGTGATAAAGCAAAGAAAGTATTGGATTAGGATTCACATCTTCATATAGAATATTCTAGAAGTGAATATAAAGATAAAACTAGAAAGTTTTCTTTTGGGTTTAATGGAAAAAGATTCAGAAATTTTGGGGAGGATGTTATATACGTTGAGGGCAGCCAGATTACTTTTCTCACAAAAGGGACACTTTGATTCCCACAAATGGAAGAATGGCTGCAAAAAGTGGTGGAATTAGCCGAGGTGCTTAAACTGGCTGCTTTGATTAAAGAAAAAAAAACACAATTACTTTTGTTTCTATTTGGAAACTGCTTCTGGACTTCGTGCTCAAGATGGGGGAAAAAAATGAAACTTTGATTTTTGTTTTGTTTTACCAATTGAATAGGTTTATTGTTACAGAAATAGCTGGTTTACACTATTATGTAAAACTAAAAAGTTGAGATTTGATGCTGTTATCTTATTCTATTGCATCAAAGGGAGTCAGAAGTCAGTGCCTTTTCTTTCTTTTCCACCTTTTTCCTACACTTTCCTCCCCTATATTTTCTACTATTTTCTTTTGCATTTTATATTATCAATTAATTAAAAAAATAAAAAGCAAGTTTTCGGCTGCCGCACCATGCACTTTTTATAGTAAGGCGGCATTGCATTGCCTGGGACTGGGCTTGGCCTGGGTGGAATTAAAAATAACATCATGATGTCATCAGATAAGCCCAAGGAAACAGGTCTTCCAGATCCACACATTGTTCCTTGGGCAAAGGAGTTAAGCGCAGAAATAAAAATAGCTCTCGTGATGATATGTGGTCCCTCTGGGGCACCTGCCAGAGTGATGGAGGTGAGGGCAGACTGGGGAGGGGCTCTGCAGCCTGTCTCTGGGTGTGAGAGAGACATTCATGCCCCACCTTGCCCGAACCTGCCAAGCAGAGACAGGCCCTCTTGCCTGACCTATAATAGGACCCTTTTCTGCCCGCTCTTGTGCAGGCTGGTCCAGAGAATGGGAATACCCCAAATGCTAGTCAGGTTTCAGGCAGTCCAGTTGCTGCTCAGCAAGTGTCACTGGGAGGTTTATAGAGGTTTTGATTTGCGCCCAGAAGCTGATTGGCTACCAGCAAAATCCAAGCAAAATCCAAGGCCATCTTGGTAGGTTACAGGAATAGGCCTGGATGGGGGATGCTGGTTTGGCTACTGCCTGTAAGAAGGAATTCTGGTTGATCACAAGTTGACTATAAATACCAGTTGTGAAGCGCAGTTTCAAAAAACATAAGCACAATTTTAGATCACATGAGTAGAAATAAAATTCCCAAATTACAGGATGAGCTAATTCTACCCTTGGAGAGCCAATTTGATGTAGTAGTTAAGACACCAGGTGAGAAACCTGAAGCCAGCCTTGGGCAGGAGGAAGAACCTGGCCAGGTATACCATCTCAGCCCTAGGAAGCAGACAGTGGCGAGCAGCTTGTGAAATCTTGCTAAGAAAACTTCAGGGATTTGTTCAAACACCTGCCAGGATTCAAGACTGGCTCGAAGGGACTAATAATAATTCCACCCTATGATTTCAAGCTGCTTGTTCAGATAACTGGAGCAAGTAATGGTTAAGAGAAATCAGAATGGTTCACTTTAGGAAGAGAAGACGGAGGGGGAAGAAGCATAGAGCTGGGAGCATTTTCAAGCTCCTAACCCTCACAGCCCAATTCCAACCAGGGGGACTCACATGCAGTGGTCTGTAGCACAAAGCCCCTGGAAACCCTCAAAGACTCGGGGACGACAACTGCAACAACATTACTAAAAAAGGCTTTAAGAGTTGTAAATCTGGTCTTACGAAGCTTCTCTTCTGGTAATACTGATTTGCAAACTAGGGCATACACAACCTTTGCTAGACCAATACTTGAATTCAGCTCTGCTGTCTGGAATCCGCACTGTATATCAGACATAAATACAATTGAGCGAGTCCAGAAATATTTTACAAGAAGAGTACTATACTCTGTTTGCAACAGAATACCCTACAGCACCAGACTTGAGATTCTAGGCTTAGACAACCTTGAACTACACTGGCTAAGATTGGACTTAAGAATAGTACATAAAATCATATGTTACAACATCTTGCCAGTTAATGAATATTTCAGCTTAAACCACAACAACACAAGAGCACACAACAGATATAAACTTAATGTAAACCACTCCAAACTTGATTGCAGGAAGTATGATTTCAGCAACAGAGTGGTCAATGTCTGGAACTCACGACCCGATTCTGTTGTCACCTGCTCAAACCCCAACTCCTTTACCCTCAAAATAACCTCCATTGACCTCACCCCATTCCTAAGAGGTCTGTAAGGGACGTGCATAAGCGCACAATCATGCCTACCCTCCCTGTCCTATTGTCCCCGATTATTAGTTCCTATTTCATGTATTTAAACTTATGTTTATTCTTATTTCTATTATATTGTAAGCGTTTGACTAAATAAATAAATAAAAATAAATAAATAAATGACAATGACGGGAACCAAAGCCTTAGGTGGCACTTTCCAAGAGGGAAACAATCCGCTCCAGGCCCACCCAGGTTTCAGTAACACAGATCAAATTGTGGACAAAGTCACTGCCCTGTTTAACAGCAATAGCTGTCCAGGGTGGCTCTCAGCCAGGGAGCCCCAAATCCCCAAGTCTGGACTGCCTTCAGGATCCCGTTATTTCCCCTCCCTGCCCGTCACTCTCCCAGTGGCCAGCCTGCCTCCTCCTCTCCCCGCAGAGCCTTGCCCACCCTCGCTTCCTCCTCCCAGGCCAAGGCATCTATTCATCCCACCCCTCACTCTTCCCGCATGCCCCCCTCCCTCAAGTCACACTTACCTACTGGCACCCAGCAGCAGGGAGGGGAGGAAGCTGCTATGATAGCCTCCAAGACACACAGGATCAGTCCATAGCGCTTTCCCATCCATCAATTGTTCCAATCCTTTTCTCCCCTTCTTTTTAAAGACTGCCATAAGCTTGCCAATATAGGCCAGATTTCTCTCAGGGAGGAATGCAAAAACGTCACAAGCCTTGCAGAAACACTTTGCTTTGTTACCACACAAGACTTTTCTTTTTCTTATTATTGCCTCTGGCTCTCGGGAATCCGTCATGAACTCTCTCCCAATGAAGTACACTGTTAAATTGATCACTGTGAATTCATTCCCTGGCTCTTTAGATTCCTCTTACAGTCTCTGCTTACTCAATAGGAAACACTCGCTCTCAACCGACAGCTCTCAGGGTATATTCATTGCGGGCAGCAGCTGTACGGTGAACTCGGATGCTTCTTGTCTTTCTCTGTTCATTCTGTTCCCATCCTTCTCTCTTCCTTCTGTTGGTCCCCTGCAAGTTTCTGTTTGCCCAGCTGGTGGGCTCACTTCCCCACTACTTTCAAAGATTGATCCAAGATGGCGCTGACAACAGCTGCCTCGGTGAAATGTTCTCTAACGGTTTCTAAACAAATAATTCCCTCAACACTGTCCAACTATTTACAAAATCTGCACTACTATTGCTATTAATCTCATCACTCTTTATCACCCATCCGCTCCTCCCACTTGTGACTGTATGACCGTAACTTTGTTGCTTGTATCCTACGATTTATATTGACTGTTTCCTAGTATAATTTGATTGCTTATTGTACCCTATGACTATCATTAAGTGATGTACCTGATGATTCTTGATGAATGTATCTTTTCTTTTACATACACTAAGAGCATAAGCACCAAAGACAAATTTCTTTTTTTTTTATTTAAGTTTTTATTGGTTTTTAAAAACAAATGTAAACAAACAAAACATAAAAACATCAAGCCATCTTCCATAGGTGTACATACAGTGTGTCGGTTGGTTTACAAATTGTTTTGTGCTTCCATTTAGTAGTCTTCAATTACAATTACATTGCATATAATCTTGTATTTTCAATCAAAAATTAAATACCTTAGTATCGTTATTAATCAATCATTTGACTATACTTTTATTCATTCATGTTTTACAAGATAATCATAATTTACTTAGTTTGTTTTATAACAGTTCATATTATCACCCCAAATCTATCCTAAAATCATTTTGTAGATATAATAAGAAAGAAGTACATCTTTATATATTTATTATTTTCTAAAAGTCTACATATTTCATTACTGTATTTTATTGTCTAACCATTGATAGAATAGATCCCAAATTTTATAAAATTGTTTATCCTCTTGTTTTCTAATTTCAAATGTCATTCTACTCATTTCAGCACATTCCAATATTTTCTTAATGATTTCCTCCTGTGATGGTGTTTTCTCATTTTTCCAGTTTTTGGCAAATACAATCTTAGCCGCTGTTAATACATTTACAATCAGATATTTCAAGTCTTTACTATATATTTCTGGTAAAATTCCCAATAAAAATATCTCTGGTTTCAAGTCTATATGTTTTTTTGTCATTTTTTCCAACCACGTGTGGATTTTAGTCCAGTATTTTTTAGCATCCGCACAAGTCCACCACATATGGTAATATGAGCCAGGTGTCTGATGACATTTCCAACATTTTTCGGATTTATTCTTGAACATTCTTGCTATTCTTGTCGGGGGGAAATGCCACCTGTAAAACATCTTATACAAATTTTCTTTATATGCTGTTGACATTGTCATTTTATAATTTTGAGACCACAATTTTTGCCATTTCTCTAAATCAATCCCATATCCAAAATTCTTCCCCCAAGCAATCATTGTTTCTTTAACTTGTTCTTCTTCTAGTTTAATTTCTAATAAATATCCATACAATTTTTAAATCACCTTTTCATCAGTACCTGTCAAAATCTTATCTAAATCAGTCAATTTATCATAGAAACCTTCCGTTTTAGAATCTTTATACCTTGCGCATATGAAAACCAATTCATTTTTATACCTTGTTCCTCTAGTTTTTGTGTAGATTTGAGTTCACCCTTTTCATTCAATATTTCACCATATCTAACTGTTTGTTCCTTTTTGTATATTATAGGATAAGAAAATGCTTCAATAGTCGATAGCTAGACTGGAATTTTTAAATAACATTATCTTTTAATTTTCTCCCAGTTTAACCACAGAGACTCCCGTATATAATGTCTTCTAAAATACCCCTGTGTTTTAGTTCCTTTATACCATAAAAAAGCATGCCACCCCAACAACAAATCATGTCCTTCTAATGTCAACAATCCAGTATTTCTTAGTGTTATCCATTCCTTAACCCACATCAGATTTGTAGCTTGATAATACAACTCCCAATTAGGCAAACCAAATCCTCCTCTAATTCTAGCATCTTGCAAAAGTTTTAACTTTATTCTCGCTTTCTTACCTTGCCATATATATTTCAACACAATTTTATTTAAATCTTCAAAGTAATCTTTTCCAAGCCTAATTGGAATTGTTTGAAACAAATATAAAATTCTGGGTAATATATTCATCTTGATTGCTGAAATTCTCCCTATTAGTGACAGTTGTAAATTTTCCCATTTCACCAGATCTAGCGCTATCTGCTGTTTAAGTTTGGTATAATTATTCTCTTTTAGTGTACTACATCTTGCTGTCAAATATATCCACAAGTACTTGATCTTATTTGTGACCTGAATTTTCAATAGGTCTGCCAGTTCTTCCTTTTGTCTTGATAGCATATTCTTTGTCAAGATCTTTGTCTTATCTTTATTTATTTTCAAACCAGCCACCTTTCCATATGTCTCTATCTTTTCTATCAATTTTGGTGCTGTTTCTAGACGGTCTTCTAAGATGAAAACCAGATCATCTGCAAATGCTTGCAGCTTAAATTCTTCCTTTTTGATTTTCATTCCTTTTATATTCTTTTCATCTCTAATATTTCTGTTTAGCACTTCCAAAGTTAACACAAACAACAAAGGTGATAGTGGGCACCCTTGTCTTGTTCCTTTTCTTATATTGATAGTCTGTCAGTTCTCCCTCTATCATTACCTTTGACGTTTGCTTATACTATATAGCTTCTATTGCTTGAATAAATTTTCTAGCAAAGCCCATCTGTTCCAGCAGTAATAACATGAATCGCCAATTCACATTATCAAATGCCTTCTGTGCATCTAGGAATATCAGAGCCATTTGTTTTTCAGGATGTGCCTCGTAGTATTCCAAGGTGTCCAAGATTACTCTCATATTGTCTTTAATTTGTCTCTTTGGCAGAAATCGAAAGACAAATTTCTTGTGTGACCAATCACACTTGGCCAATAAAGAATTCTATTTCTATTTCTATTCTATCTCTATCTCTATCTCTATCTCTATCTCTATCTCTATCTCTATCTATACCTATACCTATATCTATTTCTATTTCATTCTATTCGAATTGCTGGAGGAAGTAATGGTGTCAGTCCTGTTAACCAATACCTTCATACCCAGGAAGCAATAGAACCTGCCCATGTAGCTTAGCATCCATGTTTATACAAATGAAAACGTAACCCTGTATTTTCACAGGCAAAAAAGCTGGCCCTCCAGGACCTGCTGGGCCCCAAGGCCCACCTGGACCACCTGGACCCCAAGGCCCCCCTGGCATTCCAGGCATCCCTGGCATTCCAGGTACCACCGTGATGGGACCTCCGGGACCCCCAGGACCTCCAGGCCCCCAGGGACCCCCTGGGTTGCAAGGCCCTACCGGTAAGTGCTTAGGAGAGTGAACGTGCACGCAAGAAAGAAAGCCAGGCTGTGAGTTCTATCCTAGATAGAGGCTAATATTTAGAATAGACTCTCCTGCTCGAGCAGGGGGTTGAACTAGATGACCTCCAAGGTCCCTCCCAACTCTGTTATTCTAAAACTGTCCCCTACCATATAATGCTTGTCAACCTGTGGGGGTTTGTAGGTACATACAAGAATCTGAGAAACAGTTACCTCAAATGTGCCTGCAATCTGGCTCATCCCAAAGGGCACAAAATAGAAGGTTGTCCAAACTACATATTTGATCTCCACATAACCCATGAAGACTGTCACAGAGGAGCAAAGGAATCTTCTCGGGACTTTACCTGAACCATCTCTTGCTCCTTGTTGACTTTTCTGTGCAGAGACTTCCAGCCAATCCTCTTTCTTAATGCAACAGGGATCATTTTCTGGAGCAAAACTGAGTTACAGCAATAGCCCTTAGACTTATATACCGCTTCACAGTGCTTTTACAGCCCTCTCCAAGCTGTTTACAGAGTCAGCCTCTTGCCCCCAAGAATCTGAGTCCTCATTTTACCCACCTCGGAAGGACAGGTGACTGAGTCAACCTTGAGCCGGTTAGGATTGAACTCCTGGCAGTGGGCAGAGTTAGGATTCAAAACTGGATTCTAACCACTGAGCCACCACGGCTCTTGTTATGTCACTGTAGACATTAGAAAGAAGCACATCTGTGACTGGTTGAATGGCCACAAAATATTTCTCAGTTTATACCGAAGCTGCCTGTGGTTTTAAGTATAAAGCAAAATATGAATATTGTTGTAGCTATGTGAAGAGTATTGCAACTGCATAAGCTATGGAGAAGGAGGAAGGGTATAATGTCCCCTGAGATATTTCTGTAGTCAGTCAACCCACCAAAATTATGCCAATTGTAGAATTAAGGCTGATGGAACTCTCTCCATTTTCCCTTCTCCCCAAAAGGGGGATAAAATTTCAAAATGAGACACCATTTTAAAAGGTCCACAAATACATAAAATATTTGAGGATATTAAGTATAAATTGTGAACCAAGATATTTTTCTTTCGATAACTTGATAATATAATCAAAAGAAGGACCAGCTATTATTCAGGGATTTTCTGAATTACGGCTTTTTGGATACAGGGTGATACATGTTTTAATAAACGGGAATGAATAAAGGGGGGGAGGTGAAAAGAGCAATAGTGATGTAAATGTTTTGTACTGGGGTTGAGAGGGGGCTGCCATTATATAAGAGCGATAAGGTGCTAACGGATTTTTTTTGGCTGCAGAAGAGTAAAATACAGTGTCACGGTATGGAAGGTGTCTTTCCAGGATTAGCAGATACCCAGACCAATGAACTCCTAAAAGCATGGGATTTTGATGAAGTCTTTTAAAAAAGCTTGCTCATATAAAGCCATATGTGACTCAATATAAAAACTATTTTGCAGGCACAACAGAAAGAGCGGGACCCAGGGATTCACAGGTCAGTGACTTCATTGGGGGGAAAACATCAGCTACACTGATCACAAATGTATCTTGCTTCCTTTTTAAATGCAAAAAAATGCGACTTTTCCAGCCAGAGCAGATTTGTTTATCCATCCATTCATCTTTGCATAAAATCTAGGTGATCTGATTAGATCTATCATCTTTTTCTTATGTTATGTTGCTAAAGGACGTATTTGCTGTAATTTCACACATTTGTGTCAATTTTTCGCAGCTTGCATTTAGGAAATTTCTGATGCCCAAATAAGTTATTTATAGCAATGAATGGACTTTAGTTCCACGAGATCAGAAATTCATAGTCTCTTCCAGGTTGTCCTAAACTTACGATCAGACATTTAACAAACTTTCAACATTATCACCATTGGAAAGGTGCATTATGGCCCATAAAGAACTTCTGGCCACTATAAAAAGTTGTCCCCCTGCCCTCCCGCCCACACACACACACACACACACACACACACTTTTGTGGTCCACCTTTCAGCTGCTAGGCAAGTGGCGACTTGCATTTACAACCAGTTGCCAAGCATCTCACAATCCTGTGATTGCCATTTGCAATCTTCTCTGCCAGCTTTCCCCAAAATTAATGGGGAGACGGGCAGGGAAGGTTGAAAGTGGAGAACCCATTCCTGCAGCCCCAAGAAGGGATCTCGGGAATCCTGCAAGAGGCCTTCTTTCACTCCATCCATTCAATGACCCAGAGGTGGCTTCACGAGCGTAACTGCCAGAAACAGTGACGACACGGGTGTCTTTGCTTAAAAGGTCACTCAGTGCCCGGGGTTTCCAGTCCTAATTGTAGTCCTAATTTGAGGACTCCATGTATTGTAAACGTTCAAGACAAGCATTTGGGCATTTCTGTAAACAAGGGGAATCTACCTTTGTTTTAATCTGAATCTGCTTTCTTCTGTTTTGCAGCCAGCAGTGGTTCACCTCCAAGGCCAGGGTTCTGCTATCCAAGTCAAGAATGGTAAGCCTGCCAAGCGCTCAGCCACACCAAAGACCCACAATTCACAATGTCGGCTTCTTAGTTCCCGTTAAAGAAAGGAATAGAACGTTTCCCAGGTTTCTGGTTTTAATATTTCAACAGCATGTGTCACGCATTTGATGATCTTTTTTTCTTCCTCTCTCATTTTTTAATGTCTAACTAAAATTAGTTACCATGTCAATCCAGATATTTTGTTCTCACCATCACCACCATATCTTCACAATCTTGTCACAATCTTATCTCAATCTTGGTTTGCCTCTAATTGTTGTGTGTCAAATCAAATTTCACCCTCAGGTGTTTTTCATGTAATTTCTCCTTAATCTTCCAGGCCTCTGAGTAGCAACACCTGTAATTTTTCAGAACAAGTCGCTGCGTCTTTGGTCCCTGTTTTGGTGCCTTCCATGTCGCCTTCTGTTCCATTTGCCTCAAAGGGGACCCATATTTGCTTTACATGCGTGTACGATTAAACTTCGATGTGCAGTCAAGCCTACACTTGTGGACGCTCCAATAATTCCACAGCTCTTAGGACAGACCTTCTTCTCTCCTGTCTTTTCTCAAATATCTGATTCTCCAGCTGACTCTGCGGCATCTGGAGAGAGCCCTTCCTTCTTGTCTTCCGGAAAGCCCGTTGCATTCTGTGGGGCTTCATTGTGGAGGCAGCGGGTTCTGAAGCTTTCTGAATTATTCTGCAATAGGAAACTAAATTATTGAATACGCAACTCTTCTAACAAACACAACTTTTCTCACACAGAAAGTTTCCTTTCTTTTACATGACGACTGTTTGTTTTGTGTTTTTTGTCAGTGGTGTCTCAACATCAAAAAACAACAGTAAAAACGCACAAAGGGTCACTATCCATTCTAAAATATTTGTATTCAGAATGCCATCCAATTCTTCCATCACTCAGATTTTCTCAAATTTTCTTAGCTTACTCAACAGCAACCGACAGACTTTTGACCTGAAAGGTATTTTCTTAGTACAGTTCAAGTTGTCTTGTTTATTATTTTCCTTCTTTGATTTATCTCCAAGATGAGTCTCCACTCTCAAATCAGTATACCGATCGGTCCCTCCACTATGCCTTCCACAACATGAGAGATATCACCCAGTGAATTCCATAGCCCCACGTTGTTATTGTCGTGCTTCGGGTTTCAATCACACACGCTCAAGCATGGTTGCTATGGAGATAAGCAATTGTATTTTAAGGCTGAAGAGATGACAGCAAAACAGAACAACAACCAAACAGAAAGTTGCCTCAAGAATTTGCTTTAAATAGGAGCATGCAGAAGACTAGTCTAAATCTGGAGGAGGAGGAGCAGCAGCAGTAGAAGCTGGGGGCAGAGTTAAAAGAGGGTCCAGCCTAAAATCCCCATGTAGCCACAAGGAGATAACCCCTCCCCCCTTGAATTGCATTGACCCTAATCTAACTTCAACCAAGCGCCAGCTGTTGAGAAGATTCCTGCGCCTGGGTTATTAGCAGCAAATCAATTTAATTGGACTTTCATGAGTGGACCTGGTCTTTCTTGTGCCTGACAAAATCCAGTCCAAAGTTCCAGGAGCCCCATCAGGGGTGTCAGTCAAACAAAAACGCAAATTCTAAGAGGCTTCCCACAGAGGTCAGGGGTTCAAGGTTTCTGACACAGCAGGGTTCACGGGAATGTCATGCAAGAGCCAGAGCTCAGATGTTGTTTCCAACAAAGGGGAGCTGGGTCAGGGCTGCCTCTTAAATCAGGTTGCAGCCAGCTGTCATCAATCAAGAGATTTACTCATTTGCTTGGCGGGAGCCTGTTGCTGCTCTTCTCTGCTCTCTCCTCGCCAGGTGCAGAGGCTGGGAGGCCTTCAGTCCTCCTCCTCCTCCTCAGACTGCTTCAGCCATCCAGGTGGTGCCTGTGCTTGATCAGCCTTACCTGATTCTTGGTTGGGTGTCTCCTCAGGTTGACATTCCACAGGATCAGCTGGGGCAGCTTCCTTAGATTCAAGAGTCAGAATCAAAGTCTGGGCCATGACAGGTCTCACGAGAGGCCCAGGGCTTCCCAAGCAGATCTTGAGTCCAGGAGGCCGCCTGGCCTGCGTTTAACCGAAAGGTCCCTAATCCGGATTAATTTCTGCATCTGGACTCCGGCTCAAACAACTTGGAAGCTTCCCCAGTAGCAATTTTCTTTTTCTGCTCTTTGGAATGAGAATGCCCAGCAAGCGAAAGGAAGGCTGGGCCAAAAGAGGCAATCCAATTCATTCCCGCGACAGACGTCCCTACAAGACAGAGGCTGGCTATTAGTGGACGGGGTCAGTGCTTCCCATGGGCCTTTATCTCACGCGCAGGCTGGTCACCCTTTTCATCCCCGATTTTGTCTTTTGAGTGAATTCTCACCAACCTCTGCAGCAGCCTCAAAGCTCTCAGCAAAGTCTTCTCTTTAGTTACACAGTCCATATTCCCACAATGCCTGAAACTGAGCCTGGACCCAGGCTGGAAGTATGTTGTGGGAACAGCAAAAGATAATTATTACTTTCCTGCTCAGCCTCTTTGATCCGTTTTCACCTTGCCTCAGCAGAGGTTCAGTGGCCTTCTTCAAAAATGAGAGAGAGAGAGGGAGAGAGAGAGAGAGAGAGAGAGAGAGGGAAGAGAGAGAGAAAGAGAGAAGGGGTCCTCATCAATGGTGGTATTCTACCGATTCGGCCTGGTTCAAGTGAACCGGTAGCAAAAAATGCTACCGTTCGGCCTAACCAGTATTTCTTTTTTTCTTTTCTTCCTCCCAACGATCACCTCTTTCGACAGTCAGCTGTGCTGGGATCCCCCTCGCTGTCTTACTGCTTCGCCCAGGAGGTTTCCCTGAGGCCTAGGAAGCCAAAAGGGGCGTGGGATGTGTGTATGTGCGCTGCATGTACTCCCCCTCCCCGTACTCCGTCTCCTGGGCCTCAGGGATGTGCTTACACAACAGTTTCAATAAAGGGAGACCCCCTTTTACTGCAATATCCATAACCGATGCTTGCAGAGGGATGACTTGTCCATCACATGAGATGTCAGGTCTCCGCTGAGCAATTGGGGCCGTAAATGTATTTTCCCAATTTTTTAAGGCGTAGCCCAGAGGTCACCAAACTTGGCAACTTTTAAGACTTGTGGACTTCAACTCCCAGAATTCCTCAGCCAGCATAGCCTTTTCATGATGTGAATGATTTTAATGGAAAGTGTTCGTGCTGTATGGATTTTCTGCTACACTCTTTTCCTAATTTTGTGTGTAGATATGTGGAGTTGGGAACTCAGCTGCACCCTTCAGAAGACTGCAGATTTCAGTCTCTAGATCTCCCAGTGAAAGGCTTGGGGGAGAGAGAGCATTTCTCCTATTAACGTTCGGTGGCCTCTGGAAACATGCAGCCTTCGCTGGGTACCCAGGGAAGGGACACATCTAACATGAGGGATTTCCTCTGAACTTCTGGAGCCTTCCTGCCTGGGAGTGGCTGGGTGGGATCGGCTCTGTCTTCTAAGTTACTCCCTACCTGCCTTCCTCTTCCTGTATCTTCTCTGCCCCAACAGTCGTATTCTCAACATTTCTGCAACCTCTGATTGTAGAGGATTTTGTGAAAAACCTTCCTCTCTTTTAACAAGGCTTTGACAGCCTGCATCTTCCTTCTTTATTTTTGCAGATTAACAGCTTCCTCCCAGGTGAGGACTTCTGTTGAATGTGCTTTGTTTTGCTGTTTGGAGTGCCCTCGCTGCTGGTTTAGACACGTCAGTCTAAACCAGAGGCCCCCAAACTTGGCAACTTTAAGACTTGTGGACTTCAGCTCCCAGAATTCTCCAGCCAGCTAGGCTGGAGAATTCTGGGAGTTATGCTGGCTGGAGAATTCTGGGAGTTGAAGTCCACCAGGGAGTTGAAGTTTGGGGACCTCTGGTCTAAACCAATCTTCACCTTTTGTGTTACGTGTTCTACCTTGATCCCGTCACATTTGTACTGTTTTTATGTTTCTTTTCATGAAGGCTTTTGAGTGACTGCCATTTTCTCTTGCTGAGATCTTTCAGGTGGAGTTCTTAATGACTGGTCTCGCATAACAATGAACCCGAAAGTGTTTAAGCTGCACACCCGGAGTGGCGAGCTGGAGGTACTGGCAGACGGCACGTACTTCGTCTATAGTCAGGTAGAAGTGAGTACGGTCTTAGGCCTAACACCTTTTCCTCTATCCAAAAATGCAACATCTGTGGCATCAGGAGAGTGCTGCTGCAGAACAAGGAAGGCGATCAAAAGTGTGTGCATTAAGAAGTCTCTTGTCTTGTAGGCAATAGGGAATAAATTCAGGATGCTGTGGTATTGCTGAAATACCAGCTCCTTTTTCAGACCAGGGGGCTCCAACCTTGCAACTTAAAGACTTATGGACTTCAACTCCCAGAATTCCTCAGCCAGCTTTGCTGGCTGAGGAATTCTGGGAGTTGAAGTCCATAAGTTGCCAAGGTTGGAGACCCCTGGTCTAGAATATATGTGTCTAACAGGATTCTAATGGAAGCCTCCCCTCAATCCCACCCTTCCTCCCTTCTCCAAGCTTGCATCTCCCTGAAGTCGCTACCACTTTGCTTATATGGCATTTTCCAACTGTTGTCTTTGATGGCCAGGGTCCCTTCTCCTTGGCCCCCTGCCCCCAAATCCCTTTCTCGGTTGCCCCATGTACTTATTCACTCACCACCTCAAAGAATGTGTCCCTTTCTATGTCTTCTAAATTAAAAAAAATAAATAAAACGACCTTTTCAGTGTCATAGGTGCTAAAGGGGGATAAAACCCAACCCACAAGCACTGCAGATCATTTTGGGGTGGATGGGTTTAGGAATAGAGAAATAGCGTTACAATAAAATTATACCCTCACTCCATAAATAAATGAAAAGTAATACAATTTAAAAATAGAATGAAATTGTAAGTATCCTTGCCGATTTTGAGAGCGCATCTCTCCATTTGCAAATCCCAGCCTCTAAGCCAATGGGAGTTGCACAAGCCTTACCTTGGAGCGTGTCTACAAAAACTCTTTCCTAAGCTGCCTGTTCTAACCTGCCCTTCCCTTCTTGCAGTTGACCGGTTGTCCTACTGTATATAGTGAATTACACCTTCCTACAGAATTCGGGGTCAGGTGGGGTGAATGGAGCACCAGGGGAGGAATCTGGAACTCGCTGACAGAAGACGGGCCAAGTCCGCAGGCAGAGAGAGGTGTGAAAGGCTCCCATGCAAGACAAGGCAAAGGGGCTCCAAGCTTAACGGGTCATTCTGGCAGCTTGTCTGTGAATGCAGCAGCCTGAAATCTTTTACACAGGTGGCGCCGGGTTGTTTTCAATGGGGACCTCATAAAACTGCGATTGGAGCATTCCATGAAAAATAAGAGGGTTGTTTTTAAACTGAGCTGTGGTGGTGCAGTGGTTAGAGAGCAGTACTGTGGGCTACTTCTGCTGACTGACTGCAATTTGGCAGTTCAAATCCCACTAGGCTCAAAGTTGACTCAGCCTTCCATCC
Organism: Pseudonaja textilis; assembly: GCF_049901715.1. NCBI lineage: Eukaryota > Metazoa > Chordata > Lepidosauria > Squamata > Elapidae > Pseudonaja > Pseudonaja textilis. Next base: position 3,676,088 of record NC_142001.1, on the reverse strand, counting down.
TTCCAAGATGGATAAATTGAGGACCCAAATTGTTGAGGGCAATATGCTGACTCTGTAAACCGCTTAGAGAGGGCTGGGAAGCACTGTAAAGCGATAGATAAGTCTAAGTGCTATTGCTATTAAAACAGCTTTCCACAAAGAATTTCTTTAGGTAATAAAGCCTCTGTGGATGTCTATCTCCACAGGCCAAATCTTTCCCAATGAAGTTACATATTTTTCTTCTGTGGATTGGCTTGTTCCTCAAGAGATGGCATTTCAGCATTGCTGCTCTGATAGGCCAATAACCATAGAAGTAGAAATTCAACTGAAGCCTTATGTTTTCTTTGAAAGTAATCTGTAAACAAAATTAGATTTCTTTCAAGGGTAATCGATGATCAGTTAAACCACCATTGTGTATTCCATTAAATGAATTCATTTCTTGTGTGCATGAGATGGAGACAGTTTTTGACTCAGTGACTGGTGCCCGTGTTCTCTACCGTCATTAAAGAGTAATTTATCCTGTCTTCTAAATAACAAGCATTGCTATAGGCGCACTTTTACATGAATCTCCTGTAGGGTTTCTTCCTCCTGGTTATACTTTTTCCCCCCAAATATGTTTGCTTCCAATTAGGTATATTACATAAACTTCACAGATTTTGCCAGCTTCGAGGTGGTGGTGGATGAACAGCCTTTCCTGCAATGCACTCGGAGTATTGAGACAGGGAAGACCAACTTCAACACCTGCTACACCGCTGGGGTTTGTCTCCTCAAAGCTCGGCAGAAGATTGCTGTGAAAATGGTCCACGCTGACATCTCCATCAACATGAGCAGGCACACCACTTTCTTTGGGGCCATTCGGCTAGGGGATGGGCCCTCCTCTTAAGGACCTGAGCAGGGGGCATGGGAGCAGCTTCCCCAACCCACCTGCCTGTTCAAAAGATTGGGAAGAGTCAAAGAACTGATGAGATATTTATTTTTTTATGTAACTACAGAAAGCAAGCCAGGTTCCCCTTGGTTCCATTGGAGCAGCGCTTAACAATGGAGCAGTGCTAGGGACGAGACTTTCCACCTGAGCTGCATATATCACATCAGAGGCAGGTCACTTCCTTCCCACAACTGGCACTGATAAGAGTTACTATGGCAATAGATGATGGAAGGGATGCAACTGAATGCTCTCCCGGAAGATGTATGTTAACAGGAAACTTCTTCGTCTCCCTCTCCCCCCCCCCTCTAATTTTTCATACCAAAAATACATAGAATGTGACCAGGACATATCCAAATTCTGATATTAATAAGTTTTGTTTAGAAGCTGGAACTATTGATGAGGGACTATTTATAAAGCTGGAAGTCCCCTTTGGCAAAAACACACTGCCCAGTTAAAATAGTCAATCTGTTTTCCCAAAGCTAATGTTTTTGTTGTTACAGGTTTTTAGAACGGTTTCTTTCTGGATTTGGGTTTCTAGTCTCTGTCTCTACCCTGATAAGTTTGGTAGGTGGCGTTTCCCAATGCAGTCGTGACGCTTTTCTTGAAGACCAAGATTAGCAAGTGTGTGTGTGCAGGTCTCTCTTCAAACTTCCCTATGGGCATTTTCTTTTCTTAGGGAGCCGAGTCAGAGCAGTAAAACACAATCTTGCCTTACACAGTGTGGACAAACAGCCTGTTTCCTATTAAGAGAAGAGAAGCTCAGGGAAGACAATTAGGCATTTCTAGGATTGAGTTCAGACTTGGGTGGAATCTGGGAAGCAACTTTTTCCATTGTGCACAGATCAGTATCAGCCAAGCTTTAAAGCGACTGCTCCCACCGGATACTTTAACGCTGTGAATTATAATTGCAAAGACAAGACGATGGAGCAATTCTGGCAAACTATTAAGTCAGCTGGCAAGGGGGATCATTTAGGACTTAGAAAGGTGACGGGAGAAAGTTAAAAGGCAAGCATTGTGATGATATCATCTGGTTCTTCCCAGCTCTCTGCCAGGGAGACAGGAGGAAAAAAAAAAAGTTACCAGTTTGTTTCGGCCAAACCTGTTCTCACTAATGGCTATCCCGATGGAGTCGTTGGAGAAGCACAAAAGTGCCAGTATGGTGCTTGGTTTTCACTGGCAACTGTAAAGTTGAAATTCTCCTCTTGTGCTGTGCACAGATGTCTTGATCCTCCTGCTCTCGTTTATTTGCAGCGGTGAAGCAATGCTTCTGAAAAAGATTTGTGTGTTATCTGCAGGGTCCAGTTTAGCAATGGTTTTTAAAGGAAGACTGCAGCAATGCCAATCCCATCACTTCTGGGGATGCAAGCTTGTTTTACTTGGGAAATAGGGGCCCAAGACTGGAAGCCCCGAGAAATGATTAAGACGCCTCTGTTTCTGCCCTTCAGCCAGCAGCATCAGGGTCAAGCCTCCAGGCCAGAGGTTCTGCTTGTCCAATGGGACACTTACAGGTAGTCCCCGACCTACGACAATGGAGCCCAAAATTTGTGTTGATCAGTGAAACATTTGTGAAGTGAGTTTGGCCCCATTTTACAGCCTTTCTCGCCACAGTGGTTTAAGTGATTCACTGCAGCTGTTAAATTAGTAACCCGGTTGTTTATCGAATCTGATTTTGCTTGTCCGAAGGTCGCAGAAGGGGACCACGTGACTCCCCTAGGACAGGAGTCGCCAACTTTTTGGACCTCAGGGACCACCAAACTCATAATTTTAAATCCCGCGGACCAGAGACCCTGGGAAAATCCCCAAGAAAGTCTGCAGGAAAATTTCCCCCTGCGTTTTCCTACCGATCGATCATTCTTTATTTGGGATCGCAGGATACCGTCTCCAGCTCCGTTCTCAGGGGCAGAGAGAGAGAGAGACTTTTGGCTTCATGCAAGGAAAGCAGCAGAAGTCTTTCTTTCTCTCCCCCAAACTCCGCTAGAAATGAGTCTTTGTGAGATTTGTTGCACAGCTGCAGCCTCTTGGAGCAGGAGGCCTTGCAGGGTGGCAAAGACTCATTTCTGGCAGAGTTTGGGGGAGAGAAAGACTTTTGCTGCTTTCCTTGCGTGCAGCCAAAAGCAGAAGAAGAAAGAAGCAGAAAGCAGCAGCTCAGTGGCCAGACTAGGCGCGTTGGGCAGGTTCCCCCTCCTACCCTTTCTCCACTCCCCTCGCTACCTCGTGTTGTGCGCAATGCAAGCGACGCAAGCCTTGTATTCCCACGCAGCCTGGATTAATTGCTTTGGGGGGGGGGGACATTCTTCTGCAGACCACCCAATTTTTTTCATGGACAGCCAGTGGTCTCTGGCCTACTGGCTGGCAACCACTGCCCTAGGACATTGTGACCATCACAAATAGGAGCCAGTTACCAACCGTCTGGATTCTGATTACGTGATCATGGGGATGTTGCCAAGGTCATAAGTGTGAAAAACCCTTTTCAGTGCCGTTGTAATTTTGAACAGTCACTAAATGAACTGTTGTAAGTCAAGGATTACCTGTAGTTACGGACTGCTCCACTTCAGGCTTCCTGTTTTTAGTGGCCTTAAAGAGTTGGCTTTATTAGAGTATAAAGTGCGACCCGCCATTAGGTGTTTTAAAAGGGTGGTGTTGATCAAACTCTGTCCAGACTCTGAATGACAGGAAAGCTCCAGGCACAAGTCACCCTCTCTTGCAGTGGGGTACAGATGGCAAATGGGGGGCTACTGCTCTGTGGGCCAGCAGTGGAAGTCATGATATGATCTCTGTGTATATAGATATATAGATATATATATGGAGGGAGGGAGGGAGGGAGGGAGAGAGAGAGAAAGAGATATATATAGATATAGATATATATAGATATATATATAGATATATAAATGTATATAAATTGGGATGTAAGTTTAGTTAATTTACATTTGCAAATAAAGCTCTCTTGATGTGGTTTTAATTGCTTGAACCTGTTCTGAACCAAACCTTGTTCCAAGTAAACAAACACCAAACAGAGGTAAAAGCAAAACCTTTTAATGCTTCTCTGCAAATTCCGTTAATTCTGATATGAACGAGCCTTGCCAAGGTTGTGCAAGGCTGACAAAAGCACTAGATTAAGTTGCCAAGAAATATTCCAAACAAAAAGTCTTCAAACACAAACCAAGATAGTCCAAACTTCCACAAGGCTTGAAGTGCAAGAACTTCTTTGCTTCCTGCAAGGAATACCGGTCTCTCAGGCTGGCTTTTATCCCTTAAGGGAGGGACCATCACCTTGCAGCCTTACTCCTGAGTCGCCTGTGCTGCGCAGCTGCTTTTTCCTTCCAGCAGCCCTGCGTGCACTGGGCACTGGGCATCACTGCTGCCATACTCCACAAGCTCTAAAGGCAGCACCCCACTCTCCAATAGTCCTGGCCCCATCCCTGCATCACATGCAGGCCCCTCCTCATCTGAGTCCTCGCTCCCCGAGACTTCAGCTGTATCTCATTCTAACTGAAAGGACTCCTGGAAGAATCAGGACAGCATGGTTGGGACAAGATTCCATTATAGCAGGTTAAGTAATAATGTTTATGCGTCCTCTTTGTCTTTAGGAAGCATAAAGAATCGGTTTCTTGGCAGGACTGGAGAAAATGAAACGGTTTGAGAATGACTAGACGGAGATACAAAGAGATATTTATCGTGGTGTGCTACTCTGAGCTGGAACACAACACCAGCTCAGCACTGTGAGAGGGTGTGTGTGTGTGTGTTAATTTCTTGCTACACTTCATGGAAATGTAGCTCCTGCTCATTTTCCAACTTGCCAGTTCCCTAACAGAAATAGGAAATGTTTTGAATGTCACCAAGTAGCTCACAAGTTCGTTCCGGAAATTTCAATAAATCTGCCCCTGATGCTGCTTTAGACTTATCATTTTGCAGGATTTCGAGGTACACTGAGGAAGTGCCCACTTGGTCTTCAGAACATGGAAGAAAAAGCTAGGCAGATGCATACCTGCTGAATCGGGTTCACCTTTTTACATACTTAACAGGACCATGAACGACAGGAGATTTGCTCAGCGCCCTGGCCTCTGAGTGAATTTTAAATCCTCTACCAAGCCCGTTTAGAGCAACAGAACAGGGATACTCTGCCCACTGCCAGGAGTTTAATCCTGACCGGCTCAAGGTTGAGTTGGCCTTCCACCCTTCTGAGGTTGGTAAAATGAGGACCCAGATTGTTGGGGGCAAAAGGTTGACATTTATAGACCATGTAGTGAGTACTGTAATGTGGTGTATAAGTCTAAGTGCAATTGCTAAGTATGAACTAATCACAGAAATATATAGACGTTTCCTTGAAAAGGTTCCGCTGTGAGCTGTTCTAATGGTATGTGAGAATGACCTTGGGAGATGGGGAACTATTCATAAAAGTATTGCAGGCAAACTCTGCCCACTGCCAGGAGTCCGATCCTGACGGGTGCAAGGTTGACCCCTCCTTCCATCCTTCCAAGGTTGGTAAAATGAGGACTGAGATTGTTGGGGGCAAGAGGCTGACGCTGTAAACTGCTTGTAAAGCACAATGAAGCTTATAAATGTCTAAATGCTATTGCTATAGCCAGGAAGAATTGCAATCCTACCCTAGGGCAGGCAATTCGGGAACAAGGAATTGCACTATCCCCTTCTATCCTCGGGGCTGGGTTTGCCCATCAGACAAGGGCAGGGCCTACAGAAGGCAGGCAGGGCCTGAACTAAGGTTCACGTTCATAGTCAACCTCTCGAAGCGGCTCTGGAGGCTACCAGCAGCCAACACAGCCGGTCAGCGAGGGCCGGCCATGTCCTGGACAGCTGCGACTTCCAGAGCTGTGAACAGACCAATTTCTGAGCCTCCCACCCCAAAAGGTCTGCCAGTGGAAGGTCGGCTAAAGGCCATCCTTGACGCAGCTCCAAAATCTCATTCAAAACTCTCATCAGGAAACTCGGGGGGCGGGAGAGGCTACGCGCATCGCACAGAGGGAAACTGGACAGCAAGAGAAAAGGGGAAGCATTTGTTGGCTGCAACCTGGGTTTAGCTTGGCACAGATGCCAATCAAAACCAGACATGAGAGCTGGCTCAAGGTACCTTTAAGTACTCCAGCAAAAGGATGTCAGCAACTAAAGGAACCAAGACCCAGAACAATGGACAGATATACTTTTATAGTTATGATTAAGGAAAATGTGGAAAATGCAGAGAAGAGCAACTAAAGAGGATTAAAGGCCTAGAGACAAAAACATATTAAGATTGGTTATGCGTTAGAAGTGCCAATATCAATTTATAAAATGCCAACAATGAAGTCGAAAGTTTGAGCAGCGCCATCATACAGTAGTTTCCATCTCCTCTTTTATGGCCCTCCCCAACACTTCTCCTTCCCCTAGTTATGCCTGTGTAATGCAACTTTTTGCCACTGAATGAGTTTTCTGGAGAAACAAGGGATTCCCTTAAAGAGTGAGATTGGCCAATCCCTACCTGCCATGATAGATAGATAGATAGATAGATAGATAGATAGATAGATAGATAGATAGATAGATAGATAGATAGATAGATAGATATTTCAAAGGATGTAAGAAACTGACGCTAACAAGGTGAGCATCCGGTGAAGAGTGGTCAGTAAAGCTTGAATCATTTCAAAGTGCTTGTTCCTGTCTCCATGGTAACCTGGGACGTCCTGAGATGCAAAGAGAATTTTCAGAGTAGAACCTGATGATGCAAAGTGATGTCGCTGCAGAAGGCAAGGAGCGCATCAGCGATGACTCTCAAGAGGTGAGCATGGGAGGAAAGAAAACATCCCGTCCTAGTCACATTAAGGAGAAACTTCTAGCAGTGAGAATTAGCCAGTGGAACAGCTTGCCACCAGAAGTTGTGGATGCTTCATCACTGGAGGTTTTTAAAGAAGAGATTGGAAAACCATTTGTCTGAAATAGTATAGGGTCTCCTGCCTGAGCCCGGGGTTGGACTACAAGACCTCCAAGGTCCCTTCCTTCTCTATCCTGATTGATGAAGTTAAGACCCTAAGAATAAACCACTGGTTCCTTGACACCCATTTCTTTTGATCGGATTCTTCTACATGACGCTGCTTCCTTCGTTGCAGGTTTGTGCTAAGAAGCTTTCTGATCAAAACGGCCGCGTGATTTACCGTTACAATAAGCCAGACTTCGCAGGGGTCTCCAACCTTGGCCGCTTGAAGACTTGTGGACTTCGACTCCCAGAATTCCTCAGCCAGCCTTTATGGAGCTTTGCTGGCTGAGGAATTCTGGGAGTTGAAGTCCACAAGTCTTCAAGTGGGCACGGTTGGAGACCCCTGAGCCAGAGGCTAACATGGCTTATGTACGAACGTGCTCAGCTGGCGTCCTTCCAGCCTGCAACTTTCTCGTGGCGACTCTCCCGCCCCTCCCGACGGCTCTCGTTGACCCACAGCGCGGCTGCGACTTCCCGCCTCGCTAAAGCAATTCCTTAAAGTTTATTTCCGACGTCAGACCCCCCCGCCACCCTGAAGTGACACAGCGCCCCACCCACCCTGCCTCTCGCGGGCCCGCCACCCCGCCAAACACCTCAGGGGGGCGTGCCGTGGCGGATGGGAGGCCACGCCCTCCGCCGCAGCCGCAGCGCTGCAGCCCCGCCTCGCCGCGTGACGTCAACTCCGCGCCAGCGCCTCCTTGCGACGTCACTGCCGGCCGGAGTGCGGCGATGGCGGCGGCGGCTGAGGGGAAGAGTCGCCGCGGCTCTCGGAGCTGCTGGAGTCCGGCTGGCGGCTGCTGGAGGAGGTGGAGAGCGACGCCGAGGCGTCGTCGGGGGCGCCGGCCGTCCAGCGCCGGGTGCAGCGCGGCCTGGAGCTGCTGGAGCGCGCCGCCCGCGCCGTGTCCCAGCTGGAGCTCTTCAGGTGCGGCGGGTGGGCGAGGCGGGATGGGGTGGGGGTGGGGGCGGTCGCGCGGATCCTCCGCCTGGGAGGCCCCGCTCAGCCGCCTCGGCCTGTCTTTGCAGCCGCAACGAGGAGCTGGAGGAGATCGCCTCGGCCGACCTGCGCTTCATGCTGGTGCCGGCCCTGCTGGCCGCGCTGACCCTGCGGCAGGTGGCCCCCGCGCGCCGGCTGGAGCACCTGCGGAGGGCGCGCAGCCTCTTCATGGAGTTCCTCCGCCTCTGCCGGGACTACGCCGTGGCCCGCTTCGACCTGCCGCGAGAGGCCGTAGACGAGGAGGAGGAGGAGGGGGAGGAGGAGGGGGAGCAGCGCGGCGGGGAGGCCGGCCCCGCCCCGCCCTACGGCCAGGTCTCCCTGCTGGCCATGGCGGCCGCCCGCAGGGCCAAGATCGAGAGGTAGGTTGGTGGGGGGGCGGGAGGGGGCTCTAAGGGCCTTTCCTCTCGGGCAGGGGTCTCCAACCGTGGCCGCCTTAAGATTGGTGGACTTCAACTCCCAGAATTCCTCTACCAGCAACGTTCAGCAAAGCAAAGCTGGCGGAGGAATTCTGGGAATTGAAGTCCACCAGTCTTAAAGCGGCCAAGGTTGGAGTCCCCTGTTCTAGGACCCCCGCCCTGCACACCCTCTGCAGCCACTCCTTTCCCCACCTGGCTACCCGCAAGTGATTTTGGGCAGCTCCTTCCACTTGAGGGGAGGAAACCCCTCTCCCCCCCTTGAGCCTTTCTGGATTTAGGCAGGTCTGGTGGAGATGCTCTGGGAAGCACCACCTGTCCAGGCTGGCAGGGAACAAGTTTTGATTCTGGACTCGCCCTCTTGATTTTGGGAGCAGATCTATTACAGTATTTTGCAGGCGCAAATTAACCTCAGTGTTGGTTTTCTGCAAACCAGCTCTGTGAGACTGTTGGGTTTTGACAGTACAGTATACCAGTGGTTCCAGTGGTGGGATTCAATTTTTTTTACTGCTGATTCTGTGGCCGTGGCTTGGTGGGCGTGGCAGGGGAAGGATATACTGCAAAATCCCCCTTCCCTCCCTATTCCACTAACCTGCTTTCCAGCTCCGTTCTCCTGTGCAGGGCAACCAAAGGAGACCCAGCTGATCAGCTGGGACTCAATGGGAGGCAGAGAAGAGATGGGGTTGGCAGGGCCAGTCAGAAGTGGGATTGATCGGCCCTCTGAACTACTCAAAATTTCCACTACTGGTTCTCCAGAACTGGTTACAACCTGCTGAATAACCACCTCTGAGTGGTGCTCAACCTAGAAGCCTGGGGGAGGGGCACAATGTCATCACAGGGGGTTCGCAAAGGCTTGAAGAAATATTAAAGCTCGAATGACCGTGGTCCACAGCCACAAAAGGTATTTTAAGGGGGGATCCGTGGTGAAGAAAGGGTTGAGAATCACTGCAACATACAACACTTGCTAGGTTTTAACATTGGAAATTGCCTACAAGTGATCTCAGCTCGTATGGGTTGTATATTTTCAAACATTGAAAATAACAGCACAAAACATTAAAAAATGCCTTGTGCTGGAGGCAGCCTCAGTTCAAGGGATTAAAAAGGAACATCATGGCTGGGCAAGAATCAGGTGAAGGATGGCAAAGTTAGGACTGGCTCAATTTTTGGACTGGGGGGCTGGGGAGAATCACTAAAAACGGTGCATTCCTTTCTTGGATGTTGTCAGCTGGGGCTCCATTCAAAATCCAAGAAAGAAATACTTAGACTCCTTTAATCAGAGAAAGGATATCTTTTACTGGAAATCAAGTGGTAGCAACAAAAGAATTCTGAATCTGAGAAAATGGGCGCGTAAATCACCTATACAAAGTAATGGCAACGTTCCCACCCCCAATAGTTCAATTGGCTCATCCAATTAAAAGTTGTGTATAGCATCATGTGGGCATCTCCAGGTGGTGATGAGGCTTCTGTCCATTGACCTTGACATAGTTTGATAAAGGGTTGCAGCTGTGCATAGGATAGAAACCTAAGCAAGAATGTACCCCCCCTCCCCCCAGCTTATACAGTTCTGGTTTGTAACACCTCCAGCTCACTTCCCACAACCAATCCCCCCTCCTCCCCCGTTACTTATGACAGCCGAAAGATGCAAAGCAAAGGGAGAAAATCTTGAAGGCTGACAGATGTATTCAAGCAGAGCTGTACGACTGTTGCAACTGTTTTCACTTGAATGCCCGCAGATAGACTTGTTTTTCACTTCCGTACATCTTTTGGAAAACAGATACAAGCAAAAGAAAGAGCTGGAGAATCAGCTGGCTTCTTTGAAACCCTTCATTGATAGCGGTCAAGCTGAAGAAGAGCAAATACGAGAATTCTATTTGCTGCAGATCAAGAAGTGGGTCGCTGTAAGCTTGGAGGAAATTGAAAGCATTGATCAGGAAATTGCAATCCTTAAACGGCGGGGTGCTCTACAGGTGAGATAGTGATGCCAGTTGTATGGATCAAATTGCAGGCTTCTTTTGATAATCCCCCTCCACAGTGTGCCCTGATCATCATCTGCTGAAATTTAAGACCACGATTTCATAAACAAACAAAAAATAGGAAAGCTGTAATGTATGTCTTGTAACAGACACGATATAATCTATATATTGGTGTATAAAGGCAAAAAAGTTCTATTCCTTTCTGATCAAAAGTAAAGGTCCCTAAATCTTGGGTTAAAATCTAAAAAACGTTAGATAACAGAAAGTTAGATATTACCTTATCTTCCAAAGACAGATGGCTTTCCTGGCCAGCAAAATTCCTTATTATTAATTTGATTATGCATTATTTATTGAATAGCTTTTAATTTAACAAACATCATTCATAAATCTTCACATAACGGGCAACTGAATGCATCTGAATAATTTTGCTAGGGAAAAATATTCATATTTTGGGGATTTGGGCTAGAATCTCCCTTGTTTCCTTTGAAACTGAATTCTGGTTTTATATAAGTTAATTCAGATATGCAATCAACCATCTGTAATCTGAATTTAAGAAGTGGTGCTCTCAGATTATAAGTGCTGGAAACATGGTACAACTTAAGATGCTGTGTGGAAAAGCAGAGGAACACAAAGCAATTTAGCAAGAAAGGGAAAGTTCTGGAAGGAGAATGAGGGAGCATTTCTTATTTCCAAAGTGACTAGCCAACTGATGCACGATATGAACATTTAAAAATCTGGTGCAAAAATGAAATATTAAAAATCCAGCTCAAGCAGCCTGGCTCTATTCATGATTCTTTGAAGAATTCATATGGATTATGGGCCTGGACAGTAGGAGATTGCCCGCTTTAGTGCAGGTGGAGCCTGGGCGCATTGATGGAAATATCTGAGGCGCTGCGAGGTGGAAAGCCCAGGTTGATCGCCTGCCTGCTGGCCTATTTCTGAGCCTCAGTTTCCCATTTACGAGATGGAAGCCAGTCTGGCTCTGGGACAAAATGTGTTCTATGCACAACTGACATGAGGAAGACCAAAATGGCGTCAGCATTTTGATGACTTTGGTAGATGGTGAATTGAAGGATGAATTGTAATTGCCTCTTTTTTTCCTCCCCCTAAACCAGAACCTATTCTATGGGTGGGTAGAGGCCATCTTTTGAGGGAGAATATTGTTGAGGAAATGTGCAGTTGCCTGTCCTCCGCTTCCAGGAGTTTTTGTTTTTGTTTCTTTTAGTGTGAACAGATGCTGAAAATTGCTCCTCCTCCTGTTTTTCCATCCCTTCTCCCAGGGTCCAGCCGCACAACCTTCCCAGCCACCCCGACCTCCCATGAGGCCCTTCATCCTTACTCGGGATGCTGCCCAGGCAAAGTATATCATTGGGGGAAGGGAGGTTCCTCCTGCTGCTTCCGGCAGGGAGGAGGCCCGGACGGCAGAGGGGCAATTCATGAGGGGAGTGGGGACTTTTTCTTCTGCTGCTGCTGCTGCTGCTCAGCTTGAGGACTCCTGGCCGGTGTTCTTCCTTGTAGGGTGTTTGGCGCTGGCTATCCCAGCCTGGCAACCATGACGGTGGATGAATGGTATGACCAGCACCAGAAACAAGGAGTCCTGCCTGACCAGGGCATCTCCCAAAGGGCTTCAGGTATTTCTGAGCATGAAACGTGCAAGCAGAGAGGGAGTTGAGGAGAGGAGCTCCCCCTTCGGCTGATCTATCCAAAGCCCCAAACTGAGACCCCAAATAGGATCCCTTGGAAAGCTCACTGGATGGGGAACCTGGCCAGCAGAGTTTGGGAAGTGCAACATCTCACCTTGGGGACCCGGAATGCCCCCCCTCCCTCCCCCCACGGCTGTCAGTGGTTGCGGTTCTAAAGTGTGCTTGGTGAGATATAACAGGTGCTTGCCCGAAGGATAGTTTAAAATCTTTAAAGAATAATAGCAATAGCACTTAGACTTATATACCGCTTTATAGTGCTTTCCAGCCCTCTCTAAGTCAGCCTCTTGCCCCCAGCAATCTGGGTCCTCATTTTACCCACCTCGGAAGGACAGAAGGCTGAAACAGCCTTGAGCCTGGTGGGATTTGATCTGACAAATTGCAGGCAGCTGGCAGTCAGCAGAAGTAGCCTGCAATGTTGCATTCTGACCACTGCGCCACCACTCATAAATAAAATCCCCTCAGCAAACAGTGGAAATGATAGTTAAGCTTCCGTTCTTTGCAGCCCCGCGTAAATAGCCACAGAACCGAGGCCACAAAGAAATCCCTGAGCGTGGATTGCCCTTGTGTTGCTGAGGATAGGCTGCCTTGGGGAATGACCAAAACCCACGCCCGTAATTCTCCAAACCACGTAGAAGGAATTTTGGAACACATGGGCTTTTGTTCAGAATGCAGAGCACTTCCATGTTTTGCTCATCCTATGTTAGTGCAAGTGTGCCTCCCTTGTTTTATCTCCCACATACCATAAGGGGGTGAAATAGAGGTAGAATAAGAAATGAGTGGCCACGTCAAGGCACTTGACTGGGATTGTGGAAACTGTACCCTAAAATTGTCTTGATGGCCTGACTTAGAAGCATATGGGCGGGGGCTGCTCTTAGCACAGCTCTGACTTGTGGCTTTGCAGCAGGTCCCGAAGACCAGCAGAAAGAGCAGGAAAACGCCACGGAGGAGGAGCAGCAAGCCGCAGCGTTGAAAGCACGGGAATGGGATGACTGGAAGGACGTGCACCCCAGGGGCTACGGCAACCGGAAGAACATGGGCTGAGGAGAGCCCCTCGTAGCCTTCGTGAGGAAGTGTGAGTGGTTCCTCTTTGGGAAAGAAGAAACGGAATTGCCAGGTGTTGTATCAAGGGCCCAGGTAGATGGGAGTTGCAGAAATGCCAGCACAGGAAACGCAGGAAGCTTCTGGGGCCGTTGCGTTCCTGGCGCCTCTCTTGTCTTCAAATAGTCCTTAGTAACCTGATCGGATGGCCACTTGGAAGTAGTTTGGGCTGTTGTCACTTATTTCTTTATTTTAAAAGACAAATAAAATGCTCCCGTCAGTTCATCCAAGCGTTCGTTCCTTGAGTCTTCCTCAGCCTCTTGCTGCTTCCTTCTGCCTAAGGGAGAGCTAGGGCTGGCCTTGTCAATCCGACTCTTCTGGGAGGCATCTGGAAGTGGTTGTGGAGAGTCCTTTTGTTTACTACCAGATTCCGTACCTCACCTTTTTATGCCCCTTGGAGAACAGGAGAAGCTGCCACGGGCCCATCCAGGCGCTCCCTGTATTCCTGAGATGGAAAAGTACTTCGTCCTCGTACTTTGGTTCCCAGCATGTGCCTAGTCCTGCGTCCACAGCTTGTGAATGACTCGGGCTGCCTGGGTCCCCAAGGCCAGGTTTGAATCTCTGAACTTGTGCTGTGCCTCCAAAACGTGGTCAGGGCTCTGTTTATCCAGGTGTTCCCCCCCTAGGGAACTGAACGTCTTAAGTGCTGGAAGCAGCTCTGAAGGCGAATGCAAGGGAAGATATTGGGCAGAGAAGAGGCGGTGGGTATCTTTGCCTGATGCAGTTCTCCATTAGGCAGTCAAGGGGGGTCTCTTAGAGGCAAGTGACCCCAAATCCTTTTCACTCCTGGTAAAACAAAGTGCTCTCGCACCCCTTCGTTAGGATTCTAGCCATAGAGGTCATCTTGCTTAACGACGTTGCAACACTGCTGAATGAATGGTAGTTAGGACCAATCCTTGAAACGTCAGCCGTTGCGGTGCCACCTGCAGTCTCATGATCCAAATTTGGGCCGTTGGCGGCCCACCAATATGGATGACCATGCCGTCATTAGGCAAGGACCTCATGCTTCTCTTGGCCTGCACAAACTGCCCGCTTCATCCCGCCACCTCCTCCCCAGCCTCTGCCCCCCAGTTGCTGGCTCTTTGCAGAGGCCTGGTGAGGGTTGCTAAGTGAATCTGGCTTCTCCATTGACTGTCAATGCAGCGGTCATAAATAGGAGTCAGTTGCCAAGCGCCTGAATTTTGATGACGTGACCATGAGGATGCTGCAGTGGTTGCAAGTGTCAAAAACACGTCACAAGCCACTTTTTTCAGTGCTGTTTTAACTCTGAACGGTCACTAAATGACCTGTTGTAACTCAGGGACTACTCGTACAAGTGCTGTTATATAGGGCAATAAACAGTTCTGGTCTGGTGGCTAAGGTGCTGGCTTAGGAACTAGGAGACCGAATTCTGGTCCTGACTTTGGGCCCGTCCTCCTCTCTCAGCTCCACCCATCCCCCCATGGCTTTGGTTGGGCACCTTCCCTTGGAGCCGAGACCCTCGAGGCCCAGCCTCTCTGTGGGACTTCCCCTGAGGGAAAGGCGGTGGGTGGGATGTTCACCCTCCTCGGGGGGCCCTACATTTGTCTGAAGGGGGATTCCATTGACTGCTCTCAATGGAGTGTCGGGATGCCAGCTTGACTGACAGGCTTAAGTGGCTTCTGCAGTCGGAGTGGGGTCTGTTCACTTTTGGTCGGAGGAGGTGGCAGAAGGTCAGAGAGTAAGAGCCTTCTTAAGAAAATTGTCAACAGCATTTGGCTAATTACCGATGAGTAGCTGTCACCATCTGTCACCCGGAGGGATCATGGCAGGGCAAAGCAGGAAGGGCACCTCGAGGGAGCGGAGCAGCCTCTGCCACGGCTGAGGAGAGAGGAAAGGAACCAGGAAGCAGGAACAAACCCCAATATTCTTTCCGGGCTCTCCACCCAAGGTTCACACCGTCCAGCCTTTCTTGGATTCCCCTTCCCAAGAGGATTCGGGGGGGCCCTGGGCTTGGTCAAGGTGGCGGCCAGGCCCAGAGCAAGCCAGGGAGGGGGTGAAATGAGGGGGTCCCCCACCAGGCCTCGCCTAAGAGACTCCCCCCTCAGTCTCCCCCAAGGGCTGCACCACACGACTACTTCGCCCCCCGAGGGTTTGCATCAGCTGTGGCCTCTAATCCACCAGCAGGGACTTTGGGGTCCCAGCACGGCGAGTCTCTGACCCAGCCCTTCCCCCTCTCCCCCCAGATCTGCAGGGCTAATTTGGCAGGCGACACAGAGGCCCCCTTGGTTTATTTCTGCCCCAGGCCTGGTCCTCTCCGTGGGGTGTGTGTGTTTGTGTGTGTGTGTGCGCGCGAAGCAGCAAAAACAGCCATCCTGGAAAAGCTGCTTGACATACTTTTTTCAAGTGTATTATACAAGTAAGCTTAAGTAATGTGTAACCTTTTCCCACGGAATCGTTTGCACATTACCCTCTGAATATCCTGTGTCTCCAGTTGCTGTGATAACTTGGGAGAAGATGCAGTGATGAAGGAAAGGTTGAGGACCCCTGGCATAGGTGGAGGTCTATCATGAGATCCCCAGCCCCGCTTTTAGGGAAACAATAAGAGCCCTTTAAGTTGGCCTGTCCCTGTTTGAGGGACAGGCAAACCTGCAATTGTCTTTCGGACTGCACCACTTTCTCTTCTCCTTTCGTTGTCCCTTTTGCCCAAGTTTTTCTTTTGGCCCCATTTGCAATTTCTACAGCATTGCTTATCCATTCCCTGGCAGAGCCGGTCTGGGGGCTGCTGTGGGGCCCCGCAAAGCCAGCCAGGGCCCTTCAGAGGCAGGAATGCTCCCTATTTGGTGCTCTGGGGAGCGGTGTGTGAGGAACATCAGTTCAGGGCAAAAGGGTGGGTGGGTCACTCTTGGGTCTTGAATTCTTTGACCGACAGCTCTTTCTATGCCAATCTTCCTTCCTTCCTCTCTGGTTGCCCCCATCCCCGTTAATCTGATTGCTGGGTTCCCTGTTCGATGGATCGTGCATAAAACATTTCCCCAAAGTAAGTGTGAGAGGTCACAGAAATAAAACTGTGAGCTGCCCAGTTTGGAGCAGGCTAAGCCACTGGCAGAGCTCATTAGAACTGGCACTGGCTGGTGGGCATCGCTCTTTGCCTCCTCGCTAGCCTTTGTGCTGATCAAGAGAGGATTTCAGAAGATGAGCTGGGGATTTTGGAAGAGGCCGCGGTAGATTATTGCCTGGTTTTGTAACCCTGGCCGGCCGACAAAAAGACCTGCTGCAGCTCTGACTCCCACTCGAATGTGGTCTTGGTTGACTTCAACGGGCTTTGGTCTGATCTCTAGTGCCCTTCTAGGGAAAATTCAAAAATGTCCATCTGGCAAAAAAAATATGGAACTCAAAAATTCCACTACTGATCACTATCCGTTGCTCTTACTGATATTTATTTTTGACTTCGAGAGCTGCCCAGCTCAATAAATGACTGGGTGGCTTACAATTCAAAACATAATTTTACTATTAAAAACGTTTTAAAAGAAAAACAGTAAACAACATTAAAAAGAGTAGGTATAGAAGTTAGATGGAACAACCGGATTTACAATTAGATACAAGGGATGCCAGTAGCTGTCAAATCTATTGCAATGCAAGAGGACTTAGATAATGTATTCTGGCTCCTTGTTTAAGTTGATATAACTTTACAGAACTCAAACATTTAGAGGATTTTGATTTATGCCCTCCTATACTAGCTGATGGATGGCTATAAACCATTAAAAGCTAGCATGCTGGTGTTTTGTAACAGTACCAAGACTCCTAAGCCAGGGGTCTCCAACCTTGGCCACTTTTAAGACTTGTGGACTTCAACTCCCAGAATTCCTCTGCCAGCAAAGCTGGTGCAGGAATTCTGAGTTGAAGTCCACAAGGCTTAAAGGGGCCAAGGTTGGAGACCCCTGTCCTAAGCCACACACAAACCATCAAAGTGACAAGCAAGTTGAAAGCTGCTTTCAGGAAAACAAGAAGCCTCAGCTTGGGGGAGCATCTGCCTCAGGGTTCCCTTCTTGACCCCAAGATGTGTGCTCAAGATGGCCCTGAAATTTCAGGCTGCCTCCAAGTCAGGCTAGGCAGGGAAAGGAGAGAGAACTCATCCTGATGGAGGACTCCAGGTCAAAATTGGGGTCAGATCGAGGAATGTTCACGAGGCTAAGAATGCCAACAGGCCATAGAGGCAGGATATGCAATTTCAGAATAAACAAACTTCCATTCTCTCCATCAGAATCGTGGCTTGGCAGACAGAGAAACAGTAATTGTTGAAAGCAAAATAATTACATGCATAATGTGATTTACTCTTTTTATTACATTCTAAACTTTTGGGATGGTTTGCCAGAAGAAAGGGGAAAATCATTCATTCATTGTCAGGTAAATGCCAGTCACATGATTAGTCTTTCAAGACTGAAAGGGAAACCACGGGTTTCAATTTTGCAGTGTTCTGAATAAAGGAAAACAAATGGTTCGCAGGAAGCCGTCGCTGGGATTTGGTTGCTGGATCCGGGGAAACTCCACTCCAATGCTGCAGTGCCAGCCCACGCAGGACAGGTGAAAACATGATCTCTGAACAGGTTCTATGGTGAAGTTTACTCTGATTTGAAACAAAGGCCATTCTTCTCATAATTAAACATTTTCCTAAGCGTTTTGCAGGGAAAATCGGTTCAATTCATAATAATTCAAAGCACCAACAAGCAAGACAAGAATCGGTGAATGGAAACTAACCAAGGAGGGAAGCAACCTAGAACTAAGGAAAAAATCATTAATGGTGAGAACAATCAACCAGTGGAAACAGCTCGCCTTCAGAAGTTGTGGGTGCTCAGAGTTGTGGAGGCTTTCAGAAAGAGAGTGGACAATCATTTCTCCAAAATGGAGTATCCAGTCCCTGCAATTCATCCTGTGTTTTAGCCTCTCCTCTAATCATCTTTGATCTGATCTCTGCGTCAGCATCTTTTTCATATTGTGGTGACCAAAATGATGCAGACTCCAAGTGTGGTCTTAGAAAATGGTACTAAACACTTCATGTGACTAGGACGGGATGTTTTCTTTCCTCCCATGCTTACCCCTTGAGAGCCATCGCTGATGCGCTCCTTGCCTTCTGCAGCGACATCACTTTGCACCATCAGGTTCTACTCTGAACATTCTCTTTGCATCTCAGGACATCCCAGGTTACCATGGAGACAGGAACAAGCACTTTGAAATGATTCAAGCTTTACTGACCACTCTTCACCAGATGCTCACCTAGTTAGCGTCCGTTTCTTCCATCCTTTGAAATATATATATTTTTATCTATCATGGCAGGTAGGGATTGGCCAATCTCACTCTTTAAGGGAATCCCTTGTTTCTCCCGAAAACTCATTCAGTGGCAAAAAGTTGCTCTACACAGGCATAACTAGGGAAAGGAGAAGTGTTGGGGAGGGCCATAAAAGAGGAGATGGAAACTACTGTATGATGGCGCTGCTCAAACTTTCGACTTCATTGTTAGCATTTTACAAGGTGATATTGGCACTTCCTACATGGCAGTTTGGAAAGTAAATCAAGAGAAAACCAACGAGGCGAGCCTTTTCTCAACCCAACTTTGGGAAATTCTTGGCTTTTTTTCTTTGGATGTGCTCCTATCTTTGGTACTTTGTTCCGTGGAGTTTTATATCTGCTGCCAATCGATAGATTTTTAATTTTGTTACTTCACCACATCTAAGGTTTAGCGGAGAGACTGATGGGACAGAGGGAGGGAAGAAATAGGCATCCAACACAGGAAAACAATCCTGCTGAGCTGCCTTGGTTTTATTTCTCTGTGGCCCCAAGAAGACACTTCAAACTCCTTTTAAAATTTTAGGAGGAATTGGGAATGTTCCTGGACCCTTTTGAGTTCCCAGCTGTTTTTATTGGAAAGAAGCCTCCAATCAGTGGGATGAAGGGAATGTACATCTCTTAAACTTCTCATAATAAGAGTAACAGACCTTGGAGGTCATCTAGTCCAACCCCCTGCTTAGGTAGGAGACCCAATACCATTTCAGACAGTTTTTCTCGAGCCCCCAGTGATGGAGTAGCCGCAACATCTGGAGGAAAGTTCTTCCCCGGATTAATTCTTCTCACTGTCTGGAAATTTCTGCTGGTTCCAGGTTGCTTCCCTCTCTGCCGTCCCGCGCCCACCGGCGACCGTGGCAGAGGCCAGGCGCCCACTCGCGCCGCCCCCCCCCCGCCGCCCGAGCCTCCGGACACCGCCGCGGCTAATAGGATTGTGGCCGGGAAGGGTCGGCTGGGCGGGGCGGGCCCGCCGGGTATAAGAGCCGCGCCCGCGGGAGCTGCCCGAGGAGGAACGGAGCGGCGTCTCGCAGGTAAGGCGGCGGCGGCGGCGGCGGCGGCTTCCCGGCTTCTGCCAGCTGTCCGCGGAGTTCGGCTTTCGGACGGCTGTTCGGAGCACGGGCGGTTCCTTCGGGGAGGGCTCGCCCGACGGACGGGGCTCTTTGCGGGAATGAGCTGGCTGGGGGAGGTCGGGGCCAGAGGCAGCCAACCCTGCAGCGCCTTCCCAGAAAACCCCCGTCCGCAGCGCCTCGCAAGACCGTCCCTGCCGTCGGGCTGGCTCGCTCAGGAGTTGCGAGCGCCACTTTAGAGTCGGCTCCGGCAGCGCCCTGCCCCAGGCGCCCTGTAAGACACCTGGCAGCCCAAAATGGGAAAACACTCTGCATGTGTGTGTGTCTGTGTGTGTCTGTGTATTTTATTTTATTTCATTTATTTTGATTTGTCAATCGCTTACAAGATAATAGGTATAAGTAAAAACGTAGTTGGATCCATACATGGATCCATATAAGAAAAATAAAAGAAACAATAGGACGGACGGTAG
This sequence comes from Pseudonaja textilis, assembly GCF_049901715.1. NCBI lineage: Eukaryota > Metazoa > Chordata > Lepidosauria > Squamata > Elapidae > Pseudonaja > Pseudonaja textilis. The sequence continues at coordinate 3,656,209 of NC_142001.1, read as the reverse complement.
GCACATTGGTGCGCTTATGCACGCCCCCTACAGACACCTCTTAGGAAAGGGGTGAGGTCAATAGTAGACAGTCTAAGGTTAAAGTTTTGGGGATTTGCGGAAGAAACCACAGAGTCAGGTTGAGTATTCCAGACATTGACCCCTCTGTTGCTGAAGTCGTATTTCCTGCAGTCAAGTTTGGTGCGGTTAAGCTTGAGTTTGTATCTATTGTGTGCTCTTGTGTTGTTATGGTTGAAGCTGAAATATTCATTGACAGGTAAGTCATTGCAATGTATGATTTTATATACCATACTTAGATCAGACCGAAGACGGCGTAATTCAAGGTTTTCTAGGTCTAGAATTTCAAGTCTGGTGGCATAAGGTATTCTACAACGAGTAGAGGAGTGGAGAACTCTTCTTGTGAAATATTTCTGGACTTTCTCAACTGTGTTAATATCAGATACATAATGTGGGTTCCAGACTGATGAGCTGTATTCGAGTATTGATCTAGCAAATGTTTTGTATGCTCTAATTAGTAGCGAGATATTACCAGAGAAAAAGCTACGTAGGATTAGGTTAACAACTCTTAATGCCTTTTTGGCTTTGTAGTTACAGTGGGCTCTAGCACTTAGATCATTAGAGATGAGTACTTTACAGAGCTTATATATATATATATATATATATATATATGTGTGTGTGTGTGTGTGTGTTGTGTGTATGTGTGTGTATGTATATGTATATACTGTTACAAGTTACATGTAGAAAGAATATATAATGCATAGTATAGTAACCTATATAATTAGAAACTATGTCAATATGAGTGAATACCGTTACCGGTATTACTGGCTGTAGTGGGTGGTAATGTGGTGTTATGGTGGAAATATGATTGATAAAACTTACTTTGAACAATAAATAAATGAATTTGGCAGCCAATATGTTAGTTTTGTGGAATTGCAATTTTTAAAAATGCATCTGCAAGAAGTTTAAATGCTTTTCCTCCCCAAAGGAAACTTCCATAGATTTAGGAATTTCTGTAGCATATAAATGTTTCAAATATTAAGCATCACTATTGCTAAAAACTTTAAGAAAAAAAAATTGATGATTAAAATTTAATAAAATTAGAGCAAGAAGTGAAAATCTGGACCAAAAGTATCCCAACAGATAGCTGGTGTCAAAATATAAATCCTTACGAGGCTGAATTTTTTTAACATTAATACTTCCTAGTGGAAGTTCCAGCACAGGTCTTAAGATTCCCCCAAAGAGTGTTTTGCTTTCACCAAACCCCCTTTAGAATAATTTAAAAAATTATAGACAATCCCCAAAAAACAAAAAAACAAAAAAACCTAGGAGCTTTAAAATTAAATACTTCAGCTTAAAAAAAAAAGACATTGATCATCCGGATCATATCTAGAGAAGGGCTACCAAGATGGAGAAAGGCCTGGAAACCAAGTCCGGTGAGGAATGGTGAAGGGAGCCAGATATATTCAGCTTGTGGAAGTGAATTAGAATTAGAAGGCTAAGAGGGGGCACCATGGCTGTGTTGAAAAGCTGTCGTATTGAAGAGGATTCAGTCTGATTCTCATTGTTCCACAGGGCTAGACTAGAACTAAGGGTTAAAGGATGTAGAGTTTGGATCTGAGGAAGAAGCTCTTGAGAGTCAGAACTTCCAGTCAGACTTTTGGTTAATCAAACAGACTTCACAGCAAACCAGTGAGGTTAGGATCAGAGGTCTCCAACCTTGGCAGCTTTAAGACTTGTGGACTTCAACTCCCAGAATTCTCCAGCAGGCATAGCTGGCTGAGGAAGTCTGGGAGTTGAAGTCCACAAGTCTTAAAGTTGCCAAGGTTGGAAACCCCTGCTCTAGAGGGCTTCCACTCGAGTCCTCTCAGCAGGGCTACCAGACGTGGGCTGCGAAAATCAGGACAGCCATTAGATGGCAGAAGAGGGTTTCTGTATTGCTGCCCTATAGACATCTGGAGTTTTGTTAGTCGGAAGCGACAGTCTGTCCTTTGAAGTAAGAGCTTCAAAGGGCTTAATTGAATCATGAAGTGCTTCCTTCTTCCCTTGCTTTCCTTCCGGTAGGGTTAGAGGGGATCAACCCGATTCCCTGGTTGGCCCATAAGGGAGTGAAGCCACCTGGGCTTGTTCATTAAATCTGCTGGCAGAAAGAGGCAGGAAAGCAACCGAGGAACCAAACAGGGCACTTTGGACCGTTTAGTATTCTATGGAAATGCTCCCACTAAGTGTTTTTTTTTAATAAAAGTTGTAAGATTTGCTCCTTATTTCCTCCATGATTTCAAATTTCCACCTGTTTCTCTATTAGTAAATGGCATTCAAACTAGCAGTTTCCCTTGTTCTACTCACTGGGTGTGTTGATTCCAGTTGTACAGAAAGATCCCTCTCCCCTGTGAGTAAATGACTACAAAAGGATAGCACAAAAGATTTGTAACCAACTGACACACTGTATGTATATAAAATGGAAGATGGTTTTGTTTTTATGGTTTTGTATGTGTATGTTTGTTTGTTTTTAAATAAAAATTCTTATTTAAAAAAAAGAAAGAAAGAAAGATCCTTCCCAGCTAATCTCGCTTGGTTTGCGTTAAGAGATCTTCAACTTAAGTCACGGGGCAAATCCCTGCTAAACTTGCTGAAAACCAGCTAATTAAAACTGAATGATGTATATAGCTTAGCACTAAGAAATAAGATTAGGAAACTAAAAATATATTAGATAGGAGGTTATAGTGAGGAGTGAGCTGAGAACATTTTCTTGGAAGCCAGCCATGTTGGTTTAATGGCCCCTCCTGAGGGAATGGCAGTTGTGGCACAACAGGTTGCCTCACCTGCAGGACTTCAGGTCTTCTGGAGGGGCAAATGGGTGCCAGTATAAACCACGATAGAAGAACTCCTGCAGTTCTTCTCAACATCCCCAACTTTAAATAGTTGATCTCTGTTCCTAAATTCCCAACTGGGTCTCACAACTGGAACAGTTTTGAATCCCATTTAGACATATTTAATGGGGGAGGGGGGATCCAGTTTGACAATGCTAGTGATACCAACGTATTGTTAACTGTGTGGACATGACCGGGCAAGAAGCCAAAGGGGTTGGCCAGCCTCTTCTAGTGCTGCAGACCCCCGGGCCATTGCCCTTGCCATCTCTGTGAAAAATCTGCCGTACAGATGCCCCGTTGCCTGTGTTTGGCTCAAAAACATCTCCAGCTCTTTCTAGCCAGAGCAGGAACTCCAGGGAGCCCCCGTGGGAGAAGCTTCCCCCAGAGACCTCCTTCGGATGTGTCGGGCCTTCGTGGGGAGGGCTGTTTGGAGGGGCTGGGTGCCCACCTCTGCACTGCTGGCCTACCGCTTAGTTTTCTCATCTCTTGCAGGAGTTCTGCTTCCGATCCCCAAAGATGGCTGATGGACCAAAGTAGGTCTGGCGCATCTTCCCTGTGGTCTTGTGAGAAGGATGTGCCTCGCTTCACTGCCTCGCCCAGGCCCAGCGCAAGGCACCCCTAGGGACCTTCAGCTTGATTCTCCAACACGACCCCACTTTTCCTTGTGCTCCAGGCAGCTGGAGCCTCCAGAGCCCCAGCAAGATTGGCTGCTAAACTGATATTCTCCAGGTCTCCCTGCTCACGTTCCGTAGTACAGGAAGATGGCACCCCTTTCTCTCCACCCGCTCAGCTTCCTTTCATAATTTGTTTCCAGGTTTCCACTACATCACAGTTTTCAGTGATATTGTTCAACTCTTAACAATTTCAGCAACAATTAGAATGGTGGAGTCCTCGGTAGTGTCTGAACTTGATTGAGTGGGAGGTTTGCTCCTTGTTCTATAAGTAGTAGCTTGCCCAGCAAGGGTTAAGGGGGTGTGGTTTTCTCCTTGTTGGTTGCTTGATTAGGGTATTGTTTTCTGTGTGATTGTCTGGTATTAATCCCTGCTTATCTGGGTGCCAGTTGCTGGAGAGGATGTGTTCTGGTATTTTTGTTTCCTTTTTAGCTTTTTAATTGTGAATGGTACGGTTTATCTGTACGTATCTATTCATGGCTGGTTTGTCTGAATGCCAAAAATCCCTCAGCCTTCTTTGCCAGGGTTAGGGATTACGGTTAGGGTTAGGGTTAGACTTAGGGCTTGGTCTAAGGTGCTCACAGTTTCCCAGTTGAAACTGTGGTTGAGCCTATCCACGTGATGTGAGACTAAGGAATGAGTTTTTATGGTGTCCTCTGACGTCTAGTTGGTCTTCATGGATGCACTCTGCAAGTCTTCTGCCCTATACAGCATATGGCTGTTATATATGCGCTTTATGTTGGCCTTCAGGCAAACCAGCCATCACCGAGCTGGGTCATGAAAAATCTGCCTACAAAGCTCAAGAGAGCACCAAGGACTCCACAGTTCAGATATTCTCTTCTATTTGGACAATTGGAATGGATACATTTGGAATGTTACAGGAAAAGTAGCTGATACGTTTTATAAATAATAAATATTTTAATTATAATCCTTTAACAAAAAAACAGTTTGTGAACATTGGGGAGCAGAAAATTAAGGCTGGAGGTGTAAGCTCCCAGGAAGATATGGGTTATTTCCGTCATGATAAGCAATCCCGAAGCTGTGACTGCTTCGCAGCCCCCTGCCCTCCCCAGAGAGATCCACCCTGAGAATCAAGAGGGCTCCTCCTGAGCCGCATCTCCCCGATGGAGCCCAGGACCTTTGCAAGGAGTGATCGCGGGTGACCTCACAGCCTCTCTTCTTCCAGAGACCCTTTTTTAGTTAATGGGAGGAGGAACATTTTAAAATGGAAGGCCCTGAATCTTGGGAAGGGAGCTAAAGTGATATTGCTACCGAAGTTCAGATTTAAAGCTGTGATCTTTCAGGCTCTGGAAAAATCCAGGAGGAGCAAAGTGGCTGCCTTGGGGATAGAGGAATCTGCTATTAGACGTTGGAGAGCTTCCTGCCTGAAGTCACTATTCGTATTATTGATCTTCTCTGTAGCTCTTCAGGAATGCCTCATGGGCAGCCTTTTAACGAATGCATTTAAAAGTTCAAACTATTTTGTGCTTAAGATTAACCCCCTTGAGCATTAGGGTATGTCATATGTTGCCCAGCCTCTGAAATTTCTTCTTCCTCCCTCCTTGCCCTATCCCATTTCTCTCCCCCCTCCCTCTTTTTTTTGGCAGAGTATATAAGAAGACTTGTCCCAATGAGAAGGTAAGGTTGGGGTTTGCCACAAACACATCACAAAGAGGCTAAATTGGCCCCACCCATGCCTGAGGATTTCTGGCTACTTGGCGTTCAGTCGGGGTCTTAAAGTAAGATGAGGGAGAGTGGATAGGATCGGTCGGGGGAACTGCAGTGCCAACCTGGCATTGGCACTGCTGGGCAGAGATGGACGTTCGAGGGAAATTGAACCTGATCCCAAACCCAAGGCTGAGTTGTAAGTGCCCAGCAATGGATGTGACAGTTCAGTTGGGCTGATTCGTCTGACCAGTGGTGGGATTCAAATTTTTTTGCTACCGGTTCTATGGGCGTGGCTTGGTGGGTGTGGCAGGGGAAGGAGACTGTAAAATCTCCAGTCAGAGGTGGTGTTGGCTGGTTCTCCAAATTACTCAAATTTTCTGCTACTGGTTCTCCAGAACTGGTCAGAGCCTGCTGAATTCACCCCCTCTGCTTCTAACACATCCAGGCACTTGCAGGGATTGGCCCTGAGATGATAATCTCTGTATACAGGGAGTCCTTGACTTACATTTCATTTAGTGACCATTCAAAGTTACAATGGCAGTGAAAAATGTGACTTATGACTGTTTTTCACAGTTACGGCCTTCGCAGTATCGCTAAGATCACCTGATGGAAATTCAGATGCTTGGCCACTGGCTTGTACTTATGACTGTCGCAGAGTCCCTGGGTCACGTGGTTCCCTTTTGTACTCTTCTGACAAGCAAAGTCAGTGGGGAATCCAGATTCACTTAACAACCAGGTTACTAACTTAACAAAGGCAATGATTCACTTAACAACTACGGCAAGAAAAGTTGTAAAATGGGTCAAACCCACTTAAGAAATGTTTCACGCACCAGCGTAAAATTTGGACTCGCTTGTGACCCGAGGACTGCCTGTTATACAAAAGAAGGTCGAGCCCCATTTTCTGGATTAGAGCAGCCAGCCAAGAAAAGCCCGGACCGATCTTTGTCCAATCCATTAATCTTCTCAGCTACAGATCTTTTTTCCAGTGGGACTCGGGTTAGCGGGGGCTCCCAAGCAGCTTAAATTGCACCAGAAATACAGTGTCACAGGAGGCCTCTGCGTTGGACCCCGGCTGTTCTTCCCTGGGCTATTTTTCCCCCTTTGCTTGAGCTGTCCTGGCCCTGAAGGGCTGGCAGAATTTCATTTTTTAATGTGTGCCAGTGTGTTCACAGAAATATCCTTATTGTCTTATCACATGGTGTACTGTGTATTTGATTTATTTCTTAGGAAAAAGTAAATCAATAAAAGGCCAAACATTTCATCTGGTTCATCTTACACTCTATTCTGTACTTCTCAGCCCATTCTCTACTCTTCCAAACATCATTTTGAATTTGTTTTCTACATAATTTTGCATTATCTGCAAATTAGAATCACTTAATATCTTAGTCCAGACCAGGGCTCTCCAACCTTGGCAACTTGAAGCCTGGCTCTTCAGCTTTGCTGGCTGGGGAATTCTGGGAGTTGAAGTCCGCCAGGCTTCAAGTTGCCAAGGTTGGAGATCCCTGGTCCAGACTGATGAGGTCCCATCAAGGAGGGCTTTTGGAGTCCCAAGTAGTAGTATATGGAAGTGGCCAAAAAGATTATCGGGGGAAAGATATCTGTAAGCCAAGGTGGAAAACCAGCTTTTCTCTCTCTCTTGTCTATCCAGTTATCCATCTACCTGGGAAAGCGAGACTTTGTGGATCATGTGGAGTCTGTGGAACCTGTCGGTATGTGATTTGCTTTAAATCCTGCTAGTGCTGATTGCATTGTAAAGATTCTGCACCCTTTGGAAGGTGGTGATGTAGAGGCCAAGAGGGTCCTGTAACCAGATAATCTGTACAGTTACTTAATGCAGTTGTGTTGGTCCAGGGCAGCCAACGGTTGGAAGAATCTGCTAATCCCTCTTCTCGTTAACACTTTTTTAAAAAATTAAAGGACATGTGCTTTCATGAGCTGACTTCATGAGATGCACGGTGTGGCTAGGCCTGATTTAGGATTTGAATTGGCATGAGTTGGGGGTGGGGAAGCGAAAGGAAGACAGAGCATGTTTAGCCATTCAGTTAAGACAGTGTTTCTCAACCTTGGAACTTTAAGTGGTATGGACTTCAATGCCTGTGCTGGCTAGGGAATTCTGGGAGTTGAAGTCCACATAGCTTAAAGTTGCCAAGGTTGAGAAACATTGAGTTACTGGATTGGTTTGAGATAGAACCTATACTAGCAAATCAATGGGTTGGATTTAGGATAAGTTGTTCACCAATAGACTAAACCCTGATATTACTATTTTGGTTCCAAAAAATGCACAGTCAAATGTAGATTTTAGGTCTGCCTTTGGTTCAGTTTCAAAATACAGTAAATGTTGAATATTTCTTCTATTGATAGAGACTTTGTTTTGTTGCTTCAAAAGTCAGACATGGCCATTGTTGTGCTCCATTTAATGTAGCTGTTTCACTCAGAACAACAACTCTGGCCAGTTGGAAACTGAAGGGTTTAGCTCAGCCCTTTTGGTTTTCATCTGTCAACTCTGTTGACACTTTGCAAAAAATGTCTTCTTGTTCTGATGATTGTGATTAATCTTTTACAAAACTCTGTAAGACAACACAAGGCTCATCTCAAATGAACCAGAGTCCCTGCCAGCCATTCTGTACTTTCACTTTGGAACACCATTAACGTAGAGTTGCTGTAAGTTTGATGTGCCAAACTAAGCTAAAATGAGGATTGGCTGAACTTTAAAGAGGCCAATATATAACCTTGTCTAATTGCTTTCTTATCAAAATTCCCCTAGAAGAATGGCCCCGCATGATGTCTAGTCTAGTGAAAAGAAGAACTAGGAGAGAAATGATAGCAGTGTTCTAATATTTGAGGGGCTGACAGAAAGAAGAGGGGTTCAACCTTTTCTGCAAAGCACCAGAAGGCAGAACGAGAAGCAATGGATTGAAATTAATCAAGGAGAGAAACAACCAGAACTAAGGAGAAATTTCCTGACAGCGAGAACAATTAAGCACTGGAATGGTTTGCCTCTGGAAGTTGTGGCTGCTCCATCACCGGAGGCTTTTAAGAGGAGACTGGACAGCTGTTTGTTTGAAATGGTCTAGCAAGGGTCTTCAAACTTGGCACATTTAAGACTTGTGGACTTCAACGCCCAGAATTCCTGAGTTAACATGACTGGAGGAGAAATTCTGGGAGTTGAAGTCCACAAGTCTTAAAGTTGCCAAGGTTGGAGACCCCTGTGGACCTCCAAGATCCCTGTCATTGTATGTCTATGTATATGTCTAATCCATCAACCCTGGCTCATTAATAAAAAGATTAAATAATATTTTATGAGTTTTCAAGAACATTAGGTTTACTGGGATTTTCTCCATTTGGCGTAATAAATGAGCTGATCTCTTCTTTTGTCTTCCTCTTCTTGATATATATGGGGAAACAATTCTTAGAATACAGAATCATAGGGCCAGAAGGAACCTAAGAGGTCTTCTAGTCCAAGCCCCTGTTCAAGGCATTAACTTTTATTACTATCCCACTCAAATGGTTGTCCAGTCTATTCTTGAAACCCTCCAGCCATGGAGCACCTGCAATTCCAGGAGACAAGCAATTGATTAATTGTTCACACTGTCAGAAAATTTCTCCTTAGTTCTAGGTTGGAGTGCTCTTTGATAAGTTTCTACACATTACTTCTTGTCCTGCCCTCTGGTGCCTTGGAGAATAAGTTGATCCTCTCTTCTCTGTGACAGCCCCTCAAAACTAGAGGACAGCTATCATGTCACCCCCGTCCTTCTCTTCATTAGGCTTGACATACCTAGTTCTCTCAACCATTCATCGTATAATTTAAGCTCCAGAAGCCTTATTATCTTTGTTGCATCTTCTCTGCACACTTTCTAGGGTCTCACCTTTTTTTTTTTCACCATGTTGACCTTTCTTTTGTTTTTCTTCCTTTCTTCTTGTTGCCTCTCTGCCTCTTTTACTAGCCTTAGCTCATTTTCTACCTTTGCCCTATATTCTGAGCTAATGCTTGGTAGGCCTTCTTGGTGGTTTATATCTGTTTCATCCGTTTAAAATAAGCACCCTTCCTTAGTCTTAATCCCTTTGTGAGCTGGCTCTTCAAATACAGTTTCCCAATTTTCTTCCTCACTCATATGTTTCAAACAATCCTTAAATTGTTTTTCAAGTATTCTCAGTTTGCTATAATGTAACTGTTGGAATTCATTGTGGGAATGTATTTCTATGCAACAACTAGAGTAGTATTCAACCAGTAGATGGCAGTGTTACAACTTTGGCTCAATGGTATATACTCTATTGCCTATGCTCTTTTGTTCCGAATAGAGTTTCCTGTTTCCTGTTAGAGTTATATAGCTGAGCAGTAAAGCACATGGTGACTGTACTCTTTGTTTGCTCTGTGTGGTGCTTTACATAAACAGAATTGTTCCCATGGTATCTTCTTACTATCCATCTTGTTAAAATTAAACTTTCTAAAATCCATGTTTGTGTCAGACCTTTAAAAGTAGGTCAAGTCAGAAAACAAATACAAAAAAATAGCTAGAACTCTAGTTTACTAATATAGGCTATAATAATGAATCTTGATTCTTGACAGGGTTTCCCACACTCACATTCAAGAAATTATTTGGCATTTGACATAAATATGGGCCAGACATCTTTTACTTGCAAAGAAAACAAATGGATTTTTAAGTGAATTAATACATCCTGACTAGATTGGACTTGCCCTGAAGCAATACTTGAAAGACAATATCAGATATATTTTGAAATTCACTGATAATATAAATCAGAACAACAAGACGGGAACCATAATCTTTCTGGCTGTGAAGAAAGCTTTTGATAACCTGGAATTATCTTTGATGCTTAGGACTTCGGACAAGATGAATTGTGTCTCTAACATTTTACATGGATACAAAATACTTATAAAGAAAGTCATAATATATGATCTTTTGAAACACAAAAATGGACAAAGAGGCCAAACCTTGCCTATCCTCTCTCTCTCCCTTCTTATTTTTATTGGCATCTCAGCCATTGGCAAAAAAGGTAATAAAACAGTTCCAGGGATTAAATTTGCAACTGAAGAAGATAAGGTACCTTGTGCTGATGATTATATTGTACCTACAGCCCAGAGGGTTCCTTAGAGGTGGTAACAAGATACCCACAGCATGGAAGTCCAGAGTCAGGATAGTGCCTCAATAAGGATAAACTGTCATGTAAGGGGCTATGTGAGTAACCTTGAGAGAGGAAGGGCCACAGCCTAGAAAACAGTCAGATAAACGAAAGCGGAGTCCAAAGCAAGAAGGAAATCTGGGTGAGCCTCCCAGGACTGAGCCCCCGTCGCTCTCTGGAATGGCAGGGTGGGAAGAGGTATAGTCAGACGTGTAAGAGCCTGTTTCTGTAACCTTATCATAAAAGCAGTACAGGTAGGCCTCAACTTATGACCAGAATGGAGCCCAACATTTATGTTGCTAAGTGAGACATTTGTTAAGTGAGTTTTGCCCCATTTTATGACTTTTGTTGCCACATTTGTTAAGTGAATCACTGCTGTTGTTAAATTAGTAACATGGTTGTTAAGTGAATCTGTCTTCCTCATTGATGTTGTGGTTCGGCAGCAGCCTGTGCTGATGGCAGTGGAATTGGACAGTGGGGAAGAACAGGGACCAGTCCGGGAGTCTGGGGAGGACTCAGATGAGGGTCCTGCATCGGATGCAGAGATGGGGCCAGGACCATCTGGGAGTGGGGTGCTGCCTCTGGAGCCTCTGGAGTCTGGCAGCAGCAAGGCAGAGGAACAAGGGGAGCCTGTTCCCAGTGCATGTGTGCACAGAGCTGCTAGAAGGCGAGAGCAGCTGAAACAAAAGGGGCGACTCAGGAGTAAGGCTGGGAGGTGATTGCCCCTCCCCTAAGGTATAAAGGAGGTGCAAAGGTAGAGAAGCCCTTGCAGGAAGCAAAGTCGTTCACTCTGTTTGGATTAATCCTTGAAGCTCTGTGTGGACTTTGTAGTTCGGTTGGGTTTTTTTTTTTTACAGTTAATTTGGCACTTTAGTTGTTGGCAGCAATTCAGAGGAGAGAACCGTGGGTGCTTATCTCGAGGGACTGTTTGGGACTCATTATGGGCTGGGAATGCACATAATTCCCAGCACTGAAATAAAACAAGAGTTGTTTGGACAGTGTGAGTTTCATTAGGTTCTCAGGAAGCCTTGGTCAGAACAATTGACTTTGCTTATCAGAAGGTCTCTAAAGCAGGGATCTCCAACCTTGGCCACTTTAAGACTTGTGGAACTCTGGGAGTTGAAGTCCACAAGTCTTAAAGTGGCCAAGATTGGGGACCCCTGCTCTAAAGGTCCCAGGACACTGCAACCATCATAAATGTGAGTCAGTGGTCAAGCCTCTGAATGTAAATCACATGAGCACAGGAGATGTTGCTATGATCATAAAAGTCCCCTTTTTCAGTGAAGTTGTAATTTGGAGTGGTCACTAAATGAAGTGTTTTAAATTGAGGATTACCTATAGTTGTATAAAATAATGCAGTTTAATTCCGTTTCTTTGAGTAGTGAGTCTCCTGTCACCAAGAGACTCCCTTTTTGGAAGGGGAAGGGAAGATATGGTCTACTTTTCTTTGTGTTACACTTGATGAAGTCCCTTCTCAGATGACTGCGCTTTATTCCAGGGGGAGGAAATGGAATTAATTTCTTTGGTTCAGGGAGACTGGCTGGACTCTTGGCCTGGGTTAATTTTTTCCCCCTTCTATAAGTGATATTTCTCCATCATCCTATATCTAAAGGTTTTTGGGGGAATAATTGTTCCTTAATGTGTCAGTCCAGTTATAGTTTCTTCCTTCTTCTTCCTGCAGGAATTTCTCGTTTTGTTGTTTGAATGGTTAAACTTGCTTGTTGACGTGCCCCTTGATAGGTAGCAATGTGCCTCCATGAAATGTAATAAAAAAACAAAGGAAGTTTGTTATTTATATACATTAATTATATGATATATTTTATATGTAGCGCAAGAAAATTCCTCTTCACTCAGTGGAGTCCAGGTAAATCAAAAGGCTGGAGACCCATGGCCTAAATCCTTCACATTTTTCTCTTCAAGTTCTTTGTATCCCTACCAGTAAATCCATCCCCGATAGATAACACTGTTATCACACCTTCTCTATTGTGTTCTCTCTCTCGGTTCCCATCAATTCCAATGTTCCCATCAGGTTCTGGCATCCCAACTTGTTCATTCTTGCTTTGGGCCCTTATGATGTTTGCTCATCTTGCTTGTGAATTCATTATAGAGTCATTTAAAATAATAGGCCAAGGCCCCTGTGTTCAGCCTCTCTTTTCCTTCGAGCCCATATTTCCATTCTGCCTTTGTTAAACTCATACTTTGCCAAACCCAGGGCTTGGCCGCTGTATTCAATCCATTCTTTGCAATACCAACAATGTTAGGACTCCTCTCCTTCACACCAAATGAAGCCCCCCTAACCAGGCCACAATACTTTCAGAGGATACTTTTTCCCTCCTTAGTGAGATTGACGTAGTCATCTTCCCCTTAAAGTTTGTAATCAACCACCTGTTACTTGCAATCAGAATTGCACTTGGTTTGTTCTCCTTTTTTCTTGTTGGACTTCTGCCTTCAACAGGAGGAATAGATCAGGGACCTCCAACCTTGGCAACTTTAAGCCTGGCAGACTTCAACTCCCAGAATTCTGGGTGTTGAAGTCTGCCAGGCTTAAAATTGCCAAGGTGGAATAGATGGCAGCAACTTCTGGGCTCCAAGGATCCTCAGCTTTCTCTGCAAAACCTGGAGATTGGTTGTGGGGTTTTACTGCTGTGCCTGGAGAGAAACTAGACAGCCCTTTGCATCTTCTTCATCTTTTTGGTCTGTTTTTTTTTTAAAAATCTGGTTCTGTTATATTTTTATTTCTAGATGGAGTTGTTTTGCTAGACCCTGAAACCGTGAGTGACAGGAAAGGTACTTTTCTTGTTTCTTTTTCTCTTAGCCCTCTTCAGAAATGTGATTTATATATTTAGCAAATTGATGTGGCCACCCACCTTGCAATAAACATAATAAAACAATAAACTTAATAAAATGCACAATTGGCAAGATTGCAAGAGATTAACAACCACGGAGCTGTCCACGCAGCTGTACCCAGCACAGTTGAAACTTCCAGTGATTCTTCAAGGGCAACCCCATGTGGACCACATTAGAGTAATCCATCCTAAAGGTGATCAGGGCACGAACCACTGAGCCTCATGGCACAGGAAAGAGCATAACTGGTGCACAGCGTGAAACTGTGCAAGGCCCTCTTAGCCACAACTGTCACTTGCTCCTCAAGCAGGAGTTGTGAGGACCCTCTCACAAGGACCCCCAGATTGGACCCCCCAAATCAGCTGCCAATAGACACAGAGACATTAACAGCCTCTATAGACTGGGCAAAACAGACAATCAGCCAGCCCAAAAGAGAAAAAAAAAACCTCCAGCACTTCTCCACCAGGAATCAGTAACCAGATCAGCCAAGATTAACTCCAAGGTCAACTTCACAGGACCACCAAGTAAGCAACACCCCAATCAAGAAACTGCCAAAGAGCCATCAGTAAACAGCCCAACCAAAGAATCTCTAAGATGGCTTCCCACCCACACAGACTGGCAAGTCACCAGAATTTAAATTGAGAGCAAACGGTACCAGCACTGCTGATGTTACCTAGTTGGGTCATGAAACAAGCAGGCTCAGAGAGCACCAAGGACCCTTCATTTCAACCCTGAGCTACAAATATTCCTCTTTATTGGGACCCCCAGATTGTGTACTAGGTTTGTCCATGTAATGGACTGTATGGATGACCTTGAGGGATGAGGAGAAGAGATGCTGCCTAGGAGACAATTGGTCAAGAGAACCAGGAGCCCTCAGTCACTTAATGGTCAGGGAAAGATCCTCCCTGATGGATCAGATGGTTAAAATTAGGTGTGGGAAGTTTGAATCTTCATAGTTGCAAGGCTGCGTTAATGTAGCCCTATGATAAAGTAGAATTAATTCATCCAGTTGTCTGGCTTGCCAGTCTGAGGGACATCTAACATCCAGTACCAAAGATACTGGGTATCAAATCAAATCAAGTTTATTACAGACAGAGGCCAGAACAAGTAAAAACACTCAAGGAACACCCAGTTAAAAATTTAGAATAAAATAATAAATAACAAACGAAATCTATATTAAAATCACAATTTGGCCTCCAATCTGTCGGTTACACATGGCCTAAATATTTGGTATTTGCTACCAAAGACAACAAGGATCCAGAAGACCCCAAAACAACGAATCTCTCCACTTTCAATTGAAACCTCTTTCCCACCCAGAACCTCCCCCGCCCCCCCAGGCACCAGAACCCGGCATAAATGGCATAGCCAGCATATCTCCAGTGACAGATATATATATATATATATATAAATAATTGAATATCATCAGCATCCTGATAGCAATGAATAAACCCACCCAGTGGCTTCATGTAGGTCTTAAATCTGTGATCCATTCTGGGACCCCCAATCTTCCAAACACGACTCATCATGGGGAAAAGAACTCCCGGTTTTCTGATTTTTACTATGTGTAGTATTGCTGGTCTCCGAAATGAAATTAACTTAACTACATTGATTGGGGAACTTTTTATTCTGAACTAAGGGTAATTGTGTTTTTTCCTCTGTCTCTCCACCTAAGCCTGCTTACAAGCACTCTCTTGTCTTTCTCTCTCTCTCTTTTTTCCCCTCATCCTCCATCCTCCGACGGTCCAGTCTATGTGACCCTCACATGTGCATTCCGGTATGGTCGAGATGACCTGGATGTCATTGGGCTGACCTTCAGGAAGGATCTCTATCTCCTCACAACTCAACTTTACCCACCAGTGCCAGACCAGACTCCGAAGACCCTCACCCCCTTACAGGAGAAGTTGACGAAGAAGTTAGGAGAACATGCTTACCCGTTCACCTTTCAGGTATCCAGTGATCTGTGAGGCTTCCCTTCTCCCTTCCCGCCTCCAGCGGTGGTATTCTACTGGTTCAGCCCGGTTTTGCCGAGCCGGTAGCGCCGATGAGCAGCAGAGACTGAACCGGTTCTCTCCACCACTCTACTGTTGGGCCCACCTGCCCACCTGGGCTCCCATACTCACCTTTATTCCCTACTTTTGAAGCACAACTTCTTTGTGCAGCGCAGCAATTGCTGCGCGGCAGCTGCTGAAGTGACCGGGATCGTGCAGGCTTTGCAGGAGGTGAGTTGGAAATGCCTCTGCGCCTGCACAAAGTCTGCATTTGGCACGCACATGCACGCAAGATGGTGCACATGCACCACCAAGCCACGCCCACCAAATTGGTGGTAAAAATCTTTGAATCCCACCACTGCCCTCTTCCCCCTTCTCCTTCCCCCTTTCTTTCCCACAGTGCAGTTGTTGCATGTATGGCCATACATGTGGCTCCAGAAGCTTCTAAGATGTGGCTGTGGGCCCTGTTCACAACCCCATCAACACAAATTCCTCCAATGTAAAGCAAAAGACTGAGGTTGTAACTGTTTTTTTTTTTGCATTCTACTGCACAGGAAAAAGTCAGAAGTCACTAGCTTTTTCTTCCTTCAGTTCTTTCGACTCTTCTCTTCTTTCTGACTTATTAGGAGTTAGTTTTTAGGAGTTCTAATGGCACAGTGATTAGAATGCAGAATTGCAGGCTGACTCTGCACACAGTCAGGTGTTCAATTCTGATTGGCTCTGTTGTTATAGAAATGGCTGGTTTCTATTATTATGAGAAAGTAAAAAGTTGAGGGTAGATGTTAATGCCTTATTTTACTGCACCAAAGAAGTTGGAGGTCAATGCCTTTGTCCCCTCTTTTTTCCTTGCTTTCCCCCACTATCCACTTCAATGGTGGTATTCTACCGGTTCGGCCCGGTTCAAGTGACCCGGTAGTAAAAAAAACAACTACAAGTTCGGCCAAACTGGTATTTCTTCCCCCCCCCTCCTGACAATCAGCTATTCTGACAATCAGCTGTTCTGAGATTCCCCCTCCCTGCTTCGCCCAGGAGGCTTCCCTGAGGCCCAGGAGGCAAAAAAATGGAGCGCGGGGTGGGTGGGTGCTGCAAAAACAAGAAGAAGCCTCGCCCACCCAATCACATGGCCACGCCCACCTAGACACTCCCACCTAGACACACCCACAGAACCAGTGATAAAAATATTTACATCCTACCCCTGATCCACTTCCCTTTTTCTTTCCCTATTTCCCTAATATTTGCTTTTTTATTCCCTTTGTATATCATATTATAACTTAATAACAGACCTAAAAAAGCCCCCTCTGATCTGCTTAAGGTTCACTCAGCCTTCCATCCTTCCCTGGTCGGAAAATGAGGACCCAAATTGTTGGGGGCAGCAGGCTGACTCTGTAAACTCTTAAGAGACGCTGTAAAGCACTGTGAAGAGTTATATAAGTCTAAATGCTATTGCTATTTTTCAATTTTTATTTCTATTTTATCATATAGTAACTTTTAAATTTAAAAAGTAAAGAAAAAGCCGCCACCCCTCTGATGACTCCCACATTCCTTTACTCCCCTTACCCCGACTATGATTGTGTTGCCTAGGCCAGGGGTCTCCAACCTGGGCCACTTTAAGCCTGGAGGACTTCAACTCCCAGAATTCCCCAGCTGGCCAGGTTGCCAAGGTTGGAGACCCCCGGCCTAGGGGACTCTCTCTCCTCCCCCATCGCTCGGGGACTTTGCTGAAGACATCGTAGTTTTTGGACTTTCGGGAAGGAAGAAGCTGTGTGTGTCCTCGTTTCTGGAACTCTCTTCAGGATGGTTATTACATTCGGTTTTTTTCTTCCCATAGATGGCGACCAATCTGCCCTGTTCAATCACCCTTCAGCCAGGAGATGATGACTGTGGAAAGGTGGGTGGCAGCTCTGTGTGTGGATTTCACTCTTCTACTCCGTAGAGGGGGGTGCCAGCCAAGCCGAGGGCCAGCCGTAGTGACAAGAGTGAATTCAGGGACCCCTGGGGGCCTCCTCAATCTTGGAAGCCCCAAGGCTTTCTTTCTCAGGCTGACTCACTCCCTAGCTGTAGCACCGGGCAAAGGCCAGGTGCTTTTTGAAAATACACCTTTGGGACAGCCATGACCTGAATGACTCAGAATCTCCGTAGATGTAATGCAGGAATCTCACCTGGGGATTAGCCCATCTGCCACTGCTTTTTATCTTCCTATGACTCAGTTTACATTACATCAATGGCAACCTGGAATAAATGCTCTACGACATTTCAAGACACTTCAAGCGGCTAAAATTCCTCTTTTAAACTTTCTCAATGATCGTTGTAAATAAAGGCACAACAAAGGCACTTCCTCAACGTGTAACCTCTGCTCTTGTGTCTCCCGCAGTCCTGTGGTGTGGATTTTGAGGTGAAGGCATTTTGTGCTCAAGACCCAGAAGAGAAAATCCATAAGAAGTAAAGCCTGCAATTTTTAACGTTTATTTACTATATGTCATTCATGAAACAGTTCCACGGTTAACCAGACCAAAAGATATTACTGTGTATTCAAACTTGCTTTATCTTGTTTCGTAGGCTGTTAAATGTTGGTGTCCTCTTCCATTCCGATTAGGTTGCAAATACTTCTCCGCTCTAGTTGTGAAAAGAGGCATGCCTTTGGTTGGCCAGTCTAGTAGATTTGAGATAAGTGGGTGGGGATAGTAGTCCCCGATGGTCACCCAATCGTTTGGATCTTTGTGGTCATGAATGACAGGCATGTAGGCTCCCTTTAGAGCGGTGTTGTTTGTTGTCCTTGTGTTTGGAGGGCGAAAAACTTGGGCTCAGATACTGATGAGTTGGAAGGGCAAATGATCCTGATTTAGATATCCACATCCAGATACTCCTTGACTCGGGATGGCTAACTAGTGCCCAGACATGGGATGCCGTCTCTTTGCTGGGTTTTGGGCTCCTGTCTTCAAGTTAACATTGCAGTCACAGGTTTGGTATGGGGAAGGGGGGGTATTGTAGCTGCCTCTTCCTCCCCCCAAAATATCTGCAAAGTCTGCATATTTTCCAGGCCTTGCTGACCCATCACGTTGAAAGTATCTCTTCCTACCTACAGCTTTATTCTCTCCTAAATTAGGGAGGGTCCCTCTTGGGATGCTTTCATTACTCTTCCTCCCTTGGACTTAAATTTCATTTATCAGACTGTTGTCTAAGCTGTGTCTCTCCCTCCTGTCTCCAAAAATCATTTCCACTTGGCCTTCACACTCCAATTCCAGTCTTCCCTATGGCTATTTTCTCCTTAATCTCCAGGTGGAAACATTTCTGGGAAGTGGGGTGACAGGTAAAGGCTACATGAAGTATTTCCAGCTTCTCTTTAGAGCCCAGGGGGTGGATGGAGGGTGGGAGATAGAGACGAAGAGAGAGAGGCACACACACACACACACACAGACAGAGACAGACAGACAGAGACAGACAGACAGACAGACAGACAGAGAGACAGACACACACAGAGACAGAGAGAGAGAGACAAAGAGAGAGACAGACACAGAGACAGACACACAGAGGGAGAGAGACACAGAGAGAGAGACAGAGGGAGAGAGAGAGGGAGAGAGAGAGAGAAAGAGACACACACAGAGAGAGACAGAGAAACAGGGGGAGAGAGACACAGAGACACACAGGGAGAGACAGAGAAAGACAGACAGTGAGACACAGAGAGACAGAGAGAGAAACAGAGGGTGAGAGAGAGACAGAGACAGAGAGACACAGCGAGAGAGAGAGTGAGAGACAGAGGGGGAGACAGAGAAAGAGACAGACACACACACAGAGAGACAGAGAGACAGAGGGAGAGAGAGACAGAGAGAAATAGAGACAGCAAGAGAGAGAGACAGAGGGAGAGACAGACAGAGAGACAGAGTGAGGCAGACACACACACAGAGAGACAGAGAGACAGAAAGAGAGAGACACACAGGGAGAGACAGAGAAAGACAGACAGTGAGAGACAGAGAGAGAAACAGAGGGTGAGAGAGACAGAGAGAGAGACAGAGGGAGAGACAGAGGGAGAGACAGAGGGAGAGATAGAGACAGACACACACACAAACAGAGACAGAGGGAGAGAGACACAGAGACACAGACAGAGAAAGACAGACAGTAAGAGACATAGAGAGAAACAGAGGGAGAGAGAGAGAGACACAGAGACACACACACACAGAGAGAGAGACAGAGAGACAGTGAGAGACAGAGAGACAGGGAGAGAGAGACAGAGACAGAGAGACAGAGGGAGAGACACACACAGACAGAGAGAAATACAGAGAGTGAGACAGACACACACACACACACACACAGACACAGAGAGAGACAGAGAGAGAGAGACAGTGAGAGACAGAGAGAGAGACAGAGACAGGGAGAGAGACAGAGAGAGAGACAGAGACAGAGGGAGAGACAGACAGACACACACACAGATAGAGAGACAGAGGGACAGAGACACAGTGAGAGACAGAGACAGTGAGAGACAGAGAGACAAACAGACAGACACACACACACACAGAGACAGACAGAGAGAGAGAGAGACAGAGACAGGGAGAGAGAAAGACACACAGAGAGAAACAGAGTGAGAGAAACACACAGAGAGAGACAGAGGGAGAGACACACACAGAGAGAGACACACAGACACACACAGAGAGACAGAGAGACACACGAAGAGAGACAGAGAGACAGAGACACAGAGAGAAGAGAGAGAGAGAGACAAAGAGAGACAGAGATACACACACAGAGGGAGAGAGAGACAGAGAGAGACAGAGGGAGAGAGAGACAGAGAGAGAGACAGAGGGAGAGATACACACACAGACACACAGGCACACACACAGACCCCCCCGGGTTCCCTCTCCTGCCTCTCATTGGGGCTTTGGAGGGCTCAACCTCCGTTTCCTCTGTTTCCAGGAACTCAGTGCGGCTGGTGATCCGGAAGGTGCAGTTCGCTCCCACCCTCACGAGCCCCTCGCCCAAAACTCAAATAACCAGGCAGTTCATGATGTCGGACAAGCCCCTGCACCTTGAGGCGTCCATGGACAAAGAGGTCAGTGTCGCTGCCACCTCTTCTCCGTTGATTTTGGGCAGATGGTCTCTGTCCTTGAAAAGGGCCAACTGGCCAACTCAATTCAACAGTTCAGTTTTATGATTTCAGATGATTTCAAAACTGTTTTAATTTTAGTTATTCACATTTCATTTTATCCCTCCTTTGGCATCCTTTCTTTAATGATTATGTCCCACCATTTCTTCAATATTAGAGTAATTCTTGTTCCATGGCAAATTGTCCCACAGCAAATTGTCCATGGCGAGTTGGCCGTGGCGAGTTGTCCTGCCTAGATCCTCTGTCCTGGCCCTCTGTCCTGCTTTCAGACAGGTTCAGTTTCTGTCCTTGAAGCTCTGTTTGGTAATCCGAATTCTTGGCTCCTGGTTCATTGAAACTGCAGGGCCTTCTAGAATACGTGCCCTTTTCACAGGTGCTACTTCGTCATCAACTTTTTCTGATTTCACCACGTTTATTGCCTTCCCAAGACTGGATGTCTTCTAATCGTAGTTCGATCGGTGTGCAGTGTAGCATCAAAAGATTAGAAGGGAAAAAGGAGAGAGGGCAGAGCTTAGGGGTGCCTCCTCTCCACCATAACAGGATGCCTAATTTCTACCTGATTTTAGTAACCTATTGTCATTTCAGATTTATTACCATGGGGACCCAATTGGAGTGAATGTGAACATAAACAATACCACCAACAAGATTGTAAAGAAAATTAAAATATCAGGTAAGGCACAAATTAAACAAGCCATCGAAGCAGCCCATTCATGGTGGAATCAGCCTTTGCCCATTTGGGCCTTCAGTCCACCTTCTTCTTTTAACCTTTTGCGTCGCCCAGTAATTCTTCATCTGAACTGGTCACCAGATGAAGGTTGGAAACTCTGCCTTATGATGTTCAGTGGCTTTAACAGTCATGCCTTGGGGGCGGTGTGTGTGTGTGTGTATAGGTGTAGGAGAGCCAAAGAGTTTGTAGCCTTTGTGGTGACCCTAAGCTTATCCCAAGTAAATTCCGGCCAAAGATATTCAGGCAGTCATAGTTTAGACAATATGATCAGGTCACTTCCTATTATACAGCATGCAGAGCACGTGAATGTGGTTCTGGAAAAAGCATCCGTGGATCTTTCACTAATCTTGTAATCTTCCACCAACAACCACCCTTTTGAGGTGTTTTTCTTTGCCAAGTACATACATTGTAAGCTCACGCTTAAATTGCATATTCAAAACGGATCTTTTTCTAAGGAGACATTCACCAAACAGTCACCATTCTCATTCATTGTTGGTTATCTGAATGGCTAAATCCGGTTTTTTGACCCATGATTCACTGCTTACATTCCACCAACTAGAAGATTCATGTAGTGTACTTACAGAATAGCAGAGTTGGAAGGAACCCGGGAGATCTTCTAGTCCACCCTCCCACTCATATTGACACACTCAAAATATGTGGGTGCTCCATCACTGGAGGGTTTTAAGAAGAGATTGGACAGCCATTTGTCCAGAAAGGTATAGGACCATGATGATGAACCTATGGCACGCATGCCACAAGCGGCACGCAGAGCCAGTTGTGTGGGCACGCGAGCCCCAGCCAAACTTTCATGGACTGCGCATGCGCGTGCCTCCCAGATGATTTTGGCCTGTTTGAAGCCCCTTTTGGCCTCCCAGAGGCTCAAGGGGAGCCTCTGCAGCCTTTGGAGACTGAAAAACAGGCACGTTTTGTCACTTCCTATATTTCTGGAAATACCAGAAGTGACGAAACGGGCCCATTTTTCAGCTTCCAAAGGCTGCAGAGGCTTCCCTCGAGCCTCTGGGAGGCCAAAAAAGACCTCAAAGAGGCCAAAATCAGCTGGGAGGCATGCGGATGTGCAGTGCTGGAAATGGGGTGGCGGGAGGGGGATCGTGTGTGCATGCTCAGGGATCGTGCCCCCCCCACGCGCATTGCCTTCTGGGTGTTGGCATGTGAGCGTGCTCGTGCAAATACACAATTTTTTGGCACAGGAGCCCAAAAACGTTAGCCACCACTGGTATAGGATCTTCTGTCTGAGCAAGAGATTGGACTACAAGACCTCCAAGGTCCCTCTCCATTCTATTATTTTGTTATTCTGAAATGTTAAACGATTAGGGACATAGTTCCACCTGCATGATTGATAAACTTGTGATACCTGCATAAAATCCCCCGCTCCCTACAACCTTAGGGGTTTACTCCTGTGTCTCCCTTTTTCTCTCCAGTTGATCAGCTCACAGATGTGGTTCTCTATTCCCTCGATAATTATGTGAAGACGGTCTGCTCAGAGGAATTTGTGTAAGTGGCCTGTCTTTGGCAGGTGGGAGTCGAGGAGAAGAGAGGGCGGTGGGCCAGCCTCGGTAGAATGTTCTCTTGGGGCAGCGAAGGAGCCTTGGAGCTCTGGCAACCCTGAAGAGAATTCCAGAAATGAGGACACACACAGCTTCTCCCTTCCCAAAAGTCCCAAAAGTACAATGTCTTCAGCAAAGTCTCCGAGCAATGGGGGAGGAGAGAGAGTCCCCTAGGCCGGGGGTCTCCAACCTTGGCAACCTGGCCAGCTGGGGAATTCTGGGAGTTGAAGTCCTCCAGGCTTAAAGTTGCTCAGGTTGGAGACCCCTGGCCTAGGCAACACAATCATAGTCGGGGTAAGGGGAGTAAAAGATTGTGGGAGTCATTGGAGGGGTGGCGGTTTTTTTTATTTTTTAAATTAAAAGTTACTATATGATAAAATAGAAATAAAAATTGAAAAATAGCAATAGCATTTAGACTTATATAGCTCTTCACAGTGCTTTACAGCGTCTCTAAGCAGTTTACAGGGTTTGCTGGCTGGGGAATTCAAGTCCTCCCGGATTAAAGTTGCCCAGGTTGGAGACCCCTGGACTAGTCCAACCTTCTGCGCAAATTGACACCCTCAAAAGAAGCAGATCGTCTATTTGTCTTCTGCTTTGCCCTGAAACATGCTACACGCGTGTTTGATTCGTGTTTGAAAAGGAGAGCGTGGGTTCTTTTAGACAGTTTTGAAGATGGAATCTGTACAGTTGCGTGTCACGTGGAGATACGAAAGCCCGTGACCAGGGAAAAGGTCACTCCTGAATTGAGGAGTGAAAAAATGGAGGAAGCAGCTGTTTTTGGTGATCTGATCGTTCAGAAGCTAAAGCAGGGGATCCTGAAATGGTTGGGTTTGGATGCGTTGGGGGATAATCCCAGTGAATTCAGGGAAGTCTCATGAAATTGTCTGTCTTGATGCACCGGAGGGGACCTGTCCCTTTCGCCTTTTCCAGTGCATACGCACACAGTAATGCTCCTCCTTTGCATGCACAAGGTGCCCACAGAATGGGAGTGCAGGCCCGTAAATCAGATATCCCTTGATTAAGGTCTGAATATAACCTCCTGCCCAAGCAGGGGGTTGGTCTAGGAGACCTCCAAGGTCCCTTCCAACTCTGATATTCTAACATATTTATAACTTGCTTTGTCTATTTCTCTTCTGGGGAAAAAGAGATTTTCTCCAACCGGTGCCAAGCTGGAGTTTTTGCAAGCCTCGGCCGAGCCCACCAGCTTCTTGTCCACTGATCTTGTCTTGCCTTCCCTGTAGGGAGAACGTGGCTGCCAACTCCACTTTCTCCAAAACGTTCACGGTGACTCCCTTGCTGAGCAACAATCGTGAGAAACGTGGTTTGGCTCTGGACGGCAAGCTCAAACACGAGGACACCAACCTGGCTTCCACCACCATGTAAGAGGAAGAAGCCCCTCCTCCCTCCCTCCCCCCTCCCCCCCTCCCTCCCTCTGGCTCTTTTGCTCCTCAGCTCTTCCAACGTCTCCCCTTCTTCCTTCCTAGCCTGAGGCCTGGGATGGACAAAGAAGTTCTGGGCATCCTGGTTTCCTACAAAGTGAAAGTCACCTTGGTGGTATCGAGAGGAGGGTAAGTCTTTTCCCCCAGACGGAGAGCATGGAAAAGCCCCCTTTGGATTCTGCCCCAGGGCCTCTTTCTCCCTCTGTCCCCGCTCCCCACACTTTCCCTTGGGGAACTCAGCTCCAGGCTGTCAGGATTCCGGCAGTTACCCCCATTTAAATCACGAGTCTTGAGCCAAACTTCCAAAACTTCAAAAGGATTTATTGGGAGTTAACGTGCCGGCACTGCCTGGTTGTAGTCAATTCTGAGGCACATCATTCACTGTCACCCTTGACCCTGGTTTCCCCCCCACCCCACATCCCCTGGACGTATCGTAATTCATATTCTCCAATGGGACACGTCCATAGCCCAGAGTCATCAATCAGGCTCTCCAGTTTGAATTTTGCGTGGCAGAAACTTTGGTCACCTGGTTACTATCTTTGAAAACATTTGTGGAATGCAGTTTCTGTTTGCAAGCTGCTGCACTGCTGCCCCCTCCCTTTCTGATGGCAACTCTAAAAAGACCCTAGAAATATTTTGACACAGGTAGCATTGGGGCATTGGTGGGTGCTGGGGGGGTGGGGGAGGGAGTTTCCATGGCTTTGAGTGGCAATCTGCCCAGAGCCTTAGGCCACTGCCTTGTCTTCCTTTGCTCGGTTCCTGGGAGGTTCTTGCCTGGTATTTTGAGTCTGCTTCATTCATACGACCCGCTAGGTCAAGTACAGGAAGTCCTCAACTTGCAACCCTTCCTTTAGGGACCATTTCGAAGTTACAACAGCACTGAAAAAAGTGACCAATTATCGTGTTTTCACACTTATGACCGTTGCAACATCCCCATGGTCACATGATCAGAATTCAGACGCTTGTCAACGGACACATATTTACGATGGTTGCAATGTCCCGGGGGCGTCACCTGATCCCCTTTGGCGACCTTCTAACTAGCAACCTCAATGGGGGGAGGCCAGATTCACTTAACAACTGGGTTACTAACTTTAATAGCTGCAATGATTCACTTAACAACGGTGGCCAGAAAGATGGAAAATGGGGTCAAATTCATGTAACAATTGTCCCACTCAGCCACAGAAAGTTTGCGCTCAATTGTGGTCGTAAGTTGAGGACTTCCTGTACACATATGGGCAGCCTTTGGTTTTAAACATTATGACAACTGATCTATATTAACAACGTGATATTGACATTAAATTAAAGGAGAAAAACTCGGGGAAAATAATCTCGAATTGCTCAAGAGCCCTTCTCCTCCCTGTCTATTTGCTCAAGACCAGCAAACCCTCATTCAAATATTCATCCGCAGTCTTGAGCTGCAAAGATCTTCCAGGATTGTATGGTGGTTATTCTCTCTCCATCATTCTTGGTCAGTTTGAAGCCCAGCTAGCTTCAGTTGATCTTTAAACAATGACACTCGGTCAGCCTTTCTTAGGACTCAGGTGGGAGACCCACAGGACATTCCAGGGGGATAGACTAGATGGGCAAAATTCCCTGAAAAAGACAGAAGTAAATTGGCTTGTATGTTATTAACCCACCACCCAAAGCAGGTCAGAAAGTGATCAAGCAAACACACGAATGACTTCATTCCTCCTTTGTGTCTAAATTGGACAGAAATTGGAGATTGGAGGCTGAACCCCAGAAATTTACTGGCAAAAAATTAGCACCGGAGAGTTGCTGTTCTGAGAGGCAATTTGGTTTAGGGGTGAAGGTGCCAGGCTAGAAACCAGGAGATGGGGAGTTCTAATCCCACCTTAGTCATGAAAGCCTGCTGGGTGACTTTGGGCCAATCACTCTCTCAGCCCAGCCCACCTCACAGGGTTGTTGTGGGGGAAATAGGAGAAGGAAGGAGTATTGGGGATGTTCATTGCCTTGAGTGGTTTATAAGAATAATACAGGCAGAAAAGAAATAAATAACAACATAAATATATGAATAAAATATCTCCCCTTTCATATATGTGAAGTGCTCTTTGTGTATTCCATGTTGAGCCTTTCTTCTTTTCACAGCATCCTGGGAGATCTCACATCAAGGTAAGTACGCAGTTATTGATCAGCAAATCAGTTTATTCCCGGTTGTTTTGAAAGATGCCTGCCTTAAGCTTTGTGGGCTGTGCTCTTGAGTGTGTGCTGCCACGCGGCGATACCTTTGAGGTTGGTGGCAGGGTGGGATTCAAATGTTTAACAACCGGTTCTGTGGGTGTGGCTTGGTGGGTGTGGCTTGGTGGTCATGTTATTGGCTGGGCGTGGCCAACTCAATATCAATCACATCGAGGCACGCATCTCCTCGCCTGGCCTCTCGTGACTATGGGGGTGCTGCAACAGTCGTAAGTGTGAAAAATGGTCATAAGTCATTTTTTTCAATGGTCACTCCACACAAGCAAAGTACCAGCAAAAGAGGGGAAAAAACTCCAGAGAAGTTCCTGAGACAGGAAGTCTAGTCCTGCCAAGAATGTAATAAGGGTTAACGGAGAGGCAGTTTCTGTAAGCAACACCAGAATGTTTCCTTCCTGCCTTCCTTACAGGATTAGGCCAGTAATTTCTTCTAACAACCGGTTCTCTGAACTGCTTAGAATGTTAACAACCGGTTCTAGAGAATAGGTGAGAACTGGAAGAATCCCACACCTGCTTGGTGGGTTATTGGAATGCCAGTAAGCTGGCTTTCAGGGTAGTCCCTAGATTAGTGATTGTGCTTGCATAGAAGAGTGTGAACAATTTGGGCTGTAATTCCTGGTCAGAATGTACCAAAATGTGCCATTCCTGCCCTCACCATTAGCAGGGAATACCCCCCATGGCATAGAGCAGTGGTGGCTAACCTTTTTCAGCTCCCGTGCCGATAATTATGCTCGTGCTTGTGTGCCAGCATCCAGAAGGCAATGCATGCTGCCCCCCCATGCCCCTTGTGCATGCACACGTGATTCCCCCAGCCACATGCCATGTGCATGCACTATTTATTCCCCCCATGTGCACTGCATTTCTCTCTGCATGCACGCGTGGCCCCCACACGCCATGCATCTGTGCATGTGTATGCGATCCCCCCATGCGCCGCACATCTGTGCATGTGAACCCCGCTGTGAATCTCTGCATATGCACGTGCGTCTCCTGCATGCCAGATATCCGACAATCAGCTGTCGGGCAGCACAGTGGGGCTCTTCCGGGCAAGCTCTCGCGTGCTGGCAGAAGTGGCTCTGCGTGCCATTTCTGGCACTCATGCCATAGGTTTGCCAACAAGGGCATAGAGGCAGAGTGAGGAGGTTGGGGAGGAACCTGGGCCAGCCGTGGAGTCTGGGGAAGGCTCTGATGAGTGCCCTGCATCGGAAGCAAAGATGGGGCCAGGGCTGTCTGACAGTTATCATCTGCCTTCGGAGTCAGAGATCAGTTGGGCAGAAGAACAGCTGGAGCCTGTTCCCAATGTGCACATGCGCAGAGCTGCCAGAAGGGAACAATGAAGGAGCAAGGGAGTAAAGGCAGACTTGGACAGTGAGGAGGTTGGGGAGGAACATGGGCCAGTCCTGGAGTCTGGGGAAGGCTCGGATGAGGGCTCTGCGTCAGAGGCAGAGATGGGGCCAGGGCCGTCTGACGGTTATCAGCTGCCTTTGGAGTCAGACATCCGTGAGGCAGAACAACATGTGTATTTTTGTTGTATATTCCATTGATTTTTTTAAAAAACCACCCTTTATTTATTATTGGGTTTCTTTTCGTTCTGCTGCTTATGGCCCAGGGTCATAATTTCAGTCAGTTAACAAATGCCTACATAAAACAAATGAACGTGTCAAAACTTAAATGAATCCTGCATTAAAGAAAATTTTCTGCCTCCTTTGGACAAATTGATGTGTTTTGTTTTTCAGTGATGTCTCTGTTGAGATGCCGGTTATTCTGATGCACCCTAAGCCCCCCGAAAGTAAGTGCTGTCTAGGAAGCGCCCCTGCCTCACTGTCTCAAGACATTTTCAAGGCTCTGGGAAATGCTCCAGACCCCCAGACTGGAATCAGCCGCATGCCCCCACCCCTCCTTCCGTGCTGGGCAAAATCCAGGGGCCACTGATGGAGGAAGGGGGGGTTGAGAGGGGCCTGTCTTCAGGAGCACCCCGTCTCCCCAAAGGGCCCAAGGCAAGGCAGCAAATGTCTGCCTTTGGGGAGGATTTCATGCTGCTCTTAGAAATGGACATTGGAAGGAGGAGGTTTATAGCAGGGGTCGCCAGCCTTTTGGACCAAACTCATAATTTTAAATCCCGCGGACTACCAATATGAATTTTGACTGACAGTGGCTTGCTGACGGTGGGAGAGAGAGAGAGAGAGAGAGAGAGAGATCTGATCTAACCTCGGAAGGCTGGCTGTGATGTTCTCTCTGTCCCCCCAACTCCAAGGCAGCCACATTCCTAACCTGCTTTTCAGCTCCATTCTCGGGGGTGGGGGGTGGGGAGAGAGAGAGATGGCGTTCTGCGATCCAAATTAAGAACGATCGGTCAGTAGGAATACGGGGTGGGGGATTTTCCTGCAGACATTTTTTGGGGGGATTTTCCCAGGGTCTCTGTCTGCAGTTGCCCAAGTTGAGACATGCTGGTCTAAAGCAGCGATTCTCAACCTTAGCAAGTTTTTTTTCATTTATGAAAATGAAAAAAATAAAATAAATGAGGTTCTTTCCCCATGCCTGGCCTTTCCACCGCTGGACCCTCCCTCATCTACTGTGCAGCCCCCTCTCAGTCGACTCTTCCCCCCCCCCACCCCCTACCAGTTTTTGATCATTTTGGTGCCGTGGGAGAGAACCTGACCACATATTTAAATGGCACCACTGATGCTCCAGAGTGGAGTGGTTCCGATACCAGCACCCTAGGATAAACAATAACAGCCCCCCATCAACCAACCCTCCACCGACAAGAGCTGTTTTGGGAGGGGCTAATCCCATCAGGCTGCACCAGGCTGAAGGTTGACTAGAGTTTTCAGTACCTGTAAGGCTGCAGGCCCCCATTGGCCCCCTGAATGATCCAACTGCCCAGCATTTCAAAAATGTCCAGAGAAGTTGGACCTGCCTGCTTGGTTACTGTGTGTGTGTGTGCGTGTGTGCGTGTGTGTTGCACATAGCCAGCCAATAGGTATAGGTGGGCAGGGATTTTTTCTTGGATAACGTTGTCATGATTAATGTGACTAAATAGCATCTGCGTTTCTCTTCCGTCTTCTGCCTCTTCCTGACTGACAGCAATATCCAGGTAAGAAAAGAGGGCTGCACACTAGAATTGGCAGCGTGTCATTATGGATAATTCATTCTCCAAAATAAATTTAGCTCTGACAAAAACTCACCGTTGTTAAGAATTGGGGATTCTTCTGATTACCCCAAAATGTACTTTTATGCAATTTTGCAGAATTTCAACTTCTATGAAAAGTTAATTCATTGGGAAGCTTAAACAGTGCCGTGTTTCACTGTAGAAGGAAAATGTGGCAATCTTCTTGTACATTTTTTTTTCCAGCTAGTTTTTAGATCAGAGTTTCTCAACCTTGGGAACTTGAAGGTGGGTGAACGTGAATCCCCAGAATTCCCCATTGTTGGCTGGGGATCAAGTTGCCAAAGCTGAGAAACATTTCTTTAGAAAAACCCAAACCCCTAAATCATATTTATACATTCCTATATTTTGAACGAGTATCTGAAACTGCTGGGTTTTGAACTGGTTTCCTCTTCCATCCCTTGTGGTGGTCCCATATCATCATCTGCCTGGTGGGATTGGCCTGTTGTGTCCAGCCTCATTCCTCCCTCCCTGTTCTGACCCAAACCTTGTTCCAAGGAAACAAACACTTAACAGAGGTAACAGCAAAACCTTTTATTGATTCTTTACGAATTCCGTTCCTTCACGGTTGAAAGGCTGTTCCAAACTAATTGTCTCTGATAAGAACGAGCCTTGCTAAGGTTGTGCAAGGCTGCCAAGAACGCTAGATAAAGTTGCCAAGAAATATTTCAAACACAGAGTCTCCAAACACAAACTAAGAGAGTCCAAACTTCCACAAGGCTTGAAGCAACTTCTTTGCTTCCTGCAAAGAATGTCAGTCTCTCAGGCTGGCTTTCATCTTCTCAGGGAGGGGCCATTACCTTGCAGCCTTACTCCCGAGTTGCCCGTGCTGCTGCAGCTGCTCTTTCCTTCAAGCAGCCCTCCGTGCATGCGCCCTGCGCACAGGCTCCTCAGGGGCCTCTTCATCGCTGCTGCCAGCCTCCACCATCTCCGAAGGCAGCACTCCACTCCCTGATGGTCCTGGCCCCACCCCTGCCTCACACGCAGGCCCCCCTCACCTGAGTCCTTGCTCTCCGATACCTCAGCCATCCACACCTGCTGCTGGCGAACCACAATGCTCCCCCCCGCCCATCTGGGAGAACAGACTTCCACTAGCAGAACCCAAAGACCTCCCACCCCTCAGACCCCAAGAACCAGGGTCTTTGGGGAGGGCACCCCAAAGCTCTGAGAGCTGGACCTTTCAGCTCTGCTTCCTTCCAGTCTCCTCAGTCTTTGCACCGGAGCTGGAGCTCTGGGCTCAGCAAATAGGTGGGCCTGGCTGCGCATGGGTACAGGCAGAAGTACTAGTCTGCCCTGCCCTGGGCAGAAGGGTTCAGGAGGGAAGGAGGGCTTGAACGCAAGACCCGAGGCTGATTCTATCACAGCTCGGACTCTCATTTTGAAACCTGCCTTTCTTTTTTCCTGCGGTTTCCAGCGATGATATTTTGGTCGAGGACTTCGCCCGCCAGAAACTCGCAGGAGGAGGGGAAAGTGACGAAGAGCAGGCGGAGGAAGGAGGAAAAAGCTAATGCTCAGCTGTCTTCAGTAGGGGCCACTCAAGAGTTTCAAAGCGGAGATTATTTAGGGCATTTTCATGAGTTCCGTGCATTTTACCTTAATGTTTCAGTATCGTGTTTGTAATGTGATAATTCCTCGTGAGCCTGTTTCCCCCCGCTGTGTTCAATGCGCTTTGCAAAAGACTTGCTGTACTCCGAAGCTTCCCCCGCAGCCTGGAAGCATGAAGGGGGCAGCCATCCAGGCACCAAGATGGCTCCTCCGCCCCTTCATCTTGCCTGCTTCCTTTCCCCAAGCCCAGCCTTCCAACCGCTGGACCCCTCCTCATCCAATAAACAGCCCCCCTCAATCCACTCCCCCCCGTGGATTCTGATCATTTTAGTGCAGTTGGAGCAGACCTGACAACCCTTTCCTAAGGATTATTGGCATTATTGGAAAAAAAATCTGGTTATCCTGTGATTGTGTGAATAAATGTTATTCTATCAAAATGCTTGGCTGGACATGTGTTTATGTTTAAACTCAGATACTGATGACTGAATCATAACCTCTGCTGGAAGTTGGCTGCAAGCTCTCTCTACCCTGGCGTTTGAAATTCCCTCCTGTCAGGTTGTGGTTATGCCCCAGTGTTTCTTGATTTTTTGCTTAATACTGAAAATACTGCCTTCTTGAACCGGGTCCTCAACCTTGGCCACTTTAAGACTTTATTTATTTATTTTATTTGGTTTGTCAATTGCTTACAAGATAATAGGTGTAAGTAAAAACTTAGATATGAATACATGGATACATATAAAAAAAATAAAAGAAACAATAGGACAGGGATGGTAGGCACGTTGGTGCACTTATGCACTCCCCCTACAGACACCTCTTAGGAAAGGGGTGAGGTCAATAGTAGACAGTCTAAGGTTAAAGTTTGTGGGGTTTGGGGAAGAAACCACAGAGTCAGGTAGAGTATTCCAGACATTGACCCCTCTGTTGCTGAAGTCGTATTTCCTGCAATCAAGTTTGGTGTGATTAACCTTGAGTTTGTATCTGTTGTTTGATCTTGTATTGTTATGGTTGAAGCTGAAGTATTCGTTGACAGGTAGGACATTGCAATGTATGATTTTATATACCATACTTAGATCGGACCGAAAGCGGCGTAGTTCTAGATTTTCTAGGTCTAGAATTTCAAGTCTGGTGGCATAAGGTCTTCTGCAACGAGTAGAGGAGCGGAGAACTCTTCTTGTGAAATATTTCTGGACTTTCTCAACTGTGTTAATATCAGATACGTAATGTGGGTTCCAGACTGATGAGCTGTATTCAAGTATTGGTCTAGCAAATGTTTTGTATGCTCTAGTTAGTACTGTGATATTCCCAGAGAAAAAGTTACATAAGATTAGATTAACAACTCTTAATGTCTTTTTGGCTATGTAGTTACAGTGGGCTCTAGCACTTAGATCATTAGAAATTAGTACTCCAAGATCCTTGACAGAGTTTGTATCATCAACAAGGTCTTGACTATTCAGCTTGTATTTTATTTTCTGATTTTTTTTGTTGCCAGTATGTAAGACAGAGCATTTATTTGTTGAGATTTGAAGTTGCCATTTGCTTGACCATTCTGATACATAGTCAAGGTCTTTTTGAAGGGTAGCAGTATTGTCTGTGGTGTTGAATAGCTTTACATCATCAGCAAAGAGAATGCAGTTGCTCTTAATATGATCACAGAGGTCACTTATGTGGAGTATGAAGAGAGTTGGTCCCAGAACACTGCCTTGGGGGATACCACTATTGACAGGTACAGAATTTGATAGGACGCTCCCAATTTTGACCATTTGTTGTCTGTTTGACAGGAATGCTTCTATCCAGTTATGCAGGTGTCCAGAGATACCATAAGACTGTAGTTTTAGGAGTAGTTTGTTGTATACCACTGAATCAGAGGCTTTAGAGAAGTCTGTGTAGATTGCATCTATTGCTTTGCCCTGATCGAGTTGTGTAGTCCATGTGTTTTTGCAGTGTAAGAGTTGCAGATTACAGGATAGTTTTTTCCTAAAACCAAATTGTTTATTAGAGGGTAAGTTGTTTGTCTCTAAGTGGAGGATGATGGATTGGTTAATAATTGATTCTGTGACTTTACAGGTGACGCAGCATAAAGAGATTGGTCTGTAATTTTCAACTAGGCTGGGGTCTCCCTTTTTGAAAATGGGGATGACCATGGCTTGTGACCATAGTTTTGGCAAGCAGCTGGTCCTGAAGGATTTTTCAAAGATTATGCTTAGAGGTTTGGCTATGGCAGTGGATAGCTTTTTTAAGAAGTAGGCACATATTCCATCTGGTCCAATAGATAGAGATGGTTTTAGATTGTGCAGTGCTTTGTCAACAGTGTTTTCTGTAAAATCGATATGTATTAGATCATTGTAGTTGTCTGTGGTTCGACTAGGAAATACTGGGCATGATCCATTGCTGTTTACAAATACTGAGCCAAAGAATGTGTGAAAGAGGTTGACTTTAATAGTGTCATCATTGAAGTCTTTACCATTAGGTCCTTTCAGGGGAGGGATGGACCTTGAGTCTTTTAGTTTGTTGTTTACAAAATTGTAGAAAGCACAGGTGGAATTGGTGCGTAGAAGGTTTTCCTCTTGTTTAATGTGATAATTGGTGAATTCAGTCTTTATCTGGTGGCATAAATTTTTGTATCGGCTTTTGAAGTTGGCAACATGACCAGATTTGTTTTTCAACCAAAGTGATTTCTTTTTGGATTGAAGCTTCCTTATTGTTATGGGTAATCTGTTTTTTCTGGTTTTGGTACATATAGTCTGATGACTCTTTTGACTTCAAGTAAAAACATGTTGTAATGGTCTTCAACAGTATTGCATCCAGTGAATAGAAATTGCCAATCAAGGGAAGAGAGATAGTTGATTGTAAGATCATAGTTGCCTTTTTTGAAGTTATAATTGGGGATTCTGTTGTTGTGATGATTTTTGTGTGGACGTATGTTGAAACAAAAGTCAATCATGCTGTGGTCACTGTTGGAAAAGGGTTCTTTAATTTAATTTAATTTAATTTAATGAGTTCCTAGCGAGCTTTGCTTTGCTGAACTTTGCTGGCTGAGGAATTCTGGGAGTTGAAGTCCACAAGTCTTACAGTGGCCAAGGTTCCAGACCCCAGTTCTAGAACATTATTCTCAGTGGTGGGATTCAAATATTGTTGCCATCGGTTCAGTGGGCGTGGCTTGGTGCACACTTTGCACAGGTGCAGAGGCCTTCTAACTCGCCTCCTGCAAACCTGCACGATTCTGGTTGCTTCAGCAGCTGCCACGTGGCGCTATTCTGTGGCGCGCAAAGCAGCTGCGCTTCAAATTCAGTGGATCAAGGTGAGTATGGGAGCCTGGCCGGCAGGTGGGCCCAACAGCAGAGCGGTGGAGAGAACCGGTTCGGTCTCTGCTGCTCATTGCTGCTACCAGCTCTACAGAACCGGGCAGAACCGGGTCGACTATCACCACTGATTATTCTCATCCCATTTTCCCTTCTATCCTTCCAGGCTGCACATAGCCAGTCCTTCTAATCTCTCTGATATGTTTTGTTCCTCAGACTTTGCACCATTTTTTCCCCATCTCTGGACTCAACTCAGTCTTATCAATACCTTAAAAAAAATATTTAAAAAGATCCCTCTCACAGTTACTGCTGTTGAGCCAGGTGCCACCCATTCTGTGCCTATGCATCTAGTTTTTTTTCCCCTTTAAGTAAAACCTTACTTTTCTCACTGCTGAATTTCATTTTGTTGGATAAGGCCCTGTCTTCAAGGTCCTTCTGGATCTTGAAACTATCTTCTAAAGTGTTGGCTATTCCTGCCAGCTTGGTGTGTCTGCAGATTTGAAGAGTTATCCTCATTTATTCCTTCATTCTAGATCATTTATGGGGGAAAAATAATCCTTAGAGATAGACTGGTAGACTAAATCCAACCCAGGCCAAGCCAGCCTCCCTGCTGGACCTAAGCAATCCATTTCAAATTGTGGGTGCTCTGGGGTTTTTAAAGAAGAGATTGAACAACCATTTGTCTGGAATGGTATAGGGTCTCTTATTTAAGCAGTGGGTTGGACTAGAAGACCTCCAAGGTCCCTTCCAAGTCTGTTATTCTGCTATTCTGTATTGCATTCTGTATTCTGATCTGATTTTCCAACGAGTCCTCCAGGATTAGGAGTGAAAGCAAGAGGGGCAATGCAACCCAAGCCCACGGTCTCTGTCCATGCACAAAGGGCTGGGTTTCAGCTCTGCAGCTATGCCTCCCTCCCACCCACCCCTCCCTGGGACATACTTGCCCAGAAGGTAATTTATAAGATGTTTTTGACCCAACTGGGGCCTGAATCCCTTCATTCTATTCCTCACAACTGCTTAATTGAACATTTTCTCTTGCTGGAGAGGATTGAACACAAAAGTCGAGTCGCTTTTCCTTTATTTAGAAGCTGGTGAACATTTTGATACTGAAAACTGGCTACCTGGTTTATGGATTCTTTTTCAAAAGAAACTTACTTTATTGATTCAAAAAGTCCTGAAAGAATTAAAATGTCTCGAAAATATTGGAAAAATAGTTTTCACAAATACTCCCAAACAAGATTTTCTGCAAGTTTACAGAAAACATTTGGAAAAAAAGGAGTCATTTTGCAATACTGTTTCAATTCCACATCCATGCACACTTTAAAAAACAACACACCAATTTAATTTATTGCAGCCAAAGACCAGTACAGGTAATAAAAAAAAAGCACACAGAATTTAAGACAGACTTAATTTGTAAAGCAACCTAACTAACATCTATAATTGAGATATAGCCTATATTAAATTATAACTTAAACACTAAAATTATATTAAATGTACTAACATCTAAAATCACAATGAAGTATTTAAAACTATTAATATCAACAAAGTAATAAGTTTGCCATTGGCCACTAATGGGAGCCTGGAGGATTCTCCCTCACCCCTTAAACTCTGGTGGGAGGCTGAGAATCATCCCCCACTTGTCTCAAAAAACCCCCCTCAAGTTTTATTTATTTATTTTTGCTTCAAAAGGCAACTGGATTGTTTTTTTCCTTGAGGAAGAAGGAAAAAAAACATTTAACCTCATTCAAGAAGCTTCATCAGTTCTGACGGTGGAGGGACGGAAAGATAGGTACTGGTATGTATACATACCTATGGGTAGATATAGTACCCAGCCTTCCATTACCCTGTCATTAGAAGCGATGAAGCTTCTTGGACGAGAAGTGAAACGTTGTCTTCTTCCACAAAGGGAAAAAAAAGTCTGCTTGCCTTTTGAAGAAAAAAGCACCTTCCAGACAACTGGATGACTGAGAAAATCTCCATAGGGAGCCCGTGGTGGGATTCCAACCTTTTTACCACCGTTTTTGAGGGCGTGGCTTGGCTTGGTGGATGTGGCAGGGGAAGGATACTGCAAAATGATCCTATGCCCTCCCCACCACACTAACCTACTTTCCAGCCCCCTTCTCCTGTGCAGGGCAACCAAAGAAGACCCAGCTGATCAGCTGGGACTCGATGGGAGGCGGAGAATAGAGGAGGTTGGCGGGGCCAGTCAGAGGTGGGATTGGCCGGTTCTCTGAATGACTCAAAATGTCGCACATCTGTTACTTTCAATCCTCAAGGAGGCCCCTAGGTTTCCTAAGGATGGGGAGGAGGAGGAGGAGGAAGAAAAGGAGGGGGAAGATCGAAGAATGGCAACAGGTGACTCTCTGGAATTTCATCAACCAGCAGCCGCTGAATACAAGCAGGGGAATAATAAAAAAAAGGAAGTGCAAGAGAATGGGACACTGGTCTCTTTTTGGTGACGGTAAATCCTTCTGGGAGTTGAATGATGGCTTCCTTTTTGTGATCTCCTTTGTTGGATTCTTTTTTCCTATTTCCTATTTTGTTTATTACTGCCCTACAAACGTCTGTAACCCTCCAACAACATTGGTTGGTTGCACTTAATGTGCTAATTTGGCATTAACCACAAGAGGGAGCAAGAGACTCACTTTTAGTTCTCAGCCCACTAAGTTATAAGTGGAATATATAATAAGATCCTGCTACTTTTTTATAGAGGCTTTGCTTTTACACGTTCTTCGACACTCATACATGCGCGCACACATGACTCTGTTCTAATTCCTGTGGAGATACAAACAAACTAAAAATATTTTTCCGTACGAGGAAAAGCAAAATCACGAGGAAAGGTCTAATAATAAACATTGTTACATGTCTATGGAGATTCTCAATCATCCAGGCCAGGGTTGTCCCTAAGGTGCTTTTCAAAAGGCAGATGGACTCCAGCTCTTCTGCTTGTAGCACGTTAGGTGACACAACTCACCTCAGCCCAGACCACATATGTGCCATGCTGGACTTCTGCCTGACTGCTACCTATTTTAGAATATTTTAGAATAGAATAGAATAAACAGAGTTGGAAGGGACCTTGGAGGTCTTCTAGTCCACCCCCTGCTCAAGCAGGAGACCCTACACCATTCCAGACAAGTGACTGTCCAATCGCTTCTTAAAAACCTCCAGTGTTGGAGCACCCACAACTTCTGGAGGCAACTTCTGTTTCACTGGTTAATTATCCTCATTGTTAGGAAGTTAATCCTTAATTCCAGGTTGCTTCTCTCCTTGATTAGTTTCCATCCATTGCTTATTGTCTTGCCTCCAAGTGCTTTGGAGAATAAGCTGGTTCCTTCTTCTTTGTGGAAGCCCCTCAAATACTAAAATACAGCTATCATGTCACCCCCAATCCTTCCTTTTTAAATACAAAGAGGTTTCTATAGACAAAAACACGGCTGTGCCATAGATTCACCTGTATTCCCCATTTTGGAAGTCGAAACCAAAGTCCTAAACTCCTCAGGAATTCCACTCACTCACTGGTATAGATATGTGGATGATACTTGTATCAAGATTCAGACAGACCAAGAGGCCTCTATGACTCCCAGAGAGCTAACGACCAGAGGACTGTAAAGAATACAAATCCTTCCATTCCTCACCATTCAGTCAGAACTAAGAAAGCTTCTTGGCTGAGAAGGAAAACGTTTTTAAGAGAAAAAAAAATCAAGGAAGCCTAGGGTGCCTTTTGAAAGCACCTTTGGGACAACATTGTTCCATGCAAAAAGTGTGCAGTGTTTGAATTCCTACCTGCGGGGGACCCAAATTACTCTTGCCAGAAGTGCAAACTGGCTAGATTACTGGAGGAAAAGTCTCTGCAAGCCAGTCAAGCCACCAAGACTGCAGACTCTCCCACACGAGGCCTTCTGAGATCCAACAGTGAACATGACAAACTCCTTTGCTCCTTCCAAACGGAGCCTGCCGAGGAAGATGAATCAGAGATAAAAGGGAAGGGCAAGGATGAGAGCAACAGAACAAAGGAACAGAGAGGAGGAAGCCCCAGGCCTCTCTCGGACGGAGCGGTCGATCTCATATCCTCCCCCAGGAAGGAAGCACCTGAAGAAAAGACTTTGCCAAATGTTCAGGTCATAAGACGTGGCTCAGACTTTCCCAAGGAAAAAAAGAAGATGTGTTTTGTGGATTGGAGATTCACTACTTAAAGGAACAGAGTCAACGTTTTGTAGATTAGACAATTTCTTAAGGGAAGTGTGTTGTCTTAGATTAAAGATGTGACTGAGAAAATGATCAAGCCCACACATTATTCTCCTCTTTCATGTGGGGATAAATGATCAACCAAGAGCCTGAAAAACCATTTCAGTGGACTATGAATAACTAGGCAGCACAGCCAAAGAGTTAGGAGCACAGGCATTGAAGGTATAGCACAGGCTATACTTTCAACTGAAGGTCAACATTCAATGAAGGAATAGAAAATTACAGAAGAAAGTCGCCAGCTCAAAGGATGGTGCCATTCTGACCTTGGATGACCGTTCTACAGGAAGGGCTTCTAGAAAGAGATGGGCTGCAACTTGAGACCAGCAAGAAGTAACATCTGGCTCAGCTCAGAGATTTGGGAAGGGCAGAATAAAAACCAGCAGATGAAAATTTACAAGGAGAAATTTAGTATAGAACTAAGGAGAAATTCCCTGAGAGTGAGAACCATTAATCAGAAGTCATGGGTACTCCATTACTGGAGGTTTTAAAGAAGAGTTTGGATAGCCATTTGTCTGGAATGATACAGGGTTTCCTGAGTGAACAGGGGCTAGAAGATCTCCAAAGTTCCTCGCAACTCTGTTATTCTATGTTCTATAACTCCATAAAATGCTTTTGTCTATATTTACTGTAAGAACTTGATTTAAATGCCCAGTTTCTCCTCTACTGTGTTTTGTATACACATTGGTGCAAAATATTAATGATACAACTCTCACCCTCCAGTTGTGAAAAATAGAATACCAATTCTTTGTCTTCCTCTTAGCAGATACCTTAGAAATAATTTTCAAACTAAATTTTGTCCAAAAACCATTGCTGTTTAATGAGAGTTAAGTTTCTGGACATCATTTGCATAATAGGTTTGTAATTATTTACCCCTTGGATTATCTTTTAAATGGTTTTACAAGTTTAAAAGTAAAAAAAAGTAAAACGTTTGCACCAAAAGTAGTTTTACAATCACTGAGTCAGAGCTTAAAATATTTCATCTTTTGCATATTTTAGAAAATCTAGTAATTTTTGACTGTTTCATAATCTTTATGTTATACCAACTCATTTTCTGTCCTTGACCTTTTAAAAGTTTACTCATTTCCCCTTACAATATTTTAGCGTGTCTGCTTCCATTATTCTGACACTTCTCACTTCACTGGTCGCTGACTATAATGAAGATTCGAGTGAGTGAGTTTCTACACCTGGATGCACCAGAGAAGCTGAAAGGTTCCTGGAAGGCAGCGGGAGGGGCAGAAAAGGGAGCCCCAGAGAAGAGGAATGTCCGGGAAGCAGGTGATCCAAAGAATCAAGGCGAGGAGGTACTCAGTCTCAGAGCTGCTCAGGTGTTCTTCAGGAAGATTGTCAGGAGCCATAGGAGCAAAGCTGGCCTCAGAACAAGACAGAGCACCGCTGGGTGCGGACAAGGACCTTGTGAGGGGAGGAGGAAGGACCTTCTGAGATCTCTAGGGAAACTTGCTGTCTTTCAGATATTTGTATCCTAAGACAAGTTGTTCTGGCTGGGGAATTCTGGGAGTTGAAGTCCACCCATCTTAAGCTTGCTGTGATGACCCAGAGCGTACCACAAACATAACAAAATCCAAAATGTAAATAAATGTCCTTTAATGCCTCCAACTCCACTGTTCAATAATACTCAGTTGGAGATAAAACGTGCTCAGAAATAGTCTTCAAAAGAAAGCAATGCAGTCTGAATTTAATGAGCAGATAGAGGTGAAATAAAACACCAAAACAAACTACAACGATGAAATTTCCACAACGGAACAGGAGAAGCATTTACCAAATTCAAGGAGATAACAAGGCACAGTCTGTGGGAAGGACCCCAACCAACCATAACTTCAGACCAAAATAAAACACGCTTTGTTTCCAGCGTTTGCCAAGTCCAAACTCTTATGCAGTGCTCACACTTGCAGCCCATGAAGAGGATCAAGACCTCCTCCCCAGTAGACCACGTCTCTCCCTTATCATCTCCTCCCTGTGTTCCCTAGGATGGAGAGGGGATGGGCCTGGGTCCTCCTCTGACTGCCCAGCTGGCCTCTGCCCTCCCCCAGCCTCCTCCACAACCTCTGGAGCCACACTCCCACTCCCTGTCGGCTGTTCCTTCTCTCCCTCAGAGTCCGTCTCCACCAGGGGCATGACACTTGCCCAAGTTGAGAAACACTGTCCTCAGAGATAACAACAATATTAATAACAGAGAGAATAACAGTTTAGATACAATAACAGGATTCCAATATTTGAGGTGGTGCCACAAAGAAGAGGAGGTCAAGTTATTCTCCAAAGCACCAGAAGGCAGGACAAGAAACAATAGCTGGAAACTAATCAAGGAGAGAAGCAACTGGGAACTAAGGAGAAATTTCCTAACAGTTGAGAACAATCACCCAGTGGAATATCTTGCTTCCAGAAGTTGCAGTGCTCCATCATGAGAGGTTTTAAAGAAGAGACTGGACAGGCCTTTATTTGGAATGGTATAGGATTTCCTGATTGAGCGGGAGGTTAGAATAGATGACCCCCAATGCTCCATCCAGTGCTGTCCGGTTCTGTTCATTGAGATATTCAAATCTACCCTTCACCACCCTTTCCTTGTGATTCATGTCAGGATGAAGGAAATGGCCAGAGAGATTTCAGGGAAGAAGTCTCTCTGGAGACCCTAAAACCTTGGGCCAAAAGATGAAGGAACTGGGAGCATAAGTAGTAATAAAAAAAAAAAAACCAGTCCTGCCAACCGCAAACACTTCCTTCACTGGGAACTTTTGGGCAGAGGCAGAATCCATATTTGGTGTTTGGCAACGCCTCACCAATCTCATCTGATGGGGTTTAACTAGAGCAAGAAAAGTCCCAGACGGAAGACAGGAAATGACTAGAAAAACAGACCACAATGGGAAAACCAGGAGGGCAGGCGATGCTTATAATTTTAGGACATGACCTGCAATATTGTGCAACACCACAGATGTTTCTACCCAAATGCATGGTCTTGCCAGGCTCAAAGGGTCAGGACTTGCAATTCAGAGGGTTTATTGCTCAAGCCTCTTCAAGATGAGTTGAACTAGGACTGTTTGTGGGTATGTAATGACTTTAAACTGATGACACCCTTAACTCTGCCCCCCACCCCAGCTCTGCCTGCTCTTCTCCTACACAAATGGGAAATAGGACTGCAGGAAGGCAAATGTTAAGGCAAGAGGAATCAATGATGGTATGCTCATTATGGACACACAGTTCTGGAAGACTGTCATTTTTCCAAAAGTGTATGCTCTGTCTCAGGTTGCAGACACACACACACACACACACACACACACACACACACACACACAAAGTTGCTAAGGAGTTATTTATAAGCTGGGGACAGTAGACAAAATTGTAAATCAAGTTCTGTGCAGAATGCTTGCCTCTATAAGTCCACTTAAAGTTCAAGCAGCAATAGAACGGTCCAACTTATTGTAGGAGTCAAGAACCAAATCTGGTAGTTAGCAGGTCCAATAGTTGAGGGTTCAAGAGCAAGGAAATATAGGAGCAAGAGTTGCAAGCTGGAATTCTGGACCTTGTTTCCAGCAAAGGTCAAAGGCAAAAAAGCTACATAAATCTCTCTGCAGGCAGCTGGCTGCTGTTTCTGAGGTCTCACCTTTTGCCCAGCAAGAAGCCTCTTGGAGTGTTTTTGTTCACTGCTGCTCGCGTTGACACCTGCAGCTCATCAAATTTGCAGATGATACCAAGCTAGAGAGAACAGTTAAACTTTAGAAGGCAGGCTCAAGATCCAGAAAGATTTTGATAGGGTTGAGCACTGAGCCCTATCCAATAAAATGCCATTCAGTGGTGAGAAAAGTAAGGTCTTACACCTTAGACAGGTATATAATAGATGGCACCTAGCTCAATAGTAGCAGCTATGAGAAGGATCTAGGGGTCCTAGTGAACAGCCACTTAAGTAGGAGCCAACAGTGTGCCAAAAGAGCCAATATCCTTCTAGGATGCATCAACAGAGGAACAGTATCGCAATCAGGTGAAGGGTTAGTATCACTTTATACTGCAATGCTGAGACCAAACTTGGAATTCTGCATCCATCCAGTACTGGTCACCACAATAAAAAAATACACTGAGATCCTAGAAAGAGTGCAGAGAAGAGCAATAAAGAGGATACGGAATCTGGAGCGGAATTGTACCATGTAAAGCTGAGGGAACTGGGTATGCCTAGCCCACAAAGAGAAGGATTGGGGAAGCCAGGGGTAGCTGCCACAGAGAAGAAGGAAGGACAGGAATCAGTGGGTGGACGTTCATCAGAGAGAGCCTGGAAATAAGAAGCAATTTCCTAGCAATAAGATCAATCAATCAGTGGAACCAATTGCCTCCTGGAGTTTGCCTCCTGCATTGCAGGAGGTCTCAAGAAAAGATTGAATAACCATTCCTCTGAGATGGTATGAGGACTCCTTCCTTGGGCAATCGGTTGAACCTCCAAGAGTCCTTTCAGCCTCATAGTTCTATGAAAAACGGGACTAACATTAAATACAAAGCAAAACAAATTAATGACAGCAAGTACATCAACCAATCTTGGAGCTGACATTATAAAGTGGTGGAGAGCACTTGCCCCCCAGGACCATCAACAGTAAATGAATAATAGTCAAGAAATATGAGTCTATGAAATACACAGCATAGCACTTGGTAGAACAGCCATGAAGATTTTTGGAAAAGATTTTTAAATGCTATGATGTGTCTATGCTTACAAAGTTCAAAATTGGGTAAGTCTTACTCAGTGATGGGATTCAATTTTTTTTTTACTACCAGTTCTGTGGATGTGGCTTGGTGGGCACGGCAGTGGAAGGATACTGTAAAATCTCCAGTTAGAGGTGGCATTTGCCAGTTCTCAAAATTACTCAAAATTTCCACTACCAGTTCTCCAAAACCAGTCAGAACCTGCTGAATACCACCTCTGGTCTTACTATTGCCTGTTATGCTCTACAGAAGCAGAAGTTGAATTTTTAAGAAGCAGGATAGGAAAAGTTTTGAGGTCTTTGAATGTGGGAGAAGACTCTTGAGAATACAATGGATAGCCAAAGAAAAAAAACTGTTGGGTCACTGAAAAAAAACCCCAACTCAGATTCTCACTTGAGGCACAAATGACCAAGCTCAAATTATTCTACTTTGGACACATGAGGTGAAGACCCAGGTCTCTGGGAAAAGGCGCTGATGCTGGGAAAGATGGAAGGAAGAAGATGATCAGAGCAAGGTTGGGATACTGTGGGGAGAGCTCAGGGACGGCATCATGGAAAATCTAATAAGCAAATTCAATTGCAAATCTATAAACTGGTTGCAGTAATGAAATCTCACATACAGCAACTTTTCCCCATGAAAGTTGCTTTAAGCTCATTAAGAACATGAGATCTGCTCTTCCAGTTATAGCCACCCCAATTTCATTTCTCGATGAGTGAAAAAAGAACTAGGGGTAACATGATAGCAGTCTTCCAGTATTTGAGGGACTGCCGGAAAGAAGAGAGGAGTCAACCTCTTTTCCAAAGCCCCAGAAGGCAGGACCAGAAACAATGGATGGAAACTAATCAAGGAGAGAAGCAACCTGGAATTAAGGAGGAATTTTCTGACAGTGAGAACAATTAACCAGTGGAATGACTTGCCTTCAGAAGTTGTGGGTGCTCCAACACTGGAGGTTTTCAAAAATAGATTGGATTGCCATTTGTCCGAAATGGATAGGGTCTCCTGCTTGAAAAGGGGGTTTGGATTAGAAGACCACCAAGGTACCTTCCAACTCTGTTATTCTCTGGAGAAGGATGTCCTTCTGGAAAAGCTGGCAGGAAACAGAAGAAGAGGACAACCAGCAGGCAAGGTGGAGGAGCTCCATTGGTGGGGGTGGGGGCACCTGATACTGATCAGGCGAGGAACAGATTGTCATGGAGAAAACCTATCTACGTGGCCATTCGGAGTTGAAAATAACTTGATGGCACAGATAATTCCTGCTTAGCAATCGCAGTTGGAACCAGCAACTCAGTTGCTAAGCAAAAAACCACGTGACCATGATTGGATTTACAGCCTTATTTTCCTTTCAGTTGTTCTATCAATTGGAATAGAGTGGAAGATCATTTAGTCCAACCTGCTGCTTGAGCAGGAGATCCTGTGTCATTCCAGACAAGTGACTGTCTAGTCTCCTCTTAGAATCCTCCAGTGACAGAGCGTCCACGACTTCTGGAGGCCAGCTGTTCCACTGGTTAATTGTCCTCCCCGTTAGGAAGTTTCTCCTTAGTCCCAGGTTGCTTCTGTCCTTGAGTAGTTTCCATCCATCGCTTCTTGTCCTGCCTTCAGGTGCTTTGGAAAATAGGTTGCCCCTTCATTGTGGCAGCCTCTCAAATGTTAAACAAA
This sequence comes from Pseudonaja textilis, assembly GCF_049901715.1. Lineage (NCBI taxonomy): Eukaryota > Metazoa > Chordata > Lepidosauria > Squamata > Elapidae > Pseudonaja > Pseudonaja textilis. Next base: position 3,611,395 of record NC_142001.1, on the reverse strand, counting down.
GAGATGTGGTCACTAAGTGAAAAAAAAAATCACACGACTGCTACCTTTCATGCCAAATTGTATAGAATTAACTCTGCTTCATGCAAGCAAAAAAACATGCAAATAGCAATCAGGTGACTGAAGGATGCTGCATTGGTGCTAAATGCACATCGGTTGCGAAGGACAAGAATGGTGATCATGTGACTGTGGGATGATGCTACCATTGTAAATGTGAGGATTGGTTGCAAAGTTACTTTTTGCTACCATTTTAACTTTGAACAATGGCTGCATGGGGCAGTCAGTAAATGAGGATCACCTGTACTTCACCCGGCACAAACTTTACTTCCATTGTAAAAAGTTGTTACTGAATTTGGCAATCACAATCTCTTTTCCACAGTCACTCAAGCTGTTCACTTTATGCTTTCTTGATATCATTTTTTTTCCTTTTTAAGACCTTCTAATCCTTTTTTTTTTGGTGTAGAATCAGGGTGACTGAATGGAGCCGAACATTTACTGTCCGGATGCCCTTTCCTGACACCTAACAGAGTTCACAGCAGATATTTTCTCTTTGTGCCCTGATAGAGAAACATCTGTCACTGCCCAGGATCGAATTCTCAGCCTTCTGAGCCGGAGGCGAGTGTCTGGCCCACTTGCTTTCTCTACATCAATAGATTCCCAATAAATGTTTTTTCACATTCAGACAGCTTAACAGTGGAAATTTGGTCTTCCAACCTAATAGTATGGCTGCCTTGTATTTCTCCCATTCCGCTGTTTTGTATTGTATATTTTTTATTGTTATTAAGCAGGCACACCAGGCACACAACCAGGAACACTTAATAAGGAGCTTCCTGTAGTTTTTGAATTCATGGTTGCAATGTTTCCCTTTGCAAAAATGTCATTCTTCCTGATCTTCAGACAGCTACAAGTCTTAACATAAAGGAAACATCTCACAGCCCCTTAATAAGCAAACCATCCATATTTTAACGTTTCTCCAGTTGCACCATGTATACTTGCAGCCTTGCTGTTTTTTAAATGTTCTTAGGACAGATTATTTTCATACTTTTTCTTGGATTACTATCTATACCAAAACACACACACAGACACACACACAATCTGCAAAATATTCCTTTCAGCATCTAGCTTCATCCGAGCTCATTTCTAAGCCTGGCTAAGCAATGGCAACCCATCACTCCAAGATCTTATTGTCTTCTCCAATGGCCGTGAGCTCAAGACTTAAGGAAACATGTGACCAAACACATCATTTCCATGTGTGAAATGACTGAGCGTTTGTCTGGGAAACAGGTACTGTTGTCCAGGTTGTCCCCTCTTGGCTTGGTCTTTGTTGAAGGAATTCAGTCATGGTTCAATGAGTTGGTGTGACCTCCATGGCAACCCGATTCCTCATCCATCCACAAGTAATTTCTTGTGCAGCACATGCAGCTATTCGCATAGTTAAGTCTTGAATAATTATTTAGTGAAATGACTTTGATCTGCATCACTTCCTAGTAGAACTGGTGTTAATGACCACTCATGAGCTCTGCAATTTTGTCTTCTAGCACTTCATCTCCAAGAGCTTCTCCTACGATCAAGACACACCTCTGTGAGTCTGTGGCAATCATGTTTAGCTGCCTGTTGAGACACCTGTAATCAGCTGAAGTGCCTTGGTAAGTGGATGGGAAATAACCCAAGGGGGAATTTGGGAAACGCTTAGGATCCCTCGCTCCAAATGTGTTCCAACCTGTGGAATTACAGGGCTAATCCTTCACTAATTCTCCCAGTCCTTCATCATAATCAGTCACATCGCTGACTTATATTTGAGATGTATACTTGCTCCTTCTCTACTATGACTTCACTTCACCATGACTACATTTGTGCTTGAACCACATAATTGAAATGTTATTTTTAAAATACATATTCATCAGTCACCATTTTGGTATCCTTCCGATTTTCACCATTTGCTGGAAAGTAACATGCAACTCACACCAGCCCAAGGATTGCTCCATGCACATAGTTAATTATACCAAAACACATTTCCATCTTTTCACTTATCATTAAATTATATTCCCACTTTCCTATCCCTATTCATTTCTTGCATTCCACAAAATCAGGCCACCTTTATTCAGATCTTTTGCAAGCTTTCCACCTTCTCTTATTTTCCCAGGGACAGAACTGTTTATACCAAATGGGCTCAAGATTCTCAGATTTATTTATTTTTCATTTTTTCTCATAAAGAGCCCCCAAAGCTGCAGATGGATCGATTCCTTTCTCCGCCTCTTTTCCTCAAAATCACCACCCTGCGAGGTCAGCCAGTCGGGTCCCACCTGGCCCCCTCCTGCTTTCCAGGCTGGTGCCTTCACCACCGGGGCTAACCCGCCTCCGACTTCGCCAGCACTCTTTTGCTCGGGCCTCTCTGAGGTCATCGGTGCGGCTCCGGCAGGCGCGAGACCCCCGCCCGGGACAAAGAGTTGCCCGGGCGGGCGCGCTCGCCGGCGGCTGGCATTTGGGCAGGAAAGCCGGCCGCCTCTCGTGCTCGTCTCATTGGGGGTTCCCGCTCTGGGGACCCCAAAACCGACCGCGGAGCCCCCACAACGGCCCGCCCCGAGGGGGCGGCGGGCCCGGGCGGGGCCTCCCGAGGACCGGCTCTCCGCGGCCCCGCCCACCAGCCTGCGTCCCCGCGCGGCGCCGGCAGGGGGAGCCCGCCGCTCGCGCCCGCGAAGGGAGGAAGGAAGGAAGAAAGAAAAGGCCCTCCCTCCCTCGCGAGGCCTCTGGCGGCTTGCCCGGCCCCGCCCCGCCGAGTCCGGCGCGCCCCTCCCTGTCGAGGTGGGGCTGGCCACGCCCCGTCCGGCGGCGGGCGAGGACCCCGGGCGCCGCTCTGCGATTGGGCGCCGCGAGGGCTGTCCGCCGCGATCGCCTGCGCCGGAGAGTAGAGCGCGCGGCGTCGCCCGGCGCGCCCAGTGCGAGCAGAGGAGCCGGCGCGGGCGCTCGACGGCGGGGACGAGGCGGGAGAGCGCGGGGTGCTGCTGCGCCGCCGCCCCGCCGCCACGATGGCAGGCCCGTGAGGCTCCGCGGAGGGTCGCATCGCCGGAGTAGGCGCCGCCGCCGCCGGAGCAGCCGCGGCGGTGGCGGTGGCGGTGCCGGCCGAGGATGGGCCGGCCCGCGGGACGCCCCGAGCGCCTGTGCCGGGGGCTGCTGGCGCTGCTGCTGGCGCTGGGCCGCCTGGCGCCGCCGCTGCTGGCCAAGAGCCTGGAGCCGGTCTCCTGGAGCGCCGCCAACACCAAGTAGGTGCCCGGGGGGGGGAGGCGCAGGGGGGCGGCGGCGGGGGGGGGGCAGCTGCGCGCGGCCGTCGTCGCGGAGAGGGGAGCCTCGGTCGAGGGCAGCCGAGGCGCCTTCGGGGCCCGTCCAGCCGTCGCCCCGGGCCGGCCCCGCCCGACCCTCGCCGGTCCCGCAGCTGCCTCCGTCCCGGGAGAAAATAGCGCCGCCGAAAATAGCTCCTGTGTGGAGGCCGGCCGGCCGGCTGCGAAGAGTTCCCGGGCGGCGGGCGGCCTCCGTGCCTTTGGAGCGCGGACCGGGCGGGGGCCCGAGCGTGCCCCCCTCGCCGGCCGTGTCCGTCCGTCGCCTTCGGCCTCCTCCTGGGAAGAGCGGCCGGCAAGTCCCTGCCCTGAAAGGAGGTGGAAGCGCCTCTCGGTTCCCGGGAGCTGCGCGGCATCCCCTCCGCAGACTTTCCGCTGGGATTCCGCTCTCGAGGAGGGTCGGGTGGGGAGGAGAGGAGGTGTCCCCTCTGGAAGCCGCCGCCGAGAGCTCTTCCAACCGGCCCCTCCAAGGAAAAAAGGGGGCCTCCGTGACCGACCTGCCTCCGGATCAATGTTGCCACGAATCGCCGAGCATCGCGAGGTGCAAATTTCGCCTTCTGGAACTTGTGCGGAGGCGAACGGGACGGCTGGGGCAGTTGGGCCAAAAGCTGCTTCCCAAAAGGGCTTGCATTTTGTATGGTGCAGTTCGGGGGTGGGGGTGGAATTGCTCCGGCTTGACGGTCGGAAATGCTCCGTGTGTTGCAACCTGCTCGTTGGTAGGTTGGATGCCCGGCTGGCAAGACCGACCGGGAGGGCAGAAACGCGTCGCTATTTCGCTTGGAGCTCGCGTTAGAAGCGAAGGGCTCGGTTCTTCTTTGTTAAGCTGAATGCAGCAAGGCATTGGAAGGGGGCGGGGCGGGGAGCGTTTCTGGGAAGTTGGGTCGGTCCCAGTGGAGGCAACGGGGAATCTAGAGCAGGGGTCTCCAACCTGGGCCCTTGAAGCCTGGAGGACTTCAACTCCCAGAATTCCCCAGCCAGCTGGGGAATTCTGGGAGTTGAAGTCCTCCAGGCTTCAAGGGGCCCAGGTTGGAGACCCCTGCCATAGAGAAGGGAGGCTAAAATCTCTCTTTCAAAAAGCTTTGTGTGTGTGCGTGTGCGGTTCAGTGGATGCCCGCTTCAAAGTGCCCACGGACACCCTTGCCCCGAAATTGCAGGCTGTGCGTTGATCTGGATTCCCAGGGGGACCCACCAGCGCCCACCTTGCACCGGGCAGGACCTCCTGAAGTCGGATTCCTGGTCTTGGGGAGACTGGCAGGGAGGGGCCATCCCTACGGCTTCCCCCTTTTATATCCAGTAGCCTCGTAGCCCCCCCCGTTTGCAAACCTCCCCTTGAAACCACCACTCGGGCATCCTCCTCTCTCCGCCCTGCTCAGGATCTTCCTGGGGTGCAAATCTGGGCCCGGCTGGTGGGAATCGAAGTCCTCCAAGGTCGGAGAGAGGGGCGCCAAGCCGCTTTCCCTGGAAGGCGCCCAGCGTTGCCCATTTGCCCCCCTTTTTTTGTGGGAGCGAGCGGTTCGTTGCCCGCTGGCCTTGCCTGCAAACCGAGCGGCTCTCTCGGGTTACGTCGCCCGCCCCCACTTTCCCTCGAGGGCTCGCCCGACCTTCTCCGCTCCCTCCGCGAACTGCCGATACTACGGGGGGGAAAACCTTCCGCCGCCGCTTCCAGTTAGCATCCCCGCGTTTAGAGTCCTTTGCAGGCGCTGCCGGCCGCGCCGTTGCAAACCCAGAAACAAAAAACACAAAATAGATCCAAACGTTTCCAAACGTTCCGAAACTGCGCCTTGTTTTCCCTTCGGTCGGCTTCGGGAAGAGAGGCGCCTCCGGCCTCTCCTGATTGGCTGCGGGCGCATTCCAGCCATAGCCCCCCCGGGGGCTCTAATCCCAGGGCAGGGCTGGTCAGTAACCCAAGAGCCCGGCGTTGCTGGGGGGGGGGGCGGCGGCGTGGGGGGGCTTTGTGCGTCTAGTGTGACCTCGGGCGAGATCACAAAGGGAGGCTCCGTGGATGCTCAGGTCCCGAAGGCTCTCGGGACCTGGATTCCCCGCGTTCAGAGGTCTCTCTCCCTCCCTGGGCACTTTAAGACTGGTGGCCTTCAACTCCCAGAAGATCCAGGGGAGGAGACATAGGCCGCCCTGGAGATCTGCACAATCTGCCTGCCCTGGGTCCTGGGCGACAGGTTTGGGGGCCAGCAAACAGGCGTTGGGATTCCTCTTTGGGATCCACCTGGCTCGCCAAGTTTAAAAGAGCAGCTTCTCTTGTGGACAGGGCGACCTTAGGGAGAGGGGCAAAGGCCACCGAGTGGACAACCGCCGAGGAAAAGGACTCTCAGCCCAGAATAACAGAGTTGGCTGGGGGGGACTTTGGAGAGGGAGCAGGAGATCCCATCCCAGAGGCCTCCAAACTTGCCAGCTATGCTGGCTGGAGAATTCGGGGAGTTGAAGTCCACCAGTCTTAAAGTGGCCAACTTTGGGGACCCCTGCCCTAAGCCATCCTGGACAAATGACCGTCCAAACTCTTCTTAAAAACCTCCAGTGTTGGGCCACTCACAACTCCAGGAGAAAGCTCTTCCATGGATTACTTGTTCTCGCTATCATAAAAATTTCCCTCTCAGTTCTAGGCTCTGCTGGCTGGAGAATTCTGGGAGTTGAAGTCCACCAGTCTTAAAATGGCCAAGTTTGGGGACCCCTCTGTCTTGTTGGACAGGCAGATTTGAGTTGGGCAGAGCGGGGCCCAGACTTGGCTGGCTCTTGCCAGTGGTGGGCTTAATATTACGGACTGCCCTGCTGTGTCTCCTGGGAGCTGTGGCTGCAGCTTCTTTCTTTCTTGAGTAGCTCGCCTTGCTAAAAGAAACGGGGCAGGGTCTCTCTCTCTCTCTCTCTCCCCCTCCCTCCCTCCCTGTTGCAGAATGGGAAGGGGATTACTTCAGCTCTCCTGGACAGGCCGGTCTCCCCCATTCACCTGCATTTGGGGTGAAAGTCCCACGGGGGCTCCTCTGCCCAAGGCCTCCCCTCCCTGGCTCAGTTCCATGACAAATCTGGAAAGATGGGTGCAAAGCCCAGCTGGCAGGACGGAACCAACCTTGGCCCATTCCTGAAATGTCGGAGGCAGCTGTGTAAACTGTGCCGTCTTGCACTAATGGGAAATCCCCTGATGAGGGCCTTGAGTTTTGTTGTGGGGAACAAAAGAAAGCCACGTAATCTGCACCATCGATCTGGCTAAGAGGCGGGGCTGGACGTCGGCGCATATTTCTCTGGTTATGTGCATCTCAAATACAGACTGATGTGCTTTCGGTCTGTATCAAGTACAGTGGAGTTTTCAGCCACACAAGAGTTATAGCTATCACACTGGAAGCAGCAGTGTCATATCTCCGTTGCAGCCAGTACAATGTTGACTTCCTAACGTTTGAATGAGGATATCTTTTTTTCCTTTGGAGGAGAGTCAAGGAAGAAAATTTTTGAGCGACAAGGAACAACTTTTTCTGTTAATACCTTAATTTTCTGGCCCCTTTCTTCAATTTTCCCCTGTTATTCTGTTCATCCTGTCTCAGGAACAAGTAATGTAAGGATCTGTTGCTTGTCAGCCCCTGCGAACAAGAACCAGCTTCACTGATAGCAGTGGGGAAGATCCAGGCAGCTGGTGGCAGCTTTGGGGGAGCTGAGTGGAAATGAAGGCACCTCCAGTGCCAAGGAGAAGAAAAGAGGTGAACCAGAGCACGCCTTAGTATGTGCCTACCTTTGGTGGGCGCATACCCTGTGCTAATAAGAGGGTCGGCGCATCATTGCTGCTCTCTTGGCATGCTGGTGGGTGTTTGGAGAGCCAGTTCTCTGCTAAGGAATCTTAGGCATCTTCCCAAAGCTTCTTACAGGCTGCTATGATCAAAAATCTGGTTGCTGTGATCATTTTGCTGCCAGGGTTGTCCAGGTTTGTTCACGTCTTCAGGGTAGGATCCAGGATGATGGACTTACTTGGTTAGCTGGATTTCTTTTGAGCTGTGATTTGGGAAAGTGATTTGGAGTAGGGGTCTCCAACCGTGGCAACTTAAGACTTGTGGACTTCAACTCCCAGAGTTCCTCAGCCAGCTTTGCAGAATTCTGGAAGTTGAAATCCACAAGTTGCCAAGGTTGGAGACCCCTGATTTGGGTCTCCTAAGATTTCTCCTGCAGGCTGTATCTCTATTTCTCTTAGTTTCTGGTGGAGGGACTAGTGTTTAGATAACCATCTCCTGGTTTCCAACCTTCCTCTGAAGCCTGGATATATAGGAGAGGTGGCCTTGGTGGCATGAGTGGGGGACACTGGCTGGGACCTGGATCTGGTCTGCAGTGTTTGAACACGGTATTCTTATGGCGGTTAGAGCTCTGTATCGCAGTAATTCCGCTCAGGGGCTGATTGCTAAGTAGATGCTGCTTTGTGTGTGGTTCTCTACTCCAGTGGTGTCCCTTGCTGGGATGACGGCACTCCTGAAGGAGCTCGCATGTGACTCAGGGGTGGGATTCAAATTTTTTTACTACCGCTTCTGTGTGCGTGGCTTGGTGGGCGTGGCAGGGGAAGGAGACTGTAAAATCTCCAGACAGAGGTGGGATTGGCCGGTTCTCTGAACTACTCAAAAGTTCCGCTTCCGGTTCTCCAGCACTGGTCAAGGACCTGCTGAATTCACCCCCTCTGGTGTGACTTCATTCTGAACTCCTGCCTCCTTTTAGAACAGCAGATGGGATGCTATAGGCAGTGGGAGGACCTTGCTGCAGTGATTCACACTCTGGGCCCGCCTATTTAGACTTTGCCACCAAGAAGAGGGAGTCGAGCTATTCTCCAAAGACACCAGAGGGCAGGACAAGAAACAATGGATGGAAACTCATCAAGGAGAGAAGCAACCTGGAATTGAGGAGGAATTTCCTAACAATGAGAACAGCTAACCAGTGGGACCGCTTGCCACCGGAAGTTGTGAATGCACCATTGCTGGAAGTTTTAAGAAGAGATTGGACAAACGATTTGTGTAAAATGGTATACACAAGCAGCAGGGGGTTGGACTAGAAGACCTCCAGGGTCCCTTCCAACTCTGTCATTCTACTCTATTCTACTTTGGCATGCTCTGGGTAGGACTGCCTTTGAAGATGACTCAGAGACTGCAGTTCGTCCAGAGTGCGATGGCTTGCATGCTAATTGGAACTGGCGTTTGCTGATAGGCGAATGTTACCCTGGTGCTGTGGACTGTACGCTGCTTGCCAGTAGTTTTTCTGAATGAAACCCCGAGTGGTGTGCTTACCTATAAAGCCGCCTGTGACTCGGGGCCAAGGTAGCTACAGGATTCCGCTCCATGAATTCTACCCTTGGAATTGGCCCAGCCAATCTGATTTACCTGGGAGAAGCTGCTAGTCCTGCTGCACTAATAGGGGGCTGTGTGTGTGTGTGTGTGTGTGTGTGTGTGTGCTTGAAGCTCAGTGGCGCACTGTCTTCTTGGTGGGGACTCCACTCCTTTGGACAGCCAGTTGCATTCTAGAAGCCGCTCAAAACTGAGCTGTCCTGGAGGATGTTAGGACCACGATTGCATGTTGGTTGGATTACCTATATTTTGTTTCATTCTGCTTTTGATGGATTTCTGGGCTTTTTAATTTTTATCATGCATTGTTTATTGTGCATCTTTTTCTTGTAAGTCCTTAGAGATTGCAATGGTCTATGCATGAAATAAATCAGTCTTATGATATAAAATATACATTTAACGTTTTTCTTAAAAACTAAAACCACTGACTTGTTAGAAACAAATACTCTGATTCTTTACTGGAAATTTTGTTTAATTTGTTATTATTCCCGCTATATTTTGGCGGGTTCATAAAAATCTATTTTTTAACATTGCAAATGTTTTACGTTCAAAATTATCGGAGTTTTCTCTAGTTGACAGTGCATCACTCCAAAGTGAAAATACATTAAATGTTTTAATGGAATTTATTGCCATTCCACAGTTTTACAAGTTACCTTGTATATAGCTTTGAAGGTATACTTAGCAGTAAGTTGACTGCGCTAAACTAATTTTCAGCCTTTAAAAATGTTTTAGAGTCACATTTTCATGAGAGAATAAATCGGATTTATTACCCAGTAACATTCACATATGTTAGGCTGCCTTTAATGTTAGGAACACAAACAATTCCCAGGATAACCAGGACATAATATGTGCCAAAATTTAGAGGCTTCTAATAGAAACATAACGGTTGTATATGTTACACTCATTTTCAATCCAAAAAAATACCACATTGATATATAAGCCCAATGATTCAAATAGAAGCCCTCACATATGGGAACCTCAGTTTAAAAAGAGAAAATTTGGCGATCTAGTAATTCCATAAAAAAAAAAAAATCAATTAGCTTACTAGTTTGTTTAAAGTACCAGGGATCCTGATTACAAGAAAACTGCAAGGGATAGTCCAAGAAGTGGCCAGAAGTAAAAAAAAAACATGTTTTGAAAGCACTCCCCTCTCCCCCCAAAAAGATATTAGATTTATTTATATTTATTGCGCATCTGAAAATGTAATTTATTATTTAATTTGGCTTTTATCCTGCCCTTATTTTGAATCAACTCAAGATGTAGCCCACAACACATGATCCTAATGGAGCTGCCCATTATTATAAATTGGGTCAGTCATGTGCCTTACCTTATCTTACGACCGTTTCTGTGGCTAGGTTGTTAAGCAAACCTGTTGTTTGTTACGTGCGGTGTTGTCAAAAACAAGAAATAACGTTCAAGAAGTGTAATAAAATGTCATGTGACTGCATGGTGCCGCAAACTGCAGTAAATGTGGCAGCATTTAGGTCGAATGAATTACCTGTCAGAGGTCTTATTTTGGCAAAGGCAGAATTGGGTGACAAATCACAGTTTGCCCAGTCTTAAAATAGTGATTCTATAGTCCTCCCCTCACACTATTAGAAACCTGCCCCAGAATCCCTCCTGGATTATTTAATACTTCTGCAGCATCAAAGATACGTCATAATCCTTCAGCTGAACTTTAGAAAATGCATTTTGTTTTTAAAAGTTTGAAGCTTGTTGTCAGGTATGTTTAATTCAAACTCTAAAGTGTGTGGGAGAGGGAGCACTAAAATCCAAAAGGTGAGGATTTCCACGGACTCATTATATGTTTTATCAGCAGAGTCTTTAATTGTATCTATTGTGTGATTTCAATTGAGAAACCAACATTTTTTCCTGGCTCTTCTGACAGTTCCCAACTCAAGCTTTTAATACACCTCATTAACTCCTCCGCTTCAGGTGCACCCAGTTGATCAAGTTCCAGAGTGATTTATTGGAAGCCACTACAGAATTTCATATTTGATTTCTCACATAGATGAAGAGATTTTTCCTTAACCTTCCTTTCTAGATTTCAGTGGCAGATGTTTTTATTCCTTCCTTCTACGAGGATAGACTCCCATTGTGTAAAAAGCTTTAAAATCCCCAATTTTAAATGTATTTGTTATTTGAAAAAAAAATATATGTTGAAATATTTTATTGGTGGTCAGAAAATTTGAGAAACATTTGATTGTGATGCATTAAAAAAACAATTTTAAGCTTGCTAGAAATTTTCTTCGTAAAGACCATCCAAACAGGATATTATAAGAGAATCTGTAAAATAATTGTCTAGCCCCTGTACTAAAGCTCAGAATATTAAAAAATAATCCAAATAAACAAATGAATGCTGAAAAAATAGGAGTTTCCAAAAAAAGTTACATCCTCATTATCCTAAATTAATGCTGTCCAGATGTCAACTGCATTAAATTTCTTTCTATAAGTGCAGAGGGCACTCCCGCTCTGCAATATTTTTTTCTTAGAAACTATGATCATCCATTGTAGAGTCCAAAAAATTGAATTCCTTGACCTTAAATATATGGTTTGCCATTTAAATTAAAACCATGCAAAAAATCCAACATTTCTAACCAAGATTATTACTAGTATTATTTTTTTTATAGTTTGTCACACAGTCAGCCAGATGTTTAAACCGGATTTGGCATTTTTATCATCCTGCCAAGTCCTTCCCAAGTGGAATGGGCCAACTCAGCACAGCCAGTTCACTGCTGCCAGCTTGGCACTGCCAAGTCGCCTCTGCCAACTCACCACTGACAAGTCATTGCAGGATAACGCAACAAGGCCAATTTGCTGCAAGGACAACTCGCCGGAGTTGGCAGCCGGAGGGACAGCCCTGGGACACTACTGCCAAATAGCCTGTGGTGGCGGGGTTGTGAAAATGGGATGTGCCCAGCCTCTGCCACCCCCTCACCCGCTGGTGCTGAACAGCCCATGGTGGTAGAGTATATGAACACCGGACATGCTGGGCCTCGGCCACTCTGCCCACCCACCTGCCAGGTGGATTGTCTGGCTCTTCCTCTGACTGTGGGCAGAGTTTTGCCTGCAATACTGCCCTTTAACCACTGTGCCACCAGGGCTCCAACAAGATCTGTTAATAGCTAAGGGCACAAGATTTGAAGAAAGAATTAAAAGGGTTAATTCTAGATGCACAAGACCAAAACATACGAATAAATGCATACAAAGCAGGAGTTGAGAAGATGGAAATATACACCAAATGCTCCCTCTGTAAGAAACTGAAGAAATAGTGGACCATCCAGTTAGCTGTTGCAAGAAAAAAACCGCACAGATTGACTTCAAGCAACGTTATGGGGAAAAAAAGCAACAATGGTGCCTTGGAATACCGTTTGCCTGCAAGCAGGAACTGGTGGGAGCACAAAAAATGATACAAAATGAAAAAGCTAAAGTGCTCCGGGACTTCAGAATTTAAGTGGACATGCCTCTGCCGAATAACACTCCAAACTTAACAAATGTTGATTGAAGTCTGGATACTGGACATTGCAATACAGGGAGATAGCAGAAGACAAAACAAATTGGAGGAAGCCTTGGGTGCTATCCAAAAACATCTGGAACATCATCACTTGGACACCATCTTTGGCACTGACCAAATCACCACCAGCCAATTGCAAAAGGCATCTTTATTTGGAACATCTTAGATTCTGTGATGATATCTTTAACAGCACCAAACAATCTAATCTAACTCAGGTTCTTGGGAATGACTCAGTAAAAATGCCAAATCCAGCCTAAACATCTGGCTGACTGTGCGATCAGCCATTAGAATGAATGAAGGGCTGCATCAATATTTGGAAATATTGAATTTGTTGAATCTGAATATGCCAATTTTACAAAAAAAAAACACCATTTGGAGCTGTGTATATGGTTAGACATAACCTTAATAATTCTTCAGTCCTCGGTTAAGGATTTGAATTACTTTTCACTGTTCTTAGACTAATGAGTAAAACTACATGAAAAATATCCATATAATAATGATGGATGATGGAATGGTTTGGTGAATATGGATTTGAAGTTTAGTTCTGAAAATGACAGGAACAGCATATATGGCCGAAAGTAAGCCTGCACAGGTGTAAATGGGGAGCTGGCCTGTGACCCTACTCAAGGCAAGTGCGCAAAACTCTGAATCTGGATGGGGAGCTGGCCTTTGTGGTAGGGAGAGGAGTTGAACCGGAAGCCAATTAGGGTAAAGGACCATCCAAAGTCTGGTTGGCTTGACTTTGGCACGACCTTTATAGCAGGGGTCTCCAACCTTGGCCAGTTGAAAACTTGTGGACTTCAACTCTCAGAATTCCTCAGCCAGCAAAGGGAGTTGAAGTCCACAAGTCTTCAAGTGGCCAAGGTTGGAGACCCCTTCCTTATGGTATATCTTACAGTAGGAGTTAAGTTGCTGGTTACCAAATCTCTGCTTTGGTTTCTCCTGCAGAGAAATGTTCAGGGAAGGCTGATAGTTTGTTGTGATGTGGATGTTTGAAATGTTCCACTTAAAGCCTGGAGGTGCAGCAGCTTCTCAGTCCAAAACTCTGAGGCAGGTGTTGCTACTTGGGAAGGGGCTGCAAGTTGTGTGTGTGTGTGAGAGAGGGGGGGGAGGGAGGGGGAGGGGGAAGAGAGAGATGGAATGACTTAGCCTGAAGGAAAAGGAAAACATCTGATTTTCCTTGCTGACTTTTGTCTGAGCTTTGTCTTACCGTCTGCCAATAAAATACTTTTATTTGGGAGAACGAAACTCGATACTGAAAAAAATGAGCTTAAAAGGAGATTCCCTCGTAAAAATAGAAAGCCCCAAAAGAATAACTAGGCAATTAGTTGTGTTATAAAATGTATACCGTAATCACAATGATTCCTATAGAAACATAATAAAGCTGGTATCGCCAGAGAGGTGTTGCCAGGGACTTCCAAACGCACAACAGGCTTGATGTAAGCATGAGGGAAAATGAAAACCATGACACATTTCCTAACTAGCTGAGAAGGAAATATTTAGGAGAGTAATTTCAGTCTGCTGGGGTTCCCTCCTGTGCTGCTTGGGAGGAAGGGTGGCATCACCCAAAATAAGTGCTGATGTGTAGAGGAAGATCCAGGGGAGGAGACATACGCCGCCCTTGAGAAGTGCACAACTGCCTGCAGTGGGTCCTGTGCGCCAGATTTTGGGACTCTCAGTCCAGTATAACAGAGTTGGTTGGGAGGGTCACTGGAAATAGAGCAGGGGTCCCCAAACTTGGCCACTTTAAGACTTATGGACTTCAATGAAGTCCATAAGTCTTAAAGTGGCCAAGTTTGGGGATCCCTGCTCTATACCATTCTGGACAAATTACCGTCCAAATTCTTTTTAAAAGCTTCCAGTGTTGGGCCACTCACAACTCCAGGAGAAAGCTGTTCCATGGATTAGTTTTTCTCGCTATCAGAAATTTTTTTCCCATCAGTTCTAGGCTGGGACTCTCTTTGTTCAGCTTCCATCTTCTTGTCCTGCCCTCCAATGCTCTATTTGTTTATTTAGGAGGTTTGTATTGCTGCCTGTTCTCCTATGGCGACTCGAAGTGGCTTACGAGAATATAAAAACATCATACATAAAACAACAAAACTAATAAAAGAGAGAATCATCATCATCAACATCTATAATAAAATAACCCCCGCCCTGGCAGCAACACATCATACAAGCCACTTAGTGAGCTCCATCCTGCTCTGAGTACCCCGGGCCCACTGGCAGCACCAGGTCTTTGGAGAGTGGCTCAATCTCTCCTTCCCAGAAAGAAGCCTTCCTTAGTTTTATGGAGACTAAAAGGAGAGGAGGGGATTAATACTTCCAGTCTTGCAAGGTTCTGTTAAAATATGAATAGCCTAATAGCCAAACAATAGAGTTAATACTCATAGTTGTACTTGGTGTCTGGGTTGGACCTGTAAGGGCTAGCATCCTCTCCTGGTCTCATTTGGCTTATCACACCTACGTTTCAGGAGTTTATTATTTAATAATTTTTTGACCCGCTGAAATCAAGAACCAATTCTTAGGGGGCCTGCAGTAAAAAGGAAAACGAAAAATATACACTGCCATCAAATCTGAAAGCAGTCGAGACCATCTCCTTGGCAGTGACAGTCCTCTGTGCCCACAGCCCTCTCAAGAGGCATCCTGGGGAAATGGTTCTGTGAAGGAGGACAATGTCTTTCGTCCCACCTGGTGAGCTTAACCCTCCAGCATCCTCAGCCAGGCTGATCCTCTGTGGCAGAGAAAGTTATCCTGGGGATGCCTGGAGCTAACATTGGTCAGCTGAAAACTAGCATTTCATAGATTCAGTTTAGCACAGGCAGATCCGGTAATAGTAAACAGGGCCTTTTGTTTAACAGGGGTTCCTATAATAAGCCTTGCCCTTAATGCTCCTCCTGCCCCAGTTAATTCTTAGGTGAGTCAGATTAGAGGTTACTCGAGACAAGCCGTAGTTAGGCATAAGGGTGGGGGCTATGAATTCCTAACTTTTCCCCAGTTCCTCCTAAGTCATGGTGCTGGAAATGCCCTGAGAATAGCAGCGGCCACGGCGCTTCCAACATCGATCCAAAGGTGAGGACTAGGAGATCCAGCAGGTGGCCTGTGAGGCAGCCAGACAGGTGGTCTCCCCTCTTCAGTTGCTGCTCCTTGAATTTCCAGAGGCTCCAACCTTTCTGCAGACAAGGAGCCTCGCCCTCACCCCACCCTTCGTGAGGTGGGCCTTCATCTCCGCCTGCAATCTTGCACGCAAGGTGTGGTTGTCCCCCAGGGTATGTGGGAGAGGTAGTCCCACTTGACAGCCCTTTTCTGTAGTTGTTCTGAGTCTCTCTCTCTCTCTCTCTCTCTCTCTCTGTGTGTGTGTGTGTGTGTGTGTATCTGTGTAGTAGAGAAGAGCTGGTGTTCCTGATAAAGTGGTGGAAAAGTTACGCTGTGGGCAAGTGGGGCTGGCTCACTAGCAGTTTCCCCTTTTTACCCTTGGAGATTGCTGCGTATGGGGAGTCCAGTGTGGAGAGGACCCCTCTTCTGGGCACAGCAACCCCTCAGACTGCAAATGTTTGCAGGCATGCCAGAGAGCCCGTGGCATTGTACTGGCGGGCGGGCGCTTGAGGAGTGACATTGCATGCCTGGACGAGGAGACCCAGGGGAGAGTAACCCTTCAAGGGGTTACCGGGGGCAGTGCTGAAAAGGCAGCTGGATGGACAGCTGGGTCCCTCAGCCACCAGGGACCCAAAAGCCGTTACTGTCCAGTTGTGTTTTCATATGACCGGGGGAATCCATGGAGGGAGCACATGAGCTGGCACCTGTTACACACACGGAACAAAAAGGCTTCTGTGTGTACTCATGCCACACTTCCTTTGGCTTTGTCAATGACACCACACAGGTAGTCCTTGACTTACGACCACCATGGAGCCCAGAATTTCTCTTGCTACGCAACACAGGTGTTCAGTGAATTTTGCCCCTTGCCAGAGTTGTTAAATGAATCGCTGTAGTTAACACGTGGCTCAGTGAATCTGGCTTCTTCCCCATTGACTTCGCTCACCAGAAGATCGCGAAAGGGGATCCCAGGAGACACTGCGGCCACCCGAAATATGAAGTCAGTTGCCAACCATGTTGAATTTGGATCGTTTGACTGTAAGGATGCCGCAATAGTTGTGAGTGAAAAAACGCTCGTAAGTTACTTTTTTTCCGTGCCTTTGAACAAGTCACTAAATGAATTGTGGTACATTGAAGGCTACCTATACTCATATAGCTGCCCCTCTCACAAAATGTGACTCTGGATGGAGTAGAATAAAATGATAGCACAGAAAACATTAGAAAACATTCCAGAGTTTCAGTCATCCACATTATTGTGAAAAAGGCTAAGCGAGAGCATCTGAGGGTACAGACAGTGGAGTAGCCCCACCTACATGAAGCTGCACTCCTGGCCCTGCCTAACCCATCACCCCCTCTTGCTCACATCATTGTAGTCGCCTAGCTCCCTATATCACACCGCCTCTACCTAATCGATCCCCACCTTGTGCACTCCTACCATCCACCCAGCTCGCTCCCGTGGGCCCCATCTGATCCCTGACCCGGTCTGCCACAAACACTACATTCTGCTGCGGCTTCTGCCCCATCGATCGCCCAGCTGTCACTGCTTTAGCCTTCGACATGAGAATGGAGCCGCGATGCCTCCCTAACATCAGAAGCAGCACGACGCCAGCAGCAGCAGTGAATTCGGCCCATTGCCCGGGAGCCGCTGAAGGGGACTCCCTCCGGTGAAGTGGCGGGCTCCGAGGTGAGCAATGCCGCACTCAGAGCCTGACAGGGACATGCTGATTCAAGTTCGCTCAGGTGTCCACAGATGCTGCCCATCTGGGTCCCGTGTGTGTGTGTGTGTGTGTGTGTGTGTGTGTGTGTGTGTGTGTGTGAGAGAGAGAGAGAGAGAGAGAGAGAAATACCACAGTGCAGGCTATTCCAGTCTAAACCTGGTGGCTTATTAAATGTTTCATGCAAAAACAAGCCATGACTTTACTTGGGCATATTTCTGGCTCGGGCCAATTAATTAATTTAGCAATAAAATTAAAACGGCTGTCAAACAGGTACAGACAAATCCCGCTAAATGCATCCTTGTGCCGTGTTGTTTTGTGGAACAGAGAGGCCCCAAAAACTGAGGCGGCATTGTGTAAAGGTTGCGTTAGTTTGTTTGGGCAGTGGTGATTCATGAGCTCCGTCTTTGGTTCTGCCAAGAATGGAGTGGGCGGACGGGCCTTCTTCTCCACTTCCCGACCCAGGTCGGCCCTTCCTCAATGGCAGAAGGAAAAGATCCACAAGGGACCACCAGGTGTGGCAAGCATTTCTCCCTCTCTCTCTGCTGCTTCCCCCCCCACCCCCAAAGGCTGGCGCTGTGCTGACTGCTTCCCTCACAAGCGCCTGGGGCACCCGGCAGTTGTGTGTGTCTATGTGGGGCACCTGGCTGCGTGGCCCCACAGCGGCCTCGGGAGCCTTGGAGGGAGGCCTTTTCAAAGCACTGGAGGCTCTTCATATCTGACCGGATCCAAACTAGGAGAAAGTTGGGTGTTGATGATGGCGTCTTCACATGAGCGGTCTTGCATTGCGATTAATGGCTTTTTCAGGTGGAGTGACAAATCATAATGGTTTGTGAAGAGGGGAATAAGGGAAGGATTGCTGTCATGAAGGCTTACCTTGAGAATTTATATCCAAACTATTGGGAGCGTTTCCTTCTCCTGATACCCAGTGATTTTGTGAGTGGTATTTTGTATTCTAGAATCAGTTTGAAAAACAAGTGATATTACGCAGAGTGCCACCTCCTGTGTTTGTTGAAGTATCATCTAAAACCGCATACTATAGTACAGGTAATCCTTGACTTATGACTACAGTTGAGCCCCAGATTTCTATTTTTAAATGAGACATTTGTCAAGTGCGTTTTGCCGCATTTTACGACCTTTCTTGCCCCCATGTCAACTAAAAAAATACCTCTTTGGTCTTTTTAGTTGCTAGCAGAAAGGGAGTGGAAGAAAATAGTGCATTCCTCAAATGCTTCAGGTAATTGCTAGGCAGCGAAGCTGTTGGCGGGCAAGACTATTACTGGAGAGCTATGGATGTGTCCCATTGGAGAATATACATCCAGGGCGTGGGGGGAAGACCAGGGTCAAGGGGGGAAATGAATGATATGTCTTAGAGTCGGCTGCACCCAGGTAACGCTGACATGGTCACTCCTAATAAATCAGTTTTCTTTTACTCTGAGAGATGCGGCTGGAGACTTATGATTTGAATGGGAATGGATTTGTCAGAGTCCTGACACACCATTGTTAAGTGAATCACTGCAGTTGATAGGTTAGTAACCTGGTTGTTAAGTGAATCTGTCTTCTCCATTGACTTTGCCCATGAGAAGGTCGCAAAACATGACCTTGTGACACAACAACCATCATGAATCAGTTGCCAAGTATCTTGAGGTTTGATCACGTGGTCGTGGGGATGCTGCAGAGGTCGTAACTGGGAAAAACAGCCTTAAGTCACATTTTTCAGTGCTGTTGTAACTTCAAATAGTCACTAAACAAACTGTCGTAAGTTGAGGACTACCTGTACTTGTCTGTGTGGCTCCAGCTTAAAACATGGCAACTTCCGTGGAGGGAAGAGGAGATCACTAGAAGATGCTCCACAGCTCAACGGTAGAGACTTGGGTGGGCAAACCAGTGTGGAAATGCTCCACAGTTTCAAGAAAACAGGCGCTCCCACTTCTGTGCCGGTTGCGGTGGAGGTAGCAATAAGTTGGCAGCTCCCAGACCCATCCGGTGCTGCGATGGATGGGCAGAGCTGAGCCAATTCCAGAATGCTGCAGACGCGTCTTGTGGGAAATTCCCTTGTCCTCCCTTGGGATGCTATCCAATTTGGGGCCCAGGGTAAAGTAGACTGGAGGGTCAGCCAGACTGGAGAAGGGCCAATTTGTCCCGTCCTCTGTTGAGTTACTCATAGATTTCTTGGCACTTGTATCTTTTGATTGTTGGCTGATGGCAGCACAGGCTTGCTTCCAGCTTTCATCCTCTCCCCCTTCATGGATGTCCACTCCGTAAGCAGCCAATAACTTTCTACCTTTCTCTTTGTCCTGTCCGGGATGGTGGAAAAATGGCTGAGAAGGTCCTCTCTGGGATGGAGTAATGCTGGTGTAACGCTTGTGAGCTGGTCCTTAAAGAAGCGCGAGTCGTTGGTCCAGAGTTGCTTGACTGCGATCTCCCGGCTTCCATCACGACGACATTGATGTAGACGAAGAAAGAGGCCTCCCTGAAAGTTAGACAGGGAGGAAACGGAGACGATCCTTCCGAGAAGCTTTCTTTTTGCGGGGGAGGGAGGCAAAACCCCACAGTGTTCTAGAGAGGGAGCCCCACGGCACGCAGGCTGGAAGCCCCCCCCCCACTGTGGCCTTTGGGGCCTCTTAGGCACGGATATGTGCTGCAACGCGTCTCTTCTCCTTTCCCACATTGTAGGGCTGGGTGGGCTCCCGCTTTGCCTCCTGCTGCACTGCCGTGTTTCCTTCCACCAAAGAGCAGCCCGCCCTGTGCCAAGGTAAATCTTTGTCTTGGAACGGCAAAATGGTTTCTTTCTCCCTTCCAGTTTCTCAAGCGGCCGAGGAGACAAGGAAGTTCTCGGAATGAGCTGACTTTCCTTTTTCCAAGGAAGGGAGAAAGTAGGGCAGGAAAGCCCTGGGAAAACGGTTGGGTTGCAAGCCCCAGGGCAGCTCCCTGTCCCCTACCAGGCGGTGGGACATCAGTTCCCTTCTGGGCCGAGAGTTGTCCCATAGTGGTTGGGGCTGGCCCTAGAGCTCCTTCAAGGAGCCCAGAGCCCAGGAGCTTCTCCACCCTGGAATGGAGGTGCTGGTGAGCCCACAGCTTACTCCTAACTTGTCCAGTGGCTTTACGAGCCTCTTGATGGAAGGGCTTTGGGCGAGATTTGAGGCACTTGGCTGGTGGGTCTGGGGCTGCTTTGACAATTCACCAAGCTTGATCCCCCTTTGCGTGCCATCCTCTCCTGTCTGCTATCTGCAAAAACGGCTTGCTCTGAAGAAAGCTCTCTTGCGACCGTAACATTGGAGATCATCTGCCTGGCACCGCAGCAGACCTGAGAGATGGCCACCCAGCTTCTCTTTGAACATCTCAAAGACAGAAAGAATCTACCCCCTTGCAGAGAAGTTGGTCCCGGGGGCTCTTATTGTAGGGAGTGTTTCCTGATCTATACAGATCTAGATCTACAAAATATTTTAGGTACAATATGGCCATTGCAGAATAGAGACAGGCGGCCATTTTTCTTGAGGTTGAGAACGGGGTTTCTGTTGATGCATGCTAGGATGGAATTTGCATTTTTTGCAGCTGCTGTTCAGTGTGTGTGTGTGTGTGTGTGTGTGTGTGTGTGTGTGTGTGTGTCAGTGTCAGCCTTGTGGCAACCCCAAATCTGATTCAAGATGGATCTGAGGCTGACACAGGGATGTCTGCTCCAGGTGTTGCCTTGGTTTCCTCCTAACCAAAAATGGGGTTTTACGTTTCTCCTCACAGAAATCGATGCTGCTTTGGTTTTACTAAGGCTTTATAAAGCGGTACTAACACTTCGTGTGATCTTGATTCTATTCCTCTGTTAACGCAGCCTAGGATTGCATTGGCTTTTTTGGCTGCTGCCACACATGGCTGGCTCATAGTCAAGTGATTGTCCACTAGGATGCCAAGATCTCTCTCTTGCATTGCTGCTGTTGAGCCGGGTTCCACTATTCTATACCCGTACATTTGAGATTTTTCCCCTACAACTTTACTTTTCTCACCATTGAATTCCATTTTGTTAGATAGGACCCAGTGTTTGAATCTGTTGATATCCATCTGGATTTTGAGCCTATCTCCTGGGGTGTTGGCTGCCAGTTTAGTGCCATCTGTACATTGGATGAGTTTCCCCTTCTATCCCTTCATCTAAATTATTTATAAAGATATTGAAGAGTATTTGACCTAAGATAGAACTTTGGGGTACCCCATTGCTTACTTGTAGATGCAGTTCCATTGAGGACTACATATTGAGTGCAACTTGTCAGGCAGTTACGAATCCATCTGGTGGGGAATGCTATCTATCCCCCATTTTTCTAGCTTACCAAGAAGTAGGCTGTGGTCTACTTTATCAAATGCCCTATTGAAACCCAAGTAATCTGTGTCCACGGCAATTTCGCTGGTCCACTAAATGAGTCTGAGAGGTTTCCCCAGAGATGTTATATGCTAGGAAATACATATTTCTCCACCTGTGGCAGGAAATTCTGAACTGTTTCTTTTAGTTGCTTTTAATATGGTATCACATCTTCGGCCAGTTATCTACGGAGTTTACTCAGTGCACGCTGCTTATAAAAAGAGATGCAAGTTGTAGCAATGTTTAGGCCTTGTTGGTCATATTTATGCCATATGTGGCCTGACCTGGCTGCAATTCCAGCCACTCGAGGGAAGAAAAAGAGAGGGAAAAAAACAAACATTGCCACTTTTGGCCTTCAAGCGCAGCTGCTCCATCACGAGGCTGACACGCTGATCTGGCTGCCAGCCCGGGCTGGTCTGGGTAGCTTTAGAGCCAGTCGTCCAGTCGGTTCATGGGAAGTGGAGCTCCCTCACCTCTTTGGTTTGATGCAGGAATGCTTGTCAGTCTAACCAAAAATGGTAAAAAGACTGCGGTTGAATGGATGGAGTAGGTGGAGAGAAGTTGGAAAAAAGGGGAGGGGAGATCTCTGCAGGTACCAAGAACAGGTAGCAGGGCCGTGGCTGGCTGGCTGCAGGTGGCAGCTTCACCCAAGATTTGGGAGCGGATGGAAGGAGTCAGCTGCTACTGGGAGGGAGGCCCAGTGTTTGGGCCTGGGTGATTCGTGCCTGGCGTGAGAACTCTGGGCTGATTTGATGTTCCCTAGGTTTAGTGTTGGCTGCCCACCCTCTTCTCTGGATTCTTCTCCCACACCAAGTTTCAAAGCATCAGTACTCTCCCCATCCTGTTTTTTAGGTCTCCTGGCCTGTGCTGCCTATTTGAGATTAGATTTTCGGTATTATTTAATAGCAACAGCACTTAGATTTATGTACCGCTCCACGGTGCTTTCCAGCGCTTTCCTAAGGGGTTTACAGAGCTAGCCCCTTGCCCCCAACAATCTGGGTCCTCACTTTACCCACTTCAGAAGGACGAAAGTCTGCGTCCACCTTGGCCAATTCTTGGTCAGAATTGAACTTCTGGCACTGAGCTGAGTTAGCTTGCGGTACTGCATTCTAACCCCTGCGCCACCACTTCGAGTTCAGATGATGGAAATTTACTCAGATCTTTCTCTCTCTTTCCGGCATTTCATGGATCATTTGGAGGGATCTTTTGGATTGTCATCTTGCTGAAATATCCACAGTTTTTCCATCTTCAGCTGGCAGAGATTCTAGTTAGTTATGGACTAACAGGGTTGGAAGGGACCTTGGAGGCCATCTAGTCCAACCCCCTTCTCGAGCAGGAGAGTCTGTTCCAAATATTAGCCTCTACCTAGGATTGAACTCACGGCCTCCTGATTGAGCTCCAAGAGCTGGAAGGGACCTTGAAGGTCTCCTAGTCCAGCCCCCTGCTGGCTTAGCTCTGGGAGGGCTTGCCCTAACACCCCCCGCCCTGTGTTGGAGTGGTGGCTGATGGTCCCATTGAGCAAAAGATGCTCCCTTCCTGCGTGATGCACTTTCTGCCGGGTCTCTCATCCAAGGCGAAGGTTCATAGGTCGGGCGGCTGCGGCTGCATCTGCTGTGGGAAAGAATCCAGTGCGCTGCAAGGCGTGAGGCCTCCTCTTCCTCCTCCTCCTCCGCAAAGGCCTCTGGCTGCTTTCAGGAAGAATTCCTTAATGAACCTGGGATCTGCCTGGATTTGCCGGGAAGGGCGTGTTCACGCATTTCTCAGCCAGGTGAAGGTCTCGCTAATGCCTCCTCCGCCTTTTAGAAGTGGTTGGTACGGTGGGACTTGGCCTCCCTGTGAGTCAGAGCTGGCCCCGGGACCTGCCCCCGTTTTCTGAACTGAGAGCCAGCTGGTGGGGAGATGAAGGTGTGGGGCAGACCTGAGTTCAGCTCCACCCTCGGCTTTGGAAAGATCTCTGGGTGGTTTCCTTTCAGCCCCTGCCTTCGCCTCAGGAGGGCCGTGCCTCTTGCTGCTTCTCGGACGGAGCAAGGATTCCAGTCAACACATTCCTGCAGCTAGGAAGTTATGTGGCACGGAAAGCATTTTTTAGTTCCTTGCTCCTGCGGCACGAGTCAGGCTTCCCTCTGGAGGAGGGGTCTCCAACCTTGGCAACTTCAAGACTTGTTATCCTACTACAAGTGTGTTTTGCATTTGATTTCTGTCTTCTAGGGTGCTTGATTGTGGGATTCTGGGAGTTGAAGTCCACCTCTCTTAAGCTTGCCAAGATCGTGAGCATCTACCTGCCCAATTTTGCTTCATCAGCACATTGGCTAAACATTTCTTCTGTCTCTTAATTGCAGTCATTAATGAAAATTTGAAGAACGTAGGCCCAGGAAACCTTGTTCAGTAACTCATTTCCTTGATAATTGATAAGTTTGGGTTTTCAATCAACTGTAGAGCCACCTGAGAGACAATAGCAAGTTGTTAATGAGAATGCTGTGAAACACCAGGCTAGAAACCAGAAGATGTGAGTTCTGCTTCTGCCTTAGGCACAAAGCCAGGCCTGTCTCTCTCTCTGTCTCGGCCCTAGGAAGGAGGCAATGGCAAAGCCCTTCTGGAAAGCCCAGCGGTGAGAACTGCAGAGACTTGACTAGGCAGCCTTTAAGGACCCGTCACAGTGGAATGGAAAGTGGGGGAAAAGGTACTGCAGCAAGCACTTTCCTAAAATCGAGGCATGTTACACTGACAGCATTACCATAAGCTACCCAAGAAATTACCAGATCAAAGAATGAGGTAAGCTTACGGAATGGCTCTGCTCTGCTCTGCCCGATCAGGCCTCACTTGCAATATTGTGCCTCGTTTTGGGTACCGGTTTCAGAAAGGATGGTAACGCATTGGATCAAGGCCCGGCAGTTGCTACCAAGATAGCGAAGGAACCAAGTTAAAAAACTGGGCTTGTTTAGCCTAAAGGAATTACAGCTAAGTGGGTTGTGGGGGAGACAGGAGCATCCAGCAGAAGAACAAAAAGTGGATTTATCTTCTCTCACCCCAGAAGGGCAGACCAAAGCCAACAGGGCTAGAAGCGTAAGGACAGGGGTTTGGGCTGGAACTGGCAAGGAAGCTCCTATAGAGCTGTAGATGCTCGTCCGTCAGCGGAATCCCGGAAGTGGGATTCTCCCAGGGGAGGCTAGAGGGTGGTGGAACTGGCCGCTGTGGTGACCAAGTTCTCCTTCATTGAAGGTCTTCAGATAAGGTCCTTTGCTGGAGCTGCCGTTGTGGGTCCTGCCCTGAGGAAGGATTTGGATTACAAGGAGGGCTGCCGTGGTGGGGTGCAGTTGCTTAACGACTGTTCAAAGTTTGGATGGACTTTTAAGAAGTTACGTATATCCCGTCTTTGAAGTTACAACTAATCACCTTGGCAATAACATGATTGCATTTTGGGCCCGAAGCAGCTGACTTGCACTTTTGATCAGTTGCAGCATCCTGGGGTCACATAACCACAATTTGCTAGGGTTTTTTTTTTTTTTGCCATTTTCTGGCAGAGAACTGCAAAAACCATCCATTATATATGCTGGATTTGGTTAATAACCATAATGACTTACTTTATGGCCATGGTAAAATCGTGGTAAAATTGAGTTCACCTATGTGGTGCTTTGACTGAACAATTGTAACAACCAAAATTCTGAGCTCCATTGTGGTTGTGAAGTTGTGAGGACTTAGCTGTAGATGACCTCTTTGGTTTGTTCCAAGTCTATGATCTAAGATCCAGGGAAATCTGTTAAAAGGCAGATCTCAGACTGGGGAGAAATCTGTTTCCAAAGCGATCAACAGTTGCTCCTTCTTCATAAGACAGGCAGGCAGGCAGGCAGGCAGGCGCGCACACACACACACACACACACACACACACACACACTTTGCACTGAAACAGCCTGAGAAAAAGAACTGGAACTGTCCTGCTCTTATTTGCCTATGCTTTGCCTATATATAGGTTTATAATTTCAAAATAGAGTACTCGGCAGAAATGTAAACTTTTAATAAGTCTTATTAACCAGAGCTCCGGGAGATTAATTCCTGGGTATCATTACTTTCAGGTTGATATAGATGCCTGAGAAAATGATTTAATGTCAGACTGACTGCTCTGTCATTTCCTGGATCTTCTCCTATTTCCAGGACTTTCTTTTTTCTTTTTGGTTAATGCCTATCTTTTTTCCAGGTGGTTAGCCAGGTGTCCTTCCCGGTGCTCTTTCCCCTGAAGGTGTGAACTCATTCAGAGTACAGAAGAGTTGGCCGATCAAGCTCCTGTCAGCTTTGAAGACTTGCCCCATCATCCTGCTCTTTAGGGGAGCACACTTTCCCTTTCCTTGAGACAAAATTGAGAAGATAGGTTTGCTTTTTCCTTCTTAGCCTTTTTACTTTTTTGGTCTTTGACTGAGCGGTTGGTATACTCGTTGATTTGTTTCCTTCTGTTCTCAGTGCATTTAAAGAAAGCCGTGAGATTGGTTGTCATCCTTTTCAGTCTGTTCCTTCTACCTACTGGCCTGATTTTGCTGTGCTCCAGAGCAGGGGTCTCCAACCTTGGCCGCTTTAAGACTTGTGGACTTCAACTCCCAGAATTCCTCAGCCAGCAAAGGGAGTTGAAGTCCACAAGTCCTAAAGCGGCCAAGGTTGGAGACCCCTGCTCCCAAGTGGACTCATCCCAACAGATGTCTGCGTTCCTTCTTCTTGACTACCCCAACAAGGGAGAAATTTCTCTTCTTCACTCTCCCTGGTTAGGGTGAAGGTCGTCCTTTTGTTCAAAAGCTCCTGTACCTTGAACGGTGTGAGGTGTTCCTGCTTCTTTTATGCCATTTCTCCTCAACAGAGTTTTACCATCTCTTCTTTGCTCCACTTGCTTTCTCAAAGAGCCTTCATTCCGAAACCGTTTTCTTGGTGGGGTGTGTGCTTCAAGTCCCAAATAAATCTACGTCCTTCAAGACAGTGGCCCCCAACCTTTTTTGTGCCACGGCTGGGTACCGGCATCACAAAATGATCCGCGGACCGGTACCAGCATCAGCACGCATGACAAGGCAAGGCGAGCCGAGCGACCGCCCAGACAGCCGTCCCCCGCTTCTCCCCACCACCTTCAACTCCTCCTTTGTACCTTTGTCGATGGGCTTTGGGACGGCTTCAGGATGGTCGCTCGGCTCGCCTTGACTTGGGTGCTGAAAGAATCCTCGCGCCTTAGTTTCGTTCGAAGCCCCCCCCTTCGATGAAACTAAGGCGCGAGGATTCCTTCAGGACCCAAACGCTGCTTTCCAACCGGAAAAGCTCACCCGGAAGCACTTTCTCCTCAAACAAGATGGCGGCACCCAGCAAACCGGTGGCCCGGTAGGAAATGTTCCATGGCCCGGTACCGGTCCGCGGCCCGGTGGTTGGGGACCCTTGCTTCAAGAGATGCGGGCTTAGGATCCCAGTTTGGCCTCAGGATTGGGGCACAACTTGCAAGGATTTCTGGGTGGGATTTGACCACCCTCCCTCCTCTCTCCATCTGGCTAGTCTGGGCCTTGGTTATCTCTCCCAGTTGCTCGGGGCTTCCTCCCCCTCTTTCTCTGGGGCATGGAGGCTTGGCAGAAAGGGTGGCCAGCATCCATCTCGGCCCCAGAATGCTTGGCCATTAGAGAACACGGACTCTCCCACCAGAAGGATTCTTATCCCAATCTTTCCTCCCTATTTCTATTATACAGGGCCTTCTTAATCCCACTTTCCAGAATATGGAACAATCAGCTGCCGTTTTATTTATTGATGAAGCAAAAATATTCCTTTCAGGTATTTTTCTTTATCCAGATTTTTCATTCGTCAAGTGGGACCTGGCACTAAAAACAGACCATTGGCTGCCCTCTCTCCTTCTTGGAAGAACTTTATAGCTCCCACGACCTTAAGAAAGTTGAAAACATTCTTAAAGATCCATCTCATCCTGGGAACCCCCTTTTTTTGAACTACTACCATCTGGCAGATGTACAGGATAATAAAAAAAAAAGGACAAATAGGCTGAAAAACAGCTTCTGTTCCAGGGCAGAAGCTCTGCAGTGTTGGGGGTTTCCGGTTCAATGTGTGGAGGGTGAAGGATGTGTGTTTGTGTTTATTTTCATGGTCCTGATGTGCACTGAAGATGGTGTTCGATTTCCTTGTACAAGGTGCAATGACAATAAAAACTAGAAGAGACTCTCGGAGCAATCCTTCAGTGTGACAGATCCTGAAACGGTTCCTGGGTGGGTGGGAGGTTCTTTCCCGCTTCTGCTGGGAACGATGGAGGGCCACAGAAGAAGAAGGGGGCAGCAGAGAAGGAGGGGGCTGGATGGAGTCCCTGAAGCCGTCGGCGTGAGCTTAAATGGACTCCGGGGGATGGTGGAGGACAGGAAGGCCTGGAGGAACGTCTGTGGGGTCGCGATGGGTCGGACGTGACTTTGCAACTAACAGCAACAAAGAGGTTTTCAAAGAGAGGCTGGATCGCCCTCTGTCTTGGGTGAATCCTGCAGCATAGAAGAAATTGGACTGGATCACCTCCTGGATCCCTTCCA
This sequence comes from Pseudonaja textilis, assembly GCF_049901715.1. Classification (NCBI taxonomy): domain Eukaryota; kingdom Metazoa; phylum Chordata; class Lepidosauria; order Squamata; family Elapidae; genus Pseudonaja; species Pseudonaja textilis. The sequence continues at coordinate 3,583,554 of NC_142001.1, read as the reverse complement.
ACTCCGATTCTATTTACTTGCCCCTCATTTGCCAGTTCTACCCCGCTTTCCGGTTTCCCCCAAAGGGCCGTGGGAGAACAATGCGTGATTTTCAGTCTGGCCGCGGTTCTGCTTTTCCTTTCTTCCCCCTTCATAATCTGAATAGAGAAGCTGCCGCCGTCTTCCTTTTCTTCTCCCTCTTGATTTCAGCTCACAAGCAGCTCCCCGTTTTGATGTAGGGAGCTTGCAGCTGCCCCCTGCCCTGGCTCCGTGCTTGCTCCCGAGTTCCTGATGATTTCCTGACAAATCTGGTTGCAGCTCTGCATGTCTGATCAGCTTCTCCTTTCTGGCCTGTGGTTTATCTGAGGCCTTTGGGAGTCCTCTCTTCATGTCTCCTCCTCTTTCCTCTTTTCTGGCAGTGGGCCGTGGCTTCAAGAATTCCCATCTGCTTCTCTCTGTAATCATGAAACCCTACCTTGTATTTCTTTGCGTGTCTTCATTCATTTTCCTAGACAACCCTTGGGCTGCGGTCAGAATGGCAAACTTCTAGAATATTCATCTATAGACAGACATTGTACTCCGGTCTTAATAAGGACCTAGTTAAGCCGATGCACCGTGGCCATATTTCTTGGTATTGAGTAGTAAAAGGTTGACTGAGAGGGTCCTTGCTGTGCCAGATAACAGATAACCAGAGTTGGAAGGGACCTTGTAGGACCATCTAGTCCAGCCCCCTGCCCAAGCGGGAGACCCTACCCCATTTCTAACAGATGGACAGTCCAAACTCTCCTTGAAAGCTTCCGGGGATGAAGCTCCCACAACTTCTGAAGGCAACTTCTGTTCCGCTGGTTGATTGTTCTCCCTGTCAGAAAGTTTCTCCTTATTTCCGGGCTGAATCTCCTTATTTCCAGATTATTGCCAGGGCCTTTCCTTTCTCCGTAGAGGAACGTTGCACCTTCAGCTGCATTTCTGTGCCATGGAAGTAAGCGGCTGGACAGTTTTGAGGCAGAGCTCTGGCAGTTTGCTGGGAGGCTGCCAGGCTGCCTGGTTGGCAGGCCTGCTGATGGCAGGGGAAACCAAAGGGTTGGATATCAAGCCAACACTGCTGCGCATAACATTTCTGGTGCCAAGCGGAGCAGGGAAGAAAGAGACCCAAGGAGGATCCAGCCAGTTATGCATCTATCGGGCGGTGATGCTGTCTATCCCATATTTTTCTTTCTTACCAAGAAATAGTTGTGGTCTATTTTGTCAAATCCCTTATTGAAATCCGATTAGCTGGTCCGCTTAGTCACTTTTACAAAGAATGCAATAAGATTTGTCGGGTATGATCAGTTTTTGACAAACCCATGTTGGCTTCCAGTAATAGCTTTGTTTGTTTTTAGTTGTTTGAAAATCCATTGCTTGATTATCTTTTCCAGGATCTTCCCAGGTGTTGATGTCAGGCTGATTGGTCTGCCAAATTCCTGGATACTTTTTTCCCCTTGTTTGAAGATCGGTATCATATCAACTCTTTCCCAGCCCTCTGGTTTTTCTCTGGTGCTCAAGAAACTTTGAAAAACATGGTTCAGTGGTTCCGAGATCACATCTGCCAGCTCCTTCCGAACTCTGGGATGTAATCCCTCTGGTGCTGGTGATTTGAACTTGTCTGCAGTGGACAGCTGTTGTCTTACCATTTTCTTGTCCATTTTGACTTGTAGTTCTAATCTGTCTTGTACGGTACTACTTTTGATACTGTTTTTTTCCCCCTTAGTGTAAACAGAGATGCAACAATGGAATTCCATAGTTCTGCATTTTCCCGGCTGTCCTTCATCTTCTTCCATTAGAGTCTGATCATTCCCTTGACTTTTTTCAATTGTTTTCTTGACTATATTTTGCCAGCAAGTCCCTCTGGCCCACCGATGCCTCAGGATCACAAACACCAGATACCTGGTGATGAATTCAGAAATAGTGTTTAGTTTCAGCTTAGCTTTTGCTTTACTCTCTCAGACAGGGGCAAATAGGGGCTACCATGATTCATTTGGCTAAAAAGCTGAGTCAGAAGATCATGGAGAGGCTGACGACTCGGCATTTCAAAAGCCGAGAGCTCCCGTCAGTTTGTCCCAGAGTGGAAGCATGCAAATGCAACTAGATAAATAGGTACCATTTGGGTGGGAAAATATTGGGGACACAAAAGGAACCCCTTCTGGCGTTCCCTGGGAAACAGTGATGTCACTGGTTAATCCTTTCAACCGAGAAGTGTCTTGGTAAGGCTGTTCCTGACACAAACGTTGTAGTAGTAGTAATAGTAGTAGTAGTTGTCATCATTGTCGTCAGGGTTATTGGGAGATTTTTGAGTTGTCATTCTAGAGTGACTGGGTTTCCCCTCTTTCTTTTCTTTCCATGGGCCAGGAGAGCCCCCGGTCTGTGCATCGTCTTCCTTGTTCGTTTCTTTGTGCAGAGCTAGTGTTGCCCACCTGAAAAGCCAAGGCTGAACTACACCTGGGAGGAGGGGAATCTCATCCCCTCCCTTCCGGTTTTGCTGGGGAGAGCAGCACCTTAAGGGGGGCAAGCGGCAGAGGGACACCTCCAGTGAGGCTGTGCCTTTTGTTCAGCTGTGAAGGGTGGGTTGGCTTCTTAAGAATTCGGCTCCTTTTTTGCTTGCATTGTACAGGAGAAAGCAGAACACCATCTACACACACACACACACACACACACACACACACGCACGCACACACACACCCCGCCTCTAACTTTCAGGATGCAACCTCATAACCAGTTTCAGTGGAAAGGAGATGGATGCCACATGTTGGGCTGGATGAGGGAGAGAAGTCCTGCTGTCCTAACGATGAAGTAGCTCCCCAGCCACGGACTGCCCCATCACCTTGCCCTCTTGAGGCTTTCTTGGGCGAAGCCTTCCCGGCTGCCTGCAGGAGGACAGGTGTCATGCTCAGGTGAGGGTGGCTGTGTGGAGGACGGTGGCATCCGCTGAGCTCCCCTTGTGCCATCCTGCCATCGGAGGAGCAAGGCCGCAGCTGATCTCGGCGAGGCCTGGCCAATCCTGGGCCTGTTGCTTTGGCAGCATCTCCACGTAACTCAGAACACCGGGGTGCAAAAGGTCTTCTGCTGCTGCAAAAATTACGCACGCAGACACGGACCGTGTGTCCACGGGGTTCCCATCCACAGCAGCAGCGGTCTGTGTGGCGTGGCTTTGGGGAAGGGGGCCCCTGACTGTGGCAGTTTTCTGTTCTGGAGAAAAGGGAAAGCCACGAAGGACTATCGGTGAAAGAGGCGACCCTCTTTGGCTCCCTTTCTTTCCCCCCTTTTTGTCCAGCTGATTTGGGGTACAAGGTGCGGGGTGTGTGTGTGCAGTGGCGAAGGCAGCAGCCCCGTTGCTTGAAGGGAGGAGGAAAGGGTCAGCCATTTCGGGGGTGGGGGTGGGGAGGAATCGGGAGAGGCAGGGCTGCTGAGTTAAGCCCAGATTCCCATCGTCTGTGGTTACCAAGGCAACCATGGATGCTGCATTAGCGCCTTGTGTAAATCTGTGCCGGTCCTTTGTCTCTGGGGGCCCGAGCAGACCTCTTGCAATTCAGAGTGCTTATTGAGGAAGAGCCTAAGGGGCACAAGGAGTGGACGGGAGGATCTAGGCTGGATTTCTCAATGGGGCCTTTAGTCTGAGCATGGAGGGGGAGAGCCTGGGGTCCTCCCCCTCCCCTTGTCCCAAGAGGTTTTATCCCTTGGGAGGGTGAGGGGGTGGTGGCAGTGGTGGCTGTTGGGAAGAGCACAGAGTGGGTCAGGGCTGCCACTGAGTGAGGCTCCAGTATGGACTCTCTCCAGAACTCAGCCTCACCCTTAGCAGCAGCAGAAGCTCCATCGACTTCCCAGGCCGGGGAAGCCACTTGGTGAAAAAGGATGCGCACCCAACCGCTTCCTCTCCGGGTCTCCTCCCTGCCTTTTTCGAGTTCAAGGATTCTGGGGGGTTCTTGTAGGAGGTTCTGGTCAGTCTGCCCATAGACCGGGCACATGGGTTGTTCTCCCTTGCCCACTCAGCCCTGCCCTGCGTGCTCAGGGGTCTCCAACCGTGGCAGCTTTAAGCCTGGCGGACTTCAAGTGTTGCTGGCTGGGGAATTCTGGGACTTGAAGTCCGCCAGGCTTAAAGTTGCCAAGGTTGGAGACCCCTGCTCTAGAGAATGCCCTGCTCGATCTGCCCCAAGGACTTTTTTCTTTTTCCTCCTCAGAGCAAAAGTGGTTCTTTATTTCATATTTCCCTGGGAGATTGTCCTCTGTTGTGGAGAAGGGTGTGCTCTGGAGTGGCCCGGCTTTTGGGGAGTAGGGAGGGGCTGAGAAAGAGCGCTCTAATGTCCACCCTACCTCAGGTACACCAAAGAGCGCACCTCGTGCTATGCTTTCTTTTATTACAAGAAAAAGAAGGGAGATATTCTGCCCATTCCTCAGTTCTCTAGGAGTCCACATGGGGCTTAGGACAGTGGTGGGATTCAAATTTTTTTACTACCGGTTCTGTGGGCATGGCTTGGTGGGCGTGGCCATGTGACTGGGTGGGTGTGGCTTTTTTTTTTTTGCTTTTTTGCTACCCCCACCTGTTTTTTGGAGCTTCCTAGCCTCAGAGGAGCCTCGGGGGAGGCGGTTGCTCCCCTAAGGCTCCTCTGGAGCTCTGGAAGGCAAAAAATGGAGGGGGGGAGGCTGAGCTCCTCCCTCCATTTTTTGCCTTCCTGGGCCTCAGCAACGGGAATCCCGGCACAGCTGATCGTATCTACAGGTGATTGTCGGGAGGGGAAAAAAAGAAAAATACCTTAGGCGAATGTCAGGCAGCGGGCGGGTAAGCAAGAATGAGGCAGGAGGGCGACCAGGTGGGGGGGGGGGTGGCTAGCCAGAACTTACTACCGGTTTGGCGACCCATGCCAAATTCTTTCTACCCATTCGCCCAATCCGGTGTGAACCAGCTGAATCCCACGCTGGCTTAGGAGGTATAGTTTGGCACGCGTCGCCCCCTCGCTCCTGCCTCGGTGCCACTTGATGCTGCTGCCAACAGCCTCCATCTGCAGCTGCAGTTCAAGTGGTGAGTGAGTCAGTGCAAGATGACTCACAATTTGTGGCTCAGCTTCATGGCTAGAACAGTCGGTGCCACTCCAGAACGACAATTCTCAGCATCCTCAAAAGCCCGGCCATGAGAAGGTGGCTGGAGGTTGGAGGATTTGGGCCATATCTGGAATGCCAGAGGCTTCCGTCCCTGAATTCATGAAAGGGCCCTAGATATGGTCGCGCTTTGACCTCCGCTGTGGATACTTGACATTTTAATATTGTTTAACGGTAAACGTATTTTACTTAATCTCTCGGTCGTGAGCTGCCTAGAGTTTGGCACAAGCTGGGTGGCTATATAAATGTTTGAAATAAGTGAATACACAAAATGGGGTATGCCTTTGGAGCGCAGTTCTCTCCAGGCAGCCTTCACGGGTAGGGATTGAGGGAATCCAAGCTCATTCGGAGGGTGGGTGGGAACTCCGCTTTGTGCTGGTGTTTTTAGCCACATGGTTGCCCCGGAGGACATGTGATTGGCTTCTTCAGAGCAGAGAGGCAGCTGTTGTGGGTCCAGGCTGGGACCCAGGGTGGTGTGAGGGCTCCCGTGGTGCGGAGAAAGCATTTTCCTGTCTGATGCATCCTTGGATTGTTTCTATGTGGCTTCTCCTTTGCACCAAAGCCCTCACCCTGTTATGCTGAGAGATGGGATGGATATTTACAGGTCTCCCACTGGGGAATTGAGGGCTGAGGCTTACATATGGGACGTTAACACCTTTTTCAGTCGAGGATGGCCATATGTGGCCAGAATTGGTCCTGCAACTGAGCAGGAACCGGTTTCGTTCCTTGCGGCTTCATTAGCGTTATCCCTTGATCCATCTAAATATTACCTAGGCATATAAGCAAGACCTGCTTCCCTGGGGACTGCATTGCTACTGCCAGGTGTAGAGTTCCACTTTTCTGGGAATGAGCCAAGAGAAGGAGTCTTCCCTCCGTGGGGAAATGGTTGTTTGTGGCCCAGGACTGGAAGTGTTGCAGGGGTTGTTGGCTTCGGGAGCCAGGAGGCTGCCAGCCCAGTCCAGAGGCAAGTCATGGCTGAGACTGAAGTGGACTGTCCGGCTGCAAGAAGATGTGAGCTTGGCACCGAGCTGGCTGGTGAAGACACAACCATACCTGCTGAACAGAAGATGGCTCAACCCATTTCCATTATTTCTTGCCCTAAGTAGCATTTGGAGGCTGCTGTTTGTTATATATTTTGGGGGTTTAAGGTCACTGTTGGCTCCTGGTGAGTCCCTGGACAAATTCATGTGGTTTGGGGGCAAGCTTTTTAGAAGATGTTGTCCAGCTTAGTTTTTCAGATAGTGCCCGGTTCTCCAGGCAGGAGGCAGTGTGCTATTGTAGGTCAAATGTATTCAGGTGTAGATCTTCAGTTTCATCCTTCTTACTTACATTTCAGGATGCGGTACAGTAATTTATGGCCACTTCTGCCAGGTCGTAGGAGATTTTTGCCTGAGGAAGAGTATTTGCGATGTAAAAAGACCATGGTGTAGTGAGAATGCTTATCCTACAACTCTGACTATACAAATATTTCGTCCGCCAGGAATGAATTTGACCAGTCTGCGTGGAGACGCTGTTGTAATTGGGTTCCAGTAGCCGTCCTCTTCAGTTACAGAAATACCATTTTGTAAGGTCGCAGTAGGAGGCCTCGGGTGCTCCATGGCCAGAATGAGGGCAGCCCGGAGTGTCCCCTCCTGCTTGGCCAGCTGCAGACAGTGGAGGGCTCTCAGGTATCCCCAGGAAACCCTGCAAACTCTTCCCACCAAAAAAAACGATCTGATCAGCTTGTTGGGAAGGTCCAGGTCCTTGGTGTGACCTTTTGCTAATGGCCACAGGAATCCTAGCCTGCTGTGTCATCATCCCACTCGGTTGCTTGTGCTCTCGAGTTTCGCTCGAACCTTTGGGGACTTTGGTAGCCCAGAGATTTCTGCTTCCTGCAGAGGAATGGGAGGCAGAGGAGCACAAAGCCCTGAGCTGCTGCATTGGTGAGGATGGAGCGCAGGGCTGCTCTGGTGTCCCCAGAAATCAGCTGGGCGAAGAAACCTCCCCCGGGCTTGTTCAATGCCTGCTCAGAGCAAAACCTTCCCCCTTTGTCACTGCATTCCTTGGAACGCGGGATTCCTTGCCCCTCTATGTCCTCAGTCAGGGCCAGAGCAGGAGCCCCCGTCCATCGGTCTTGGTCTGGACAGAAGGAGATCATCTCTCTCCGAGAGTTAAGAAAGAGAAAATACAAAGGAAAAAGAAATTGCTGGGGGGTGGGTCCAAGGGAGGGCAGCAGTCTTGGGATGGCGAAGGGGGTTTCTGGAAGGCTGCCTTTCTCTCAAGCTTCCCCCCATCCCATCCCAGTGCTCCCCCAGAGCAGAAGCAGCAGGCAGAGCAGATGGGAGCTGCTTTCCTACTTTCCTTGGCAGCTCCAAGAGCCCCTTGGAAAGCGGAGCTTGTTGACTCAGCTCCGAGGAGGAATCGGTTTACAGGGCCTGCAAGTCCCCCTTTCACCTTTCCCATCAGAAAACACCCCTGGAAGCCACGAGGAAACGGGATGCTGCCAGCGGATGGGAGCCTCAGGAGCCAGGGGGGTCAAGCTCGATTTCATTGAGGGCTGCATCAGGGTTGCAGTTGACCTGGAGGGAGCTGGGTGGGGCATATGGCTAGGATGGGCAAGGCCAGGCAACATCACTTGTGTCGGTGCCTGTCGTGGCCTGAGTGCTCGGCCAGTGGAAACGGGCTCCCAAGTGCCGTTTTCAGCTGCGATGGCCTCCTGCAACCCTCTGCCAGTGAAAACTGAGCTTGGGAGAGTATTGCAGCTTCTTCATTATTTAGTGAAATGTTCCCAGTTCAGGATGATCTGAATTACGCCATTCTTCTTTGGCTCTGTAGAGAGAGGCGGGGCTTACATGGGTAGATTTACAAGAGGTGTTGTACATCCATGGCACTCAACAGTGGACTCTTCCTTTGCTTTGTTGTACACGAGACTTTTTACCAGTTTTGCTTTTTATTTTGTGGACTCCCAGAGATTTTCCACCCCCTAAACGAAGGATCTGTTAACAGAATAATAAGAGTTGAAAGGGACCTCGGAGATCTTATAGTACTCCAGGGTTCTGCTCAAGCAGGAGAACCTATACCATCCTAGACCTACCTGGTTGTCAGGTTTCCGGTTGTGCCTTTCTGTGCAAAGATATGCCATCGCATACCTCAGGTCCTTCCGTTCATGCATGACCTTATTTTCCTTTTTGATTCACATATTATCCAGCCAGTCATTCACCCTCCGCCCCTAGGAAACAGGTGATGGAAAACATCTGAAATCTTGGCATGAAAACTGCAGGGAATTGTCCAGGCAGTCGCCTGGAGTAAATGATGACTTGAAGAAACGAAAAACAAACATACAATCACAGAGATAATCTATACAGTTGCTAAGGAGTCAAAATGACTTCGTAGCACATAATCACTGACTTGGTCACATAATCACTCAATTGGTACGTGTGGCTCCTGCTATGTATAATCTCTGGAAAGTTCAGAATGGTCTTTGTGCATGTGTGTGTGTGTGAGAGAGAGAGTGAATTCACAAGTGGTTCCTTGGGAAGAACTGCATCTCCATGTTAACGGCCAGTTCTTCAACAAAAATTGAAGGTGGCCTGTTTGCACATTTTAGCCTCAGCTTATTTGCGTGTTCATTTCATGCAGGAGACAAAGGGTATTGTTGTATGTGTGTGTTTTTCTTAAATGTTATAAAATCTGTATGGTGAAATAGCTAACTTGTTCTTCCTGCCTACATCTGTGCTTCGCTGTGATACTTTTGGGCTTGCTACAGTCCTGCTCCAAGTGAAATAGTAGAAGACACGAAGGCACAATTGTTGTGTTTCTATGCTTTGTTCGGTGAATTTGAACTACCCTTGCAATGAGGAAGCTTAGGGAGTGAGGGAATAGCGAAAGTCTGCTGCCTCCTCTTTGTCTCAGCAACTGGGCTTTGTCAGAATTACTTCTTACATAAAAAGTAAGAACAATAACAACAGGAGAGCAAATATGGCAATTACTGAAACAAAAGACAGGTGGAGATTGACAAGCCCACTCAAAGGAGAGGAGAAGAAAAAAAATGCAGCAGATAAGAATGTAAACTTTACTCTTATACAGGTAGTCCTCTGCGACAGCTGTTCTAAGATCAGCAGTTGATGCAGTGACGCCAGAGTTAATTCATAAGTTGGCTTCCTCTCGATTGCCTCACCCGGCCCATCTTGTCTGCCTGGGCTTGGCCAGGCACCGGCGGGCAAATCCAAGGCTGTGGGAGGGGGTGTGTGAGAAGAGAGCGTTGGGAGAGCCCTTCAGGGCCAGGCGTGGCGGGGGAGCGCTTCCTCCTACTGCCAAGAAACTTCCTAGAGTGGGGGTCTCCAACCGTGGCCAGTTTAAGCCTGGCGGACTTCAACTCCCAGCAAAGCTGGCTGGGGAATTCTGGGAGTTGAAGTCCTCCAGGCTTAAAGTGGCCAAGGTTGGAGATCCCTGGCCTAGAGGTGGCCGTGAATTGAGGCTCGGCTGAAGAAAATTTGGCTGGCTTGCGGTTCTTTTCGAGGACGATTCATCCTCAGTTTCCCCTGCTTGCCCGTTTTAATACAACAGTGTAAAGCAGGGGTCTCCAACCTTGTCCACTTTAAGACTTGTGGACTCAGACCCTTGGTGTAAAGCACCCTAAAGTTTTGTGCAACGAAATGGAATGACGGCCTCCTCTAACTTCCTCTTGTCTACAGAGGGTGCCCAGAGTTCACTTTCCCTCTTCTGTGATTGGGAATTCTTATGAGGATCCTTTCGAAAGGCAGTGTGTGATCCCCCTTCTCCAGAGAGCCCGAGGGAAAGGAGGCTGGCACCAGGCACCCAGGCTCTTCCAGGGCAGCTGCTTTGCGGCTCTCAAGCTCAGACCATGCCAGCCTCCTAGAGAGAGGGACAAAGATACTCACACAACACACCCTTCTGTGTACATACGCGCCATCCTTGCCAGCCGGCTCACATTTACAATGGTCATGACGCACCACGGTCATGAGATTGCCACGGCTGGTTTCCGACCAGCAGTAAGGCGGGGGGGAACCTGGCAGGAAGTTGATAGTTTCAGTCTTGTGGCACCTCACTTAATGACTGTGCTGCTTAGCAACCCCTATTGCATTCGGTACGTGAGAAGTATCTGTAACAAGTTTACCTTCATCCCTGATCCGGCTGGACCCGTGTCCATTTCCGAAACCTGGCTGGATAGAGAAAAGGGCATCCCACTCATTAAGACTGTTGTCGTTCCCAGGGCAGGAGGCAGTATTTATTTCATTTAGCAGGAACACAGCATTTATGCTTACGGACAGTCATCCCGTAGAGCTTTATGGCACTTTCTGGGCAGTTTACAATATAGAAGCATCATTTGCATGTTGCCTTCAACAATCTGTCGTCCTCAGTTTCCGAACCTCGGGAAGATGGAAGTCTGAGTCAAACTTGAGCCCTGTCAGGATCGAACTCCGGGTTGTGGGCAGAGTTTGCCTGCAATGCTGCATTCTAACCCCTGTGGCACCAGGGCTCGCTTGTGGCTTGCTTGTTTGTTTATTTCATATGCCGAAACCCCACTGTTGAAGCGACTGGGCAGCTGCTGGGGGGGGGGGAGGGATACTGCAGGGCTGTCTTCCTCAGTCGCCGTCCTTGGGAGTTGGGCCTGGAGGGGAGCCACAGGCTCCAGCCCTGCCCGAAGAAGAGAGGACGGCTCGGGTGCAGGTGGGCCAGCGTCTCTGCCAGCAGAGTTCTGCTTCCCCGAAGGGTGGGCTGGCAGAGGGTGGGTCCTTGGAGGAGCCGGGAAGCCATGTGGAGGACAGTGGACGGGGGTTGCTCTGGTAACCACTGTTTTGGAGACTGCAGAGACCGGCTAGGGCTCAGGGCTGGTTCTCCGTGGATTGTGCCCCCTGAAGGAGGAAGGAGGGACCCAGTAACATGGGGTGGGGCTGGGGGTGGCCTCCTCTGGAGCAGCCATTAGCTCTTGTTTTAGTCCAGCATCCGGCTCTGTCGAGGGCCTCCCATCCTCGTTTGGATGGAGGTGGCAGCAAAATCAGGAAGCTGACCTGAGGCCTTGGTGCCCTTCTGCCTTGCAAGCTCGCCATGCTCCTGCGGCATCCTTAGTTCCAGAAGAGACCAGGGGTGGGCGGCCTAACCTAACCCCGACCGGCCAGTGTTCCTTGCCATTGTCCACATTCAGTGAAGCGCGAGCTGAGATTCACCCAGGTGGCCCATTTCTGTGGCAGAGCAAGAGAAAGTAGAAGCGATTCTGGGCAGCGCTGTTACCGCCTGATGGCCTCAAATTCTAGGGTCTGCTCTACTAAGAAAGGTTAATTCTGACTAATTGGGAGCTTTCAGAATTTACCTGGATCTGCGGAGTTTATTCTGCTGCTGCTCTTTTTACTCATGATTTATGGCAGTCACACTAATCTTGGGGAGTGGCAAGTAACTATGCAGAATACTGGAGCTCCACACCCAAGGCCTCTGGAAGATGTAATTAACTCTCTCTCTCTCTTTCTCTCCCACACACGAATGCACACCTGTCTCATTTACCTGCTTATGCATTTCAGCGTTCTTCCCTGACTTTCCATCTTCCCCCGCTTCCATGTTCCATACGTTCATACATTCAGGGTGCACCAAAAGTCAGGCCCTCTAGACAACATGCGATACGAATTACATTAAATGCCCCAATTGGTTGCCATTTTCTTCTAAACACTCCCTTAACGCCTAAGTACAGTCATGTTTTCTCTCAAAACGTTAAAATTAGTAAAACGTTGGGGCCTGATTGGTGGTACCCCCTGCAATCAACCATCAGTCGATCAAATCCCTCCTTAGGCACGAAACCAGCGAGATGACCTGGGCTTCTCTCAGCCCTGAAAAGGAGCAGGCAAGGAAAGCTCCTTCTGAAAAATACCGCCAAGAAAATTGCCAAGCCCTGGTCCGGGCAGTTGTCAGGAATCAAGACTGACACAAAGGTGCGTGGGCACATGCATGCGCGCACACACATAGACACACAGAGCCCTGTTTAGAACAGGGCTTTCTAAATAGAGCCCCCCCAAACCCCCGACTCTTTTCTTAAACTCTCTCCCTAAAGCAGAGTCCCTGAATCTTTACGGGTTGGCAGCGTGGGGGGGGGGGCAGGGGAGAGGGAGGAAAGAGGGGATGATTTTGAATTCAACACCCAGAATTCTCCAGCCCATCTTGAATTCCACGGATTCTTCCCTACCGCTAACTTGCTTTGAGCGTTAATAGTTTAGATCAGGGATCTCCAACCTTTAAGCCTGGGGGACTTCAACTCTCAGCTGGCTGGGGAATTCTGGGAGTTGAAGTCCTCCAAGCTTAAAGGTGCCAAGGTTGGAGACCCCTGCTCTAGAGCACGGCTGGCTGGGGAATTCTGGGAGTTGAAGTTCACGGATTGTAAAAGGGCTCCAGTTCCCCACCCTGCTCTGGAGAGTTGGGGCCAAGAGGAGCCCCCCCAGCCCTCCTGATAAGGCCAAGAAAGGCCTTCCCAGTTCCCCGTTCCCCATGGATGCTTCGGGCCTGCAACGGGCCAGGAGAAGTTGGTACCCATTGCAGATTAGGTGCTACAGATGTTGGGCCATCCAAATGTGTTATTGGTTAGCAGCCACGTGGCCTCGGGTTGGATCAGCTGAAGCTCTTGGACACCCCCCACACCCCCACTTGGCTCCTGATTCTACTTTGGGCAGCCCCCCGTTTTCACAACAAGGCAATCAAACGAGTGAGGCTGGTTAGTGGGGTGTGCAGCGTTTTGTGTAACCCGTCACAAAGCTGTTTCTCTCTTCAGAGGCCGTTAAGAGACCTTGCTAGCATTTTCCAGACCACGATTCTTAGTCTACGTTTATTCATCTATAACTTTGGAAAGAAAACCTAAACTTTCTCAGGGGAAAATCAGAACGAAATGGAGTTTTCAAATTGAATGTTAGCGTTCTGGTGCAAAATAAATGCTGCGTCCACCAGTTCTGTTCTTGTTAAGTATTCCAGGCTGAGAAACATAAACAGACAAAGAAAGAAAGAAAAATGCACTTGAAATGAGAAAAAAAACAAATGGGAAAGAGGCAGGGCACTTTGGCAAGGAAAGGAGCTGCTCTTGGCAGATTCCGTGGTGGAATTTAGCTGAGAGAGGCACCGACGGAGAAGCCCTGTGGGAGGAGCACCGACTGCGCTCCCTCCCTCGCTTGCCCTGGCTGGGTCGGAAGCTCAGCTTGCAAACCGTGGCTGGAAGGGAGGAGGGGTTGCTTTGGGCCCCCAGCTTTGGGCCGAGCAGGCCACCAGCCATGCTCAAAAGGCCCAGCCAGGTACGCCAGGAGACTGTGTTGTCCGCGTGGACATCCAAGATGTGGGGCCAGAATGAGGCTCAGGAGGTCAGTTCCTAAAGTTTTGGGAAAGGACAAACAGTTCAGCATTTGTGCAGCAGAGAAGGGAGGCGGTTGGTCCTGAGGGAAGAGACACGGCTGACCCCCTTCTTTCCCTTGGGGAAAGCAGACCTGAACTGATGCCTTGGGCTTTCTAATCCAGAGGAAGAGGCTTGTCCAGAGCGGTCACCAAGATGCCCGTGCACCACCACGAGAGAAAGGCGTTTTCCCCTTTGGTGTCGGTCCTGGACAGCAGTGACTGGGCAGACTTCGCCTGGCCAGTGGCCGATGATGCGCCCTTCGCCTCCACACACGCGCCCCCCCTTCAGTCACATTGGCGTACGCTGGTGCAATCCTCTGCTTGCCTTGGGTGGATAAAGGGCACCCCGACTCCCTCTGACTTGTGTGCTGCCTTTTGTCGAGTCGCCAGCTCTCACCACCTTCTCTTTTGGTGATGGTTCCACATCACCCTGTTAAGCAGTAAGGGGGAGCTGTCTTTCTCTCCCCCCACCCCCACCCCCACCGGGCCGAGAGCCTCCTCCGCTCTCTTCTTAAAATGCTTTCCCCTTTCAACCTATTTGAATCTTCTCCGGCTCTTGGCTGGACAAAGTGAGCACCTTCAAATAATGCACCTTCCTTAATTCTCCAAAATCAAAAGTTAGTGATCGCACATCCAAGTTAGAGCCCTTGAAAATCAAAGGAGTCAAAAATGCCCCTTTTCGCTCAACAGTCTCTCCCTTAGAAAGGACGTTAGGCAGATGCTTTCGTTCCCTCTCAAGCAACTGGACCTTTGTAGTTTTTCTTCCTCTCCCTGCCACTCAAAGGGGAGAATGAAGAGCCAAGGATCGGTCTTGCCAGTTGCCCAGCTGAGGCGGGAGAAATTTAACGTTTCCCCAGCCCTGTTCACGGCTGAGGGACCTGAACTCTTATTTCCCTCACACAGCCATTTTCTTCACCCTTTTGGCCTTAAGTCCAAAGTGTCTGGCTCAGGTTCGTGTCGTGCCAGAAGATCGGATTGAACCTTGGCCTTTAAGAAGGCTCGAGGCCGGGTTTGACCAGCCTGCTAAGACAGGGATCTCCAACCATGGCCACTTTAAGATTTGTGGACTTCAACTCCCAGAGTTCCTCAGCCAGTTGAAGTCCACAAGTCTTAAAGTGGCCACGGTTGGACACCCCTGGTCTGCTGGCTGAGGAATTCTGGGAGTTGAAGTCCACAAGTCTTAAAGTGGCCAAGGTTGGAGACCCCTGTGCTCAGAAAGAAAGGGAGACTCAGATCAGGCTTCAGGCTAGCGAAGATGGTCAGAGAAGGAAGGCTCAGGCTGCCGCAGGTGGATGGTGGCTTCCATTTTCATCCTAAGTTCTCACTCCTGGGTAGAAAAGAACATGGCGGTGATGCAGATACGGAGTCCCCATTAAAGATCTGTTGACGGACAGAACTGAGGGCGAGCTTCCATCTTCAGCCAGTCTTTAATGGGACTGGACTCTCAACTGAGTTTTCCCTTTTCCCAAACATACTGAGCCATTTTGGTCTAGTGGTTAAGGCACCGGGCTAGAGAGCGGGAGATGGTGAGAGCCAGTTGCTGTCTCTCAGCCCAGCCTACCTCACAGGGTTGCTGTTGGGAGAGGGAAATAAGAAGAGGAAGGTATGTGGGGATGTGTTAACTACCTTGAGTTATTGGTAAAATTAGTAAAGGTGGGATGCAAATAAATAAAAATGCAGCACTTGGGAGTACAAATATAGTATAGCCTGTGCTTTGATGCTATCCTTGTATGTAACCAGTATAGTGTATGTCAGGGGTCTCCAACCTTGGCAACTTTAAGCCTGGAAGACTTCAACTCAAGTTAGAAACAGCCCCCCAAAGTCACATTCTCCAATAGAAGTAATTCAACGTTGCTTGATGTCATAAATCAAGGCGCCTAAGCACGGACAGTCCCACAGAAAGAAGAATCACCTAGCCAAAACAACTCTCTCTATCTTAACTCCCCACTCCTTAGGCATGTGGCAAGCCTGAAGCCCTTCCCCCCCGTGACTGCCGCAGAGAAAGTAAGAAAAAGAATATATGCTAAGCCTAACTAAAATGGCTACACATATGTCAATTTTGGGCTTGACAGGCTGCCCTCATTTGAAAAGAAACCCCTGCAATGACATAAAAATATACAAAAATGGCAATTAGGTTAAACACAATCATACAATGCACATTTTAACCTCCTCTGCCACCCACAGAATTCGGTTTAGACTTGTGTGGATATTTTTCATGAAATTTCCCCACCAATCTTATCAGCATTTACTTTCCAGCTATTAACCCAAGTGGCTTGTGAAATTGGATAGCCTTTCCAATAAATTAAATATTGTAACGTCCCCCTAAAAATCCTAGAATCCAAAATTTTCTTAAGCTCATAATGTTCATGCCCTGCTTTGCTGGCTGGGGAATTCTGGGAGTTGAAGTCCTCCAGGCTTAAAGTTGCCACGGTTGGAGACCTCTGGTGTATGTCATACGAAGCACATTCCATTCTGATTTCTTTCTCTTTTTTTCCCCATTTTTTTCCCCAGGTTCGTGTCCGGCACAGGGCTGGTGATTTACCCAGAAATTGGGGACAAGCTGGATATCATCTGTCCGAAGGCGGATCCATCCAAACCGTATGAATATTACAAACTGTACCTAGTAAAGCGGGACCAAGCGGAGTTCTGCAGCACCATCATGGACCCAAATGTGTTGGTGACCTGCAACAGGCCCGAGCTGGAAATCCGTTTTACCATCAAATTCCAGGAGTTCAGCCCCAACTACATGGGCTTGGAGTTCAAAAGATACCAGGATTACTTTATCACATGTGAGTGCCATCCACCTCGCCCCCCCAGTCTTCCTCTCCCTTGATCTTCGCTTTCTCTCCCAGGCTCCCCTGGAGAGTCTCCCAGTCACAGTCCCCTAAACTGCGCTGAAGACGTTATCTAGCCTGGTAACGAGACGTTTGGGGACCATCCTGCAAGCTCGGAGAATGAACCTTCACCCTCCTCTCACAATCACTCTTTCTCCTCCCCGTTCCTCCTTCCCCTCATTTCCACCCAGGGAACCACTTTCCACCACATTGTTCAGTTCAGTGGTGGGATTCAAATGTTTTTACTATGGGTTCTGTGGGTGTGGTGTGGCTTGGTGGGCGCGGCAGAGGATCTGCTAACCTGCTTTCCAGCTCCGTTCTCCTGTGCAGGGCAACCAAAGGAGATCCAGCCGATTAGTTGAGACTCGACGGGAGGCAGAGAAGAGATGGGATTGGCGGGGCCAGTCAGAGGCGGGATTTGCCAGGTCTCCAAACTACTCAAACTTTCCGCTATCGGTTCTCCAGAACCGGCCCAATGCCACCTCTGGTTCAGTTGCAGTTTGTTAAATGCCCCTTGGAGCCATCTTGTTACCTGTGCGTCTTTTGAGAAAATTCTGAACTGAAAATAACCTCTGTGCTGGATGCCCAAGGGGAGGGAAGGGTGAAGATTCCTCAGCTGCCTGATTCTCTGCGGGCGAGCCAAGCGTCCCGCTGGCCGAGCACAAGGGTAACATTTGCCTGGGCAGGTGGCACATCCAGGAGCAGGCGCCAGGGTTAATTCTGGAAAATTCTGGTCCTTTCTGGATTTGCTACGTGAAAGTCTCAGGAATTAGTCTGAAGGGAGGCAGGAGAGAAAGCCAAGAGTCCGTTGGTTGAGTGCTGGGAAGCGTCTCTGATGATTTTGATCCAGGGATTGAAACCAAAACGAGCTTCCGGTTAGAAGTCCTCTCCACACACTATTGGTGATTGCTTCGATTGGCCCCTGTAGGGTTTCTCCCAAGCGCCGTCCTGCATGAACTGTGGCTGCGGAGCCTCTGGGGCTCTGGGAGAATCCAGCGGGTCCCTTGGCTTGTTGATTGGGACATCTCTGGGAAGGGCATTTTTTCAGTCTGGGAGGGGCTAGACCACCAACCTGCTGTGGTGAAGCCCAGAGGCTTCAGAGCTGCTCAGAGTCACTGGCACGGCAGCTGGCATGGGGTATGCTGCTTGTTCCTCCTCTGGGGCCCCATCTCCATGGCAGAGGTGACAGACCTGCCCGAGATCAGCTGGGGTGCCTTCACCTCTACAACAGCCTCCGCCCTCCATTCCCCGAGAGGATACACCTCTTCCCTACCTTCCCATATCAAGGGCGTTTTGACAAGAGGAAGAGCTGCAGCCAGGAGTATGGGTAGCCCTTGACTTGCAACCGAGCCCAAAATTTCTGGTGTTAAGTGAGACATTTGTTAAGTGAGCTTTGCCCCATTTTGTGACCTTTCCTGCCACAGTTATTAAGTGAATCACTGCATTTGTTAAGTTAGTAACCCAGTTGTGAAGTGAATCTGGCTTCCCCATTGACTTTGCTTGTCAAAAGGTCGCAAAAGGGGATCATGTGACCCCTGGGACACTGCAACTGACGTAAGTACATGCCAGTTGCCAAGCATATGAATTTTGATCACATGACCATGGGGATGCTGCAGTGTTCACAAGTGTAAAAAACGGCCATACGTCCCTTTTTTCAGTGCCGCTGTAACTTAGAACGGTCACTAAATGAACTGTGGTAAGTCAAGCACTGCCAATATCTCCATCCACAGAGGGAGGGGGGCAAGGGGAGTTTTTGAGAAGGACCCTCCCTGGTTTCCCAGGGAATAAGGGGAGAAACTCTCCCAGTCTTCCAAGATTCAGTAAATAAAGATAAGAGTTAGTACTCATAGTTATGCTTCATGTCTGGACTACCTCAAAGAGCTAATGTAATTATTTGTGGGCCTGTTTAGTTAAATACACTATTATCATTTAGCACGGGAGTCCCCAGCCAGCAATTCTGGGAGTTGAAGTCCAAAAATCTTAAACTGGCCAAGTTGGGATTCTGGGAGTTGAAGTCCACAAGACTTAAAGTGGCCAAGTTTAGGATTCTGGGAGTTGAAGTCCCCAAGTCTTAAAATGGCCAAGTTTGGGATTCTGGGAGTTGAAGTCCACAAATCTTAAAGTGGCCAAGTTTGGGATTCTGGGAGTTGAAGTCCACAAATCTTAAAGTGGCTAAGTTTGGGATTCTGGGAGTTGAAGTCCCCAAGTCTTAAAGTGGCCAAGTTTAGGATTCTGGGAGTTGAAGTCCACAAGTCTTAAAGTGGCCAAGTTGGGATTCTGGGAATTGAAGTCCACAAGTCTTAAAGTGGCCAAGTTTGGGATTCTGGGAGTTGAAGTCCACAAGTCTTATAGTGGCCAAGTTTGGGATTCTGGGAGTTGAAGTCCACAAGTCTTAAAGTGGCCAAATTTGGAGACCTCTGATTTAGCGTAACAGTAACAGGTACTAGTTCAGGCTGCAGTGAAGGCAGGTAAACTGAGCCTCAGAGTAGGAAAGTCACCTTTGACACCTGCTGGCTCCCAACTTCTCTTTCTAACATCCTGTTTGTGTTATTTGTCAAGTGCTGAAGTTGGTGGGGGATGCAGCCTGAAAAGGAGGCATTGATTGATGGGCTCTCCTGTGGCTGGCGTTAGGAGGGCCTCTAATGACATGTGGCAAGTCGGATCCCTTTAGGCCCGAGTCTTTGTTCAGCCCCTGGCATTGCGGGCCTGTTCGCAGGGCAGGCAACATTCGGCCCTGCTTATCTTTCCTCCCAGTGAACTTCTCCCGTTTCACTGATTTGGGAAAAGGAATCAAGTCTGGTTTCTGCCACATCTGCTTTTTATATAGCCATGGAGGACACAGGGAGTGCTTGTAAGCAGGGCGCTGGATGCCAACAGGGTTTCTTTCCTATTGTCTTCGGGACCGGCCCTGTCTAGATTGTTCCAGAATACCAGCCTGGCTCTGGGCTTCTTTCGTTCGTTTCCACTCTCCAAATTCACTAAATGGACATCTGTCAACGGGCTTGTTTAGCTTGAAGAATCGAAAGTGGCAAGAGAGCGAAGAAGGACCACGTACAGCTTTTAGATAATTATACAGCCATGGGCCAGAATTTCCTTCCAGGCTGTCCCTTAGTCCCGCTGTGAACTTAAAGGGTGCGAGGAGATTGGAAGCAGATGCCAGTTTGGCCCTGCCACCTCTTACGATTCGGAGAGCTAGGATTTTTCCGCTCTATGAAGTCCTCAGTTCTTGGTCTCTAGAAGGATCCATTCCTTTGCTGCCCTCTTGGTCCAGTTCAAAGGGCTTCTGGAATAACAGAGGAGTCCCTGAGGCACGTGAGCAGAGGTTGGCAGAACCAGAAAGAGGGGGGAAAGGTGTATGGTGAGAACTGCTCTAGTCTGAACAGAGCTGACGGTCAATTCGTAGGGAAGGGAACGGGTTTTTATAACACAATTTATTATTCCGTGTTGTATTTCTCCTTTGATAGGAAGCAGTTTCCAAGTCTTTCCTGAAATGGGCTTTTAAGGCTTGAAGCTCAGGTCAAGTAAGACAGAAGAGCTTTGATGGGGAAAAGCAGCACTTAGGGTACCTATTTAAGATCATCATTATGAAGCATAAATGGCTGGAAGAGTCCTTGCAGGTAATCCAGCCTGACTCCCAGCTCAATGCAAGGACTTCAAACTTGGCAAATTTAAGACTTGTGGACTTCAACTCCCAGAATTCCTCTTCCAGTCATGTTAGCTTAGGAATTCTGGGAGTTGAAGTCCGCAAGTCTTAAATTTGCCAAGTTTGAAGACCCTTGCCTTAGTAGAACCTCATCAAAAATGTCCATCCAGCCTTGGTTTCAACATCTCCAGCAAAGGCAGATCAGATTTTCTGAGACAGTTCTTACCATTTGGATTTTTGTTCCTGGTGTCCAGGCAAAAAACATGCTTTTGAAATATAAATTCATTGGGGTTCCTTTTTTTTGGTCTTCTGATACAATTTTGAGCAATTCTATCCTTCTACATGTCAGCTCATCAGATGCTTGAAGACAGTTGTCGTGTGCTCCCCACAAACTTCTCCACTTTACACAGATAGAATGAATATATATTATATAGAATGAATATATATATATTAACAACTTATTCCTTAGATGTTTTTCCTTCCTTAAATTCCTGGGTTCCTTTTTTCTGGACATGATCCAGATGTCAGGGTCCTAAAAATGAGGCGTCCATAATGAAATACAATATATGAGGTGTGCTCTGGCCAAAGCAGGTGAGGGAGAACCAAGGATTTTTCTTCATCTCAATACAGTCTTCGAGATATAACGCTTCACTTAATGGCCGTTCAAAGCTATGACAGACTCCCCCCCCCTCAAAAAAAACCCTATATACAACCATGTTTCAAAGCTCCGTGTCAAACACAAGAAACCAGGAACCACAGTTGTTCAAATGAGTGCAAGATTATACCACACGTCGCTCCACAAGAATCTACACCGGGGGTCTCCAACCTTGGTCCCTTTAAGCCTGGAGGACTTCAACTCCCAGCTTTGCTGGCTGGGGAATTCTGGGAGTTGAAGTCCACCAGGCTTAAAGGGACCAAGGTTGCCCCTGATCTAAACTATTAACGCTCAAAGCAAATTAGCGGTAGGTAAGAATCCGTGGGATTCAAGGTGGGCTGGACTTAGATCCCTTGGGAGCACGAAGCGCCTCCCAGTGGCTGACGACCCCCTTCCTCAGCAGGGTCCTCTCCTCCATTGTGGCTGCTGCACCGGCCCCCGTTTCCCCAAAGGCTGGCAAGAGCCAGGAGAGGCCTACAGCAGATTGGGGCAGAGGCCCCAGCCCACAAGGGTGGCTTCCTCCTTCTGCAAAAGTTTCCCCGTGGATGGATGGATGGATGGATGGTGGAGCTTCTTCCCTGGCATTTCCAAGCATCGGGGCTTCTCCCGGCCAAGCACGGAGGCTTCTTTGGAAGCTGCTTTGAACGTGGCTGGTGTCGTGCCCGGATCTGGCTGAGCTCTTTTGCCTCTGCCAGGGAGAGGGAAGGCCAGCTTTTTGCGGCTTGTCTGCCTCCTTTGCAGACCCCTCCCTAAGCCTCCCCCACCCAGGAGGTACTCCCATGTTCTGCTTGGTAACCCGCATGTTCATTTAGCAGACACATCAGGAAGAGCAGAGGGTGGAAGGGTCATTAAGCAAGGCTGTCTCATGACCATAACGACGTCCAAAATTTTAGCCAGGGGTTCTCTGTCCGGCTGCTAGGTGGGCGTGGCCATGGTGGGCGTGGCCTAGTTGGCCTCCTGCACCGTGGCGGGACTGCAGAGGTTCTCCCTGGGCTCTAGAGCTCTCCCCAGCCTTCGGAGGCTCTTTGGAAGCTGGAAACGGGTCCATTTCCAGCCTTCCTGAACTTCTGGGAGGCCTGATTTTTGCCCTCCCCGAGCCTCCGCGTGCACCCTGCAAAATGGGCCGTGTGGGGACTCCTAGGAGGAGAGGGGCAGGGTGGGTAGGGCCAGCCAGGCGTGGGATTGGGGGGCTCTCTGAACTGGCAGAATCTCAGCAAGGGGCTCTCCCGAACCGCCAGCAGCCCCAGCCCTGGCTGTAGATCAAGGACCGCCTGCACTGCATTTTAGTCAACGTGTTTCATCTGTTTTAAAACTGCATCACGCGGTTGGGGGTGTCTAGGACAACTCGCCACCGCCAGCTCACCTCAGGACAATTCAGTGCTAGACTAATTGTTTCATTGAGTTACTTTCATTATGGGTGACGGTGCTTTTGTGTTGTATGATTGTAACTCTTGTATTTCTGGATTCACTTTCATTACGTTGTTATTATTGGCCATGTTTCCATTGCAATTAATGTAACTGAATTGCTCTGCGGCAAGTTGGCCGTGGCTAGTTGTCCCATTCCACACTGATGGTTCATCTTCGCTTGGGAGCCTCCAAGGCTGTCCGATTGCTTTCCTTCCTGGGAAGAGCTGCGTTCTGTCGACAGGATTCGTCTTATTATCCGGAGGGGCAAATCCCAGGCGCTTCAACCAGCTTTGGCCAATGCCAAGAGGTTTTTGATGCTTCATCAAAAGCTGGAGAATCACAGGCTCCCCACCTCACTGGTGTTTTCGATGGCTTTTTATCCGTTTGGGTAAAATAAAATCAGCACAACCGGATAATAGCCACAGCACTTGGACTTATATACCTCTTTACAGTGCTTCCCATCCCTGGTCTCTAAGCAGTTTACAGAGTCAGCCTCTTGCCCTCGATAATCTGGGTCTCATTTTACCCACTTCGGAAGGATGGAAGGCTGAGTTAAACTTGAGCCTTGGTGGGATTTGAACTGCCAAATTGTAGGCAGTTAGCAGAAGTAGCCTGCAGTACTGCACTCTAACCACAGTGCCGCAGAGGCTCCTTGTGATAGTAGCCTTCCATTTTCTGCATTCTGGTAACATTTTTTTTTTTTTAGGTTAGAGCAATGCGTTATTTGTGGTTTGGAGTTGACCATTTGGTTACTTAAATGTTTCTTTTGTTTGTTTGCTGCCCATCTCGCTTCAAGGTAACCGGGCAAATACTGAAACCATGGACAATAAATATTCCTAAAAACAGTAATAAAGCACAGTTAAAAAGATGGGGAGGAAGGGAGCAAGATGTGTAGGAGTGAAGCTGGGGGTCTCAGTCTGTCAAGCACCTCCAGAACGATGCACCCCCATTGGGGCAGCAGGCCAGCTGGCAGAGCCCGGTCTCCAGACCCCGTCAGGAGGGTGGGAGTAGATCCCACCTTGGGGTGGGAGTGGGGGTTAAGGCATTCCAGAGGGTGGGAGTCACAGCACAGAAGGCTCTTCACCTGGACCCACCAACCAGAATTCCTTCGCTGATGGGATCCCTAGCATGCCCCTTCTGCTGGCGTGGGTGGCACAACTCACACAGATCTGATCTGGTACGTAGTCTGGGCCATCCTTTGACTCTAGGACGTTACCAAAGCTTCAGCAGGGCCGTGTAGTAAAAGCCGCCCCGGGAGATCCCCCAGTTCCCTGCCTGATAGTTCAAAGTAGGGACATCTGAGATGATGGGTGTTGGGAAAGCTAAGCTCTGAACTAAGCCTTTTGTGATGTGCTATCAACACACGGATATATATATAAAGCTATTGGGGCTCCCGTTGCGCAACTGCAACCACCATCTTGATCCCCCCCCCAGCAGAGGCCACTGCTAGTAAGAATATTTGTAACTCAAGAGTTGAAATGAGGGGGGTCCTTGGTGGTCTCTGAGCTCGCTTGTTTTCTCGCAGACATTTCATTACCCAAACGAGGCAGCGTCATCAGTGCTCACCAGAGGCCACTGGCTCAGTGTGTTCAGTGAGCAGTTTATGGTTTTATGTGCAGGCTGCTCTTTTGTGTGAAGTGGGAGGAGGTCCCTGTTTGGGGTGATTTTTTTTGTTTTGGTGTCACCTGGTTTGGGGTGGGCTGGAGGCAGAAAGATTGATTGTGGTGTTTATAAGAGGCAAATGAAATTGGAGAGGAATATTGCCAAAGTCTTCCTTGTCTATTATGTTCCGGAATGTGGCCTCTCGGGGGCGGCGGGGGGTCTAAGCTGCAAATCATCAGGGTTAGCAATGATCCATAACCATAGACGTGAACAAAAAATTAAGCCCTGTCCTTCTACTTGTGTCCTGCTTATGGGTAGTTGATCTTCAGCAACAGGCTGGTTCAAGATATTGATTTAAAGCTTCCCCGGAGGGTTTTTTTTTTCCCATGCTTTGGAATTTAATGGGTTGTGTGCTGCTCTTAAAAAAAGGTCTGCTTTGCCCAAATTGGTCTTGGATGGCTTTCGAAGTTTCCTTGCCGTAGGGATAATTGGGTCTTGTTGTTTTGCTAGGAAGCAAGTAGTCCTTTGATCCTGCCTCAAAACACAGGGCTGGGATGAACACAGCCAGATTCCCCGCATTGAAGCTAATGCGGCTCAGAAAGCCAAATTCTTTAGCAATTGAGAAGAGGAAGAGGAAAGCTGGTCATTAAAAGGTCTCACTCGCTAATAAAACGGAACTCGGAGGAGAGCATCCACGGCTCTCCCATTTAAAGCGGGCAAACCTTGCATTTCAAGACTTCCTGAACTCCCTCACGGTAATGTTGGTTTAGAACAAAGACCAAAGAATGCAGAAGTTTTGTAGTTGAAATCACGAGGAATCCATTACCTGTGACGTGGGTTAGGTAACCCTGTGTAGAAACAGACTCAGTCACCCTCTGGATTCACCCTTTGCAAGACTAGCTGAACAATTCCACTCCTTCTGCCTTCCACTTAGCTGTAAGCTGACTGGCATGGCCTTCCAGCGTGTTGATGGTATTCACGTTGTGCCTATTGGATAGAACATGGAAATGATGCCAAATGTAGAGAGGTGAGTACAAGAAAAGAGTGGGCTTAGCAGAAGCAGCTCAAAATCTCCATCTTGGATGACGGGACTGACCATCTATCTACACCAGGGGTCTCCAACCTTGGCCACTTTAAGCCTGGGGACTTCAATTCCCAGAATTCCCAGCCAGTTCCCCAGTTGGCTGGGGAATTCTGGGAATTGAAGTCCCCCAGGCTTAAAGTGGCCAAGGTTGGAGACCCCTGGTCTACACAGATCAATGAAATTGCAAGTTCAAGAGCTCCTTACATCTGATGACACAGTACAAATAATATAGCCATGCTGAGAAATATCAGTAGCCTCATCCGTGCCTGGTTTCCTCCGCATTTTGGGGTGTTCCTCTGAGATGTCAGTTTCAAGGAAAGTTGGTTCCAGAACCCAAGTCCCGTCTGTCTTTTTCCTCTTGCATCAAACTTAAGCGGAGAGCTGATTCAGCACCAAGGAGCCCACCTCGATGGTTTCTGTGGGTTGCAGCTAGAGCCATGAGTCACCCTCTTGGCATGAGGAGGTCCCAGGGCTTCATTAAGATGAGAGAGATCATCTTAATGTCCTGGAATTATTTTTAAATTGCCCGTAGACTAGCCGTTCCAATTTTGAAATAGTTGAAGTAAGCAATAACTATCCCTAACTGGCTAAGCTTGATGCAGATCAGATGTGATTTGGCAGAGTCAGAGTGGCTTGAAAACTCATCAGGTGGCAGCTTCATGGTAGTTTGGGTTGAAAAATACCTCGACTTTTAATTCTGATGAGTAGAACTGCATCGAAGCCTTTCTTGCTGGCTTCCAGAAGGCTGGGCTTCCTCTGAGAAGGATGGAGGTGTTTTAACATGTATGAATGCAGGCAAAAGCTAAATGCAATTCAGCAGCGAGCAGAAAGGTACCTTCGCTCTGCATCCTAAATTGAACCTTTTCCTTCGAGGTGCCTTTTGGATTATCCCCATTTTACAGTAAGGATTCCTTCCTTCCTGTGATTCGTGCCATTAGGGTTTAATTAGGGTTTAATTAAATTAGGGTTTAATTAGGGTTTAAAATTAGGGTTTAATTAAGCAAAGGGAGATTTATTATAGAACCAAAAAAGAAAAAGAAAAAAAACCCTCTCCCTTTTGCTACCCAAATGCAATTGTTGAAACTTGTCTTCTCCTAATTGCAAAAGGGAGAGTAATGGAAAGACACAGAATAAACCTAGTTAGTGTAAAGTAAGCTTGGTTGACTTCTGTAGGCTTTGCCCCAGCTATGTTTGCATCGGGTTGAAAAACCAGGGCTTATTTCTTCCTCTTTTCTCATTTTCCCTCTCATTTTTGTCTAAGGCAGGAGTCCCCAGCCCCCGGGTTGCGGCCCGTTCGGAACTGGGCCATGCAAGCGGCAAGCAAGTGCATGCACACAGCCCCATTTGCGCGACTGGAAGGCACCTGTGTTTATGCGTGAAGCTTCACTTGCGCCTGCCACTTGCACGAATGAAGTTTCACACGCCTGCACGAGTTTCTGCTGCTTGCCCCAATGCGCTTGCCTGCCACTCACACAAAACTATTTCCTCTCTCCCTCCCCACCCCCGGTCCGCAAAGCCAGAAAGGTTGGGGACCACCGGTTTAAAGGAAAAAAACTGCATAGTAGGGATTCTTCTTTGCCCCTTAAAAAAAAGCAACCCAGGGTTTTAGTTGGGACCAACCTCCAGATTCCCAGCCTTTGTTTAACGTTCTTGCTAGCCCAGCACTGGACCTGTCATTTCTCATTCTGTGTCTCTCTGCTTGCAAAGAGAGGACTTTTGTTCCCTCTATGAATTGGAGATTAAGGGACTGAACTGTACCCCCTCTTTTTCCAGGAGTGCCTGAAAGTCTCTCAGCAACACCTATTAGTGAAGGGGTGCAAAATGCTGTTCAGCAGCCAGCTGCATCTCTTGAGTAAGGCCTTAGGAGGCCTGTGTGCATGGAGAGTAAATACCATTGTTTTCAGGGCTGTGTCTCTCGAATGGTGAACGGATGCAGTTTGCATAAAGGAAGGAGAAAGAAATTCTAACGTCTCCATGAGTCCTTCAGCTGCATTTCTACACGAGTGGGAGCGCTGAACTGGTGGCTGTGTGGTGCAGTAGTAGGTAGAGGTCCCAGTGAAGCCCAAAGTGAACCAGAGCAGGCCGTGTAGAGCAATGGCTAAAAAGGCCAGTGCGCTCTCAGGTGACCAGCATAAACATTGCATTCAGAGGCAGGTAATTGTTCCCTTGGAGTTTGCGGTGTCGGGATCCCACGTATAGAATTGAGGAATTATAGGCATAGGACCTACACATACCCAAAAGGCTGCCATGGCTCTGTTGAAAGGAGATAGGAGTGGTTTGAAATCATGGAAAAAGAGGTTCTAGCAAACGGTAGGTGAAATTTCCTGATGACCACAGCTGTCAAAGAGAGGCGCAACTTCCTTAGAACGGTGAGATGGTCTCCCTTGCTGCAGGTTTGGGCCTCATGTTGGTTAGTCCAGTATTGCTGACCCTCTAGTTTCCTTCTCCATCTTTTGAGAGCCAAAGATGTTTGCTAGGTTTGTCCAAAATCTGTTTGACCTTCCGCTAGGTGCAGAGTTTGTCTCCCATTTGATGTCAGGGTGGTTAAAGTCCCCCCATTATTATTGCGGTGTCCTTCCTGCACACCTTAGCTAACTGATCAGCAAAAAGTTCATCTATTTCCTCTATTTGGGTAGCTGTTCGATAATACTGTATACACCTATAGAAATGCCATTCCGTTTTCATCCTTGGGTGGTTGGGTTTTGTTTTTGCATTTCTATAGAGGTGTAGTTATTTCTTGTATATTGTGCAACTCCACCTCCTCGTTTATCAGGTGTGTTTCTTTTGATTGTCTGGTCTACAGATTCCTGGTCCAGTTTCCCTGAGCAGTGATCCAGTTGATTTCCAAAAACATTCTTCCCAGTTATTGTGAACTAACTCATCCCCTGCCAGAAGGCCCCACCCCGCCCAGGTCTAGGCATCCAAAGTCCTCTCATCGACACCATTCTCTCAGCCAGTGGTTTACTTCAAAAGTTCTGTGTTCCTTGACTGGGTGCCTACCTTTCATTGGGAGTACAGAAGTAACCACCGTCTGTGTCCCCAATTCTTTGGCTTTTGTGCCTAGCTGCTCATAGCCTCTTGATACATTTTTTTCCAGCTCTTTGTCATATCATTCATCCCCCTCGAAAGAGGAAAAAGGGATAATAATCTGCGGACTCAATTATTTTAGTAAATCTCTCGGTTGCAACTTTGATCTTTGTTCCTGGTATACAGCAGCATAGCTCCCTGGATTGATTGTCCCGTCTACAAATTGCCGATTCAGTTCAGTTCCCCTGAGCAGCGAGTCTGCTATCACCAACACAGGCCCGCACGTTTTCTTATCAAATCGATTGTTTAGCTGGACTGGACAGGGTTGGATATTTTTTCCTTCTATGAGTGACATGTCTCTTTGTCTTCATTCAAGGTTCATTTTCTGTGACTTAATTTTTCCTTACTGTATTCAGTTCAGTTCGGTTTAGTCTGAGAAACAACATTTTGTTGCTTGTGTCTCAGAGTGGCTCTAGACTAATTCCGTCCCCTCCGCTAAAATGTTCCAATTACTTTACGTTTACATTTAATACAGATATAACTTGGGTCTTCTGTGAGTATGAATACATACATGGCCCCTATTTTGCAAACTTCTTTCCATGACTGCGTGTTTCTCCATGTGTTTTTAAAACTGATTTTTTTTTAAAAAATCCCTGTTTTCCTTTTTTAAAATAAGGGATTCAATTCCTTAACCAACCACAGCAAGTTGGCCATGGTGAGTTGGCTTCTTGGGGTTAATGGTGAAATAATACTTGTTTTAGCTCTTCTTGTGGCTAGTGTTGAAATTCCTTTGCTTCTCCAGGCGGCCTCCATTCCCAGCTGTCGCTCTGCACGTCCCACGGTCTTTCTGATGCCGCTCCTCCTCCGTCTTCCTCCTCCACCTCCGCCTCGTTTTCTTTCTTTGGCACTTCTTCAGAACTGATGCTTAATACCCTTCCCCCCCATTGCCAGCTTATTTTATCTTCACTCTTCCTCCTTTTTCCTCTCCTCCACTCCGAACTCCTCGTTGTACTGCTTCTTACATGACCGCAAGATGTTACGATTGTTATAAAAGCAA
Source organism: Pseudonaja textilis (assembly GCF_049901715.1). NCBI lineage: Eukaryota > Metazoa > Chordata > Lepidosauria > Squamata > Elapidae > Pseudonaja > Pseudonaja textilis. The sequence goes on along the minus strand of NC_142001.1, from coordinate 3,554,781 downwards.
GCCAGTTGTCAGGCACCCAAACAGGGATTATGTGACCGAAGGGTTGGTGGTTAAGCATAATGTTGGAGATGAGTGGTAAGTCATTTTTTTCCAAGGCTGCTTTAACTGTTGAGGGAAATGCACACTTAAAAGTGCAGTGCGTGTATATATATATATGCACGTGTATTTCAGATGGTTGACTCAACCGTCCTTGCTCTCCTCGACCTCTCACCTTCTTTCAGTACCATTGACTGTCTATCCTTTTGGACCAACCGTGGGATTTAGGGCTGGCCGACACACGGCTGTGCTGGTTTGGTTTCTTCCTCCAAGGCTGGTTCTAATCAGTGTTGATAGGGGCCGGGAGGTCCTGCCCATGGCCACCCCTCTGTGGGGCACCGTAGGGCGCAGGAGTCTCTCTCTGCTCCTGTTTAACAGGGTGGGGTATCATCAGTACGCCATGTTGGGTGACCCAAGTATTGCTGTGGCTGCCCTTTCATGGTGTCTGGAAGTTGTGGGGTTTGGATGGGGAGAACAGCTTTCAGTTGAATCTTGATAAGCTGGAGGAGCTGTGGGTGTGGGATCCTTGGGATCCTTTATCCTCTTAGTTCTGGATAGGGTTGCACTGGCCAAGACAAGACTCGGTGCACAACTTGGGGGTTATCCTAGACTTGCCATTCCTGGTCAAAGAACAGGTGGCAGTTGTGGCTAAGTAAACCTTCATATTCTGCAGCAGTTGTGCCCTTTTCTGGATCTTGTGCTCGGTCACTCATTCCTTGATCATCTCTTGTCTGGATTATTGCTATGTGCTCTGCATGGGGCAACCCTTGAAGAGTATTCAGAAACTACCATTGATTCAGGATACACAGTGGTCCTACCTGTGGCACATGTAACACCACTGTTGAGTGAGCTGCACTGGTTGCTGATCTACTTCCCGGTACCGTTGGCTATCATCACCTTTACAATCCTTTGTGGGTCTGGGATATCTGAGGAACTGTCCTGCCCCAATAGCACTGGCCGGCCCCTCTTGTTCTCTTGGCAGCAGAAAAGGCCTGTTGTGGAGCCCGCCAGTCCAGGAATTTCAACTTTTCTGCCACTGCTGCTCCTCTTTGGAGCAATCCATCCCACCCGCTGCCCCTGCTGTGGCCTTCCGGAAGGGCCTTCAAACCTGGCTCTGGGGCTGGCTTTGCCCCCCCATTGAGACACTCTGGGTTGTGGGGTTGGTGCAATGACAGGAAAGGCACCATCCCCCCTCCACTTGAGCCCGTGGTTTTTGTAAATCTGTGCTTAGGTAAAGATTCCCCTCGCACATCCGTGCTAGTCGTTTCCGGCTCTAGGGGCCGGTGCTCTTCTGCGTTACAGAGCCAAAGAAGAGCCAGCGCTGTCCGAAGACATCTCTGTGGTCATGTGGCCGGCATGACTAAATGCTGAAGGCTCATGGAAGCGGTTCCCTTCCCACCAAAGGGGTCCCTATTTTTCTATGTACATTTTATGTGCTTTTGAACTGCTGGATTGGCAGAAGCTGGGGACAAGGAATGGGACCTCACTCCGTTATGCGGCGCTAGGCGTTCGAATCTTTCTGATCGTCAAACGCAGCGTCTTAGCCACCGAGCCTGTGTAATTTTGTTTTAACGTATTTCTATTTTATTACATTGTAAACTGCCCAGAATCACTTTGGACAGCAAGATGGGCAGCATAGTAATTTAATCAATAAAATAATCCTGGAAATTGCATGGATTTGTACGTATCAAGTCCCCATATGAAGAGCTGGTTGGCTTTGTGTTTTTAAGCCCCATTGAGGTCCTTTCTCCTGGGAAAGCCAAGAAGGCTTCAGAGGCAGAGCCGGGAAGGTCCAAAAGGAAGCTGAGAAATGACTGAATGCTGGTTTATTTCTGGCCGGCCATCTAAACCAGAGGTCTTCAAACTTGGCAACTTTATTATATTATCCTCACTAACGTTCTACAGACTTGACACCCCAGAAGTGCAGACCTACTTCCAGCTATGCTGGCTGGAGAATTCTGGGAGTTGAAGTCCACAAGCCTTAAAGTTGCCAAGTTTGGGGACCTCTGGTCCAAACTGTTCCCTCACCAGGCACAGCAGAAAGACAGCTGCTGGCAGATGTTTCCTCCCCCCCCCCCCCATCAGTTGGGGTGAACTACTGTGGTATGGGATAATAGTAGGCCTGCATTTCTTGGGGTGTCTACAGACTTGTAAACGTTAGCGAGGATAATGTGTTAAATTGGGGGGCCTCTGAAAATGGAGAGGCTTTAGTGGGAGAAGCCAAAGAGACGAGAAAAGTAACCAGCTGACCACTAAGGCTGTGAAAAAGAAGACGATATTGGAGGAGGTGGGTTTGACCCGTGACTACCTAGGAATTCATTAGTTGTATTCCTGGAGAGGAAAGAGAAGCGCATGGTTGCACTTATTGTTTTAGAGGGTCTGCTAGCTGTTCTCTTCTTTCATTCCTCCCCCGCCCCCCATTTCTCCATCCAAAACATGACTATCACCCCTTTTCTCCATCCAAAACATGACTTGGAAGTGAAGAGATCTTTCCCTGGACCCTCCTCCCTCCCTTCAGGGGTGAAATTCGACCGGTTTGGCCTGCACCCAAGCTGCACGATCACCAAACTGCGAGGGGAACGGGTAGAATCCCACCACTGCCCTGCTTCCACCAGATTACTGGGTTCCCATTGCTCTGCAGCCGTGTTCTTCCCCACAGCTGCCCAGAAGATAGGACACGACGTGGCCTCTGTGTGTGTCTGGCACATGTGGATTTGCGCGAGTTAAAATTAGGCCGTTATGCAAGGTCCCAGTCCTGCGATGCGCCTGGAGCAAGGAAAAAGCCGGCCTGGCCTCCCCCCGCCCCCTTTCTGGAGTCTTCAAAGCCCCATTCTTCTGCCTGCCTCATGCGCCAAATATGTGCGCTCCACGGTTGCTGGAACAGCAGGCAAGGCCTCCTGGGGTGGGTTCATCAATTGCCCGGGGGGAAGGGTTAGCAATCATTTCATGCCCAGGTGTTGTCTCCTGTGGTGGGTGACAGCCATGGCTTTCGAGATCCTGCAAAATTGCACGATTCTTGGATGAAGCTTTGCAGAGCAGGGGTCTCCAACCTGGGCCAGGAATTCTGGGAGTTGAAGTCCGCCAGGCTTCAAGGGGCCCAGGTTGGAGACCCCTGCCATAGAGAAGGGAGGCTAAAATCTCTTTCTCTTTCAAAAAGCTTTTTGTGTGTGTGTGTGTGCGGTTCAGTGGATGCCCTCTTCAAAGTGCCCACGAACACCCTTGCCCCGAAATTGCAGGCTGTGCGTTGATCTGGATTCCCAGGAGGACCCACCAGTGCCCACCTTGCACCGGGCAGGACCTCCTGAAGTCGGATTCCTGGTCTTGGGGAGACTGGCAGGGAGGGGCCATCCCTACGGCTTCCCCCTTTTATATCCAGTAGCCTCGTAGCCCCCCCTGTTTGCAAACCTCCCCTTGAAACCACCACTTGGGCATCCTCCTCTCTCCGCCCTGCTCGGGATCTTCCTGGGGTGCAAATCTTCCTTTAAATTCAGGGTGTTGAAGTCCAAGTGGAGGGTCTCCTGGTTGAGCAAGGGGCTGGACTAGGTGACCTTGAAGGGCCCGTTTCCGGGTCTGTTTACAACTCCTGGATCGCACAACTCCGCACACAAAGAGATGCCTTCTTATGGGGGGGAGAGGTTTTCCTTTTCAGGACCCGGTGTGGTGTTTGCTCTGCTTTATTGGGGTGCGGTGGGGTGGGAGACCTCCCTCCCTCCCTGCCTTATCTGTTCCCCACCCTGGGGGCCCTTTATTCTCCCTCAGGCCTTGGTGGGGGGGAGGGGGCTGCCTGTGCTGGGCTGCTAATTAGGTTGGGTTCTAAGGGGAGCAGAGGAGGCCAGTCCCTCCATCCCCCGTGCCCCCCCGAATCTGCACAATGAGAAGAAACGGTGTAAGAAGGCAGGCTCTGGCTCCCCCCCATTCCCCCCCCCTTCTTGCCTGTTTTAAGAGAGCTTGTTAACTGGAGGCACAAAAGGACCTGCTCTTTTTGGCATGCCCCCCCCCCCCAGGGAGGGCCTAATCCCTTGGGCATGGGGGGGGGGGGCTGAAGGTTGTATGCGTGTGTATGTGTGGGGGGGGGCTCCCGGCACCATGAGTGGGACAAGCAGGGTCTCCATAAGGGGAAGGGTCACCTTTCTCCCAATCTTGGGAGATCTGATCAGCGGGCCCAAAGGGGGTGTCCCATTCCGGAGGAGGCTCCTGGATTCGAAAGAGACCCACCTCTGCATTTGTTGTCCCCTTCCCCTCCAGCGCCTTTGGAACAGCCTCCCTCACCGTTGTCATTTTTGGCTTTTATTTCAGTGCAGTTTTTTTATTGTTTGTCAGCTGCTCGGGGTCGTTTCCGGACACGATGGGGCTGCACCTGTAAATGTCATCAAATAAATAACTAAACCTGGGGCCGCTCAGCTGGGGGGGATGCTGAGGCTCTAGGGACCATCAGCCGCTTTGGGCAGGGCTGGTCCGACCTCCCCCTGTAGAACTGGCGTCCCCTTGGCAGAGGGGGGGCGGCAGGAGTAACTCTAGACCAGAGGTCTCCAACCTTGGCCACTTTAAGACTGACTGGTGGACTTCGACTCCCAGAATTCTCCAGCCAGCAAAGCAGCCCTTGAGATCTGCACAAACTGCCTGCCGTGGGTCCTGGGCGACAGGTTTGGGGGCCAGCAAACAGGCGTTGGGATTCCTCTTTAGGATCCGCCTGGCTCGCCAAGTTTAAAAGAGCAGCTTCTCTTGTGGGCAGGGCGACCTTAGGGAGAGGGCCAAAGGCCACTGAGTGGACAACCGCCGAGGAAAAGGACTCTCAGCCCAGAATAACAGAGTTGGCTGGGGGGGACTTTGGAGAGGGAGCAGGAGATCCCATCCCAGAGGTCTCCAAACTTGGCCCCTTTAAGACTTGTGGACTTCAGCTCTCAGCATTCTGGGAGTTAAAGTCCACAAGTCTTAAAGGGGCCAAGTTTGGGGACCCCTGGTCTAGATGGAGTTTCCCTCCCACTTTCTCCCTCTTGGATCAGTTTCAGAACTTTAAAGAGGGAATGACCACCGTGTTGGGCCGCTCCGGATCAGGACAAGCCGATCTGCGTGGAGGAGTCTTCCCCCGATGGCAGCCCTGGGCAGAGGGGAGGCCCTCAGGCTCACCGGTCACCTTGCTTCTCGTGCGCGGAGTGGGCCTTGGGCCGCTGCCCTCCTGGCTTTCCACAGCCCTCATGCCTTTTTCTTCTCTCCTTGCAGCCACGTCCAACGGGTCCCTCGAGGGCTTGGAGAACAGAGAAGGCGGAGTGTGCCAAACACGCTCCATGAAGATCATCATGAAAGTGGGACAGGGTGAGTGGTGCAGAACGATCCGGCCTGGAGCTTGGCGTCACGGTAGGAGATGACCTTTGGGGGCCTGGAGTGACTTGGGTCCTTCCCAGAATGTCCAGGGACCTGGAGAGGTTCATTGCAAGGCCTCTGTGAAACTCCTTCCCGTTCCAGACGTTTTTGACCCAGAGTACCATCCGTAGCTGTCCTTTCCCCAGGTGGCTCCTTCCAAATGAGCCGAGGCTCCTCTTTGCTTCGGCCGGGTGGCTGCGGCCCTTGTCCCCAAATAGAGGAGCACCTGATGGATGAGAGGGATTGGCTGCCCCTCTCTGGGCATGGGGTAGAATTAAGACCCTCCCTCCCCCATCGCTTTTGCAGGTTTAAATTGCCTTGATTCAGGAAGCTAAATAAAAGAACAGAACAGAATGGAATAGAATATTCTTTAATGGCCAAGTGTGGTTGGACACACAAGGAATTTGTCTTCAGTGCAAATGCTCTCCGTGTCCATAAAAGAAAAGAGACATTCGTCAAGAGTCGAGAATCATCAGATGCAACACTTAACAATTGTCATAGGGTACAAATACGCAATCAAATCATACGAGAAAACAGTCAATAAAAATCGTTAGGATACAAGTGACAAAGTTACCATCATACAGTCACAAGTGGGAGGGGATGGGTGATAAGGAGTGATGAGAAGATTAACAGTAATAGTAGTGCAGACTTTGTAATAGTTGAACAGGGTTGAGGGAATTATTTGAACAGGGTTGAGGGAATTATTATTTGAGTGATGGCTTTTGGGAAAAAAACTGTTCTTGTGTGTTCTGGTGTGCAGAGCTCTATAGCATCGTTTTAAGGGAAGGAGTTGAAACAGTTTATGTCCAGGATGTGAGGGGTCTGTAGATATTTTCCCAGCCCTCTTTTGGGCTCGTGCAGGATTCAGGTCCTCGGTTGAAGGCAGGTGGGTAGTAATTGTTTTTTTCTGCAGTCCTTATTATCCCCTGAAGTCTGGGTCTGTCCTGTTGGGTTGCAGAGCCAAACCAGACAGTTATAGAGGTGCAGATGACAGACTGAATCATTCCTCAGAAGGCAGAAATTATAAAATGCAGAGCACTGAAAAGACATAAAGGGGTAGGAGGGGGAAATTTTGGAAATGCCTTCAGTGCTATCATATCAGGCAAGAGGGATGTTCCAGCTAGGGGGCCTTTGAAAGAGCAGAAGAAAGTTGGGGCGCAGAGCCCGTGTGGAAGAAGCCCGGATGTTCTGAACCCGTTTCCAACGTTGGGCCCCCCCAAAGTAGCTTTGAATTCACTTTCAAGATTTACATATGGAAATAAAATTATTATCCTTGTAGAGGAAGCTTAACAAAACATTGTGCATCATTAAGAGAGAAGGAGGTGGGAAAGGCGTTAACCCATTTAGAAGCCTCAGAATAAAGGCCTTCCTTGCACCAGCTTCATCCCGCAGGAAAGTGGATGCCAGAGAAAATCCTCTGTCCAGGGAGCCCTTTTGCATGGCCTACAGAAGTAATGTGGGCAGAAATGGGCAGCCTTGCAAAGTAGGAACCAAGAGGCGGAATTCCAGGCTGAGGTTTCAGCAAGGAAGTCGCTATAGTCAAAAACAGCATAAGAATGTCAATTTGGTTAATGAGATTTGCCAAGAACGGCTCCAGTTGCCCTGGCTGTATACATCCTGCACAAATAATATGAAATACAGCCATCTTAACTTCTCATAGGAGATCTGCAGTGATGACATCTTTCAAGCTGATAGCAATTGTGGTAGAACTAGCTAAGTAAAGGTACTGGAAGTCTAGGGGTCTAGGACAACTTGCCACGGCCAATTCGCCACAGCCAACTCAACATGGTCAGTGAGTTGGCCACGGCGATTTGGCCACAGTGAATTTATCGTGGCAAAACGGCTATGACAAGTTGGCTGCGTCAAGTTGCCCCATTTTGTGAAACCTGACATGTTTTGTTGAGGTTTTTGAGAAAGTAACTTCTTTGTGGACTTTCAAATGTTGGTTAAAAAAATGAGTTTTTTTCTGGCCTACTGGCATGGGTGGGGACTTGGCTTTGTTCAGAAAAATGGATGCAGCCAGTTCTAGGCTGCAAAGGAGGCCTGGCAAATGCTTAAAGGTATGGATGCCGTGATATGCCGCCAGGGTCAAGTGGTATTTCCTGGGCTGGGGAAATGGGAGCTTAGGCCCCTTTGACTGCCCACTCGAGGGAACCCCCAGGGTTTCTGGGAAAGGCAAAATGCTGTGGAAGCGAAACGGTTGTGGGAAAGGGAAAAAGAGATTAGGACATCCTGGAAAACAAGCCAAGCAGACAAGCAGGGGAACTGCCCAACATTACCCCACAGCCCTTTTGAAGATACGAGGGTAGCAGGTGAGGCCCACGCTTGGTTTCTTCCAGGGTTGAATGGCAGCAGACTCAGCTGGGCTGAGGGGATTGGTGTGCTTGCCAGCATTAGCTGACTGACAGGTTTCTTTCTTTCCAGCTTGATCTCTCCTGGACCAAAGCCAGATGGAAGGGTAGAAAGGTTTTTCCTGGTCCGAAGCAAAGCCCCCCAGCCTTTGGTCAGCTGGTATCGTGGGGAGTGCCTCCTTGGCGCATGCAGTGCCGGCCTTTCTGATCACGGGGGATCCTTGTGTCTCTTGGACAGAATGTTGTTGGCTATTGAGAGGCCAAGCATTCCATGAATCCAAAGACCGGTGTTTGTCAGTTGGCAAATAAGCTTCAATGCATGTTGGTTGGGGACATGTGCATAGGAGCCGTGATGGCACAGTGGTTAGAATGCAGGATTGCACGCTGACTCACTGCTCAATGCCAGCAGTTTGATCCTGATCGGCTCGAGGTTGACTCAGCCTTCCATCCTTCTGAGGTGGGTAAAATGAGGACCCCGATTGCTGGGGGCAAGAGGCTGATTCTGTAAAGTGCTTAGAGACCAGGGCTTAAAAAGGACGGTGAAGTGATATATGTCTAAGTGCTAGTGCTGTTGCTATCTCTGCTCTTTGGATTTCCATCCGAGAGGAGAGATGTAAAGAGGACTGCCTGTGCCCGGGGACATTAAAGAAATACCAACCTCTGTGCAATTTTAATTGGTTCAGGTTCTTGATGCTGGAAAGGAAGAGTCAAGTCTGTGCAGCTGTAATTCTGTGGTAAAATCTGAACAAAACGCAGAAGCTTTAACAGGTCTTTAGTTGAAGGCAGGTGGGACAGACTGGTAAAAGCCAAAGGCTCTTGGCACAGGGAGCAGTTGGACCTCTGATATGAAAAAGTTCTGCCTTTCTCAAATGGAGCATAGAGGCGATAGGCAAATTCTGATTTTGCATGGGTTCTGTTTGGCAGGTCTTTCTTCTGCCTGCATTTGAGCAGAAAAATAATTGATGTGTGATTTCTGAAATGGTTGGGTCCTGTCTTTGCTTGTTCTGGCAGCGTGGTGTATATGTGTTTTGATATTAAACTTGCTTAATTTCCCCCCGTGTCATTGCTTGAAATCAGTTTGGGGATTGTTTTCAGCCCAAGGTTGGCATTTTTGCCAAAAAAAATCTAAAAGGGGAAATTGGAGAAGGGAGTCTCTGGGAGTTGAACTGTACCATCCCTACAATTTTCTAGACAAGGTTTTTCAGAAGCGACTTGCCATTTCCTCTTTCCCAGGACTGGATATTGTAGCGTTTAAAGTGTTGCCTTTGGTGCGGGAAACTGGGGTTCAAATCCTGGCTGCTATCTGCCTAACCAGCAAAGACCCCCCCCGCAAGGCTTTACCTACCCACCTTAAAATGTGAGAGTGTCCCAAAATAGGAGAGCCATGCTGGATTTACAAGGCCTTCATCAGATGTTGAGGAACCAGGACAATCTGATGATAGCTGGGAACACAAATGAGAGAAGAGTCATCAGATACCCTACCGGTATAATGAATTGGCCAGAGAAAGACCCGGAAGCTGCTGGTGTGAAGACCTGCAAGCTGTTCACAATGTATGGAGGATTCCACATTGTATGGAGGTCAGGGTCTGGTCAGCGTCAAGGCTACTGTCCTGGGTGAAACCCGGGGCGTCCAGAGGACATCAGTTAAGATGGCACCCAAAGAGGAGCTGCGGAGGGAGCACCTGAGGCGGCAGCAGATGCGAGTGGGAGGAAGGTCAGGCAGAAGGCATGCCATGGTCAGATGAGAACCTGCCTGGAATGTACCATCGACGGAGGGCTGAGATGGCAGACACTGGGAAGATGCTACCAGTGGCTGGAGAGGGCTGGGCTTAAAGAGAGAACTGAGGCTCTGATCACATTGGCACAAGAACAGGCGTGAAGCACCAGATCCCTAGAAGGAGAGGTCTTCCCACTAGACAGGATCCAAGGCTGTGCAGAGAGGCCTCAGAGACAGTCCAAGTAGCTGGCATTGGGTGCAGGAACACCTGTATAGAATTTGGGCCGGACCCTCCTGAGTCTAAATGGGAGAACCCACAGAAGATCCTGGAGAATAAGAAAGCTAAGATCCTGTGGGACTTCCGGATCCACACAGACAGGCAGGCAGCGGCCAATCAACCGGACGTCGTGGTAGTAGACAAGGCCCAGAAGACAGTGGAGCTGATGGACGGGGCAGTGCCAAGTGACAGCAACACCGGGGAGAAAAGGAGTAGGAGAAACTGGAGAAGCAGCAGAGCCTGAAGGAGGAATAGGGAGGATGTGGACGGTCAAGGCCAAAGTGATGCCAAACAGTGTGTTTGTGTGTGGGGGGGGGGGGAGGGGAGTGGGTGGATGGGTGGTGGAAGCAGCCGAGTCCAGGTTGACCAGTGTGCAGGGCAGCCCAACTGAAGTGCCCCCCACAGTCATAAATGCAGGTCGGCTGTCAAGGGATGGAATTCCAAGAGCCCTGGTGGCACAGTGGATAGAGTGCAGTACTGCAGGCTTATTCTGCCTACAGCCAAGAGTTCAATCCTGACCAGCTCAAGGTTGATTCAGCCTTCCATCCTTTTAGAGGTCGATTAAACGTGGGGCCAGATTGTTGAGGGCAAGAGGCTGACTCTCTAAACCGATTAGAGAGGACTGGAAGGCACTCTGAAGTGGTATAGAAGTCTAAGGGCTCTTGCTATTTTGACCCCATGGCCACTGGGGCTCTGCAACACTTGCAAGTTCAAGGAGAAGGCATAGGTGCCACTCACTCGGTCCTCTTATAACTTCACATAGTCGTTAAGTGAGGACTGCTTCTAACCATTTATTAAAGCAATCTCCAGATTCACATTGGAGACTAGAAGACTTTCAAGGTCCCTCCTAGCCCTGTGAGTCTGTGACCTGTTGCCACCGGTTTGCTCCAGCGTAAGAGTCACCCCAGAGCCGGGAGGATTTCCAGATTAACTCAAGCAGATGTCAGAAAAGCCAGGCCAGCCCCCCCCGCTTCTCCCATTGTTTATAGCTGTGCTACTCAATCTTCTGGATGCTCGTCTTATAAACTTGACAGGATTTCAGAGAAGTTTCAGTCTGAGATATATGAGACCAAATAAGTTTCCCAGAAGTTATTCTTAGATGGAATTTATGCCTGGGGAAGGATTTTTCAGATCGAAATGCCAAATGTGATAGATAATAGTGACCCTCTTCTAGGATTATTATTAGGCCGATTTTGTGCTTAAGCCACAATCCAATTTTTGTTGGCCCTGCCAGCAGGGAAGTGCTCGTTGTTAAACTTGCTGATTGTGCTGAGATTAAAAACGGAATTCAGGTGTAGTTAGCTAAATTTAAATTTTAGTTCTAGAGATGCAGGCTGGAATTAATTGTCTTTAATTGACCTATTTAAAGGAGGTTTATCTGAGGAACTGCAAGATTAGCAAGTTTGACAGGCATAGTAGACATTTCAGAGGAGCTTAGAATTAAAACTCTTAGAATAGAATAGAGTTGGAAGTGACTTTGGAGGTCATCTAGTCCAGCCCCCTGCTCAAGCAGGAGAACCTATACAATATCACACAAGTGACTTTTCTTAAACACCTCCAGTGATGAAGCACCCGCAACATCTGAAGGCAACTTCTGTTCCACTGATTGATTTGTCATCACTGATAGGAAGTTTCTCCTTAATTCCAGGTTGCTCCTGGAGTAGTTTCCTTCCCTTGATTCTTGTCTAGCCCTCTGGTGCTTTGGAAAATAGGTTGACCCCCACATCTTTGTGGCAACCCCTCAAATAGTGGAATACTGCTATCATCTCACCCCTTTCCTTTAGACTAGCCCTACATGAAGGCAGACAGTAGGCCAGAACAGCTGGAAGCGGGTGGGGCAGAGGAAATTTTCTTCCCTTCAGACTCTCCCGTCCATTCCCCGGGTTTTGTTTGCCAGCAAGTCAGTTTGAAGAAACCCTGATGGCGAACGTATGGCAGGCATGCCACAGGTGGCACGCAGAGCATTTTGTGCTGGCATGCGAGCCGCAGGCAAACTTGCCTCACCGAGCATGTGCCTCACAGTTGATTTTTGGCCTGTTAGGCTGGAAAAGGCCTCCCAGAGGCTTGAGGAAAGCCTTTGCAGGCTGGAAAAATAGGCCCATTTTGTCACTTCCTGTATTTCTGGGAAATACCGGAAGTGATGAAATGGGCTCATTTTTTGGCCTGCAAAAGCTGCAGAAGTTTTCCTCAAGCCTCTGGGAGGCCGAAAAGGCCTCGAACGGGCTGAAAATTAGCTGGGAGGCACAGTGCAGGTAAGGGGGTGGGGGTGGGGATAGCGCGTGCATGGACAGGGGGCGTGCCCCCCCACATACATTGACTTCTGGGTGTTGGCATGCGAGGGTGAGCAGGCAAGCATGCGCACAATTTTAGGCATAGGAATCCAAAAAGGTTAGACCCCACTGTCCTAGAATAAGGGTCTCCAACCTTGGCAACTTTAAGACTTGTGGACTTCAACTGCCAGAATTACTCAGCCAGCTTTGCTGGGAGTTGAAGACCACAAGTCTTAAAATTGCTTTGCTGGCTGAGGAATTCTGGGAATTGAAGTCCACAAGTCTTAAAGTTGCCAAGGTTGGAGACCCTGACCTAGAAGATTGCTTGGTCTGTTTCGATTGTGGCCTGTGGGCATTTTGCACCTGCCTCTTGTCCCAATAATCTCCCTCTCTCTGGCTTCCTGGGAAAGTGTCACTCTTGTGGAAATATAGGTAGTCCTCGGCTTACAACAGTTCATTTAGCGACTGACTGTTCAAAGTTTACAATGGCACTGAAAAATGTGACTTAGGACCATTTGTCACAGTTATGCCCTTTGCAGCATCCCCATGTTCATGTGTTCAAAATTCAGATGCTTGGCAACTAGTTCATACTTATGACAGTTGCAGTGTCCCAGGGTCACGTGATTTTCCGATAAGCAGAGTCAATGGAGGGGGGCTAGATTCACTTAACAACCGGGCAACTACTTTAACAACCGCAGTGATTCGCTTAACATCTGAGGCAAGGAAGGTCGTTAAAATGGGGAGAAACTCACTCACAAATGTCTCATTTCACAACGGAAATGTTGGGCTCAATTGTGGTTGTAAGTCGAGGACTACCTGTATAGGTTCTTTTTCAAGCAAGAAAGTTGCTTCCTCACTGAAAGGCCTCCCCTTCGAGACAGTCAAGCGGCCCTTAGAGCCCTGGCGTTGGGCTCTGCTTGCTGTTCTTTGCACACTTCAGAGGTGCCTTGTTTGAGCTTCAGTGTCTGATTATTTTATTGCCTGATCCCCACAATCGCCCATTAGCAAATTCCGCGATTCTACTTGAGCTTCTTTCTCTGCCTGTTGCCAAGGTGCTGGGGGGGACGGTGATTGGCTTCCAATTTTTAATCTGCAAATTGACTAATAATAGTCATTACTAGTAATGCCTGTATTGCCCAAAGCATTGTCTGCAGAGCAGGGTGGATTTGATCTGAGCCTCGGTGGCGCAGTGGTTAGAGTGCAGTACTGCAGGGCTACTTCTGCTGCCTGCCGGCTGCCTGCAATTTGGCAGTTCGAATCTCACCAGGTTCAAGGTTGACTCAGACTTCCGTCCGTTTACTGCGGTCAGTAAAATGAGCACCCGGATTGTTGGGGGCAAGAGGCTGACTCTGTAAACTGCTTAGAGAGGGTTGTAAAAGCACTGTGAAGCAGTATATAAGTCTAAATGCTGTTGCTATTTAAATCAAGTTGATTTAAATCATAATTTTTAAAGCACAACTCTCATCTCTGTTCTGCAGTGGCTCCTCCTCTGACCTGTACCGACTCTGACTCACCGACAGTCCCAATATTGCAGAATATACAGCCTCATGCTATACAACTAAGCCCTGTTTCGTGCTGAATAAACTAAATTATTAATGTACCTTAAATGGAAAACTACCTTTAGATAGATTTTTATTCCAAAAGCATTTTATTAAAATAAATTTGATAAAAATAAAAGGCATGCCTTTTGTTCCCTCCTTGTTCTTCTCATCATGCCAACCTTGACTGGAGGGATTCAAATCACGGATAAATGCAGGAAGCCCTTATTTATACGACTTAGTTTATTTAAAGTGGGAGTGGGGAACTGTGGCTGTTGAAGTCCAGAAGTCATTAAGGTGGTTCATGATTTCAGATTTTTAAAGTGATCCCTTTTCTTCTCCCGCTGTTCAGTGACCATCTGGAATGACATCCGAAACCTAGCGTTTTTACTAAAATGGATCAGTGGGAGAACTCAAAAGTCTCACTGGTATGAAGGAGGAACACACCAGCACTGAATTGCTCTTATAGGTAGGGATGTCTTCCAGTTTGCCTGATCCCACTTCAGTCGTCACAAGCTTTTATGAAGCAGATATTTTTGGCATGTTGACCTCCTTCCTGGTTGATTGGCCACACAGGGCCCTAATTTACTCTCTTACGGACACGTCAGGATTGTCTTTAAGCATAATTTGCATGTTAAGCTAGGATAATATCTGGATTATTTGAACGGTTGCATCTCTTCAGACAGCCTCCAAATGGGCATCCGGTTAAACTGGGATTTATCCTGTCTCCTGGCATCTTTCAAGGACTAGAACGAGGGGTTCCGTTTTGCCCCTAACCTGGCAATGGCACTAAAAAGCAGCCCCGCTCCGGGCACAGAAGCAAAGGTTGACCTCTTGCGATGCTCTTCTCTCTCTTGATGAAGGATCCTTCGGGCTTCACGCCAGGCAGCCCTGGATTTGTTCTTTGAGATCAAAGGTGGAAACCTGTCTCGTCATGCCAGCTTTTGACCCACGAGCCGGCTGTTCTCTTGGCAAAGCAGCCAGGGGAGCCGCCTGGATGGATTTTACTACTTGGATTTGAAATCTGGCCATGGAAGTTTGCTCGTTTTCTGTCAGTTTTGACTTTGTCTGCTGCCCTTTTCTCTCGTCTTTTCGGTGCTGTAGGTCAAAGGCACTTTAGCTTTGGCTCTTAACATCCCCCTCGGGTCATGAGATCACGTTTTGATGTTTGGATCCGCATTTAAGGCCATCCAGGGTCTAAATGACCACAGTTTGTGACATTTTTTGCTTGAAATCAGCACATCCTTCAGTTTTCTGGCTAAGAGGCACATTGCGGACAAATGGGTTTGCTTAATGACTGTGGGTTTGCTTAACACGAGGGTGAGCTTAAAGACTGCCGCAAAGAAATATCCTAAAATTGGACCAGTCATGCGATGACCCAATTAACGACTGGCATGACCTACAGCTAAATTCCAGACTCAATTACAATTGTAAATCTAGGATCGCCTGTGTGGCTTATCGGCGGCATGTTAATAAAATTATATTGTATCTTTAAAATCATCTGGTTGCTTTAAGTGAGGCAGATTTTGGCCAGAACAGACTTCGAAGGCTCTCCCTGTGTTGTCAGGGAGATTTTTACTACCTTTATTTACTCTGCGGACGATTTACAATTTCCTTCAAAACGGGTCTGCATTTTCCGTTGCACTTTTAATCCTAAACATTCCATCCTCTCCTTGACTATATTCTTTTCGACTGTCTTCACTTCCTATAACTTTCTCTCCTCCACAGCATTTTTCATTCATCGCTTCATTGAACTCCTTTTTCACATTTCTTTGCTTATCACCAAGTTCTTTTCTCTCTGCGCTGGGCAACCTCGACGTCCTTTTCCATCACGGCCCCTTTTCATCCTCAAGTGGCGAATATTACTAGTTCACCCTGTTTACTGCAGTCTCTTTTCCCTTCTTTCCTTTCCCCTCACAAGCCTTTTCTGCCCCCGGCATCCCCAAACAGTGGTTTGTCCCAGATTTGGAACCTTTCATGGGTTTGTTTCCCTTGTCCGCTCAAGTCTTCCCTTGCAAGCTCTGCATTTGGGCTTACATGCATTCCTTTGCTACCTGGACTTATGAACAGTCTGTTCAGTTCAACGTTTTACTTGGAACAGACTTCTAGACAGAAACTCAGAGCAATTCTAATCGCCATTAATCAGTGACAAGGAAAACTTAGGCAAGCAAAACCAAGCATGCAGATGCAGAATAGGGGGCACCTGGCTCAACAGCAGCAACTGTGAAAGACACCTCTAGGTGTCCTACTTGACCATTACTTAAGTCTGAGCCACAAGTGTCCTGCAACTGCCAGAAGACCCAATGCAGTCCTAGCCTGCATCCACAGAGGGAGAGTATCAAGATCACGAGAAGTTATAATACCGCTTTATACTGCACTAGAGAGGCCACACTTGGATGAACTGTTCTGATCACAGTTGAGAACAAAAGATGGTGAGAGCCTACAAAGTGCGAAGAACAAAGACGACAAAGGGTCTGGAGACCCAACTGTATGATGAATGGTTGAGGGAACTAGATATGCCTAGCCTGTCAATTAGGGCCGGGCATTACAACTTCCTTCCAGGACTTGAAGGGCTATCACTCCTAGGGATCTAGGAGCCCAGTGAGCCACATCCATCAACCGATGGGTTCCTTCTTCAGGATGCCCTTGTAATACGTTACATGACAGTGATTCATATTTTCTGATACATATTGTGGATCACTCATGCATAATTGATATTGTGCCTTCACGGCCCCAAGTTCCCCCATCATCTCTGGTTCAGACACCATCACTTGGATCTGTTTTGCCTTTTCCCTTTATCTTACTTTCAGAGACGGAGAGAGAGAATATATTTTCTCCTTTCATTTCCCTTGTTAATTCCTGTACTCGTAATCCAAGTTGCAATCTTCTACTTGTGGGAGTTCTGATGAGTAGGTGGGCCTGTGCAGACAAACCTTTGCCCCTTGCCATGGCCTTGGTCAGTCAAGGATGTCACTTGATGCTCTTTAATAGGGAAACAGGGTTGTCTTGAGTTGCATGGCACATTCCTTGTTAATGAAGTAAGGGCGCATGAGTTGGGTGTGACATGCTTTGGGGATGAGTGCAACCACAGCCCAGCCTTATTGCAACGATTTTCTGTGCAAGCTTGCCTCTCTAGGAAGCGTATCACTGTGTGCTTCCCATCAGCTGTACGTGTGGTCAATGAAAACGGAATCGATTTATGTGCATTATAAAATACTGGTGGATAAATCAACTGCAAGTTTCAATATCAAAACCTGGCAGTTTGGAAAACTTTTGTCTTTGCCAACAGTCTGTAAAGTGGCGACTTGTGAAGTTATGGAACCGTGACTCAGTTTCCAGAGAGTTGTTGAGAATGTAACTCTGTGATCCCAGGAAAACACCTAGGAATTTTCTTTTCCTGGCCAGTTCCTAATGACTTGCTGGAGGATAAAACACCTTCATTCTAACCACACATTAAAGCGAACACTTGGACAGTGCAGGCCAACGGAAAGAGGGTTTTTCTTAAAAATCCCCATGGCACTGAAGGGACCAGCAGGTCATGTCATAATCGTGAGCTGAGCCTCCAAGTGTCTGGTTCGTGGTCACGTGGCCACGGGGATACTGTAAGAGTCAGAACTTTGAGGACCAGTTGCAAGTCCATTTCTTCCGGTGCCTCCTTAACTTTGAGCAACCACTGAACAAATGGAAGTAAACAACTATTATGAAGCTCAATTCTAGCTTTGGATGGAGCAGTCTGTTGGTTCCTGATAGGAAAGGGGGCAAAACAGCTGACTGGTGGCCACAGGCAAGTCCTCCATGATCTCGGGAGCTTCCCATAATCTGCCAACATCTCCACCCTTCCCTTTTTCCTGACTTCAGAAGAACCACAGAAAGGGAGCAGGGTGTGACATACAACGTTGCATAGTTTTCAATTTGATTGCAGAATTGGAAATCCATGTGAGCAGCTCCATAGCTGAACAGAAAGCAAACTTTCTTGGTCCTCGTTTTAGCTATTTCTTTTGTCTAAATGCAGGGTTTAGCCACTGAACAGAGTGCTGTGATTGAGACAGAGGCTGGTGTTTAATGGGGAAGGGTGATCTGAGAAAGGAGGAAAGAAGAAAGGAAGGAAGGGAAGAAGGAGAGAAGGAAGGAAGGAGATGGATGGGGAGGTAGGGAGGGATGGAAGGAAAGGAAAGGAATGAATGAATGAATCTTAAAGAGGACAGCTTGTATGGAACAGTTGGGGGGCGGGCAGTCTGAACTGAAGGGGTGATTAATGGGATTTCCACTGGTTCCGTCAGCACCTGCCTGTCTGATATATTTCCTGCAAATAGTCTCTTGTCTCAGCTCCTGCTTCTGGCAAAAAGCTGGCACTTTTCTTGGCTGTTGCCAAACTGATTACGGCCTAAGACAGTCCGGTGCCCCACCTGAGCCCCCCGGGCCCCCTTCCCCTGAGACGGGACTCTCTTTTTCACCCTGACTTTTCCCTGTTGGTTCTTAGATCCCAATGCGGTGATGCCAGAGCAGCTGACCACAAGCCAGCCCACCAAGGATTCAGGCAGTGCGGGGAACGTCGCCACGCAAAGCCCCCATCACAGATTCCCCCCTGTGGTGGAGGTCCCAGGGAAGCCAGGTAAGACCACCCACCGCCTGGCACCAGAGAAACGTCTGCGTGCAAGGATGGCTTATAATACGGCTCTGCCTTTTTTTGAACCTATGGGGATTGTTTATGACGAGTGGGGACGTTCTGTGTTCTGCTTGGCCTCTGGCAGTTCGGATCAGGTCACTGCAGGCTCCGTAGCTCTGAGATGGACCCAAGAAGAGCTCAGGCTGAGTAATCTCAGGGCTTTGAGGGGGAATTGTGATGTCGTCAGTGTGGGAGGTGTGGTTTTAATTTAATTTTAACGTTAATGACTTACTGTTGGTATTTTATGATTGCTGTGGCTGCCAAGAACCAAACCCTGTGAGGAACAGTCAGAAGATCTGCGTTTGCTTAGCCTGTAGAAGGGGTGACTGAAAGGAGATACGACAGCAGTCTTCAAATACCCAAAGTGGGGCTGACTTCTCCTTCTCAGTTTTCCTAAGGGCTAAGACCAGGATCAGGGGGTGAACACGGCCCCAGGGTCTATCTCGGGAGCATCATCCCAGCTCTGTGTGATCTGTCACCCCAGTGGAACAGGTTGCCAGTGGTGGAAATCTACAAAAGGAGGCTGAAGATGTTCAGAGCAAGAGGTCTTTGGTGCCTGGTTGTTTTCTTGCAGACATCTTATTACCCAAACTTGGTAGCGTCACCAGTGTTGGTAGGGAGTGGAGTTCTGAGGAATGTTCTCTGACCAAGGTTGGAGTAGAATTGCCCCTCTGTTTCTGCAAGTTTTGTGATTTTTAATCAGGAATGTGTAGGTTTTGTTTTTTTAAGGAATGTCGAAGGAAAAGATATTTTAGTAATACTCTTAATGCTTTTGAACACATACTCAAGTGTCTAAACAGCTTACCAAAGCAGCTTCTAGGTCAGGGGTGTCCAACCTTGGCAACTTTAAGACTTGTGGACTTCAACTCCCAGAATTCCTCAGCCAGCTTTGCTGGGAATTGAAGACCACACCCCTGTTCTAGGTGATGAGCTGTGGCAATAGTAGGTTGGTTTTCAAGGTTGGAGATCTTGGCTTGCATAGAGTAGAATGAGCATGTCTGGATTAAAACCTTTCATTGAGCTGGTTACCATGATAATTGCATTACATAATGCACAATACTTTGGTATTTTGTGATGCTACGTGGTTACAATCTGTTTCATCAGTTTGTGAGAATGAACTTATCGGAAAGATGGAATACATAAGCCTCACCCAAACTGGATCAGAAAAGGAGATTTTCCTTGGGATGATTTCAGCTTTGGTAGCCTCTGGAAGGGGATCCATAGTAACAACTTTAAGGGAGGCACAGCAACTGCTAGTTTCCCAAATTCCAGACAGCTCCCATGTGAACTGAATGATGCAATGGCATTCTGATGGAAACGCACCAGTGTGAGAAAGTGTGTAGGTGTGTAAAGGAGTGGTGGTGTTTTTTTTTTAATTTATGAGGATTTTAAAAAGTTTTGGGAGTGAGCGAAGAGGGTTACACAGGAATCCTTTCACGGAATAAATGGAATTGAGAATAAAAGGGATGAAATGATTTGGGGAGAAACACAAGTGTTGCATGGAGTATTTCAGAGATGTGCATAGGAATTACAAGATTCATCAAATCGTGAATCTGAAATAAATTCTGGAAAGGTACCTAAGTAATAAATTTCTTGGAAGTATGGAAAGGTGCAAGGCTGCGAATAAAGCGGGGTGAAAAACGTTTATGGGGCAATTTGAGTTATTTAAATTTGTTAGGATGACCTCTGCCCTCATGTTTGGAAAAGTGTTCCCCTACACAAAGTGAGCAAGAGAGGACTGTTCAGGGGGCTTGATGGTTTTCAGCGTGCCTAGAAAATAATTTGGCAGAACTCTGATTGAAAGGCTAAAAGCAACGACAGGGAAGGAGATGACCAACGTTGAGAGTCCATTGTCACATTATGTTGGCAGGCAGAAAGTGCAGGTTTGTCCCTGGGGGTGGGTGGGTGTTGCTGTTTTGGAAGAGGTGAACGATAGTCGCGCCACACAGAGTCCTGGGGTTGGAGTAGTAAAAAGGCTCACTTTCTGGAACAGGTAGCACAAGGAAGGGGTTGCAGGCTGACTGCTGAAAGTGCTGCCTAGCAGGGAGACAATACTGAGCCAGGAAGCAGCTTGTGCGAAGCCCCCCCGATTATTTAAGGTATCTATGGATCTGTGTCTAGTAAATTGTTACGCTGACCGCGGGGACACATGTAGTTGGGAGATAGGAGTGCAAATACTGCGGTCGGTTTGCAATAGGGGTTGATGACAGAAGAAGCCCTGTGGACCTGGGAGGGAGGGAGCTGGCTGTGAAGACCAGCCATTCCAACTCCACTCATCTGGTAAAATCCAGCAGAGGGGCTGTGTCCAAGGTCTCCCCCCCACTCAAGAAATCTGACTGCAGGGGTCAGTGGCAAATCTTCTTCGGGATATCTTCCCCCCACCCACTTTTCTGGAGGCGACAATCGTCCTGTCGTGGATGTGTGGATCTATTTATTTCATTTTTATGCCACTGAAAATCTAGTGAAGACATTGGTCAAATGCCAGTAGCGAAAACATCAGCCGATGTAATTGAATGCCACTAAGGAGCTGGATCGACCAGGAGAGGAGGGGGCCATTACAGAGGAGTAAGAGGCAACTTAGACCTGGATGTTACAAGTGGGAGTAAGAGGGCGAGGACAGCCCCTCCCTAAGAGCATATGGCAGATGCAGCTAGCAGAGTCCTCCAGTCTGGCAATGTTTTGTCTATAGGTGTGAGACAATCAAGAATTCAGCTCGGAAGAATCACCATGTGCCATTCTAGGTTTTGGGCTTGACAGTAGCAAATTGTTATAGATCAGGGGTTTCCAACCTCGGCAACTTTAAAACTTGTGGACTTCAACTCCCAGATTTCTGGGAGTTGAAGTCCACAAGTCTTAAAGTGGCCAAGGTTGGAGACCCTTGTTATAGATACCCAACCAAAACACCCAGAGACTGTTACAAGGAATGACTGAACATTAACACAACCCAAGAGATCTAATAGCAAAATAACAACACTGATAACGTTCGTCCCCCCGTGTTGCCTTGAAGAGCTCCATCTTTGCTACCTACCCGAAAGATTTAGGGAAATGGGTCCTTTTGATAGGCAGGTGTGATGAGGGAGGATGAAGCTTTATCAGGTTTTCAGGAGCACAAGAATCAACCCACCTTTTAGAAGAGGTATAGGCGATGCTGTGCTTGCAGCCAGCACAATGCTGGATCCCTAAAGGGAAGGCAGGGTGCAACCGAACCCTGCAAGGAGACAAGAGAAGCGTTGTGATGGCTGGTGACTCAAAGCTACGAGGAAGCAAAATAAGTAGGCGCTTACCACACCCCAGTGCACTAGGGGCAAAGATTAGGAATGGGGACGTGCAGCTTCCAGCCTTTTCCATGTCCAACAACAATTATCCCTACCTGCTAATACATGTGGGGGCAAATTATCTTGTAGTAAAAAGGCTGCAACTGTCTTATCTCAAAACTTGGAAAGAAATGTAAATTCCTGGGAAATGGGATGGTGGTTTAGTTTAGTTTAGTGTACTTTATTGTCATTGCACCTCATACAACGAAATTAAATGCCATCTTCAGTGTAGAATAAATTATTTATTGGCCAAGTGTGATTGGACACACAAGGAATTTGTCTTGGTGCCAATGCTCTCAGTGTACATAAAAAGAAAAGATACATTCGTCAAGAGTGAAGAATCATTCAGGTGCAATACTTAATGGTAGTCATAGGGAACAACACTGTCCAACTATTTACAAAGTCTGTACTACTATTACGATTAATATTCTCATCACTCCTTATCGCCCACCCCCTCCCACTTGTGACTGTATGACTGTAACTTTGTCGCTTGTATCCTTACGATTTATATGGATTGTTTCCTAGTATGATTTGATTGCTGATTGTACCCTATGACTATCATTAAGTGTCGTACCTTATGATTCTTGACTCTTGACGAATATCTCTTTTCTTTTATGTACACTGGGAGCATTTGCACCAAGACAAATTCCTTGTATGTCCAATCAGACTTGGCCAATAAAGAATTCTATTCTATTCTATTCTATTCTATTCTATTCTATTCTATTCTATTCTATTCTGTTCTGTTCTATTCTATTCTATTCTATTCTATTCTATTCTATTCTATTCCATAAGCAATCGAATCATACTAGGAAATAGTCAATAAAAATCATTAGGATATAAGAAACAAGGTTACAGTCATACAGTCACAAGTGGGAGGGGATGAGTGATGAGAAGATTTAATAGTAATAGTAATGCAGACTTAGTAAATAGTTGGACAGTGTTGAGGGAATTATTTGTTTTGCAGAGTGATGGCATGCAGGGGAAAAGACTGTCCTTGTCTCTAGTTGTTCTGGTGTGCAGGGCTCTATAGCCTCGTCTTGAGGGTAGGATTGGAAACAGTCAATGTCCGGGATGTGAGGGTATACATTATAACTGTAAAAATAAAACACAAACACACATCCTTCGCATTCTATACAATTGAATTGAAAGCCCCTGATATTGCATTAATATTGCACTATACAGTAGAATTCAGCAGAGCTACTGCCCTGGGATAGAAGCTGTTTTTCAGCCTATTTGCCCTTGTTTTTATTATCCTGTACCATCTGCCAGATGGTAATAGTTCAAAAAGTGGGTGCCCAGGAAGAGATGGATCTTTCCCCCCTGTTTCTTACAGTATATATCAGGGAGTCCCCGAACTTGGCAACTTTAAGACTTGTGGACTACAATTCTCAGAGAATTCTCCTGCTTTTCTAGCAGTTGAAGTCCACAAGTCTTAAATTTGCCAAGTTTGGGGACCCCCCTGATATATATGGAAGAAACCATACCTAGTTGAAGGAGAATGCTTGAATATAAACCCTGGGCTAATGGGAGAGGGAGGGCTCTGCAACCAAGGCCTGAATTATTTTGACCATGGACTGTCCACATCATGATGGGTTATCCTTTCCTGGTCTGATGAAAATCTGGTATTTTAAGTACAGGTGGGTGCCTCGACTTACGACCCCAAATTCATGTTCCGAAGCAAGACATTTGTTAGGTGAATTTTGCGCTATTTTGCGACCTTTCTTGCCAGAGTTGCTAAGTGAATCTCTGCAGGTGATAAGTTGGTAACTTGGATGTTAAGCGAATCTGGCTTCCTCATTGACTTTGCTTGTCAGAAGGTCATAGAAGGGGATCACATGACCCCCTAGGACAGTGGTGGCTAACCTTTTTGGGCTCCTGTGCCAAAAATTGTGCGCACGCTTGTGCGCCGCATGCCAGCACCCAGAAGGCAGTGCGCATGGCCCCCCACGCCCCCTGCACATGTGAGTGCAATTCCCCCTAGGCCGCCCCCTTACCTGCACTGCGCATCCCGGCTGGTTTTTGCCCGTTTGAGGCCTTTTTCAGCCTGCCAGAAGCTTGAGGAAAGCCTCTGCAGGCTGAAAAATGGGCCCGTTTCATCACTTCCGGTATTTCTGGAAATACAGGAAGTGATGAAACGGTCCTATTTTTCAGCCTGCAAAGCCTGCAGAGGCTTTCCTCAAGCCTCTGGCAGGCCGAAAAAAGCCCCCCAAATCAGCTGGGAGGTGCATGCATGTGCAGTGCAGGTAAATTTGCCTGAGGCTCACGTGCCTGCACAGAGGGCTCTGCGTGCCACAGGTTCGCCATCACGACCCTATAATATAAATAGGAGCCAGTTGCCTAGCGTCTGAATTCTAATCACGTGACCATGGGGATGCTGCCACGGTCATTAAGTGTGACAATTGGCCATATGTCCCCTTTTTCAGTGCTGTTGTAACTTTGAACTAAATGAACTGTTGTAAATCAAAGAGTACCTACAGTATATAGCAAGTTTGATAAAGAAAATCCACTTTCAAAAATGCAGTGGAAAAAGACGGCATGGATTTCTCCAGGGAGTGAGTTGACATTAACTGAAAGACAGACAGACAGACAGACAGACAGACAGACAGACAGACAGACACGAAAGACCCTGCACAAAGTAATGTATAAACAGAAGGGAAACTGTTAAAGCCCTCAATAAAACTCAGAAAGGAAATCACTGCGTCAAGTTCACGGCTTTTGTTATGTATTCAACAGTGTTTAAAATGGGGGGTGGGGGGGAGAATAAATGAGAAATAACGTCAGTCTCTCAGGGCAGGAAGGCTTGAAGGAGCACCCCTCCGAAAGAAGCAACAGAGAGCGAGAACTTGCACTTCGCTGGGCTCAAACTGCTGCTCAAAAACCCCTCCCCAAATCCCTCCCCCCCAATCCATTCCCTTTAAAGAGGAGGAAGGAGGAAGCCCCCCGCCACGTCTCTGCAGTAGGCAGCTCAGCAGCCCCCTCCTCCTAGGAGATTCCTGGTTTCTCCTGCTGACCGTTTGCTCCTTCCTGGTGGACAGGAAGGAGGACGAGGATGATCAAGTGCTGTGAAGTTGAATTCTGTGCAGCTGGACGTTTCTAATGTCTTTGGGGTGGAGGCAGTTATTACCTTTATTGTCAGGGTACAACCTGTGTACAACGCAACCTGTGTACAATGCACCCTCCCACCAACACAACTCACAGTGAGGACAGAAGTCCCTAACCCAGACCCAATCTTACGTGATTTTGTTGCACAACGCACCGGCCCCGCAGGTCTATCGTATGATGTTGACACGAAGTTATTTTCCGTTCAGGAGTCTGACAGCCCACGGGTAGAAACTGTTCTTCAGCCAGTTGGTGCGGCTGGCTCTGCTTCCCTATCTCCTCCCCGATGGCAGGAGAGTGAAGAAGGGCTGACCGGGGCCTGAGTCGTCCCCGAGGATTTTCCTCACTCTTCTAAGGCAGCGAGCCCTAGCGAGGTCATCTAGTGGTTTCAGGAAACAGCCCATGATGTTTTGTGCTGTGATCACCACCCTCCACACTCTTCCAAAAGGGAAGGTGTCACTTGACAGAAGGGCTGGTTCTGATGCTTTCCTGTGGGTTCCTGGGTGGATCATGGATCGGGGTGTGTGGGAAGGAGCCCAAGTGCCTCTTACAGCTGCAGATTAACCTGAAAAAACAAAGGGTTTTTTTTTTAACCCATTTGTCACCGTTAGATTCCTTTTACCTATTCAATTTTAATGCAAGCCTTTTTAAGGTGCGCCAGTGCTGGCCAAATGCATATTAAGCCTCGGTTTTGTGCACGCTGATGGTTCGTAAAGTTTCTCCTTAAATCCACGTACTGCCTTTGCAGATCTGTACCAGCTGTGCTTGTTCTCTAGCGGCTCTCTTGCCCTCAGTGAGTCTCCTGCCCTCCCCTCTTGGTGGGAAGGCTTCGACAACCCTCTGGTGGATGCAGGTCTCCACAGGCAGTTTCCTGACCCTTCTGGCAGAAAAGAAAACCAGGTGAAATATGAAGTAAAGTAGATAGTTACAGCCTTGGGAAGCCATTTATAGAAGTCATAGAACAACAGAGTAGGGAGGGAACCTTGGAGGTCTTCTAGTCCGACCTCCTGCTCAAGCAGGAGACCTACACTATTTCAGACAAATGCTTGTCCAGCCTCTTCTTGAAACCTCCAGTGATGCAGCACCCATAACTTCTGAAGACAAGCTGTTGCACTGATTAATAGTTCTGTTAACTAATCCTAATCCATTGATGAAAAGAAAATGGCGCCCTTCTGTAAGAATAGCAATAGGAATAGACTTATATAGCACTTTACAGCCCTCTCGAAGCAGAGTCAACATATTTCCACCAACAATCTGGGCCCTCGTTTAACCAATCTCGGAAGACTGAGTCAACCTTGAGCCGGTGAGGATCAAACTCCTGGCTGTGGGCAGAATTAGCCTGCAAACCTGCGTTCTCACCACTGTGCCACTAGGGCTCATTGGTGGTTTGCTTGCATATCATTCTGTAATCCAAACTGATGTCTCCTCGGAGGGCTACAGAATAATTTCCTAGCAACCCGGAGGTTGATTGACTGACCTTGTCTGGGGGATACTGGAAGCGATACTGATGGTCATCTAGAACACCACCAGCTCTGGTGAAGAGTTTTGGAGTTAGAAGAAAAATAGTGACGATGTCGGTCTTGGGATTGTTGGGATCGGCTGTATTTCGATCTGCATTGTGGCATCCAAGTTAGGCCAGTTGTTGCAAGAGAAAGAAGTTCCTGGTTCTTCTCTCTCTCTTTTTTGTAATAAAAACTTTTATTTTTATTTTTAACAACAAATATAAACACAAAACATAATACATAAAAGAACAAATGAAACCTTCTTTCAATTGTACAGTGTGTCGGTTGGTACATTTGACTTGTGCACACTATCTATAGTCTTTCCCTCTTAAATTTACACACATATTGCATCAATCAACTTTCCATGTCATATTATATTATTGCTATACAATCATTAGACTTTAATTTCAATTGTTCCTGATTCTTCTCAAGCTCTCCTCTCCGCAGCTTGATTGGGTAGAAGTAGCCCAGCGGAGCCGTTTCGCTCCTGTCAGGAAAATGTGTATCATGCAGTGGGAACGGTATTCTGTGCCAGTTCATAGAGCAGATGTGGAGGGGCCTCGTAGCATTTCATCTTATATCTGCTGTGTCCTTTAACATACCCCTGAAGCTGCCGTGGGAGCTCCGGAGGGCATCTGTTCTCTCTCTCTCTCTCTCTCTCTTTGTCTTTTGAGCGAGATGAGGTTGTGCAGGTTCGAACCTTCTGCTTGGCTTATGGTCATGGCTTGTGTGGTGTCCAGTAAATTGATCTTTTGTCAACAAGACAAAAGGTTGCTTTCCTTATCGGGAAAGGGACAGTTCATAAAACCAGTGTGGTGGCAGTGGTTGTTACTCAAGTTGTATGCAGCCCAGTAAATCTGGGCTCTTGTCCTTGATGTCCATGATCCAACTGTGACCTTCAAAGCTAGTGGAACCCCCCTTCCCCCCTTTTATTTGTTCCTTTCTAGATAGGGGTCTCTTCCTGGGTGGGACCCACCATCAGATTATGTCCTATAAATGGATTACTGTAATAGGCAGTATCTGCACTCTCCACAGCAGAGGTCTCCAAACTTGGCCACTTTAAGACTTGAGGACTTCGATTCCCAGAATTCTCCAGCCAGCATTCCTCCCAGAATTCTGGGAGTCGAAGTCCACAAGTCTTAAAGTGGCCAAGTTTGGGGACCCCTGCTTCACAGAAATGACTCCAAAGCTTTTAAAAGCACCTGTCTCCTTCCTATTTCAGCCTGATGGAATTCCAGGACAGTCTTCTTTTCACTGGCTGCTGATTTGCCTCTGTGCCCAGTTCAAGCCATGGTGTTTTTCCTTCCAGATCCTTAACCCTGACAGCTGGGCCTTGAAATCCCCCTTTTTGCCTGCCCTCCTTGAGGGAGGAGCCTTGGGTCATCCTTGTGGGAGGAGAGATGGTTTTGCTGTGGGGCCCCTTTTCCACAGAGATGCTTCTTTTCATCTTGAAAAGATTGTGGTGTACTTGCTCTAACCTAATTTATTTCATAAAGTGCGGCTAGTTGGGTTTGGGCACTGTGGTGCCCGTCCTCCCAAAGGGCCTCTTAAGATGTACAGAAAGAGAAGACTGCCTGCTGTCAGGATTCCAGCACTTACCCCAATTAAATCATGAGTCTCGAGCCAAACTTCCAAAACTTCAAAAGGATTTATTGGGAGTTAAAATGTCCGGCACTGCCTGGGTGTAGCTGACTCTGAGACACATAATTC
This sequence comes from Pseudonaja textilis, assembly GCF_049901715.1. Classification (NCBI taxonomy): domain Eukaryota; kingdom Metazoa; phylum Chordata; class Lepidosauria; order Squamata; family Elapidae; genus Pseudonaja; species Pseudonaja textilis. The sequence continues at coordinate 3,526,940 of NC_142001.1, read as the reverse complement.
ACTGTCACCTCCTGGGTGTATCGTAATTCATATTCTCCAATGGGACACATCCATAGCCCAGAGTCATCAAACATGCTCTCCAGTTAGAATTTTGCATGGCAGAAACTTCAGTCACTTAGTTACTATCTCTGAAAAACTATTTATGGAATGCACTTTCAATTTTCAAGCAAACCCCTTCCCACCTCCTTCCTTTCTGCTGGCAACTCTAAAAAGACCAGATCAATATTTTATGAGTTGACATTCGGCTCCCCTCATTTCTTGAAGGTGACAATACAAAAAGAAAACAAATTGTTTGCAGTCACCTAGTTACTATCTTTGAAAACATTTATGGAATGCACTTTTCGGTTTCCAAGTGGCTGCACTGCTCCCCCCTCCCTTTCTGTTGGCAACTTAAAAAGACCCTAGAAGTATTTTATGAGTTGACACCTTCCTTGTCCCATCCTCGACCTTCCTTAATTTCTCTTTTCCTTCCACATATGCCAGACCCTGTTAACCAAGATGGCCAGGATACCCAAAGACCTACCGACGGATTCTTCAGCTCCAAGGTGGCCGTGTTTGCTGCGATCGGGGCTGGCTGTGTCATTTTCATCCTCATCCTCATCTTCCTCATCGTCCTTCTCATCAAGATCCGAAAACGGCACCGGAAGCACACGCAGCAGCGGGCGGCAGCCCTGTCACTCAGCACCCTGGCCAGCCCCAAGAGCAGCGGCAACGCCGGCTCCGAGCCCAGCGACATCATCATCCCTTTGCGGACTACGGAGAACAACTACTGCCCTCATTACGAGAAAGTCAGCGGAGACTACGGGCACCCGGTCTACATTGTCCAGGAGATGCCCCCGCAGAGCCCGGCGAACATTTATTACAAGGTTTGAGGACAAACCTTGCCGCCCCACTGCGAAGCCCTCCGGGTGCCAGGGGAGAAGAGGAGGAGGGCCTGCCTGCCCCCTCGAGCACTTCCCTCCCTCGATTAGCATTTAGCCTTGTAGTTTGAAGCTTTTCAGACCCAGGATTTGAGGGGGTGTGCGTGGGGTGTGTGTGTGCTCTCGTCCCACCTTCTGCTCCCAGCCTGCTTTGTGGCCCTCACTTGGGCTCTGTGCCTTTCTCGCTCTTGAACCCACCCGGGAAACCCCAAGTTGGCCACCGCCACGTTTTGGGGGCAGATTTTCTGGCTCCTTGTTGCCATTTTGTTCGGGGGGGAGGGGGGGCATTGTTGGGAGGGAAGCCACACCCAGCCTGGCACTCCAAAGGAGGGAGGGCATGCTAGTCCCTGCGGGGCAGAGCTTGGGGACGTGCTGAGAAAGGAGTCTACCTAGCCCCATGTTTTATATATATATACACACACACATATATATATATAATTCTAAAGTATTTTTTGTAACTTTTTAAAAAATGGCGACAAGATTGGACTTGTGAGCTGCCTCCTGCAGTTTCCCAGCACAAGCTCATCCGCAGTCCTTCCCTGTCCCTCCGTCCGGCCTCGGGCCTCATCCACTCATCATCCCACTGGACACTCACCTCCTCATGCTCCGTGTCTGCTGTGAGAAAGGCGCACCTTTCTTCGTTTTGGTTTCTTTTTGCTAATTTATGAAGCAATTTCTTTTTAAAAAAAAAAAAAAACACCTGAAAAGTTTGCAATGGTCAGTCCAGGAGCGAATCCAGTTTTGAAGGGGTGTCAAGAAGGGGGCTTCTGTTTGTGCCGCAGATGGCATTGCGATGCCCAGGGTTGGGGGTGGGGGGGAGTCTCCCTGAATTCCCAATTCCTTGACCCAGAAGAGGGGAATGAAGGGGACGCAGGGTCCATGATCCCTGGACCTTTCCAGAAAGCCCACGGAAGGGAGTTCAGCTTTTGGCTCTTTGGGGGTTCAGGAGGAGGAGCAACACAGACCCCTCGCCCCTTGCTTGGATCCGGTCTCTTTTATGCCCAACTGCAGAATGTGGCAATCACACACACCCACAAACACACCAATTTCTTTGATCCAGCCACTCACCCACCCCCCCACCCAGCCCAGAGCTCTTGACTGGTTCACTTCCTGCCAGTCATAATAATTCTAATTGCGACTTCTGTGGCCTGCAAGGGCCCTCGATTGGCCCCGGGCCCCTTCGTGGGAGAGAAGGAGCCCCTCTGGGCTCAGCTCTCCCAATGGGGTTGCAGAGGTCAGGGTGCAAGCGCCAGTCAAAGCCTCTGCCCCTCCTCTCCCCACACACCTCCTGCCCTGGAGGGGGTGAGTCTCAATTAGAATTAAGGAAGGAAGCCACCTCCCCCCAATTCCCCTCAGGCCTGCTTGGCTGTAGCATCATCCCCAGGCTCCGGGCCCTTTTCACGGCCATCTTGCGCCTGTCACGCCAGAAGCCTTACTTTGCACGGAGGGGCTGCTGCGCCTCTCGCTCGGTGCTTGGCTGTCTCGCTCTCCACGCCTCCTTTCCATGAGCCATGACGCCTTCCTCACAACCCGCTTGCAGCTCACTGCCCCACACCCTAGGCCGCGTGGCCCCACAGCCCGGCTCCACGGCAGGCCTTGTGCCAGGCCGCTGACGACGGTTGGAGAGTCTGCCTCGGCCGCTCCCGGGGAAAGTGCGGGGCTGGCCCAGTGCAGCCTCCCTCAGCCAGCCTGCCGTTCAAAGACCGACTTTTGCAAGAATCTGGTCCGGTGGGGGTGGATGTGGGGGGTGGGGGCAGAGGCTCTTCTGCCCGTCTGACCAGTTGTCCATCCTCCGAGACGGGCCCCTCCTCCCCATCAGCATTTCTATGCAGCATATGAAGTGGGTGTCCGTCCGTCCGTCCGTCCGTCTGTGTAAGGGCTTAGGTAATTGTGCACTTTGAGGCGTGTTCAGTGGAGATCAGCCAAGAATTCAAGTTTCTCAGGGCTCCACAAATAATTGACAGGTAATTTTTAGTAACGGTGGTAGTTGTAGTCGTCGTAGTAGCAGCGTTCTTTTTAAAATGTACAGACTCTTCCCTTGGCCCCTGATTCTCTTACTCCCAGTGGTGGGGGCCCCTACGTGGGAGAGGGCCCCCGAAATGAGGGAAGCCCTCTCTGGCCAGGGGGAGGGGGCTACCCCTGCGGGGGGGGGAGGGGCTTTGAGATGGCATTTAGCATTTTGTTCTGATGCTCAGACTTGGCAGCCGTCTTGCCTGCCCGAGTGGTGGAAGGGGTGGCTGGCCCCGCGTTGGAGCTGCTGACCCTCCCAGGCTCCAGGTCCGTCCGGGAACAGGGACAGTCCAGCTGAAAGAGGCCGGGCGGGGGAGGGGGGAGGGGGAGAGTGTGGGGGGAGGGAGGAGAGGAAGGATTGTGTGGTTCCAAACCATAAAACATGGAGATTTCACACAGGGTGCAGCAAAAATAGGCAGAGAGTTAAGATACCAACTGCGGTCTTTAATGCAGGCACTCGAGAAAATGAAATTACGATGTGGACGTCATAGGAATTGGGCACGGTTGATTTCCCTTTGTGTGCAGAAATGGAAACCTGGGTGATGTCCCCTTCCCGGTCCATGCGGAGCAACCAAATAAGAAACACATGATGAGCTCGATGCAGGCAATTCACTTTGTGTCGGGAATTTTGCCATGTGTGAAATCCTCTCCTACACACACACACACACAGACACACACACACATACACTTTGTGGGGACGAGGGGTGGGCAGAAGCAAACGGGATGGCAAGAACCTTCAGAAGCTCCAGTTGGGGTTGAGAGGATGTTTGGCTTGCACCCCCTCCCCCCCCCCCAAAAAAAATAAACAAGGAATTGAGGCGTGGGCAGAGAAATAGATTTGTACAATGGGCGTTTGGGGTGTCAATATGCCTTTGGGGGTCTTGGTTTTTTTTTTAGCACCTCTCTCTGCTGAATCCTGAAATGTCCTTTTGCTTCTTCTTTCTCCCATCAAAAGGGGTTTTTTTAAAAAAAAAAGAAAATGAGGTTTTATTTTATGTAAATAACCAGTCTTTTTGGAGGGTATAATGTAAAGAGGTTTTGTATAAACTTTGGATTATTTTCTGGTTGCTTTTCTTAGAAAAAGAAAACAAAACAAATTAAAAATATGGGAAAAAATCAAACCACAAGAACGGGTGTTAAAAACCATTTGTCATACTGTAGTCTCTCTACATGCAGTTCATCCATCACAGAAGGACACACCTGGGGTGTGTAACCAGCAGGCTCACTTCCTGAAAAACTGCCCTGTGCCCCCTCCTAAAACTTCTGGGGGCCACCAGGGGGGCTTGCTGATACCCCAACCCAGGCAGAGAACCGAGGCGGAAACTCCAGTTCAGGGGACTTGCGGTCCCGAAACCTCTCCGGCCGGGATCCCTGCCCTTTCATACCCTAGGCCAGGGGTCTCCAACCGTGGCAACTTTAAGGCTCGCCAGCTGAGGAATTCTGGGAGTTGAAGTCTTCAAAGTTGCCAAGATTGGAGACCCCTGCCCTGGGGGCCTGTGCTGATGCTTGAGGGGCCAAATATCCCTGAGGTCCCTTGAGAGCACCTTTCCGTAGCCCTTGGAGTTGCCTCTGAACAGCTGCTGTAGGACCAGCCATCCCTCCTGCAGGTGAGGCCATTGGGCTCAGGTTTCCCAGGTGCCTGGCAGGTTTGAGGGGCTCTGGCTTACTTTGGGGGGGCTGAGAACAAGCAACCCCTGGGGGCAGCTGCAGGGGGGGCCCACAGGAGAAGAGGGGTCTCCTTTTCCCAAGGGTGCCCTAGCGGCCATTTTCACGGCTAGTCTGCAACTTGCCAGTCTTTCTGGCTCTGGTGGGGACTGGCTTGGCCTCAGAGGAATCGGATCCTGCACCCTCCCCACTCCCCCAAAAGTGTCCAGCTCAGAAAAGGGGCCAACTGGCAGCTGGCGGGCAACGATGGGCCATTCCTGGTCAAGGTGGGGATGTTCCAGGGTTCGAGGTTGCCAGTGGAGGACTCCAAATTTACCAGAACAACGGGGTGGAGTGGTTTCGATTCTGTCGCATTTTAGAAATTCCTTTACCTTTCATTCACTGCTTTCACCCAGTTGCCACATCATTGTCTTCAGTAACAATGGGAAATGAATTCCCTGGACGTGGTATATTGTTAAATAAAGTATTTTTTTCCTATGGAATTGAGTTGTCTTGCATTTTGGGGTTCTTTTGCGGACAAGGTACCTGGCCTTGAATGTTCTTCTAGATCCGTGATGACAAACTTATGGCACGCAGAGCCATTTGTGCCGGCATGTGAGCTGCAAGCAAACATGCATGCGCCTCACAGCTGATTTTCGGTGAGTTTGAGGCCTTTTTCGGCCTCCCAAAGGCTTCAAGAAGGCTTCTGCAGGCTTTGCAGGCTGAAAACTAGCCTTGTTTTCTGAAAATACCGGAAGTGACAAAACGGGGCTACTTTTTGGCCTGCAAAGCCTGCAGAAGCCTTCCTCCAACAGGCTGAAAATCAGCTGTGAGGCGCAGTGCAGGTAAGGGGGCAGCGGGGATGGGTGGATAGGGATTGCATGTGTATGCGTAGTGGGCATGGGGTGTGTGCACATTGCCTTCTGGATGCTGGTACAAGAGCGCAAGCATGCAAGCGCACAATTTTTGGCACAGGAGTCTGGATATATAATGAAGTATTCTTGCACAGGGAATGTTGAATTCCCTTCAGTCCTGGCAAAACTTTATAGAAAAATTCTACTGGATTGTTTGGAACATGAGCCTGGCCTTTCCCTTCTTTACAAAAGACAGCTTTAAAATGCAATTTTGATTCAAGTCTCGGCAAGAATACAGATAATCCTCAACTTACGACCACAATTGATCTCAACATGTTGCTAAGTGAGACAGTTAAGTCCACAGGCAGGGCAGCAGAGGCGTCGTGTCCCCTCCCCTCCGGGAATGGCTGTGTCCTCCCCCCTTGCCCGCCTCCTGCCTTCCTGAGGTCAACCCATTGCAGAGGCTCCTTGGGGAAAGGGCCACTCAGAGGGTTCAGGAATGATGCTTCCAGAAACACTATCCTTGTGGAAGTCCTCTTATCACGTGATAGTGTTCTGACCAAGGCTTCCAAGACTGTAATTACACACACGCTTATTTTAAAAACAAGTCTTATTTTATTGCAATGCTGGGAATTGCTTACATTCCCAGCTGTTAATGAATCTCAAACAGTCCCTCGAGATAAGCACCCACCTTTCTTTCCTGTGAAGTGCTGCCAATTACAGAAGTATCAAATGAACTAGGAAAAAAAAACCAAAGTACAAAGAGCTTCAAGAATGAATCTGAACCGAACGGACAACTTTGCTTCCTGCAAAGGTTTCATCACCTTTGCCTGTCCTTTATACTTTAGGGGAGGGGCAGTCACCTCCAAGCTTTACTCCTGAGTCGCCCCTTTTGTTTCATCTGCTCTTGCCTCCTAGCAGCTCTGCGTACACGCACACTGGGAACAGGCTCCCCTGGGTCCTCTGCCTCGCTGCTGCCAGGCTCTGGAGGCTCCGGAGTCAGCACCCCACTCTCAGATGGTCCTGGCCCCATCTCTGCATCGGACCCTCGTCTTGAGTCCCCTCTAGACAGCCGGACGGATCCCCTTCCCCACTGTCCGATTCTGCTGCGGTCTGCACAGGCTGCCAGTGAACCACAACTGACAGGGCAGTGGCATTTTCCATGCCTGCCTTGATCTGATGAGGAGGAAGACATCGTCTGAGCCATTCCAGAGCTCCCAGGGACTCCTGGAAGATCTCTTGAACCCAGATCAAGCTGCTTCCTCTCCCTCCCTTTGGCTGTTAGCGGGAGAGCCATGCGCTCAGGCCTGCTCTCCTTGGTCTCATTCCCTGTCCCAAGTAAGCATCTTCCTCTCCTTGGGCGTCTTGTCCTGCTGAAGTTTAGAAGTGCCATTTCCCCCTCAGCTCACCTGAAGCGTTTCGTCCAGGGGTTCTGGGCTATTTCCGCAACTGAGGCATCGTCATACTGGCTTTGCAGGCAGAACGCCGCTGCTTCAAAAGTTGGTAGAAACATGACTATTTTTCTTTCCTTAAACTGCCTATTTTCCCCTCAATATATTAAAACAATAGGTGCGGCCGTACACCATACCATCATTTCTCCTGTTACTTGAGGAATGATGTGTTTGGGGAAATAGGTGAATGGGAGAAGTCCTAACAATTACTAGCGCAGAGGGGTGTCTTAAATGCTAGGAACATGATTGTGCAAGTTCAGAACATGCTCTGCTAGAGTGCTCCTAAAAACAAAAGCTGGTCTGTGCAGAAAAATGTGAGTAAACACAGCCTCTGCTGTGTTGTGTTCCATGCTTGATTAGATAAGGGGACGATACAGCCACGCTGAAGATTGCAAAGCAATTGTGAAGATTGCAAAGCAGTTGGCATTGCTGAAACTGCAGAAACGAAAGTGTGTTTCACTGCTTTGTTAAGCTGTGGCTGATGTCAGAATTGCTTATTTCTGTCTGTAACTGAGTAACAAGGGACTCGTTTCTACCAGATCCTGCAGAAAGGCTGGCAAAAGATGGCAGGGACCACAGATGGTCACAGGTAGTCTTAGGAGCACATGTGTGAGCACTTAGAAAAGAACAATACAGTTAACAGAAACCATAAGAGGTTTGCTAAAAACAGATCATGCCAAGCAAACTTTACTGCCTTCTTTTATAAAGTGACTAAATTAGTGGATAAGGGAAATGCTCTAGACATAGTATAGTTAGACTTCAGTAATGACATTTGACAAAGTAGACCACGTCCTACTTCTTGGTAAGCTAGAAAAATGAGGAATAGACTGCAGCACCACCAGATGGATTTATAACTGGCTGACAAATTGCACTCCATGTGTGGTCCTTAATGGAACTACATTTGCATGGAGGGAAGTAAGTAATGGGGTACCCCAAAGTTTTATCTTAGGCACAATACTCTTCAATATCTTCATAAATGATTTAGATGAGGGAATAGAAGGGTAACTCACAAATTTGCAGACAACACTAAGCTGGCAGGAATAGCCAACACCCCAGAAGATGGACGGATCTTGACAGACTTGAACACTGGGCTCTATCCAATAATATGCCATTTAGTGGAGGGTGAGACAATTAAGGTCTTACACATAACAAGAAAAACCAAATGTACAAGTATAGAGTGCATGGTACAGGACTCAAAAACAGTTAACGGTGAGAAAGATCTAGGTAGGAGTCCTGGTTGACAACTACTTAAGTATGATCCAGCCGCGTGCTGCAGCTGCCAAAAAAGCCAAGGCAGTCCTAAATTGCATCAATGGAGGGATAGTTTCGAGATCATGTGAAGTGATAGTACTGCTTTATACTGCATTGGTAAGACCACATTTGGAATACAGCATCCAGTTCTGGTCACCATGCTACAAAAAAGCTGTTGAGACCAGAAGTAATGGGTGGAAGATCGTTAAGGAGAGATTCAACCTAGAACTAAGGAGAAATTTCCTAAGAGTGAGAACAATCAGTGGAATGAATCAATTAGTCAGTGGAATAGCTTGCTTTCAGAAGTTGTAGGTGCTTCATCCCTGAAGGTTTGTAAGAAGAGATTGGACAGCCATATGTTCAGAATGATATAGAACAAGGCTCTTCAAACTTGGCAAGTTTAAGACTTGTGGACTTCAACTCCCAGAATCCCTGAGGTAGCAGGAACTCTGGGAGTTGAAGTCCACAAGTCTTAAAGCTGTCAAGTTTGAAGACCCCTGATATAGAGTCTCCTGCATGAACAAGGGGTTGAGCTAGAAGGTCTCCAAGATCTCTTCCAACTCTATTATTGTATGTTCTATGCAAATCATGAAAGAGGAAGCAGGGCCAGATTAGGGACATCCAAGATGGCTGCCGTCTCAAATCCCGTTTCTGCCACCTTTGGGAAACTATGGTATTTTAAAGATACGAAAAATGTTGAGACCCTGAATAGTGCAGAGGGAAGAGTAACAAAGACGATAAAGGGTCTGGAGGCTTAGTCATATGATGAATGGTTGAGGGAGCTAGGGACTGTGTGTCTAGCTTGGCTCTTGATAACTGTCCTTTAGCATTTGAGGGGCTGTCACAGAGAGGAGGAGCTCAACCTATTTTCCAAAGCGCCAGAGGGCAGGATAAAAAATTATGGGCGGAAGATCATCAAAGAGAAAGACAACCTAGAACTAAGGAGAAATTTCCCAATAGTGAGAACAATCAACCAGTGGAAGGGCTTTCCTTCAGAAGTTGTGGGTGCTCCCTCACTGGAGGTTTTCAAAAATAAACTGGACAACCATTTGACTGGGGTGATACAAGGGTCTCCTGCTTTGAGCAGAGGGTTGGACTAGTGGACCTCTGTGGTCTTTCTCTTCCACCTTTATGGTTCTCTATTTACCACCCTCACCCCGATGGACTGAAGAAGGGGAAATGTTTCTGTATTCCAGGAGGAGGAGGGGAAAAAGAGGAAGCTGGGTAAGCACAGATCGGTGGGGTTGTTGGCCAAGATGGTGGGCAAAATTCCGCATTCAGCACTTGTTATGTGAAGACGGGAAAACTAATGGACGGTATAGTCGAAGTCAGGATGGGAATATCGGGTGCAGATCGTGCCAGCCAGACCTCACCTCCCTTTCTCAAACCAATAAGAAGTTGGCAAAATGTGGACTGATACTTGCTTCCATCTATATGGCTGCCCTTTTCAACATCATGACTCTGGGCAGCTAACAACAGTAAAAACAAACAAACACAGCATCACAACAGTATCACAATAAATGCAAAACACATCCAAGGTAATAATCCATCACAACTTTCAGCCCAGCCATCGCAAGGCTCTGCCATTCATCTCGAACCCATGCCCAGTGACACAGCCAAGTCTCCAAGGCCTTGTGAAGCACTGTGAAGTGGTATAGAAGGCTAAGGGCTGGTGCTGACAGGAAAACCAGCCCAGGCACATGAGCACTGTCCTGACTGGGACGTGGTGGCCATGAACTACCAGGCTGCCTCAGATTCTGCCCTCAGAAAAGGCCCCAGGATCTGGGAAGCTCTACTGTCATCCTGATTGTGGAGTCAAGGAGCTCAGGAAGGGAGGTGTTCTCACCAAGGCTTCCCGAGACAGTAACAATCACATGCTTAGTCCCCCAAACTCTATTTTTATCTCAACGGCTGTGAATTTTATGCATTCACAGCCCACAATGAGTCCCAAACAGTTGATGAATAGTCCAACCAAAGTCTGCCACAGTCTTTTTGGGATAAGGCTGATAAGCACTCACCTTTATCTCCCTTGAAATATTGCCAACAACTAAATTGCCTATTAGCTGTACAAGGCCAAACAAAGCACAAAGTCAACACAGAGCCTCAGAGTTTAAACCAATCAGAATGAACAAAAGTTGCTTCCTGCAAAGGCTCATGTCCCTTTGCTCCTCCTTTATGTCTTATGGGAAGGGCCAATCATCTCCAAGCCTTACTCCCAAGTCGCCCCTTTTGTCTTAACTGTTCTTGCCTTCTAGCAGCTCTGCACAAGTGTGCACTGGGAACTGTCTCCCCCTGTTCCTCTGCCTCGCTATGTCAGTTTCTGGAGGTTCTGGAGTCAGCACATAACTCCCAGATGGCCCTGGCCCCATTTCTGTGTCGGATGCAGGACCCTCATCCAAGCTCTCCCCAGACTCCATGACTGGCCCATGTTCCTTCCCACTGTCCAACTCTGCTGCCAGCTCCGTAGGCTGTTGGCGGACCACAACAGGAGATAGGTACAACAGCAACAGAGCCCAACTTAAGGAACTGGTGTTCACATCTGGCAACCTGTGGAGAAGCATCCCTGAAAGAGACTCCCAGATCAGGTGTCTCCAACCTTGGCAACTTTAAGACTTGTGGAGGAACTCTAGGAGTTGAAGTCCACAAGTCTTAAAGTTGCCAAGGTTGGAGACCCCTGTCCTGATGACAACTGCCACACCTTCACCCTGCCCAAACTTGGGTGGGCATTTCTCTGAGAGGGATAGACCTCACTTGATGCCCAGCCAGACTTCAGCAACACAAGCTGGACAATCGGTTCACCAACGAGGGAGGCCTTATTGCAGAACCATGAACCCCCATTCAAAGTTCATTCAGGGTTCAAGAATATTTCTGAGACTGGACAGCTGGTTGGCTGGCTTCAGGAAGAGAAATGTCTACCGTGATCTTCCCTATAGATCAGCCACCAAACCTTTCAAGGCTCAGTACATTTTCCTAAAGAAAGAAGGAGGGAAGCTTCTCAGCCCAGAGCACAGGGTGCCCAGACCTGTGAGTCTTGTTGGTCTGACCAGAGCATTGGCCAACAAGTCCGACTCTCATCCTGGAGCTTGATGGATCTGCCTTCTTTCCTGCTAGAGGTCTTATCAGGTGGTTGAAGGAGGAGAGCAGTCTTTGCTTTCCCACAAATCAGCAAACAGGTCTCCAGAAGAGAAGGCAGACAACCCCTCTGGTACCAGGGCTGGAAACTGCTTGTCCAGCTGCCACCTGAGCCGAGAGGGTTCCTGGCAAGCAGCTGTATGTTCCTCTAGGTCAGAGGTCTCCAAACTTGGCCACTTTAAGACTTGTGGACTTCAACTCCCAGAATTCTCCAGCCAGCCAAGTCCTAAAGTTGCCAGGTTTGGAGACCCTTGCCCAGTCAGATCTAACTACTCCTATCCAGGCAAAATGAATTCTTTATTGGCCAAGTGTGATTAGACCCACAAGGAATTTGTCTTGGTGCATATGCTCTCAGTGTACATAGTGGTTTAACCATGGTTTACTGCAGGGGTCCCCAAACTTGGGCACTAAGACTTGGGGGCTTCAATTCCCTGAATTCTCCAGCCAGCAGCTAGAGAATTCTAGGAGTTGAAGTCCACAAAATCTTAAAGTGCCCAAGTTTGGGGACCCCTCCTCAAGGCAGCGGCTTCCTGGGGGGGCTCTCCTCAAAACCACAGGCAGGGAGGGATTACAAGACAATGGGAAGCTGCCTTGGGAGGGGATTCATAGTCAGATCCCCAAATTTAGCTATCCAAGTCCCCATTTCGTTTGGGTGCAAATTTCTGTCCTGACATCCGGTAGGGCAAGATTTTGCCCCAGACAGCTACTCTGATAAGCATTTTCTTCCCAGGAAGCTTTTGCAGTGCCTGCCCTGTTCTCAGATGCTCAGCAGCCGTGGCCTTTCCTTGAACAGCAGTTTCTCTAAAAACTCCTCTCCGCCTTCCAGAGCCCCACCTGGGCCAGGGGCAGGGGTGAGGCAGGGACCAAGCTTCCTCCAGATAAAAGGCTGCTGAGAGAATTTCCAGGGTCCTGCTATGGAGCGAAGCCAGCATCTCACTCAGGTTCACACAGGAAGGAAAAGCTCCACCCAACGAGGGCGGTTCCTACCTACTTTTTTTTCCCTGTACATGTTGATTCATCGTGCAATTTATCTACTTTGTGGACTCAAGTGCTATTTTACAGATTATGCCTGTGTACTTAATTGTATCCAATATTTGCATCCCACCCGCGTTTGCAAACATTGAAACTTCCAACCCACACCCATTTCTCTGGGTTTTCTCTTAGAGCCAAGGGGGGCCCTTCCTTTTCTCTCTTCTTGGTGCTCTAGGCCCCCACAGAAGCCCTCCCCACCTGCCCAGTTGAGGGGCTCTCCTGCTTCTCTGCCTCTACTGCTCCCAATGGCGTAGCAAAGGCCAAGTGGCTTCAGATGGCCTGGTTATCATGGGTAGGTGGAAGGAGGAAGGGCACTTCCACTCACAGAGAGCTTATGGCTGCCTCACTCCTGGCCTGGTGAGAGATGAAGGGACACCCCATTCTCCCCACTCTCTAGGCTAATTTGGGAGAGCATAAGGCAGGTCAGGGGCTGCAGAGATCCCAGCCTCACTGGCCCAGAGACACTCTGTTCCTTGGTCATGGGATGGCCAGACTCTTGGGGTTTCCCTCTGCGGAATGGGGGAGGCTAGAGGCTGAGCCACACAGCCTTTCCAAGGACTCCTGTGAACCTCAACCAACATTCTCCAAAGCAACGGGTGGGCCAAAGGTCCGGACGAGAGCTGCTATGGGCCCCGGTGGTGCAGAAGTTAAGAGTGCAGGACTGCAGGCTACTTCTGCTGGCTGCTTGCAATTTGGCAGTTCGATTCTGACCAGCTTAAGGTTGACTCATCCTTCCATCCTTCCTAGGTTGGTAAAATGAGGACCCAGGTTGTTGAGGACAACATGCGGACACTGTAAAATCGCTTAGAGAGGGCTGTACAGCAGTATATAAGTCTTAAGTAGTAGTGTTATTGCTATTCCCCTTCCTTCCTTCCTTCCTTCCTTCCTTCCTTCCTTCCTTCCTTCCTTCCTTCCTTCCTTCCTTCCTTCCTTCCTTCCTTCCTTCCTTCCTTCTTTGGTGGCACAATGCTTAGAATGCAATATTGCAGGCTGATTCTGCCCATTTTCTGAAATTCAGTCCTGACTAACTCAAGGTTGACTCATCCTCCCATCCTTCTGAGGTGGGTAAAATGAGGACCCAGATTGTTGGGGGCAAGAGGCTGACTCTGTAAATCACTTAGAAGGGGCTGGAAAATGCTGTGAAGCGGCATATAAGTCTAAGTGCTGTTGCTATTCCTAGGGGTAGCCTGTGCTTTGCCCAAGACAGGGGGCTCCTCCTCACAAGCTGCCCACAGAGTGGGTGGGATGGCAGGAGAGATGGCTCCATTCTTTTTTGAGGAGGGGGATGGCTTCATTTAGGCACCTAGTGTGTGTTTACTTGTAAGTGTTATCCTGAGATAGAGAAGCCACTGACTACTAGGAGAGAGCAGAGCCAAATTCTTGGTATGGATCAATAATTGTTTGCTGCATGCAGATGGACCCAGCAGGCACACCAAGCATCCCTGGAGTCCTCTGTGCTTTAGCTCAGTGGCCCCCAACCTTTTTTGTGCCACGGCCCGGTACCGGCATCACAAAATGATCCGCGGCCCATGTACCGGCATCAGCACGCATGACAAGGCAAGGCAAGCCGAGCGACCGGCCAGCCAGCCGTCCCCCGCTTCTCCCCGCCACCTTCAACTCCTCCTTTGTACCTTTGTCGATGGGCTTCGCTTTGGGACGGCTTTGGGACGGTCGCTTGGCTCACCTTGCCTTGGGTGCTGAAAGAATCCTCGCGCCTTAGTTTCATTCGAAGCTCCCCCACTTTGATGAAACTAAGGCGCGAGGATTCCTTCAGGACCCAAACGCCGCTTTCCAACCGGAAAAGCTCACCCGGAAGCACTTTCTCATCAAACAAGATGGCGGCGCCCAGCAAACCGGCGGCCCGGTAGGAAATGTTCCACGGACCGGTACCGGTCCGTGGCCCAGTGGTTGGGGACCCTTGCTTTAGCTGGAGTGAGGATTCCTCCTTGCCTGCTCCATAGTAGCCACCCCCAAATTAGGGAGTTTAACAGCTATTAAATTGAGCAAGCTTGTTACGTGGATATATTCAAAGTTCTTGAGTTACAGTCAAGATGAGCTTCTTTAAAATGTAATAATGACAAATGCAAACTTCTTCATTCTGAAAACCAACAAAAAACAAATGAACAGGTATGTAATGGGAGATACCCGGCTTGGTACAGGCCGTCCTCGATTTCCAACAGTTCATTTAGTGACCGTTCAAAGTTACAACATCACTGGAAAAAATGACTAATGTCCATTTTTCATTCTTACAGGGATGACCGTTGCAGCCTCCCCATGGCCACGAGGTCAACGTACAGATGTTTGGCAACTGGCTCATCTTTATGACGGTCCCAGGGCATGCGGCCCCCTTTTGCGACCATCTGACAAGCAAAGCCAAGGAGGAAGCCAGATTCATTTAACAACCATGTTACTAACTGAACAACTGCAGCGATTCACTTAACAACGGTGGCCAGAAAGGTCGATTGTGGTCACAAGTTGAGGACTACCCATGTTGCTTTTAGTGAAAAACAGTCTTGGGATGCTACTTGCTTGCAACCGGAAGAAGAATCAGCACTGGGATGTGGCTGCAAAAAAGATGAATGCAATCTGAGGTGGCATCAGCAAATGATATTCTACCAGATTTTATTTGGGTCGGCTCCTGCTTGAAAACTGCCCCATTCCAGTCCCCAAAGTGCTTTTTTTTTTTTTTCTCGAGACGGAACTGGATTTTCTGGTTTTTCTTTGAAAATGTTTTGCTTCTCATCCAAGAAGCTTCTTCAGCTCTGACTGGATGGTGGGGAATGGGAAGGAGCTGAAGAAGCTTCTTGGATGAGAAGCAAAACGAAAAAGCCCCTTTGGGACAACCCTGAGCTGGAGGACTGAGAATCTCCATAGGACCTGGAGCTGTGTCCCATTCTGGGTGTTACATATTGAGAAGAATTCAGGGAACTTGGAGCAGGTCTAGGGGGGTCATTGAGGATCAGGGCTGGGTTTGGTTAGTCCAGAGTGATGCATCTCGAGAGCATTCTTCAAATACCTCGAAGGACACAACACAGAAGAAGGTCAAACTCTTTTCTCTCTCCTTTCAAAACACACTGCAGGGAATAATGAATTTATTTTAGAGGCAGGAAGATTTTGATGGAATATTAGGAGAGGAACAGCTGGGCAGGAGAACAACTGAGTTAGCAATCCCTAAAGTGATGAGGACCAGAAAAAAGATAGCCACAAGATCAAGGCAAAAAGTAAATTTGCTTTAAATGTTATTTAAGTAAATGCAGTAAATACGATTATTTCATTGTTTGTTTAGTAACCCCTGCTTTTTGCCACAATATTAACATGTGGCAATTTTTCAGGCATTTGATATAGGATACATATGTTTTTTATTAATTCATTAAATCATGGGCAATGCCTGTTTTTCATCTAATAATTTTAGATAGTGGTATTTATTGAAGTCAGCAAACATTTTGGGAGTCTAGAGACATACAATATTTTGTTGCCGACATACATCAGTGAATGAAAAGTAGCTAAAATTTCAGTTACAGATTAGTGAAAATATAGTTGGATTTTTTTTTTTTCTCTTCAAGTTCATGAACCTCCTAAAAGTCTATTTGTGGACCTTTTTGGGTCAAGAACCCCAAGTCTAAAGGTTTCCTACTTCCGAAGATAGTTGCAAAATTTTGAAAATAAAAAAGGAGCAAGTTATTTTTAATAAAGTTGTCAAGTTTATATCTAATCGAAGGATGCATTCCAGATTATTTCAGGTCAAATTGCCAATCAAGATGTTATTCTGTTGAAAATATGTTGGAATTAGGTTATTTCTCTTCAACAAGGAGACGACCTCAGGTGCTTTGGAGAATAGATGGACCCCCTCTTTTCCCTGACAGTCATTCAAATATTAGACTGCTATCCTGTCACCCCTAGTCCTTCTCCTTGTTAGATTAGATCAGGGGTGTCAAACTCGATTTCATTGAGGGCTGCCTCAGAGTTGTCTTTGACCTTGAAGGGGGACCAGAGTGGGTGTGGCCAGTTTGACATTACTCAGGCCAGGGGCACTTGTGGTGGCCTGGCCAGAGCCGGGGGGATCCATTGCCTCCAGCGGAGGAAGGTGAGACCAGGAAAGGGTCAAACCCTTGTCCTCCAGAGGAGCTTGTTGGTGGCCAAGTGCTAAGGCAGGACCTTCCTTCCTTCCTTCCTTCCTTCCTTCCTTCCTTCCTTCCTTCCTTCCTTCCTTCCTTCCTTCCTTCTCTTCTTTTTCCTTCCCTCTCCATTCTCTTTTCCTTCTTTTTTCTTCCTTGTTTTTTTCCCCGTCTTCCCGTCTTTTTCTTTGTCTTTCCCTTTTTCCTTTCCTGGATGCTCAAATGCAAAAGGGGAAATATTTCTCTTTTTGTTTTGTTTTGCTTTTAGTTTGTTTTGCTAGCCCTCTGCCGGCCCTCTGCCTTTGCCCTTTCCACAGCTGCTCCGTGGGCCAGAATTAAACACCCGGCGGACCGGATTCAGAACGCAGACTGGCCTTGACTTTGACATGCCTGGATTAGACATAGCTAGTTCCAGCAACTATCCATCCTGTGGTTTGGCCTCCAGACTCCTTATCACCTTTGTTGCTCTTCTTTGCACTTTCTTGAGAAATCTATGTTGGCTCTTAACAATCACAATGCTCTCTTCACAATGCTTGTAGATATCCTGCTCTCTTAACTGCTCTAACATCTTTCTGAGATTGCTGATGTTAGGCTTCCTGGTTGATATAATTCCTGGGGATACCCCCTTTTTTACCTTTTTATCCTTGCTGGCCTGCTGCCTTCTCCCCGCTCTGTATATGCTCCTTTCTAGTCTGTGCTGATGACATGACTTCCTCCATTGGATGAAAGGACACAGATGAAAGACAGATAGTCCTTGACTCAAGACCACAATTGACACCGAAACGTCTGTTGCTGAGTAAGGCAGTTGGTATGTGCATCGTGTTTGATTTTATGACTTATTTTACCACAGCTGTTAAAAAAAATCACTAAGGCGTTAAATGAATCTGGTTGTCGTTAAGGAGATTTCCTCCTTGATGTAGCTTGTCTGAGGCTGCCTGGAGGGGCCCGAATGGCCATGGCGTGACTCAGGGGGGCTGCAACCCCCCAAAATGCATGCTGGTGCCAAGCATCCGGATTTTGATCATGTGACCATGGGGAGCTGTGACAGTCATAAGTGTGAGAACTGGTCATAAGTCACTTTTTTTCAACACCGTTGTAACGTCAGTCATTAAACAGATGGCCGAAGGTCGAGGGCTGCCTGTAGCAGCCGAGTCCCTCTGCTTTTTGAAATCATCCTTCACGATTTCTCTGTCTGAACTGGACCCCTCATCTCCCTTGTTCAGTTCTGGCCATCGGCATATTTGAAGAACTCTTTTGTTGATGGGTTTTCCGGCCCCTTCCCCCTTTTAGTTATTATTATGGTTCATAAGTTTGCAGTTCCAATATTAACCCCTCTGTGCACATGGGTCCTTTTGCCGATTGAATGAATGGATTTTTTTTTAATTGATTGATTGATTGATTTTGTCAAATGCTTACAATATAATAGGAATAAGAATAAACATAAGTTTAAATACATGAAATAGGAACTAATAATTGGGGACAATAGGACAGGGAGGGTAGGCACGATTGAGCACTTTCCCACAATCTCCCCTGATGAAATACTTGATGTTTCCCGCGTTGGTCCAGAGCTGAAGGACAAAGATGGCTCAATGACCCCAACACCTCTGCAGGGTCGTTTGCAAAAAATGAATCAAACAAACATAAATTCATTTTCTCAGTACATTCAGTCGCAACAACCACCCATTTATTTTGGAAGCCCTGCTGCTGACGAACCTGCATGGGACCAGGATGAAAGCGGATGTAACTGAAGAACCGGGGATGCCATGAGCCTGGGCGAAAACAAGAGACAACTGTGCATGGGGGGGCGGGAACCACCGTGGTTGTCATCACTGCTGCGAAAGTGAGGTGGGGGAGGTCAGGGGCCTAAAGAGAAGGACAAAGAAATGGAGGTGCTGGCAGACACCCCTTCCCCAGATCAAGAGGGAGCTGAAGCCCACTCCGGCATCTTCTGAGCACGTAGGGCAGGAAGCAAGGAGGGCGTTCATCAGGGGGGGCAGCAGTCCTGGTATCAGATGGAAACTAAGAACAGCTGCAAAAATCGGGGGTGGGGGTGGGGGTCAGCTTTCTGAAACCTGGTGCACATTTACAGACATTCCCCACCCCCGTCTGTACGTTTCCTGGTTCAAGTGAAACCTGTTTTCAAGAAAAGGGCTAGGTAAGGTGCTGGTTGCCATGGTGTCTCTTCCTGGCCCTCCCCACCCCCGTCCTCTTCACCCAAACAGATGGGACCCAGCTGTTGAGTCAGAGCCAACATATGTGCCTCTGAGAGACCTGGGCCTGGGGCGGAGGGTGGGCTTCAGAGGCGAGAAACTTCCCCTCTTGCTGGCACTTGGAGGGAGGGCCGAAGACCTTGATGTCCACAAACGCATGGAGGAGGTACGAAGAGGCAAGCTTCAGGGGACTTTCTAGAGGTGGTTCTACTGAGCAGCTCCGTTTTTCCAAAAGAGACGGACTTTTTTGTCCGGCCATCTCCTTTTAGGAACCTCGGCCAGATGAGCAGCTGCTGGCAAAGACAACAGAGTACCTGCTCTATGGGAAGGAATCCTTGCTGTCTCTGGGTTGTGTGACGCTATGTGAGAACGGCCTTGGAAAACAGCAGCAGACTAGACGACTGACATGTAGCAGATGCTTCAGAAGGGAGCCTCCCTGCTTTTCCAGAAAAATAAAAGGAAAGAAAGGGAGAAATAGGTTTATTACATGAAGGAGAAAGAGAGGAGAGAAATATCTTTACTATTACTCGGCCTACCTATTCCAAATTGGTGATACATTTGACCCAGAGGTGGTCTTCAGAAGGTTCTGACCAGTTCTGGAGAACCAGTAGCGGAAATTTTGAGTAGTTCAGAGAACCATCAAATACCACCTCTGACTGGAGATTTTTACATATCCTTCCCCTGCCACGCCCACCAAACCACGACCACATAATTGGTGGTAAAAATTTTTGAATCCCACCACTGGTTTGACCCCACCTTCAGGCCCTGCCTGGTCATCTCCTATAAATACCATTTTATACTGCATGGGTGAGACCACGCTTAGAATAGTCCATCCAGTTCTGGTCAATACAAAAATGATGTTTGGACTCTAGAAAGACTGCAGAGAAGAACAACAAAGAAGATTAAGAGGCCGGAGGCTAAAACATATGACAAATGGTTGTGCGAGCTGGGAATGTTTAGTCTAATTGACTAAAGGTTGACTCAGCCTTCCATCCTTTCGAGGCCAGTAAAATGAGGACCCAAATTGCTGGGGGCAATAGACTGACTCAGTAAAGAGCTTAAGAGAGGGCTGTAAAGCGGTGCATAAGTCTAAGTGCTATTGCTATTACTAATGAAGAGAAAAAATAGGGGTGATATGATAGCAGTCTTCCAATATTTGAGGGGCTGTCATGGAGAAGAGGGAGTTGACCTTCTCCACGGTACCTGAGGACAGGACAATAAACAGATGGAAGCTTAAGAAAGAGATTTAAAGAGAAATTTCAGGTCAGTGGGAGCAATGAATGGAATAGCTTGCCTCCCAGCGTTGTGGGTGCTCCATCAGGGGCGGGTTTCAAGAAGAGATTGGACAGCCATTTGTCTGGAATGGCATAGGATCTCTTGAGCTGGATGGGAAGGTCTCTTCTAACGGTGTTATTCTGTAAGCGTATGGGATCTTTGAACAGGTAGAGCAGCATGCATTTCTTCCTACATTTAAAAGAAAGTGACCACAGCTCAGCATCCACCTGTTCTGTAGCTCCCACTGCTCCTAATTTGGCAGAAGATCAAGGCTGGTGTCTTCCTCATGAAGGGAATCTCTCACGACCTGCCTGATCTGAAGAACAAAGAAGGCTGGATACCAAGCGCCATGAGCCCAGCAATGGAATCTGGTTGCAATACCTCCACCCTGGCTCTCCATTGCCCTGCAGTGCCATCGCCTCATGCCTCCCATCTCTGCCTGGCTTCACTGGCAGCCGAGGGAAGACCAGGAATGACCATCAGCACTGTTGCACGCAGTCCTTTCTCTCTCTCTCCTGGCATCAGAGCGGTCAAGCCACAGCAGCACTTGGCTCCACTGATGAACCCCAGTCTGGTGTGTGGCACTTCCTGGCTCCCACAATGCCTTTGATGACTGAGAGGCTGGTGGGAAACATTATTTTCACCAACTCAGGAGATCTTCCAAATTTTCCCAGTCCAGAGTCTGGGTGTGCCAATGATGCCTTCGCCCCAAAATGGATTTCTCCACACCTAGAAAGCTGACCTGCCAGGGAAAAAGATCATCAGCCCCCCCTCTTCCCTTCCCATGGCTGCTAAGATTGGAGGTGAGAGGCTGTATCTGAATCAATCAAGCAACCTTAAGATCAACAACATGACGGATGCATTGAATTATGATGGCCATTTTAGAAACATCGGAAGGAGCATCTTTCTCTCTTCAACATGGGTTGAAGGACCAAGATATATGAACGCACAATGTCAAGATGTCATGATGTACTGTAAATATGGAAGTGTGGCAAAGATTCATTTTTCATTACAACGACACACAATGGCTAGAAATACGACAGCATCTTTTTTCTTTTTGAATCAGCAGCCAAATAATCAGCCAGATTTAATCACAATTAAATTAATTAAATTAATTCAGTTTGAAGAAAAAGTTGCTCCAGAAATACCTTGCCACACATGATCTCTTGGTAGGTGTATTTCTTATGTGTTAAATATGGAGTATCAAAAGTAGAGTGTGTCTCATTTGCACTGTCTGTTGCGGCTTGATGAAGCAGTCAAAAAGAAATCGCTGGAGTTCTTCTGATGGGTTTGCCTGGTATCTTTCCTGCCTGATAGTCTCTCTTTTAAATAATAGCTTAACATAGCTCAGGCATCCAAAGTTCTACACTTTGGTAGGAAAAAAATCAAAGGAATAATTGTGGGGAATCAGAATAGTTACTGTAAGGAACTGGGATCTTGGTGGACCACAAGCTGAACATCAATCAATTCTTGGGTACAGCTTCAGAATAAGGAAATGCAGTCCTAGGCTCTCCAACAGAACCACGGGGTCAAAATAAGAGAAACCCTGTCTCGGTGTGATTGGTCAGACCAACCTGAGGACAGGACAAGATGGAAACTTATCAAGGAGAGAGCCAACCTGAAATTAAGAATAAAAATCCTGATAGTGAGAACAACTGATCGGTGGAATGGCTTGTATCCAGAAGTTGTTGGCACTCAATCATTGGAGGTGTTTAAGAATAGATTGGGTGCTCCTTTGTCCAGAACAGTATAGGGTCTCCTGCTTGAGCAACTACTAGAGGACCTCTATGGTCCCTCCCAACTCTGTTATTCCGTTAGAGGACCCAGGTTGTTGTGGGCAATATGCTGAACCTATAAACTGTTTAGAAAGGACTGGAAAGCAGTATAGAAGTCTATGTCTATACTCCAAGCATCCAGTTCTGGGCACTGCATCCTACAGAAGACATAGAGAACACGATAACTTTCCTAGCTATTACTATCAATATTTTGAATGGGAAAAATGAAAGGATATTTCTGCACGGAAACGGTAAAGCCTTTTAATTAATGACTTGTAATTGGCTTTTCGGTGTTTGGAATTAAGGTGAGAACAAAAGAGGTTGACAGGACCAGGCACTCAGTGTGATAAGGTGGCTTTCATATTAGCCCCTCATATGTCCAAAGCTTGAGATTTTGGAATTATTAACCTGAAAATTCCAAAATAGGTGCCCAATCAACCAGAAGATCATTTCCATGTAGCCTGACATTTGCCTCTCTAGTAATTTCTACGCTGCAAACCTGCTTTGGGGGGAGGGGTCATTGTCTTTGTCTTGACCTAACCAGGTTACAGAAAGACAAAACCAGCTTTGGTCCTCCAGCACTGCTCTTCCCCATGCATTTGGCTTCCGTTCCCCACTCACCGCCTCTTTTCACCTAACCAGCGAGCATTTCATTATCTTGTAAAGTAATTAATATGCACAAGAAAGAGGAAATCCCCGCTTCAAATTCATTTCACTTAGGAAATCAATCTGATCTCTCCCAAGGGATTCACCTGCCAAATTTAATTAGAAATCATTTAACATGTTTCAGATATAATAAAGACGGGTTTGTGATGTTGAAGAGATGCATGTGCTAGCACTGGATTCTGGCATGCATTTATTTAGAATGTATTTTTTTATTTGGAACATTTATATGGCTACCCATCTTAAAAGCATAGCAGCCAAAGGAGGAAAAAGACATTATAAAACTTGGACAAAGAAATTTAAAAAATACAATTAAAAGCAGCTGCAATACAACCATTAAGGCATCACATAACTAACTTTTACCAGAGGAACACACATCCTGGGCTTCACTAATGTGCTGGCTCTGGAGAAAATCCAGATCTTCACAACCTTAGAATAAAATAGAAAATAAATCTGTGAGGGACCTTGGAGTTGTTCTAATCCAACCCTCTCCTCAAACATTGTACCATTTTAGACATGTCCAGTCTCTTAAAAGTCTCCTTGACGAAGGCAACTTCTCAAGGCAACCCGTTCCACTGACTCTCATTGATTGGAAATTTTTCTTCCTTCTCTCCTTGATTACTATAGTTTCTATCCATCGCTTTTTCTCCTGCTCTCATATACCTTGGAAAATAGGTTGACCCCTTCTTCTTCTCTGTGGCAGTTCTTCAAATATTGGAACATTGCCATCATGTCTCCCCTAGTCCTTCTTTTTACTAGATATATCCAATTCCCGCAATCATTCTTCATGTTTTAGCCTCCAGACAACTCATCACCTATGTTGCTCTTCTCTGTATTCCTTCTAGAGTCCCAACATCTTTTTTATAATATAGTGACCAAAACTGGATGTAGTATTCTAAGTGTGGTCTTACTAAGGCTTTATATAGCAGTATTCGCGTCATCTTGATTCTATCCCTCTGGTAATGTAACCTAGGATTGTGTTGGCTTTTTTGGGCTGCTGCCACACACTGCAGGGTCATATTTAAGTGATTATCCTACTAGGACTGTAAGATCCCTTTCACACTTACTGCTATTGAGCCAAGTTTCAATCACTAATCAATACCTGTATATGTGCTTATTCTTGTTTAAGTCTAAAATCTTACCATGGCATTTCATTAGATTGGGCCTAAATGTTCAATTCTGTTAAGATCTGAGAAGAGCTGGAGGGTTAAAAGGCATGGCGGGTGTGGAGGAGGAAGAGGAGGAGGAGGAGGAGGAGGAGGAGGAGGAGGAGTTTGCTGTCACCCAGAGGAGAGTTGAAAGAGATGAAGGCTGAAAGAGAGGGATGACCTTGCATCAACAGAAGAGGAATGAGCAACAGTTCTCAGAGAAGATTTGCTGGTTTTGCATGGAGTTTTCCCTCCCTCCTGTCTTCCTTTACCATTGTGCAAGGGGACAATCTGTGTGGAATACACATTTCTCTTGAGAAAACCTCTCTCAAGTATTCCCAGGAGACATAAATATGCAGTTATGGTTTTTTTCTTCTTTTTGGCAGATAATTGAACATCTTCAGAGCACTTCTTAAGTGTAGCATTTGTGTAGCAAACATAGCAAACATCTTTGAAAGGAAACCATATGTTTTTAAAAGTTTAATGCATCCTGAAGTGAGGTTTGGAAATTATTGAGAGATTTGCAACATCCTCTCCAAAGTCTGTTTAGTGCTGAGAGCCCAGGACAGCTGACAATTGCATCACAAAGCCAAACGCAACCACAGACACACACACACACAAATACCCCTGCCCTGGTTAAGACTCGTGTTCTTTGTTGTCCCTTCCTTCCACTGTCCCCTCAAACTCTGGAGGGAAGATCCACCACGGTCAGGTAGAGGGGTGTGTGTGTGTGTGTGTGTGTGTAGGTTTTTTCACACATCTTCTTGACAGCTGCACTTGGGGACTCCCACCCTCTCAGGGAAATGGCTTTAAAGGAGTAAGATTGGCCAGATTCTGAAAAAAAAAAATGCCATCCTTTTCATAGCTCAAATTGTGATTGACACCTGGCTCCTGCAGGATACCAAGGGAGGAAAGATCCATCCTGTGGCTCTTTGAGAGGCTCCAGGCCTCTGACAGCTGAGACACACAATGGAGATAAAGAGACGCTTCAGTAAAGCCACTTCTTCAAAAGGGAGAGGATATTTTATGGCTTCTTCTCTCCAGAATAGAGTTTTAACTCTGGTGACTGCAAGCCGCCAGACCCAGAAGGAAGCAATTTGGGCTTCCCTTATTCTAATTTAGCTCTTTCTCACTTGCCATTTTAGGGCATTTCGCCACATCTGAAAGCAGTAAATCCCAGAGCTGAACGGTGCACTTTATCGAGGAAAACCTTCCTTTTATCAAGCCCAAATCAGTCAAAGTTTTACTTTAATCAGGAAGAGGAAAACCTTCCTTTTATCAAGCCCAAATCAGTCAAAGTTTTACTTTAATCAGGAATCCCAAATTCTAACACTGAAGAAACTTGTTTGGGGATTACATTTTCTGCCCCTTGCAAGATTTTTCTGTACTTCTCTTGGGTCTTCCCTTATCAGCCGCTGCTCTGTGCTAAACAGCCTGGGATGTAGCCATCCAGCCTTGCATCATTTTGGTTGCTCATCTTTTTACAGCTTTACAATATTATTTTTCAGAAAATCTGGTGGCTTTTGATTTTCAGTTCTTAATCATTCCAACTACTTGTGTGTTCTTGAAGTATCCGCCATGCCATTTGCTCTTTTCCTGGACTCCAAGCTTCCCTTCCTGAGCATTCATGGCCAGTTCCTCTCCCACTGAAATACAGTAAAATTTGGGCCAGTGTCTGCTACCAGCCGGAAGATTAAGCAATAGAAAACATTTAAGAGTAAACTTATTAGTAATCAACTTATGAGTAAGTTTACTCTTGTTGGAGCTGCTTGATAGTTTATTAATATTGTTTTTATTGAACTATGATGAACAAGCAACATCAGGAAACCACATTAACATAAATCCAAGAGGCATATAGAGAAAAACAGGATAGAGCAGACAAAAAAGATCTGCTACAGTGTGAAAAAATGAGATTGGTGCACGTGCAGAAGGACATACGAGGCAGAAAGCATCCAGCCACTTTCGCCCCAGTCACTCTGCACCGCCTGCTTGGAGGAGGAACGGAAATGCTCAATCTGTTTGTTCCCGCGGCTGCTTTCTCAACAAGCTCACAGCACGGTGGTCTGTTGCCTGAATCCTCTGTCGTGGAGGCTTTCTTTTGGCCTTTAATTGGGGGTCTTTCTTTGGAAGAGGCTAGCCTTGCAGTTGACAGCAGATGGCGAACAATTATCCTAATGAACTCCCTGAAGCTTCCAGGCCTTTGTCCACCACATTCAGGAAGGTCCTTCTCCTCCGTGGTTTTCTCACTGCAGCTTCAAGCCACCAGTTGGGAGTGAATCACTTTTTATTCTCAGAGTCTCATGCAAAGGAGACCTTCCCGTGGAGGGCCTGTTTCTGCTTCTGTTTGGGGAGTTTTCTCATCCAGGTATGCTCTGTTCTCTTCTGGCTCCTTTACCTTCAGCTCCCGGCCACCTCTGGGCCCAAACCCAACCCTGCAGACCTACATTCTTGGCTGGATTTTATCTTAACCCCAACTCATTGAATGATGCTCACTAATTACACATGCTAGTGTTTGCACCTAGAGCACATTTGAACATCACAAATGAAGGTGAATATACGTGTCCCGGGATAATGTTGCAGAATCTTATCTGGGTCAGTCACCCGGATCAGAGATTTAATCCTCTGAGCTTTTGAACTTATGCCGGAGCTCATGGCTCAGGAGACTCCCAGGGACAGACCCAGACTGGATCCTGCACATTTATGTATCATTCAAAACATGAACATACAAATCTTGGCAGAACCAGCTGGAAGGCAGATTTTTGCAGCCCCGTGAAAGTTTGATGGCTTTTCTCTTTCCTTTAATTTGGGACTGCTCAGTTCTGGATTTGTTTATTTGTGTTGTGCTTTTGAGCAGACAGTTGAAGTTCTGGCCTGCTGGTCCATCTCCCGCAGAAGGACCAAAGGGCAGAGCCCCGTCTTTAGGTACAGGCCTCATCAACAGAAGGCATAGCCAAAACCATCAATAACAACATAATCGGAAGAAATATTTTTTGGATGGATCTGTAAAACAAATATGTTACTATGGTTGTTATATTATTCTTCTATCCTCTAGTCTCTTCTTTGCTAGCTGGGGAATTCTGGGAGTTGAAGTCCTCCAGGCTTAAAGTTGCCAAGGTTGGAGACCCCAGCTCTAGTCTCTTCTTTCTTCTTTCTCTTCCTCCTCCTCCTCTTTCGGGTGTCGAGGGAGATACAAAATTCCGTGTTTTTGCTCTTCTGGTGGCATTTGGCCATTGTTAATTGCTGTTGTTGTAGTGTATCTTTAATGTTGTCTCTGCATCTTCTGGCTCTGCCTCTGTTCTTTGACCTTCTTTCTTTGTATGTGCCTTTTATGGCATGGAATCCCAAGATACCAGAGGTGGTGAATTCAGCAGGTTCTGACCAGTTCTGGAGAACTGGTAGTGGAAATTTTGAGTAGTTTGGAGAACCGGCAAATACCACCTCTGACTGGAGATTTTACAGTATCCTTCATCTGCTACACCTACCAAGCCATGCCCACAGAACTGGTAGTAAAAAAATTTGAATCCTACCACTGCAAGACATCCCCTCCAGGTGAACAAGCCACATTAGTTCCTGTCTTTGTATGTAGTTTAAGATTGGTTTCTATGCCAATTCTTTCTCTTCCCCAATACAATTTAAAAAGCATAATTGCTTTTGATAAGCGCCATTTACGTGACATGTTATAGACAAAATTTTCTATTTAGGTGAGGAAGAGAGCCAGAAATAGCTATTCTTGCACCATCTACCCATTTAATTGTGGATGAAAAGGTGTATCCAGAAGGTATTGATGAAACCGGTGTGCAAGGAAAGGGAGGCAGGCCTGACTCAGATATGGCCACCTGAGTTTCATCCCAAGAGACAGGTGTCCCACTGGGAAGGAGCCACCCCAGCTCTATCTCCTTTCTTCTGAAGCAGCTAGAATCCCAACAGGTGCCTTAAACATCATGAGGCCATAGAGGAGCCATGGCTAGTCTCACTACAGTGCCTACAACCCCGCCCCCCCCCCCATCCCTGCAAGGATCCTCATATGGGTGGTGGGACATCTTTGGTTTACCAGATGTGGGGCAGACTCTCTCCTTGGATGGTTTCAGGTCTCAGAAAAATACAAGTATGAGCACATCTAGGTGTGCCTTACTCTGATAGAAGAAAGCCTTCCTTCCTTCCTTCCTTCCTTCCTTCCTTCCTTCCTTCCTTCTTTCTGTTGGAAGAAATAGCCTTCTGGGTTCAGTTCCAAGTGGGGAAGAAAGACACTGGAACCATGGTGACTGCTTGGAAAGATGGTTTCATGGTGGACAGGATCACATGCCTCAAGATGTTGGGTGAAGGAAAAGAGGCTAGATGCTGAGAGTGCAATTGTTTTATACCCTCTGTTGCGATTTGAATTTCAGCTTGTATTCTGATTGGTTGTCAGGCTCCCATGTAGGCTCTGTAGGCTGTCCTGAGTCCCAGGCTTGGTTGAGCCTTGCTGGGTGATGCTTTTTTTTTTTTTTTGCTTTGGGCAATTCCTATTATAACTCTACCTGGAGTAGATCTTTGTTATGTAAAATAGGCTGGCCCAGGCCAGAGTAATGGCCCATTAGCAAAGAGGTGTGTGTGTGTGTGTGTGTATGTGTGTGTGTGTGTGTGAGTTTCTGCCTCTCTGAGTTTCAACTTTTCTTTTTAGGGGAAATATTCTGCCTTTTTAATATTTCCTAGAATATTTCATTTTCCTAGGAGAGGGGTGGGTTTTAACTTCCTCCCTCCCTCCCTCCCTCCCTCCCTCTTTCTTTCTTTCTTTCTTTCTTTCTTTCTTTCTTTCTTTCTTTCTTTCTTTCTTTCTTTCTTTCTTTCTTTCTTTCTTTCTTTCTTCTTTCTTTCCTTTCTCTCTCTCTTTCCCTTTCCTTCTCTCTCTCCCTCCCTTTCTATTTCTTTTCATTCTTCTATTTCCTCCCTCTCCCCCTCTCATCTCTGTCTCCCACTCTCCTCCCTCTCCTTTTCCCTCTCCCTTTCTTTTTCTTCTTTTTATAGGAAATTTCCCAAACATTCATATGCCCAAGAATGTTCTCTGCCATTTCATTTTTTTTTTAATATAAATTAGAAAAAGATAATTCTGTTTCCTCAAGGAAAAAACAAGCAGGATGTTTGAGCTTGCCGTTTTCATTCAGCCTCCACCACATTGTAAACCTACAAAACCGTAATTGCCATTTTGCACTCAGGCCAAAAGCATGCTTGTGCACGTTTAATAGTCGTTAGATATATTTCTCTGATTGCAGGCGCTCTTCTTCAACTTGTTCCCCATTTTATCTTTCCAATGGATGCTACAGGGAAGATCCAGTTCTTCTAAACAAGGAGGTACATACCACCTAGCGTGGGTTTCGAGGTTTTGTCACCATGATGACTTTGATCTGCCCAAGGAAAAAAACTGTCCCTGTTATTACTTGGACCTAAAACAATTTTTGGATGTTAACTGTTGGGATTACTTTAGGCTACTTTAATTTTTTAACTGGACATTTCTAGATTTCTAGGTAAGAAGCATGGAACTGGCTACCCTTGTGCTGCTTTACCCTCCATGTCCCATGGGGCCACATATCGGGGACTTAGAAGCAGGGGTGGGATTCAAATTTTTAACAACCGGTTCTGTGGGCGTGGCTTAATTGGTGGGCGTGGCTTGGTGGTCATGTTATTGGCTGGGCGTGGCCAACACAGTATCACTCACATCGAGGCACGCATCTCCTCGCCTGGTCTCTCGTGACTGTGGGGGTGCTGCAACAGTCGTAAGTGTGAAAAATGGTCATAAGTCACTTTTTTCAGTGCCATTGTAACTTTGAAGGGTCACTCCACAGAAGAAAAGTACCAGCAAAGGAGGGGAAAAAATACTCCAGAGAAGTTCCAGAGACAGGAAGTCTAGTCCTGCCAAGAATGTAATAAGGGTTAACGGAGAGGCAGTTTCTGTAAGCAACACCAGAATGTTTCCTTCCTGCCTTCCTTACAGGATTAGGCCAGTAATTTCTTCTAACAACCAGTTCTCCGAACTGCTTAGAATGTTAACAGCTGGGTCTAGCGAATAGGTGCGAACTGGTAGAATCCCACCCCTGCTTCGAAGATCTGAGCCCTCAGTCAATAGATTTCTCCCCACTTCTCCCTCCTCTCTCTCAAAATGTCTATGGCTGAATTATACAATGGACGGCTAAGGAACTTGGTATGTGTAGCTTAACAAAAAGAAGTATTAGGGGGTGATATGGTGCTTGTCTTCCAAAACCTGAAGGGTGTCACAGGGAAGAGGGGGTCAATTTATTCTCCAAAGCACCTGAAGACAAGAAGCAGTGGGTGGAAGCTCATCAGAGGGAAATTCAATATGGAAATAAGGAGGAATTTCCTGACAGTGAGAGCAATAATCAGCGGAATGGTTTGCCTTCCGGAGTTGTGGGTGCTCCAATGTTGGAGGTTTTAAGAGACGATTGGACAACCATTTCTCCCAAATGGTATAGGACAAGGTCCTTCAAACTTGGCAAATTTAAGACTTGTGGACTTCAACTCCCAGGATTCCTGAGCTAATATGACTGGAGGAGGAATTCCGGGGGTTGAAGCCCACAAGTCTTAAAGCTGTCAAGTTTGAAGACCCATGGAATAGATAGAGAAAGAGGATAGATAGATAGATAGATAGATAGATAGATAGATAGATAGATAGATAGATAGATAGATAGATAAGAATAGATAGAATAGATAGTTCAATAGAATAGATCAAGGCCCTTCAAACTTGGCTAGTTTAAGACTTGTGGACTTCAACTCCCAGGATTCCTGAGCTAACATGACTGGAGGAGGAATTCTGGGGGTTGAAGTCCACAAGTCTTAAAGCTGTCAAGTTTGAAGACCCTTGGTATAGGGGGTTGAGCAGGGGGTTGGACTAGAAGATCTCCAAGACTTTCCAGCCCTGCGATTCTAAGAGAAGGAGGAGGAGGACCATATAAATCAAAGTAGGGCAAGATCCTACTTTGCCAATCCTCGTGTCCCTGCAAGATTTATCACCCTGATTTCAAAGTGAGGATGAAAGTGAGGGAAGTAAGGAACAAGGGAGAGGAAAAGTAAAGCTGTTTTCTTGCTGCATCCTGGCCATATCATAAAAACTGCAGATGTGGAACAGATGCCAAGCTATAATTACAAGGAGGTATATTTTTTATTGCTGCTCTTTAATACTTTTTTTAAAGCCCACAAATCTGAGAGGCGGTTAAACCGTCCTTTAGAAAAACAGAAGCCAAATGAAATCGTGTCTCTGGTGTGCCAGATCACTCCGGAGTTTGGAAGGTTCTTGAATCTTGTCTTTCCACCAGGGATGGTGCTTCTGACTATGTCCCCCTCTGCCATCAACCTTTGCTCATGGTCCAGCCATCTGTTCAGGCTGGCTCCTCATGGAATGGGCTGCCTGGGGCAGGGAGGGCCCAACAGCCACCCACCTCCCTGAATGGAAATGTGCCCCAGGAGATTTTTGAAGCAAAGTCCAGGAACGAAGGGTGAGGGTTGCCTGTATTTCTCTTTTTTCATTTGCTGGCAAGAGAAAACCAGGGTAGCCAAACATGAGTCCTGACCAACAGCCGATTCTGAGTTACAAAGGGTCTCCTTCCTTCTCTCCCAATTCCTCAGTGCTGATTCTACAGGGATAAGATGCAGAATACAGAATAATAGAGTCCAACCCCCTGCTCAAACAGCAGACCCTATACTGTTCCAGACAAGTAACTGTCCAGTCTCTTCTTGAGCACCCACAAGTTCTGGAGGGAAGCAGTTCCACCGGTTAATTGTTCTCCCTGTCAGAAAATTTCTCCTTGGTTCTGGCTTGCTTTTCTCCTTGATTATTTTCCATCCATTGTTTCTTGTTGTGTGTTCTGGTGTTTTGGAGAATAGCTTTGACCCCTTCTTCTTTGAGATAGCCCTTCAAATGCTGGAACACTGCTATCATGTTATCCCCAGACGGGCGTGGCTTAGTTGGTGGGCGTGGCTTGGTGGTCATGTGACTGGCTGGGTGTGCCTACCTCAGCATCACTCACATCGAGGCACGCATCTCCTCGTCTGGCCTCTCGTGACTGTGGGATGCTGCAACAGTCGTAAGTGTGAAAAACGGTCATAAGTCACTTTTTTCAGTACCATTGTAACTTTGAAGGGTCACTCCACACAAGCAAAGTACCAGCAAAGAAGGGGAATGTTGTGGAGCGATGGTAATGAGAGGCTTAGACCAGAGCATACAAGTAACAGTCTTTATTCTGGGGAATAAAGGGTTGTTGCATCTGCCCAGCTAACAGGCAGACTGCAAGCGAACAACGGCTGGCTCTGCCCGACAGCCGGCTTTTATAGCCGACTGTCAAATGGAGCCAACCAATGGGAGCTGCTGGTGCTCCCGCTCAAACAGCGGACCTGGTTGGGAACTCCAACCAGTCCCAAAGACATAACAGGGAAAATAACTCCAGAGAAGTTCCAGAGACAGGAAGTCTCGTCCTGCCAAGAAGGGTTAAGGGAGAGGCAGTTTCTGTAAGCAACACCAGAATGTTTCCTTCCTGCCTTCCTTACAGGATTAGGCCAGTAATTTCTTCTAACAACCGGTTCTCTGAATTGCTTAGAATGTTAACAACTTAGAATGTTAACAACTGGTTCTAGCAAATAGGTGCGAACTGGTAGAATCCCACCCCTGGTCCCAGGGTTTCATGGTCCCCTTTTGTGACTTTCTGACAAGCAAAGTCAATGGGGAAGCCAGATTCACTTAACAACTGGGTTACTAACTTAACAACTGCAATGGTGATTCACTTAATAACTTGGGCAAGAAAGGTCATCAAGTGGGGCACGACGCACTTAACAAATGTTTCACTTAGCAGCAGAAATTTGTTCAGAGTTTTGCAGTGATTATTCAGCGCCAGAAAAATAAACACAGATGGCTGATGCTTCATTTAACATCTTTATAAACATAATAAGTAGATTTTACAAACCAGTTGTAGATTTCTCCAACATGGAGCAAACTCAGACAGAAACATATTGCAAGTTCAGAGTAGAGCTCCAGTCTACAGCAAACAAGCAAGTTAGTTTCATCTTCAAATAGACAGAGTCAGAGCTTCACATAGCTGCAGACTTGCAGAGCTTAATATGGAGCCACGCCTAGGCTACTTCTAGTTTCAGTTTCCAAACTGTCCTCATTGGCTGACTTAGTTGATATGCCTATTCATTGGCTGACCTTGTTACCATGCTCTATTCCAGTTCATGAATATACTCTGACAAAATGGTGGGCTCAGTTTTGGACTACCTGTAGGTGGGACTGAAAGGTAAACCTGAGCGTTACGTGACTTAGTTTGGGTAATGAACCGTCTGAAAGAAAACGAGCAAGTCCAGGAGCACCAAGGAGCCTTCATGTCAACCCTGAGCCACAGAGGTTCTCCTTTAAGTTTAAAGGAATTGATTCGTGCTCTAGAAACAATTTTTGACAGCCATCCAGCATTCACATCCAGGCCTTTCTGTGGCCACTCAGAGGCCTTTTCTCGGTGTGTGTGTGTGTGTGTGTGTGTGTGATTCAAAAATCCCAGCAACCGATTCACTGCCCGGTTGCTGGGTGGACATGGCCAGGGTGGGCATGGCCTACCGGAACTTCCTGTTTTTGGCTTCTGGGGGACATCCAGAGCCCGGGGGAGGCCGTTTTCCCCCTCCCAAGGGTCTGGCGGCTTCCCCTGGGCCTCTGCGAGGGGGAAAACAGCCTCCCCCGGGCTCTGGAGGCCCCCCGGAAGCCGGAAACAGGCCCATTTCCAGACTTCCAGAAGGCCCGTTTTCCCCCCTCCCAGACCTTCTGTGCAGACCCTGCACTTACCTCCATTGAAAATGGGCCACCTGGAGGCTCCTGGGAGAGACGGGTCCAGCCGGTGGGTTGAAATACTGTTGTGGTTTGCCGGCAGCAGGTGTGGACGGCTGAGGTCTCGGAGAGTGAGGACTCGGACAAGGGACCTGCATGTGATGCAGGGATGGGGCCAGGACCATCAGGAAGTGGAATGCTGCCTTCGGAGATGGTGGAAGCTGGCAGCAGTGAGGAAGAGGACCCCGAGGAGCCTGTGCCCAGGGCTGCTTGAAGGAAAGAGCAGCTGCAGCAGCACGGGCAACTCAAGAGTAAGGCTCCAAGGTGATGGCCCCTCCCTTAAGGGATAAAAGCCAGCCTGAGAGACTGGTATTCCTTGCAGGAAGCAAAGAAGTTCTTGCACTTCAAGCCTTGTGGAAGTTTGGACTATCTTGGTTTGTGTTTGAAGACTTTTTGTTTGGAATATTTTTTGGCAACTTAATCTAGTGCTTTTGTCAGCCTTGCATAACCTTGGCAAGGCTCGTTCTTATCAGAGACGATTAGTTTTAATAGCCTTTTAACCGTGAATGAACAGAATTTGTAGAGAAGCATTAAAAGGTTTTGCTTTTATCTCTATTTGGTATTTGTTTACTTGGGACAAGGTCTGGGTCAGAACAAATACCGGTTCGGTGAACCAGATGTAAATTTAAACATCCAGTTTGCCTGAACTGGTCTGAACTGGTAGAATTCCACCCCTGCCTTTTCTTCAGGATTCCCTCTACTTGCAACTCTTCTCCACACATGTGTGTATAGACACGCACACACACACACAGGCAAATGCCTTTCTGGCTTCTAGAGATGGACCCTTTCTTGTGGTCAACTTCCCCACGGTCCCTCCTCCTGCACAAGGCACAAAGGGCTTCTGAGGTGCCCTGACCTTAGCAATTACACCCCTCTTTAGTATCCAGCTGGGCCTTTAAAGCAAGAGTTTTCATCAGGTTCAGTAACACAAAAATACATATATATCGCCTTGCCTATTTCCTCCTCTTGACCTTTCTCTTGTGAACCGGAGCCCATTGTTAGACGGGTGAGGGAATTCTATCCATCTTCACCAAATCAAAAGGCATAATTTAAAAAATGACATTCGCGCGTTCAGCTTAAATGTCAGAATTTTCAATTCAAAATAAACTTTCAAGCAGGGGAAGAGGTTCTTTCTTTCAGAAGGTTTTTTTTTTTCCCCATGTGCAAATCTGTTGGTGAGACAGGATTTTAATACGGGAAGTGAATGTAGGAAAGGGTCTCAGGAGATGCGTTACAAAATAGACTGATCCACATTCTCCAACTTTTGGCATGCTTTGCAACAGATCTTCGCTTTAATATCACTGAAATAAGCTTTGTTTGAAAAAGGCGCATCAATCAATCCTGACTGCAACAGATATTGTAGTGCATACTTTTGAATTCAAGAGGTGCATTGTGCAAAGAAGGGTGAATATTTCAGAGTATATACACAGTCATTGGTCTGTGTGTGCGCAAGCAGGCGTGGATACGTATATATGCAATAATTAGCACCCCACATTTCTGTACAAATTATGCAGAAGGATGTAGGGCAGTGAGATTTTTTTTTTTTCCATCCCTGACCCTCATGCCTTATTTTTTCAATTGGATCGCCCTTGTTAAACAAGAGATCCCACCTAGAAGTAAAGAGAAATTTTCTGCTAGTGAGAGCAATTAATCCATGGAACAGTTTGCCTCCTGGAGTTGTGGGTGCTTCTCACTAGAGGTTTTCAAGAATAGGTTGGACAATCAGCGGGATGGCATAAGGCTCCCCTGCCTTGAGCAGCGGGTTGGACTAGAAGACCTCTGAGGTCCCTTCCAAGTCTCTCATTCTAAGATTTGTGAAATTTCGTGGTGGTGGGTGTGTTGAGGGATTTTGGTGGCAGCTGGAAAGACAGTTGTAGGGACCCTGCAACTTGAGTCACATTTTTGTGGAGATGTTTGGTGATTTTCAGGAGAATGGAGGGTGCTTGGCTGGAAAGAAGGAGACAAATTGATTATTAAAAAAAAAAAGAAGAAGCTTGTGTGTAAAAACCAGGAGAAAAAGAAGGTAATAAGCTTGTGGCTACCCTCATGGTTCTCTCCTCTCTGCTCCCCTGGAGTCAGGCTGGCTCGTTGAAGTTTCACATCCATCTTTTCACCTGGAAGGATGGCCTCTGCCACCCTTGGAGCATTGTGGCCATACTGTGAAGGAAAAGGTGCCAGCTGGCTGAAGGCAATTTAGCCTCAATGCGATGAGTTCTTTTCACCTGGGTAAAAAAATGGAATCGCTTCCCTCTTGCTATCAGCCCCCAGCAGGATGGATTCCATGCTAGTTTGTGGGTTGTGTTCTCTCGCCCGCATTTCTGCTGAGGCTCCATTTTCAGGCATGAAGAAAGACTGCAAAGTTGGGTTTAGGGTTCCTCTGGCCCCTCCTGCCTCTTGGCTGCTGCTGTTGCCCCTTCAGGACTCCTCGGGAGAAGTTACTAACAGTAACAGAGTTGGAAGGGATCTTGGAGGTCATCTGGTCCAGCTACCTTCTCATGCAGGGGACTTACATTATTTCTGGCAAATGACTGCCCAGTCTCTCCTTAAAAGCCTCCAGTGACGGGGCACCCACAACTTCTGGAGGCAACTTCTGTTCCACTGATCGATTGTCCTCCCTGTTAGGAAATTCCTCCTTAATTCCAGGTTGTTTCTCTCCTTGCTTAGTTTCCCTCCATTGTTTCTTGTCCTGCCCTCTGGTGCTCTGGAAAATTGGTTGAACCCTCTTTCTTGTGGCAGTCCTTCAAGCATTGGAAGACTGCTATCATGTCACCTCTGGTCCTTCTTTTCACTAGACAAGATATACCCACTTCCTGCAATCGTTCTTTGTATCTTATAACTTTAAGGCCCCTAATCATCTTTGTATTTCTTCTCTGAACTCTTTCCAAAATCTCAACATCTTTTGGGGTGACCCAAACTGGATGCCTGATGCTGGGCTATCCTGAAGAAGCTTAGCCAAGAACTTCTCTGTTGCCAGCTTCTACTCTGCCTGTTGCAATGGCAACATGGAACTGGTGGCCATGCCAGTTGCTGCAAGCTGCTCCCTGGGAATTCCAGAGCAAGCTAACAAGGAAGATGGGTGAGTCACCAGTTCATGCATTCATGCCCTGGGAACCTGGAGAGGGCTGTGCTACCAAGAACGGTCATGAGTGCCATTTCCCTGATGGAAATTGAGTGTCTTTCTCTCCTTCTGTGGAAAAAGGTCCACCTCTCCTTTTCAATAAGCTGAATCTGAGATCACTGGAGGGAGAGAGGGAAGTCTTTTAATTGCCAGTGCTCTACACAGATTAGCATGTGGTGCTTGGTTGTCTTTGGAAACCCCAAAGGTCTCCATTCCATTGGCTCTCCGGGCTCCTCTTGTGCTGGCATCATCATGTGCTTGTACCAGAAGGCGAGTTTCATTGTGCTGTCCATTCCTCTCAAGATTTTTTGCATCATGGGTGTTGTAGTGTTTAGGTTGCATAAACGGTCTTATGGACTACAAAATAGCAGAGTCGGAAGAGACTTTGTAGGTCTTCTGGTCTAACCCTCTCCTCAAGCAGAAGATTTTTGAGGGTCCAGGTGGTTGGGGGCAAGAGGCTGACTCTGTAAATTGCTTAGAGAGGGCTGGAAAGCACTGGGAAGTGGTATAGAAGTCTAAGTGCTATTGTTATTCTACTGTATATTCTGAATAAATTCTGAATAAATGGCTGTCCAGACTCTTTTTTAAAACCTCTAGTGATGGAGCAACCACAACTTCTGAAGGCAACCCCTTCCACTGATTAATTGTTATCCTTAGATCTAGGTTGGATCTCTCTTTGTTAAGCTTCTGTCATTTACTTCCTGCCCTGCCCTTAGGTGCTTTGGAGAATAGGTCGACCCTCTCACCTCTACGATAGCCCCTTAAATATTGTTTGTAAACTGCCCATTGGCCTTGAAGCAATGGGCAGCAAATAAATAGAATGAATTAAAAAAAAAACCATTGGAAGGTTGCTATCATGTCAATTCTGAGTCCTTCTCTTCATTAGACTAGACATATTTCAGCCCTATTTTGTTCATAGGAATAAAAATAATTTGCAATGAAAGCTACATAATATTAATGTATCCTAAAACTGCAGATGGCTTGGTCAGGAGCATGTTGATATCATCAACGTTAATAAGCCTATTGTGTAAATCTGGGATGGAAACAGGAGGGATTCCTCAGTGCTGCCCGAAGGTCATAGGAGAAATTCTGGAGTGCCAGAATTAAACTATTATCCTGAATGCTCTACTTTCTTTTGTAAATATCAGGACTTATGGAACTTAAGAGTCTTCCTTTGTTTTGCTCAGTTGGAAGAAACTTTTGTTTTCCTTCAGCAGTCGGGAGCAGGGGTAACATTCTTGAATGCAGAGGAACAAATTTTCAAGAATAAGACATTGTGGGCTGGCCTAGGTTCACCTGTGTTCTTTTCAAATCTTCTGCTGGTTATGGAGAATTTTGCTAGGAAAAGGCTCCCCTGAGACCACCAGGACTGAGTGAAGAGTTCTCCCATGTAGCTTTCCCTTAACCCCGGAGTGGAGCCCATCTGTCCAGGACACCACTTGGAGCTGGGATGCACCGCCTGCTCTTGGGAAGCCAATCAACACCACAACCATGGAG
Source organism: Pseudonaja textilis (assembly GCF_049901715.1). Lineage (NCBI taxonomy): Eukaryota > Metazoa > Chordata > Lepidosauria > Squamata > Elapidae > Pseudonaja > Pseudonaja textilis. The sequence goes on along the minus strand of NC_142001.1, from coordinate 3,488,992 downwards.
AGTATTTCTCTTCTCTTCTCTTGGCACATATCTCGATTCCATGGAAGAAGCTGGGGTGGGTCTTGGCTCTACTAGGCAAGGGAGAGGACAACGGGGTCTTTGGGGGATCCAAGAGGTTCTCTAGCACTCAACCCCCCCTGAGATGGCCAGGCAGGGACCATTTCTTTAGGGTCTTGATGCTTCTGTGAGAACTCGCCTTCTTCACCCCACAGTTTCTCGCCTGCTGCGCCTGACGAAATTCCAGGCAATTCTCACATTTTGCACATTCACAAATGGTAAAACCTGTAAACTCATCTTTTCTGAGCAAAAGTGTCAGAAATTGAGCAGAAAATGCGCAGAGTGACTTTGTGGTCTTCAAACTCCAAATAGGTCTGTGGGTGGACGGGAGGGATGCAAAATCCAGGCCGGCCCTCCAGCCCGACTTGGGCGAAAGCAGCCCCGATTTTCTTTCCACGTAGTGTCTCTTCCTTGGACTGGAAGGCCACCCCCCCCCAATTCCCACACCAGCCCAGGAGCAGATGGCAACAACGTGCAGCCCCTTCAGGAGCTTTCACCTTCCTAGTTGTGAATCGGGACTCCTGACGGGCGGTTGTGTATTTGAGAGATTGTTGCTTCTGGAGCTTCAATTGAAGCTTTGCTTGTGCAGCCAAGTCCTGTCTTTCCCACGCTCCCAGCCTTGTCTGTTGTGCCACCCCTTGGTGCCACAGAGGGTCTTCTGGGTGAGGCTGCTCCCCTGGAAAGAGCCCCTGGGCCTTTGCCCTGCCCTTCTCCAACTGCTCCTCCGTGGGCTGAAGTTAAGAGCTGGAACTCATCTGCTGGCCTGCTCTGCCTCCTCCTTTACAGGCCAACAGCCCGGCGTTCCTTTCCCTCCTAACACCTCATAAAGACCAGGGAGGCCTCCCAGCACCTCCTGAAGCTCCCTGGGGGGTTAAGCAAAGGCTACTGTTTAGGCTAATTGTACTGAAAAGGCCCAGCAAAGAACCCCAGGCTGCATTTATACAAATGTCCTGGGTTTGGTGCTGTGTTGTAGGTCTTGGAGTTTTGTTTCTTCCATCTGGCCTGCCTGGTGGTTCTCCTCTCCATTTTTTGATGTCCTTTTCCAAACTGTGCTGTCTAGAACTGGATACGTTGGCCTAAATATGACCTGACCAGTCCTGAATGTAGAGAAGGAATGATCCTGGCACTGCGTTCCTCTTCGTGCAGCCTAGGGAAGCATTTGTGTTTCTGACAGCTGAATCCCTCTGTTGGCAAATGTCCCAAAATGTCCTTTCGGTATTTCAGTGCTGCCCGGTATGGTCCCATTGTTCTGTATTTATACCTTTGATTTTTTTCTGCTTGAGGGCAGATTTTTGCATTTCTCTCTTCTAAACTTCATCTCGATGGTTTCTGCCCATTGTTCCAGCTTGTCAGGATTTTCTGAACTTTACTGTTCCCCCATTTTTGTATTGTGGAAAGGGAACTTCATGAGGACAGTGGTGATACCCAAGCAGGAAAAGCCCAAAGGGAACATCAGGCCAGCCATAAGGCAAACTTGCATAGGAAAAGAGATTTGATAAAAGGTATTGAAAGAAGCCCCCTAGACAAAAGCCAAGTAATTAAAGCTAGGGAAACAAGAAAAATAAATCCCTTACAAACAAAAGGCCATGCCAAATCAGCAAAACAAATAGACAAAAGACCCATAGAAGACAGGAGATTGCCACTAAACAAATATAAGAAAACATTAGGATGAAACTAATAATCCAATCAAACCACCCTGCAGAGTTTACACTCTGACGGAAATGAAGACAACCCCCTGATAGGATTTAAAACATTAAGATATACAAACACAAGCACTCACACACAAAAGGAGAAAAGGTATAAAAATCAGGAGTTTATTACACAAAGCTGGCTAGCCCCAGGTACGCAGACTTCTTGCTATCTCTTGCCTTCCTGAAAATTAAAGAAACTTGCTTCCAAGTAGCTGCCTGTCTGTGTCCTTACTCTGGAGCACTCCCAGCAGGAAAAAAAGAACCCTTGGAAGAAAGGCATTTGCCAGCCTTTCAACAATTGGCGACCATGAAGGTTTTCCGCCAGCCTTTCAACAGTATCATCAACAAAAGTATGTTCATATTTTTAATCCTCTATGCAACTTATAAATCAATGAGAAACAAACTGGACAAGACAGCTAAGGTCAGAATCCAACTCTGATTCTATGGTGTGTTGAGCAGCACCAGACATAAAAGAGAAACTTTCCAGGCCCAGCACTTCTAGGCTGACATGGAGCCACTGATGTCCGTATATTAGATAGACCAGAGGTTCTCAGGTCCACAGGATGCAATGTTGTCACAGGGTGTCCGTAAAGGCTTGAAGAAATAGTATGATTTGTAGGTTATCTAGTCCAACCCTCTGCCCAAGCAAGAGACCCTACACCATTTCTGACAAATGGCAGTCCAATCTCTTCTTGAAAATCTCAAGTGAGGAAGCTCCCACAACTTCAAAAGGCAACTTCTGTTTCATCGGTTGATTGTTCTCACTGTCAGAAAGTTTCTCCTTATTTCCAGGTTGAATCTCTCCTTGATCAGTTTCCATCCATTATTCCTTGTCTGGCCTTCGGGTGCTATAGAGAATAGCTTGACCCCTTCCTCCTCTCTGTGGCAGCCCCTCAGATATTGGAAGACTGCTATCCTGTCTCCCCTGGTCCTTCTCTTCCCTAGACTAGCCAGGCCCAGTTCCTGCAACCGTTCTTCATATGTTTTAGCCTCCAGTCCCCTCATCATCCTGGTTGCTCTTCTCTACACTTTTTCTAGAGTCTCAACATCTTTTTTATAGTGTGGTGATCAAAACTGGATGCAGGACTCTAGGTGGCTCCAAGGTGGCTGGTCAGAGTCCAGGGAATAAACTTTAGGGCAAATGGGGATTGATTCTGGTCTGCAGACAATTTGCCAGACAATTCCTTTGAAACTTTTAACCCGGGTGCTTTTTGGCAACAGAAAACAGCCTAAAAATGGAGATACAAAGTTTTGTTTAAATTGGAATAATCCACTATATCCCTATTATCTAAAAGAGCACCTAACTGCAAGTTTTATTGGTCTCTTTCTATTTAGTCTAAGGTAAATTAATTGATTTAATTTATACATGCTGGGGTGTGATGCCACCCTAGTTCAATTCAATGGATCAACCAAGACTTTTTTTGGACAATTGGCTTATCTATTACTCAAATATTTAAAAGCACTCAGAACAGAAGGGTTTTCAACCCCTCCTCTATTATCTTTAACTTTTGAAGAAGAGATTTTGCAGGACACACATAGCAATCGCATTGAATCTCTGCCACTCTCCAATGGGGGTAAATGTCTTTATAGGCTTTATAGTGCAGACTTCAAATAAAAACAGCAATTAAAGCTGTAACAGACTACAAACAGCTGTAAAATCATAACATCGACCCAAGAAACAGATTTTTTAAAAACAAAACACAAAAAAACTGTAAAGAAATCAGACCCACCATGCAAGCCTGCTGAGATTTGTTTCCAAAGAACTGGCTGTGCATGATTGTGTATACTAGTCCTGGCTTGGCTCAGCATGTGAACCCAGGAGCCACCAAAAGACCCTTCCCACAGTTGTGTCTGCCTTGTGCAATTGGAGTCCGTCATTCAAGGTCCTTGCCCTCTGGATTCATGGAGAGCCTGCTTCAATGTCAGGCCTCCAAGACTTCCACACCTGTTCTTCCCTTCTCTATTAATGAACATAGAACATAGAATAATAGAGTTGGAAGGGACCTCAGAGGTCTTCCAGTCCAGGCCACTTCTTGAGAAGACTCTCTAAGCAACTGGTGTAAGTTGAGGACAACCTATATAAACTCTGTAACTTTTGGATAACTTTGAAGATAGGGAAAAAGAAGAGGTGTTAGCTTTGAAGACTCCTTTCTTTGCTTTCGCTGTCTTTCTGGCTGCCATAGTAATGGAGGGAAGGTGAATCAATTGGGCTTTGTGGGGTGGGAAATATGCTGGAGGTTTTAGAGAATGAACTGTATAACTTGGGGAAAACTTTATCGTTTATGCTTATTTGCTTGCTTTCTGTGCAACTGCAGCTCTTTATCAAACTAAGCCAAGGTCAACGGCCAGAGGTCTGCATCACCACCTGAAGATGTCCCACGTGACATTATACACACCTTCGATTGGATGGACCATTTGAACTATGGTGGGTGGGAATGTTGCCATAACTCTGTATATGTGTTTTTGTTTGTATCAGTCTTAAGGAATTCATTGGCCTTCCTTGAGGCTGTTCCAGTTTGCCTACAATCACTGTGGAAGGAGGATCTTCTGATTCCTAGACATATATCCCTCTCAGCAGGCTGAGATCCAACCGGACCGGCAATGGACATTCACTGGGGTCCAAGGAAAAACTGCAGGAAGCCCCTCAAAGAGGGCTGGCTGAGGCTGACCTGGCCTTTCATGGATTCTCTCCCACAAAGTTCCAATCTCCTTTGGGGATCCAAATCTCCCCAGCTGTGGATTCTTACTTTCTTTTGTTTAAACAGAAGCCTAAGCCTTCCTAACTGACTTTGAACTGTGAAGAGAAGCAAGGTGGTTGCCTACCCAAGGGGAGGATATCAATCTGACAGCAGCCACAGTGAAGGGAGACACAATTCAATGCCAGCAGTTACACCAAACGTTTACTGTTATACACAACAAAACTTTGCTAAAGAAAAACAATTCTAGTTTGCAGAAGCCTCCAAATGCAAGGCTATTTTGATGTAGACGCGCTCAGACAATGGAATACCTTTAGGGGAATCGTAAATATATTAATGGTTTATTCTGGAATAACCTAGCGGGATGCTTTGGAAATGCAGCTGGGTCTCTTGCCTTAATGGTGCCAGTGAAATTGGCACTGGCCTGGTGAAACGGGAAAACAGTTCAACTTCCTAGAGGGAATATACATGTAACATGTATAAAATTAACATAAACACTGTTTCTTGTTTAAAAAGTGGGTGCTGAGGATCTTTTTGTGGTGCTTTGCTCAATTCTTGCTTGAAGCCCCTTTAGGTTTGTGTTTTCTGGCATCCAGCCACCGCTGGAGAGGGAGAGCAACATTTTCTCCCCTGGTATGTTCCAAGCTAAAGTGCAGACGATTGTTTGGGAAAGCTAGTTGGGTGAATTAAATTACGGCCAACTGAACGAGCGTGAGGAGCACTGATGGATTTTTTAGTAGCTGCGAAGTTATGAATGAACATGTGTTGGAAAGGGGCTCCAAGAGGAACCAAGACTTTGCTTATTTCTAGGATTTGAGTTGAGTGTTCCAGACATCACAGGAAGGAGCATCTTACAGGCACAGAACACAGAACATGGAATAAGAGGATTGGAAAGGACCCTGGAGGTCATCTAACCCCCTGCCCATCACCACACAGCATTGACATGCAGCCTTTCCTTTCCGTCCTGGTCTTAAAAATTAATCAGGGCTTGACTTTTTAGACCATAAATTGTATTTTCCCACAGTGTCTACAAAGCTCTTTAGAACCAAGTTAACATAAGCAAAGAAAAACTCTTAAAAACATTTAAGAAAAATTGTGTTTAAAACGGTGTTTTTGTATATGTCTTAAATCACAAGTTAGTCTAAACAGTGGGCGGAGTGAGTCTATAAAAACCACACCTCCCGTGGAGCTGACATGCAGAATGTCCTTTTCTGGCCCGATGTTGCCTGAGGGAGGGGTGAAGCACATCAGCAGTCTGGAATTGCTACACACTCAAAAGAGGCCTAAATCGGCCTCCCCTTGAAGTCCATTGAATCTTCTCTGGTGCCACTTGACCATTACTAGATCAGATTCGTGTCTAGTTTACTGTATGAAATAAACCCGCAGTGCTTTTGACCTCTATCCTGGCTCCTGATTCTCTGCACCTGACGGTTTCTGCTGAGTCTCCCCCCAAAGACCAGCAGACCAGCCAGGGACTTCAGAGTCAGGAAGAAGAAGAAGAAGATCATGAGCTTTTGGGACTGGGATCCTTCTTCACGCTTGGCTGCTCCAACAACAGTTTTTGTGGACCTCTTAAAGGTGCTTTTTTCAAGAGGCAACTGGACTTTCTGGTTTTTCTTTGAAGACATTTCATTTTTCATCCAAGAACAGTGGTGGGATTAAATTTTTTTTAATACTGGTTCTGTGGGCATGGCTTGGTGGGCGTGGCTTGATGGGCATGGCAGGGGAAGGTTACTGCAAAATCTCCATTCCCTCCTCACTCCACTAACCTGATTTCCAGCTCCGTTCTCCTGTGCAGGGCAAGCAAAGAAGGCCCAGTTGATCAACTGGGACTCAATGAGAGGTGGGGAAGAGATGGGGTTGGCGGGACTGGTCAGAGGTAGTATTTGCCAGTTCTCCGAATTACCCAAAGTTTCTGCTACTGGTTTTCTAGAACTGGTCAGAACCTGCTGAATACCACCTCTGTCCAAGAAGCTTCTTCAGCTCTGACCGGATGGTGGGGAATGGAAGGATTTATATTCCTTGCAGACAGCTGGTCATCTGCATCTTTTTAGAGAGTCATTGAGGCCACCTGGAGGTTTATCTGTGTCCTCAGGGTCACCTGAGTGGTGCAAATTGGCGTGGAGCCTTTTTGGAACAGTTGAAAGGACCGTGTTGTAGGTTGGAGACAGATGATGCCATACCCCTCCCCCTCTTCTTGTGGACAGAGTTTGGCTTGTCCTTACATCCTGAAGAGCCAGTTCTGGTCCTGGTGGCTTGGCTGAGCACTCCACACCCTCGCTGAGGACCCTTGGCTGAGGACCACCCACTCAAAGGAGGGTGGTGGTCAGCCAAGGCACTCTGAAACTAGGAGGCATTGTGATTTTTTCCTGTCAAGGTGAGGCAACGGCTTCCTCCCTGTGAAAGAGACGCCTGCGTGGCTCCTCTGGCCTTTTCTTAGAAACAGGGAAGCTTTGAAGCAGCTCTCTCCACGAAGCTTCACCAAAATGAAGAGCCCCTATCAAGTTTCGGATAACTGTCCACTTATATCCCTGCCTTTCCTTGAAATGTCTGGGCTGTTTTCCTTGAGGATCCTCCAAATTCACTCTGAATGCTGCTTCAGGCAAAATTTCAGAGTCAAAAAGACATATTTTTCTTTTCTTTTCAGCTAAACACCCATTTCCCCCTCTAGTATCCAGAGCAGGGGTCTCCAATCTTGGCAACTCTAAGCCTTGGCGGAATTCTGGGGGTTGAAGTCTGCCAAGGCTTAAAGTTGCCAAGGTTGGAGACCCCACCCCAAGCCAGGAAGACCATGACAGGAGGAGAGAAGAAGGGGGGGGGAGGGGGGCAGTGGCAGGGGGGGGCTTCAGAAATTTTAGCAAAGAGTTCTCTGCCTGGTGGCTGGGTGGGCGTGGCCATGGTGGGTGTGGCCTAGTTGGCCTCCTGCACCAAGGCCGGGTGGGGGGGGCATTTTTGCCTTCCCTGGGCTCCGGAGGCTCCCTGGAAGCTGGAAACAGGCCCATTTCCGGCCTTCCCGAACTTCCGGGAGGCCTTTTTTTCCCCCTCCCCGAGCCTCCACACAGGCCCTGCACTTACCTGCATCCAAAACGGGCTGTGTGGGGACTCCTGGGAGGGACGGGGTGGGTCGGCCAAGAGTGGGATTTGGGGGGTCTCCAAACTGCACAGAATCATTGCTAGGGGCTCTCACGAACCTCTATGGACCCCCGGCAGCCCCACCCCTGGCCGGGGCAGATCAGCCCCATTCTCAGGATCAGGCCGGTGGGGGGGAGGCGGGCACCCCTTTGGCCGAAGGACGCTCCTCTGGGGTCGAGGGCAAAGCTTCCCTTCTGGCCCAAAGCTTTCACTTCTGGGAAGGTCGCCTTTCAGCAGCGTGTCGGTTAAATATTTGCACCGTTCATAAAGCTCTTGTTCTTTCTTGCAGGAAGGAAACGGGGAGGCTGGAGAGAAGAGAGAAGAAAAGGAAAACCTTCCCCTCCACGCCCGCCTTTCTTGTGTCGTTGTGCTCCTGGAGAACCTGGGCTTGGACCTGTCTTCCTTCTCCGCTGACTTCACACTCCGAGGACCCCTGCTGGAAACTTCACAATGCCGTGATTGACAAGGCGCGGAATTAGGCCCTCTCCTCCCACGCCTGCGTCTAGAGTTACTGCTGCTCGGGGCTCAGTGTGAAATTCCCCTTGCCGGAGCTCATTAAATGGGTCAGTGGCCCTTCCAGCTTCACAAAGGGCTGGTTCTGGCCATCCCATCCGACTCAGTCCCAGGATGTTGTGGAGTAAATGCTTCCAGATGGCTCACCCCAGCATCTCCAGAAGAGAACAGAGGACTAATGGTTCACAGATCCCACCAATTCTCATTGTTCACTCTGAGAGTGTGTGTGTGTGCGTGTGTGTGTGTGTGTGTGTATCTCCATGCATGCATGCTGGGTGGACGTGGGGAGGCCAAGACTGCCTGCTTCTGTAACCAATGGAGACAGAGGGGCCCACCACTGGCCAGATGCCAGCTTTCCTGCAGGCTGTGTCTGTGGGGCAGCCAAGTCGGTTCCCACCGCGAGGGGTCAAAAGCTGTGGCCTCCCCCAGTGGCCAGGGCAAAATGCCTCCTGGCTTTGCAGGCGATGGCAGCTATCAAAGAGGGATGACTCGGCTACTGCTGCGCTTCCTGCCGGCTCCCAGAAGCCCTCAGAAGGGACTAAAGTTGGAAATGGCTCCTTCGCCCTCATGGCAGGCAATTGCAGGGGAAGGTCGCGAGAGACCAGAGGTTACTTTGCCTTGCTCTCTGCTAGCCAGCTTTGTTGGGCCAGAGAGCCAAGGAGGGCCCTTGGCAGCGCCACTCCATGGCTGGAGGAGCCCAGCACCCAGGAGAAGCCTCTTCTCCATCGCGTTACCCTTAATAGGACTTGTTTGTGTGACTTTTTTTTTTCATAAAGCATCTTCTCTGAACTTGGCAATATTGAAATACTAGAAGTCACACTTGACTGGTGAGCAGCCTCAATCCTGGATCTCTGAGTTAAATGCAACGCATCTGTGTCATCCAGTGTTTCTCGACCTTAGCAACTTTATGACGGGTGGGCTTTAACTCCCATGCTGGCTGGGGAATTCTGGGAATTGAAGTTCAGCCATCTTAAAGTTGCTAAGGTCGAGAAACACTGGTGTAGTCCATCTGAAGCCTCAGCTGTGGTCCTTTGTAGAGGAGGAAGCTCTTAAGACAGCCCTTCCTGCCTGCTATAAAACCATATGCATCTTTGCCAGGAAAAAAATAAGGGTAACAAGAGGTGAAACAAAGGACTCACCGTTTTCTGCCTCTCCAAGACCTCAGAAGTGGGCGGCTGATGGCCATGAATCTCCTTACAGGTTTGAGACCAGGTCAGTCAGCAACCATTATATTAATATTCTCTTTTTCCCTCCATGAAGATGTTCTATGATACTAATGGTTTGGGGTAGAGGGCTTCACCCACACTGTGATAGCAAGCACTTTGGGGACGGGGCACAGGACATTTGTTGTGCCCACTGCCGGTCAGCTTTTTTGGGTGCTGATATAAACAGGAGCTGGCAAGTCCTGGAAGGCTACCAGATTTCCTGGGTGAGAGATGAGCCTCCTCCTGGCCTTGGCTACCTCCTCTTTCCCTGTCACACTCAAGGATGCGGCTCCCAACTGAACTCCAGATGAGGTGCTGGAGAGGATGCTCTGGATTTGACCTTGGGGACCCCCTGCATTTTGGCTAAGCTCCCAACCATCCCTTCTTCTGGAAAGCAAAATACCAAAAACTGGCCAGGCCTTTGCCCACAGTTGAGGAACCAAAATAAATCAAATTACATTTAATTGTGGCCATTAGGTTGACGAGAATGTCAGCGTGAAAAGCCACTTTTAAGCAGGCACCACAATGCCGCTTTGTAATTCGTTTTTGCTTCCTCCTCTCCTTTTCTTAGCCCTTTACCTCTTTCCTGCCCTGCTGCACATCTTTGTCCATGTTCTCTTCCCCAAACATGGGTAGGTAAGGCGTGATTTTTTTTCACGAATTAAAACACAAATCTCCCCCAAAATATCTTACTGTTAGATTTATATCTTGCTAGGAGTTTGTGGCAAGACAGGGCGCTGCCTCTTATCATTTTCTCTACAACAACCCTGTGAGGCAGGTTGAACGGAGAGAGTGTGACCAGTCCATGTAAACCCTGTCAACTTCTGTGGCAGTGAGAAACTTGAGCCTGGGTGTCTCCAGTGCTACTATTCACTTCTATTCCACTCTGGTTCAAGCTCAGAAGCAAGTCCACTTGTCGGAACGATCTTGGTAAACCATGGATTAAGCAGGAGCCAGCAATGTTCTTCAGAAAGCGGCCCGTGTAATCTTGGGTTGCATCATCAGGGATAAAAGATTGAGACCACCCTTTTTTGAAACTGTTAGGTAAAATAACTGTACTAAAATACATACATGCATGAGAAATGAACGCATAGCGGTTAGTGCAACACCGTTGACTCAGGAGACTGAAGTTTGAACCTAGCAGGTATCTATCTGCCTTACCAGAAGGGCACCTTTGGACAAATGCCTCTAACTTTTCATCTCCCTACCACAAATATGAGAGTGGCTCAAACTAGGAGAGTCATGATGGCTTGGACAATCTGACGATAAAAGGGCTTCATGGATGAGAAAAGGAAACTTGATTGGGCGGGGGGTTGGACTAGGTGACCTACAAGGTCCCTTCCAACTCTGATTGTTTCTTTAAACTTGGAATTGATGGAATGCAATTACAATGGCAGACCTAATGAGAGGAGGTAATATGAACCATATATGAGTTTCAAGGCCACTGTCCTGGGTAAAACCCGGGGCGTCCAGAGGACATCAGTTAAGATGGCACCCAAAGAGGAGCTGTGGAGAGAGCACCTGAGGCGGCAGCAGATGCGAGTGGGAGGAAGGTCAGGCAGAAGGCATGCCATGGCCAGATGAGAACCTGCCTGGAATGTACCATCGACGGAGGGCCGAGACGGCAGACATTGGGAAGATGCTACCAGTGGCTGGAGAGGGCTGCGCTTAAAGAGAGAACTGAGGCTCTGATTACATTAGCACAAGAAGAGGCGTTAAGCACCAGTTCCCTAGAAGGAGAGGTCTTCACACTAGACAGGATCCAAGGCTGTGCAGAGAGGCCTCAGAGACAGTCCAAGTAGCTGGCATTGGGTGCAGGAACACCTGTATAGAATATGGGCTGGACCCTCCTGAGTCTAAATGGGAGAACCCACAGAAGATCCTGGAGAATAAGAAAGCTAAGATCCTGTGGGACTTCCGGATCCACACAGACAGGCAGGCAGTGGCCAATCAACCGGACGTCGTGGTAGTAGACAAGGCCCAGAAGACAGTGGAGCTGATGGACGGAGCAGTGCCAAGTGACAGCAACACCGGGGAGAAAAGGAGTAGGAGAAACTGGAGAAGCAGCAGAGCCTGAAGGAGGAATGGGGAGGTTGTGGATGGTCAAGACCAAAGTGGTCCCTTGGTGGGCACCCAGGGTTGTGACTCCAAAGCTGGGACTGTGGCTCTAAGAGAATGACATTGGAGCTCTGGATCAAGAAAAGTGCAGGGCTGGGAACAGCTAAGATCCTGTGCAGAACCCTCAACTCCCAGGTCTCAATGGTGGCAGAGGACCCGGGATTGATAAAGAGACAGACATAGAGGTGAGCAAGGATTAATGTATTTGTTGCATTGCTTTCGCTACAGGTAGTCCTTGACTTACAATCGTAATTGGTCCTGGCACCCGAAATATGGCATCCAAAATATGATCACATAATGTGTGTGTGTGGGGGTGATGTTGGAACTTTGAAACCAGGTCGTAAGTAGAAAGGCAAGAAGCAGTGGGTAGAAGCTTCTCAAGGAGAGAATTAAGGAGAAATTTTCTATCAATGCAAACAATTACTCGGTGAAATGGCTTGCTATCATATTCTCTTACTGGAGGTTTTTAAGAAGACATTGGGCAACCATTTGTCCAGAATGGTATAGACTCTCTTGCTGTGGACAGGGGGGTTGAATTACAAGATCTCCAAGGTCGCTTCCAACTTTGTTATTCTGTCCTGTAACTAGTTTTTGGGCAATCTGTTATAACTTTGAATAGTCGTTAAGCAATTGGACATAAGTTAAGGACTATCTGTAGTCACAGGAGAAGTATCCTGTATGCTGATGATATCCAACTGTATATCGCCACCCCTGGTAAAGTAAGACCTATAACGTTAAGATACATAACACTTACAGCTTATCTAGGAAGTCTTGCAACCAAATCAAGCGATAAGATTAGTTTGGCAAGTTTTGTTCATGGTTGTTGTTTGCTGATTCCACTATATTGCTTTCCAATTGCTTACATAGCAATTCCTTTTTGAATTATTCCAAAATCTTGCTCGGTTCTTCTTTTCTGATACGAAGGGCCATATTTGTCTTGTCTGTTCTAGAACACAGCATATAGAATTATAGGATTGGAAGGGACTTTGGAGGTCTTCTAGTCCAACCCCTTGCCCATAGCAGGAGAACCCACGTTATTCTGGACAAATGCCTGTTGAGTCTCTTCTTGAAACCCTCCAATGACGAAGCACCCATGACATCCAGAGGTGAGACTTTCTCCAAGACTTCTCCAAGAAAAGCCTGGAAGGGGAAGATATTGACAGGATTCTCCCATCAGGAAGGACGGATCAGACGGGCGCAATCACCAGCCCAGAAATGACAGATGCAGAAACACCACAGGAACTAAAGAAGAAAACGTGGCTCATCAAAGCTGGCCTTCCAGCCCCTTTGAAAGACTCAAGTGGGGAGCTGTTGGGGTCTCAGGGAAAACTCTTTCCAAGGGCAGATGCCCTCCAGGGGTCCCGAGAGATGGCATGGTCTAGCGGAGGGAGCACAGAATGTGCCAACAGATTGGATCAGCAGGGCACTTATGACGGAGACAGGCTGCTCCTCAGAAAACCAGGTGCTCAGGTAACCAGGCTCACCATGTGGAAGTGCGAGAAACACAGCCAATTTTGTGGTACCTTTAAAGGAGAAAAAAAGAGAAGGTCCATGTGATGACCCAGGGTGTGGCACAAAGGCAACACAGTCAGAAAAGCAAGAAAAGTCCCTTTATTATCTCCAACTTTGCCTCCAATGTCCAGATTACTTTCGAGCTGGAGAAGAATTCTCCCAGGAACAGCCTTTAACTCTAGAAAATTCAGTCCAAAACAAGGTACACACAAACTGTAACTTAAAATCCAAACAAACCAAACTGAAGTAATTAGCTTGACAGGGCAGGAGCAGGAATTTCAGACTTGAAAGCACGGCAAAACTCACACAGTTGGGAAGACACCAGGAACACAGATAAGCCACCACAATACAAGATAAAGTCATGTTTTCTCCCAACAACTTGTTGTGTGCAGCTTCCTCTTTTATACACTGTGTTCCCAGCTGCGGCTAATGAAGGGAATCAGGGCCCTTTCCTCCCCTGTAAGCCACACAACCCATATTGCTCCCTTCTCCGTTCCTCCCTGCGTGCCCTAGGATGAAGAGGGGGTGGGCCTGGTTCTTCCTCTGAACCCCCTCTCCCTTGTTCTACCTCTTCCCTGCTTTGCCTTGTCAGACTTTGCCCTTCCCCGGTTTCTTCCACAGCCAACGGAGCCATACTCCCACTTCCTGTCAGCTGTTCAGCTTCCTCCTCTGAGTCAGATTCCGACAGGGGCATGACAATCCACTTTATTGGCATAGTAGGCAAGTCTTGGATCTAAAATGTGTTATCATCCAAAAAAAATTAAAAACTTTTTCTCATAGCCATTCAACTGTACTCTTTTTTTTTTTTTAAATAAAATGGATTATTTTAAAAACCATGAGAAACTCTCAAGAAATGTTATGAATCCAATGATATTTTGGATGATCCTTGAATCCCAAGGCAGGACTTATAGCTGAAAGGTGTCGTGTTTATATTGCCAGGAGAAAAAAATTGGTGGGGGAGGCGGCCAAGGGACGGGGACAAAGGAAATTCTTTCTCAGGTGACCTAAAGGGGTTGCGGGTCACTTAGACACCAAAGGGGTTTACACTTCGGAGTTTGTGGGGAGGCACCATTGTGGTAAGTACCTGAGGAGCTGTAAAGCAGGGCTGAGCCCCGGGTAGGTGGGCAAGCCCCCCCCAGCCTGCACAGGATCTCTTCTGAGTAGAGAGAAGCCCCCCCCATTTCTGAAGGAGTTGGGGGGTGAAGTAGGGGTGGCCCCTGGCCAGATGGACCCTGGGCCAACATCTCTGGAGCCCTCCAAGGTCAGCCTGTGACACAGCCAGACCTCTGGTGAAGGGTCTCCGACATGTCGGCTGTCAAATGGAACCTATTAAAAGGGATTAGAAGCTTTTTCATCACTACCCCTGTGACACCATGATGGGCTGAAATTGCTGTAAAAACATGATTATTATAAACGGGGCTATTAGTTTTGGAATGGACAGAAGCTCTTTTCTCATTTTCATTTCCAGTTGCTCAGAAGAACAGGCTCCTTTGGAAATGCAGCTGAAATGCCCCCCCTTCCCCCCCCATGGAAAAACAGGGCTGGGGACGGATGGAGGGTGACGTTCTCAGAGAAAGTGGGGAAGAAACAGCTGCTTACTTGCGGTTACAGAAGCCAATTGATGGATTTGGAGTTCATTATGGATTTGTTTGCTCTGCGTTCCAAATACCCTTTGCTTTTTCTCAGTTCAACCCCAAAGGCTGGGAATCCTCAAGGCACCATCTCTATAAAAGGGTCCCCAAAATGTTGCTGTTTGTAACTGGGTGTCATAAGGGGTTCCAAATTCAGGCCAAGCAATATAAGCGTGGAATGAAAACTAATCCCTCCTCCTCCTCCTCCTCCTTCGCTATTTTATTCAGTAAATGAAGTGTTTTAATAAATGAAATAGAAAAATAATCCTTGTAATGGACTCTTTTGTTACCTGTATTTACTTCTCCACCACTGTTTGCCTTATATATTTGCCAAAAACAGGCAAGTGTTAAAATCCTCACAAAAAAACGCTCCTGCTGCTTCTCCAAATGTCACCAGGGCAAAAATAAAAAAGGCCAGTTTGTTAGTAAAGGCTGGTGGTACACAGGTTAAGGATTAAACGTATGACCGTATAATGACTAAAATGGTACAAACAGGTTACTGAAAAAAAAGGTCCAGTTCAGTTGGGAAGATGTAATACTTCATTTATGTGAAAGGCGTGGGGCATCCAGAGGCAACAAAAACCACTGAAACGTGAATTGAAAGAAAATCTGAGCAAAGGTTTTTTACTGGATTTTAAAATGATAAAAGAACACATAGATTTAAAACCAGAGATATTTTTACTAGGTATTATGCCTGAAGGTTATAATAGAGAGATAACATATTTGATTATTAATGTATTAACAGCAGCTAGAATTGTATTTGCACAAAACTGGAAAAAATGAGAAAATTCTGACGGAGGAGGAAACCATTAAGAAACTAATGGAATGTGTGGAAATGAGTAGATTAACAATGGCAATTAGAGAACAGGAGGAAAAAGAGTATTATAAGATTTGGGATTTATTTTATGAATGGTTAGATAGAAGAATAAGAAACTGAAATATGTGGTAATTGTAATAATATAAGTAATAATATAAGTAATAAGATGCTATAATTGATTAATCTTGAATGAGTAAGAGAATGAATATAATTTAGCAAAAATGAGATACGTTTCTAAAAGATAACAGTTATAATGTAAATAAAAATACAATAATTGACTAATAGGATATAAAATGTTGCTTAGAACACTATAAATATAATCAAGTAAGAAATATACAATAATATTATTATGCACACAAGATCTATGTATCCAACCAACACACCGTAAAATTGAAAGATGGTTTTATCTGTTGTCTTTGTTGTTAAAATAAAATAATTTTTTTTTTTAAAAAGAGCTTTTTCTGGATTTTGAAATTTAGGCTGATTAATACAGGCAGTCCTCGGCTTACGGCAGTTATACGACCATTTAAAAGTTACAAAGGCACTGAAAAAAGTGAATTTATTACCATTTTTCACACTTATGACCATTGCAGTATCCCCATGGTCAGGTGATCAGAATTCAGATGCTTGGCAATTGACTCATATTTATGACGATTGCAGTCTCCTGGGGTCACATGATCCCCTTTTGCGACCTTCTAACAAGCAAAGTCAATGGGGAAGCCAGATTCACTTAACAACCAGGTTACTAACTTATCCACTGTAGTGATTCACTTAACAACTCTGGCAAGAAAGGTCGTAAAATGGGGCAAAACTGACTTAACAAATGTCTCACTTAACAGCAGAAGCTTTGGGCTCAATTGTGGTCAAGGACTACCTGTTTCTGGAAGCCCTCAGAGGATCTGATTTCTCTTCAATTCTTCTCTATCCCATTGCATAGAATTCTTTGATGCTGTCAGGACTGGTTCCTGACGGGATCCTGGAATAAAATTGCCAGAATTCTGACAAGCTTTCTAAGGGGCTCCAAGAATAAGTGCAATCCTTCTGAAATGCCAGTTGCTGGTCACGTGCTACACATCCTTCTGCAGGGTTCCTCCTGGGGGGTTTATTTTAATAGAGACTTTGAATTGGCTTATTTCCCTTAGTTGAGATGATTTGAGCAATTTAGACCCAGCCATTTTAGGCCATTATTTGTTTCTGTTTTTCCAGATGCTCTTTTTTGACATACTAGTAATTAGGAAATTCCTCATATAATTCTCCCTGGCCTGGTCACCTCCCAGAAAGTTTCTCCAAGACTAGTTTGCAGTCCACAAAGTCCTTTTTGGTACAGAGATTTCCTGCAAACCTGTCTTTGAGTGATCAGGGAAGGAAAATTTTATTGCTTGCTGGATTAATATCTGAAAATAATACCGTCACATAAATGCTCTTGAGAAACAAGACATGTTGAGTTCAATAAGCCTGATTTCCAGATAAGCATTGATAGATTATATTATCCTTCATTTTTCAAACAAACAAATACAGGTAATGCTTCTATTTTGTAGTCCAAATGTTTTCTAAATTTTAAGGAATGGAAGGATTTTCCTGCAAGGGAAACAGAGCAAAATATCTGGAGCTCTGTTTTATGACCGTTACTTCCAAAATGGAAGGAGCTTGATACTTTTAGTAGTGGGAAAAGATCAGGAGATTTGAGGAACTGGCAAAGCAACCAATATATATTCATCTAAAATAAAGAAAATCAAGTGTTGACAGTGTTCAAGTTTTGTTTTCAAACTGAACAAACCTCTCTGCTCTGGGTAGCCTCTACCTGGAAAAGTGGAGTAGAGACTGGGCTAGAAGATGCCCAGGTCCTGCCCAATGGAAAGGACCCCAAAATGCTCTCATGTCTTCAAAAATGAAAGCTGCGTGGGAAAGCTTAAAGAGGATGGGGCTCTTTAAAGAAAACCAGACATTGCATGAAGAACACCATGGCCTGCACAGAAATGAGCACATTCACATATACATTTATGCCATGCAAACTGCAAACACACCCTCAACAATCTCACAGGGATGTGGTTTTCTCCTACGGCTATTCTCAAATTAGGTGCTTCTGAGTCTTGATATGGAACATCGGAAATTGCTTGATGTGCCTGTTGGAAACTGTTGGAGACCACCAGCCACAAGAAAGCCACCCTTGCCTGAAGGATCTAATGGGAGTGATGGAGGCTGCAATTCAAACATTCCCTGCAGCGGAAGCCCAGCTGAATCTGGGATGGTCTTTCCTGTCAGCTGTGAAACTCTCTACCAAGGAGGGATGACTGGACTTTCAAGTAAGTTAAAAGCTGTCATAAAGAAGACGGGACAGAGTTGTTTCACAAGAGAGGACAAGAAACAGCGGGCTTACATTGAAAGAAAGTAAAATTTGATGAGATTTTAGAAAGAATTTTCTAAAGCGAAGGGATGTTCAACAATGGAACAGGTTGCCTTGAGAGGTGGTCTATTCTCCTTCATTGGTTGTCTAAAATAGAGACTAGATGGACATCTGTTGAAGATGTGGATTCCTGCAATGGACACTGGGTTGGGCTTGATGATTTATACTTCAGCAGGATACTCCCAAGACTTCTGTTTAATGATTTTATGAAGTAAGGATCAACCCCCTTTCTTTCTTAGTCTGTTCTATTTGAAAAGTGCTGCTAGATCCTTTCCAGAATGAACACTTCAGTCCATTAAATTTTTAAATAATTACATATTAGAAGAAAGATTTTGAAAAGGGAGAAGCAACAAGCCCTTTGCTCTTGGAAGAGGCTGATCTCAGCTTAGGGATGTTTATGCCCTCGGTCTCTCTTCAAAGAATGAGGAAGACGGCCTTGATCAAAAACCTGCAAAAACCTTAGCAAAAGGTGCATAATATTTTTTTTAACCTGAGAAACAAGATGTGTTCAGAAATGGCCCTTGCTTCTTATTAGGTCCTTGCTTAATGACCCTAATTGGAACTCAAATTTCCTTTGCTAAGTGATATGGTCATTGGGTGAAACTTCAACGGAAGTTGCAGTCGTTGTCCCAGGACTTCATGCTTCTTCATGTCTGCCACACTCATTTCTGTTTGAACTGCTACTATTTGCCTCCCTCCAATCTCTGTCCATTGGAGACCGATGGCCTGAGGGTTGCTCTCTACTCAGCATTGGGAAGACAAAATTTGGAATAGTGGGTTCAACTCTTGGCACCCTATTTCTAGAAGGACACTGAAGGAAGGCCAGTGAAGATGCCAGAGAGACTTGGGGCTGTTCTCCACGAAGACAGGCTGAAGAAAAAGCACAATCATTTTAAATCATTGCAAAGCATTAATAGCTCTTTAAAAAAAAAAAGAAAGAGAAAAGGGAAATAGTGTAGGGTCTTCTGCTTGGGCAGAGGGTTGACCTAGATGTACTATAAGGTCCCTTCCAACTCTGTTAATCTATATCTGTAAAACATGAACTCGTTTAAGCAACATCCTTTATGGGAAACGGCTACAGCTTAATTTGTTTTTACATCTAATATAAACATATTTTTTAAAAAACCCTTACTCTTCATAACAACTTCAGGGTCTTTTATTTATATTATTTCCAAGTTCCACAAGAAAAGAGGAATATTTATCCAGGGCATTAAAATATCTTCCTGCGCTGATGTCTTTGGCAGAGGAGCATATGGCAGGTTTCCTTTTCTGTGGGATAAATGCCCCTTTTGGCCCACCACTCTTAGCGCAAATTAAACTATTGTTTAATTTTCAGGTCATCTTTTGAAAGCTAAATGTTCCGAGCACTGTTCATATTGGATTAATTTTTAAACTCACAAATCAATCTAGCTCTTAATATAAATATTTTACCAACCATATTATAAATATTGTGGCTGCTCCAAAAAGGGGAACCCTTCACTGGGAAGATCTTGAGAACGTTTGAGGGCCTTTCAGAAGAGAAAACCCTTGTGGAAAAATGCTTCCTAACCAAATAAAGACAACCTGCTGAAGGAAAACCACAAATGGATGTTATACAGCTAGGCTAGAGAGAGAAAATGTCATCCTTTGACACACTAATGTGCAACGAGAGAGTGCTTTTGGAGAATACAAGATGCTCGGGCACTTTTGAATCTCATCTGCTCAACCAATGGGTCCTTGGGGACTCTGTTTGTGGCTCCCCGTTGTTATAAAGTGAGAAAGAAAGCACCTGCTTTGGAATAACCCCGCCTCTTCCCCCCAAATTGATCAGTCACAATGCAATGGACGACTGTAAGCTATTAAAAAGCCGGTAAGTTTGGAGAACCTTTCTGTACCGGAATCTTTCAGATAGATTGCTTTATTTTAAATACTTGGTTGGTTTATATGATGGATGTATATTATTAATTAATTAAATTTGTACATTGCCCGACTCCCAGCACCCCATGTGATTCACTTATGGATATCTGCTAAACTGTTATGAATCATTTTTACTGCAGCAGCTGTAAAGATTTTAAAAAATGAATCAATCAATCCCAGATTCTTAGACATCCCTGTCTCCAATTTCCAGTTAAAACTCAGAGAAGTAAATCAGATTCTTTTGGGAGAATTTGGCTGCCTGCTGTATTGCTTCTAAACTTGCAACTTGGGAATAACAAATCAGGTTTCTGCTGATGTCTCAGCATAGATTGTACATGTGTCAAAGGAATCCTTAATGTCATTGTATGAAAGGGGTAGACGCAACCACAATGGTTCTTGAATGCTGGTGCTTCTTCAACTCCTGAGATCCTAAGAGGTATGAGAAGTTTTGGAGAAGGGAAGATCCTTTGTAGATGTGACCAGAACAAAATACATAACACCAGAGTTGGAAGGGACCCTGGAGGTCTTTCCCACACATCATCCCTTTCACAAAGCAGAAGTTAAACAGAAAGTTTTAAGCAAAGGCATCTCCTTGGAAAATAAGGGGTTGCAGTGAGGACCACCAATGCATAGCATCAAAACAAGAGGTAGAACTAAGGCATGGAAACCCAGAGGGATCTGGGAGGCTCAATAGATCTAATCTTTCACCCTACAGACTCACCAGAGATACACATCTATGGGTTGACTTATGCAATGAATAAGAAACCATACTGTACTGAGCAAGTGAACAACCAATAGTCAAGAGAAACTCCACTGTGAATGTTTGGGAAGAAGTTGAGAAAATGACAGAGAAGAAAACAGAATGAGAGAAGCAATGATTTTATGGTTTCCAACCAGGGGTGGGATTCAAATTTTTTAACAATTGGTTCTGTGGGTGTGGCTTAATTGGTGGGCATGGCTTGCTGGTCATGTTATTGGCTGGGCGTGGCCAACTCAATATCACTCACATCAAGGCACACATCTCCTCGTCTGGCCTCTCGTGACTGTGGGATGCTGCAACAGTTGTAAGTGTGAGAAATGGTCATAAGTCACTTTTTTCAGTGCCATTGTAACTTTGAATGGTCACTCCACACAAGCAAAGTACCAGCAAAACAGGGGAAAAAAAACTCCAGAGAAGTTCCTGAGACAGGAAGTCTAGTCCTGCCAAGAATGTAATAAGGGTTAACGGAGAGGCAGTTTCTGTAAGCAACACAAGAATGTTTCCTTGCTGCCTTCCTTACAGGATTAGCCCAGTAATTTCTTCTAACAACCGGTTCTCTGAACTGCTTAGAATGTTAACAACCGGTTCAAGCGAATAGGTGCGAACTGGTAGAATCCCACTCCTGTTTCCAACTATAAGAAAGTCCACTCAATTATCCTTTCACTTCTAGAGGTTTAATTCTTTGAGGATTGCTGACAATTTCTAAGCCTATATACGCTGAAATAGGCTACTGAAATAGATGGCTAAATCATGTTTTGTCATTCTTCTCAAGCCAACAGGACATGGTACTGCAGGCCAATCCCTCCATTTAGGCGTTAATATATAGAGCTTTGTTGTTCTCCCTTTCAGAGAAAGCAGAGTGGTTCCCTCAGCACATGGTGGGAGCCTGTTGCATAATCAGGTCAGCCCTGCAGCATCTGAAAGTAGCTGCAGAGGTGAAGTTGCTTCTCCGGTCTTTCAGATTCTAGGATTCTGGAGCAGCAGGTACAGTTCAGTGACACACAAAGAGCCCAAGTTTTCCAGCATTGCCCAAAACCCTTTGGGATCAGAGCTGAATGTCACTGACCAGAAAAGGGACATTGATGTCAAGTTGGGGAATCAGAGAATCACCGGAGGTCTTTCAGGCCAACCCCCTACCCAAGGCAAGGTTCTTATACCATCCCGGACAAATGCTTGTCCAATCTTTTCTTGAGAACCTCCAGGAAGGTGAACAGAAGGACAAGAGTCAGCTGATGTTCAATTGGCAAATTTATGCTGGGAGTCATTGAACAAGGAATTGGAATTGAAATTAAAATAATGGTTATTGTTATGATATGTACAGAATAACCCTTGAGTAACAAGGATATGTAGATGGAAACGTTTATGAGTAGTTATAAATAATTATTCAGTCATACACAGATACACTAAACTGAGTTAAAATTTACTTTAAGAAATAGCACAGTCCAATAAACGGTCCAGGTCATATACGTTTAACAGTCCAGAAGATATCCAATTACAAAGTCTTCTTACCGGTTGCCTTTGTCATTTACAGTAAACAAAGATATCAAAGTATAAGCACAGCATAAATACAACAGAGAACCTTAGATAGCAACAGAATGTCAGAGAGACCAAGCTATGATCTCTAGCTCCCTCTTATGGTAATTTGCAATAACCAATCGGAATATCGTATAAATCAATACAGTGATTTTGTCTTAAAGCTACAAACATACATTGTTGGTTTGTATATTGCCAACCCAACTAATTGGTGGACAGATTCCTAACAGTTATGACCACACCAAAAATTCTTAGGATAATTGTGACCCCTATCTGTTTATTACAACTAGAAAATAAGAGCAAGACGGTCTGAGCAAATCCAAGCTTTTTGACAGCTCTTGGCCTCATCCTTCCCAAAGGTTGCTTGCCCTCCAGCTCCATCATGCAATCCCAAGAGTTTCAGGGTGAGGACATCCAGCTCTTGCTCAGCGTCCACATTACAGTATCCCAAGGTGGCTGTTGTCCAGCCTCTGCTTGAGTACAGGGAAGAAGAAAGATGGGCTCTCTCACTTTATTGTTTATCTGGACTCATAAACAGAGCAAAACTGTTAATTGTTCTGGGACAGGGAAGGTCTTCTGCTTCTTTCCATCATGCACCACTGTTAATTGTACAAACTGGCTGCACAGGTTATGCTGATGGGCTCACCTAGTCATATATGAATATGTCATCAGGCAACTGGGAGACTCAGTACTTTCCTTTCAGAGCTTCCATTGAAATCCAAGTGGTGGATTCTGAAATGAAATTGCATAATTTACTCAGCTCACCTCTGCATGATTTTAAGTTTTCCCTTGATCATTTGGGTTTATGCTTTTTTACCCTGGAGACAGTTCATGCATCTGATGGCTTGCAACCCATCTATGTTTCTGCCATCCTACACAGAATTAGGGAAGGTTAGGTTGCAAAAGATCTTGGAGATCGTTTTGCCCCATCCACCTCCCCAACCGTTGGCCACCTGGCTTCTCTTTATATATCTCAGCAAAGGAGAAACCGCCAATGTTCCCGGAAATCTGTTCTATTGTTGAATGGCCCTAACCCTTAAGAGATGATTTCCTTGTAATTTAAACACTTCATTTCTTATCCTGACTTTGGAAATGACTCCAAACCATTTTGCGGATGTTTACATGGCAGCCCTTCAGACACAAGAAGGCAACAGGGATGTCTGCCAGGGTATTTCTGCTAAGACTTCTAACTAGTTTTCCACCTTGTAGGCTCTGAATTATCTAGGCTGCTTTGTCGATGCCCTTTTATAAATGGGATACTCCATAGTGGAACACAGGGATGGTTTGAAAGTACAAAATAACAAGACGTTTTCTGCATCTTAATGCTTTAATTCTATTGATGAAGTTTAGGATTGCCTTCCTTTTATTACTTTTTGCAACTGCGCTTATAAAAAATTTAATGAATTAAAAAAAATTATACAACTGCCCAATCTGTATTTGCCATTGTAGGCAAGTAACATAGCCTTAAATAAGAGAACAGGATAAACAAAACAACTAAAACGTAAGCAATTGTGCAATACAAGGCCATACAAACAAGGCCAAAAGCACATCGTGGTCAGAATCCCAGACCATTTTCCAGATGGGTCAGGCACATCCTAACTCCAGGGGCCTGCTAGCTTGAGACCCATTCCATTCCATGGTCATACAGGGACCATACTCAAGGAACGGAGTCCTGGGTTACAATGGCAACTGGGACTGCTGGGATTTCCATCACTTAGCAAAGCAGACACATTTCATACTCGATGAGCACATCACTTAATGGTGGATATATCCCAGCTCCCATTGCTTTCATAATCTGAGAACTACTGTCCTCTCTGGCACCAAGTCAGACAAGCAGAAACACAAATTCTGAGGACAAACTGACTGACTGCTCTTGATAGTCAAACCTCAGCTTAGTTGGAGCAGGAGAACTGATTTGAAGAAGTTCATTGAGGCATTTTGTAGGACATCCTGGAAAGCAAGTCTAGAGGAAAACAAATCCAAAGAGGCTAAAACATATGAAGAACAGTTGTAGGAACTGGGTTTATCTAGTCTAGTGAAAAGAAGGCGTGACCTGATAGTAGGGTTCCAATATTTGAGGGGCTTGAGCAGGGGTTGGACTAGAAGACCTCCAAGCTTCCTTCCAATTCTGAATGGTGCTGCAAGGCCTGGATTCCCACCACCCACCACCAGTTCAGAGGTTCCTTTCCCCCCAACCCCATCCCTGGGAACAGAGATGGGGCGAAAGAGAGAAAGAGAGAGAGAGAAAGGGAGAGAGAGAGAGGGCGGGAGGGCGGGAAAGAGAGATTGGGATCCCGGTGTTTTGTTTTCTGTGGGAAATAGGTCCAAATGACTCTTGGAGTGTTTAAGGTTGCAGAAATGTCCTACCAGTCAATGGATACTTCAGTTTCAACCATAACAATAGAAGAGCAAACAATAGATACAAACTCAAGGTTAACCACACCAAACTTGATTGCAGGAAATACGACTTCAGCATCAGAGTGGTCAATGTCTGGAATACTCTACCTGACTCTGTGGTTTCTTCCCCAAACCCCAAAATCTTTAACCCTAGACTACTATTGACTTCACCCCTTTCCTAAGAGGTCTGGAGGGGGCATGCATAAGTGCACCAACGTGCCCACCGCCCCTGTCCTATTGTTTCTTTTTATTTCTCTTATATGTATTTATTTCTTGTATTCACAACTATGTTTATCCTTATACCTATTATCTTGTAAGCGATTGACCAATCAAATAAATAAAAAAAATAAAATAAAAACAGGCAGGCAAGCTAAGTGCCTGAAGGACCCCATCCCATCAGTGGGTGTCCAGGCGCTTCAGTGAGCAGCATGTTGGATTCATATTAATGGCAGTTACATTCTTACATCTTTCCACAAGCTTTAAGCATGAGCACAGAATAGTTTGTGAGCCCTCTTTGAGGCTTTCTCCAGAGTAATCCCTTCCTTCTCTTGATCCTCCATCTCTCAGTCAAATAAACATCACGCTCCTGGCTGGGTGACCTCTTTCTCTCTCCTGCCTGCACACTGCCGCTGCCTTGGGTCTCCCGGGCAGCTGACAGTTGACCTTCCCTGCTGAAGGATGTTTGGGGCTTTGCTGAGAGGTGATGACATGTTGCTCAGGACACTGAGATTAAGCAGCTGCTCCTGGCTGAGTGCTTGGACTCCAACCACACAGCCCAGATGGGTGAAAGAGCCTTTCCGTTAACATTTATAGCTCTGTGATCATTAATGTTGGCGAGAGGTTCCATATGTCTGAGTGAGAAATCGACAATGGTAATTAGAAAACAATCCCTCCAGGTCAGAGAGTCAGTTTGGTGCGGTGGGTAAAGCTCCATGCTAGAAACCAGCAGGCCATGAGTTCTAGTCCCTCTTTCTACCCAGAGACAGCTGGGCCAGTCACTTAGAATGACAGAGTTGGAAGGGACCTTGGAGGTCTTCTAGTCCAAGCAGTAAACCCTGTACCATTTCAGACAAGTCTATCCAGTCTCTTTTTAAACATCTCCAATGATGGAGAATTCATAACTTCTGAAGGCAGCTTCTGTTGATTGTTCTGTCAGGAAATTTCTCCTTAGTTCTAGGTTGCTTCTCTCCTTGATTAGTTTCCACCCATTTCTTATTGTCTTCTAGAAAGGCCCCTGGAACCAAGAGGTCCAAAATATGCATATCTTGCAAAGGTGGGTGAGGAGCATTGGGGCTACTCAGTCCAACTTCATCTTCTCCTTCCTGCTTGTTGAGTATGAACATCTAGAGCAAGGGTCTACAAACTTGGCAAGTTTAAGACTTGTGGACTTCAACTCCCAGAATTCCTGAGCTAACATGACTGGAGGAGGAATTCTGGGAGTTGAAGTCCACAAGTCTTAAAGATGTTGGGTTGAAGACCCCTGATCCAGAGGCACGGTTGTGCCATCAAATTAAGTATTTCTCATTATGCAGCAGGTTCTGTACCCAGACATACAGAAATAAACTTAAGAAAGGAATTATACAGGATCACTTATAATTTGGGATGGAGAAGTTTCTTTAATCCAAGAGATAATTTGTTAATGCTCAGTATTTGTCCACTAGACTGATATCATACCAGAGTTGCCACAGAACTTCCCTTCCACTTCTAGAGTTTTATGCAGGCTTTAAACTTGGATCTCAACTCCTATTGAGCCTTGGTGGTGCAGTGGTGAGAATGCAGTATTGCAGGCTGATTCAGCTCACTGCCAGCAGTCTGAGTCTCACCAGCTCAAGGTTGACTCAGCCTTCCATCCTTCCAAGGTTGGTAAAATGAGGACCCAGGTTGTTGGGGGCAGGAGGCTGATTCTGTAAACCTATTAGAGGGGGCTATAAAGCACCATAAAATAGTGCAATTGCTATTGCTATTGTGAGGCCTTCTCTAATACTACAATTGTTTTGATTCCTTTCTAAAATTGATTTTACACTTTTTAACACCAGCAACCCCTAGTACTCCTCAATAGTTGTAAGAAGCATCCTGGAAGCAACTTTTCCTTCTGCTGTGGGGTCCTGAGTGAAGAATTGTGGAGGAGGGGAGTTGGCTAGAAGCTGAAGGCTACACTGGAGTCTCTGATCAGCCGGTCTCTGCTGTAGCATCTCCCAAACCAAGAAGAGAAACAGTTCCTTGCTTTTTCTGGCTGTGGTTCTATTGATCTGGGCCTCTTTTCTCTTTCTTTCTTTGGGGCCTCTTCCTCCTACACTTCTTCCTCCCAGTAACCTCCACAAGAAGGAACAGAAAGAAACGTCTACAGACTGCAATCTTTCTGCCAACGTAGGTAAGAATGTCCATAAGCATCTGTTACTGGGTGGGAGTAAGGTAGAATTATATTTTCACACCCAAATATGCACTCATGTAATTTACGGTGGGGTGGGTGGAGTCTTTGAAATGGGCAAATTACCAGGGGGGAGGATGGAAGGGTCATTAGAAATGTCAGATTTCTTTGACAGTCTTTTTTTTTTAACCAGCTAAAGTGATCTAAGGTGTTTAACTTTGATTTATGACTAAATAAATATGGTTAAATAAAGGCAATTTTTTCCATTATTAAACTCAATTGTCACCTTTCACAGAAATGAAAATGATGATTGCACTTCATGGCAAGGTTTGTAACATTTCCAGATGATCTCAGCCATAAGTCAGTCTACATAATTTTGAGGGTTCAGGACTCAAGATAGGCTGGGTTCTTGGTAGACTTGTGCAGAGGTGCCAGACTAAATAATAGAATAACAGAGTTGGAAGGGATCTTGGAGATCTTCTAGTCCAATCCCTTGATAAGTCGGAGACCCTATATCATTTCAGACAAATGGCTGTCCAATCTCGTCTTAAAAACCTCCAGTGATAGAGCAGTCACCTACTTTTAGAGGCAAATCATTCCATTGATTAATTATTCTCACTGTCAGGACATTTCTCCTTAATTCTAGGTTGCTTCTCTCCTTGATTGGTTTCCATTCATTGTTTCTCGTTCTGTCTTCAGATGCTTTGGAGAATATATTAACCCTTCTTCTAAAGGTAACTTGTAAGAGATTGGGAGGCTGCTATCATGTCACCCGCTAGTCCTTTGTTTCTCTAGACTAGACCTACCAAATTCCTGCAACCATTCTTCATATGTTTTAGCCTTCCAGGCTGGCTCCTCAGTGTAGGAAACTTCTTGAATGGCCTTGGGCCAGCCTAGTTGTGCTTGTTCCAACTCATTCCTGAATCTGCAGTGCATTTTAGGAAACTTGAGTACACCCCTAGGATGGGGAGGGGGAACCTCCAGGGACAGTTTTGGGGGGCAGTGTAACATGGTCTATGGTGAATAAAAGGCAGGCAAGCACAGCCTTCAGTAGACCTTGGAGGGTGGGGGCAAAGAAGGAAGGAGCTCAGGATGATGGGGAATTCCTAAGAAGAGATTAAATAGCACAACTGGAATCAACTTCAACGGGGAAAAACATGGAGGTCAGCAGGAGATGTCAATGCGGCTACTGCACGAAAAGAGACATTCAGGAAATTCCTCAAGACTGAACTTCCACCCTTTGCTCCTTGTCTTGTCTTCAGGTGATTTGGAGAATAGGTTGACTCCTTCTTCTTTGTGACAGCCCCCCAAATATTAGAGGACTGCTTAATGTCTTTCCCGAGCCTTCTCTTTATTAAGCTAAACATATTTAGTCCCCTTAGCTGTTCACAATACGATTTAGCCTCCAGACCCCCAATCATCTTTGTTGCTTTTCTCTACACTCTTTCTGGGGCCCTGTTGATGTAGCCTAGGACCGCATGGACTTTTTGGGCAACTGCAGCGCATCCAGTTTTGCACCACATTACAAATAAAATGTTGAGACTTTGGAAAGAATAGCAACGAAGATGATTAAAGGCCTGGAGACAAAAACATATGAAGAAGAGTTGCTGAAATTGGGTATGGCCAGCCTAGAGAAAAAAAGGAGTGATAGGGGTGGCATGATAGCAGTAGTCAAGTATTGCCAGAAAGAAGAATGTGGTCAATTTATTTTCCAAAGCACCAGAAGGCAAAACAATGGATGAAAATAAACAAGGAGAGAAGCAACCTGAAATTAAGGAGAAACTTCCTAACAGTGAGAACAATTACCCAGTGGAACAGCTTGCCTTCAGGTGTTGTGGTTGCCCCATCCCTGTAGGTTTTTAAGAAGAGACTGGTCAGCCACCTGTCTGAAATTTTATAGGGTCTCCCGCTTGAGCAGGGGATTGGACTAGAAGACCTCCAAAGTCCCTTCAGCTCTGTTCTGTTGAATGAGGGCCAATGCTCAAGTCTGTCAAACTCCTTCTGAATCTTGAGTCTATCTTACAAAGTATTGGCAGTTCACCTTGGCTTGGTGTCATCTGCAAATTCGATGAGTTCCCCTTCTATCCCCTCATCTAGATCGTTTATGGAAATGTCAAACAGCACCAGGGCTAAAACAGGCCTTGGGATACCTCACTGCATGCTTCCTTCCTTGTCGATGTAGTTCCTTTGAAGACAACCTGCTGAGTTTGGTTGGTCAGTCAACTGCGAACCCAACTGGTGCAGATGCAGATGCTGTCTATCCCACATTGTTCTAGCTTGCCAAGGAGTAGGTTGTGATCTATTTTGTCAAATATTTTAATGAAGTCCAAGTATACAATATCCACAGCATTTCCTGGATCCACTCATTTAGTCACTTTATCAAAGAAGGATATAAGGTTTGTCTGGCATGATCTGTTTTTTAATAAACCCTTGCTGGCTTCTAGTAATCACCTTGTTCATTTCCAGATGCTTACAAATCAGTTGCTTGATTATCTTTTCCAGGATTTCCCCAGGTATTTATGTCAAGCTGATTGGCCTATAATGTCCTGGATCCACTCCCCCCCCCACCTTTTGAAGACCCAAAGTACGCCAGCGCTTCCTGGGTGGGGTCCGCTTGCCATACAATCTTCTTCACCTCCAGGCACAATTCAAAGTTGCCATAAAAATGGTGTCTTCCTTCTCCCCGGACTGTGGAATTGGGCGCACCTGCATATGTCTCCATTTGAAGGGTTGTTTCCACCCCCCCAACAATTATAAGACCTTTCTTCTTTTCCAAAAGAATGATTTCCTTTTTAGAAGCCAGGGTGGTCATTGGGGTGGGAAGCCAGCCCACCAGGATTTCTTCCATTCCTGAAGTGCCCCAAAACATGAATTTTTCTCCTGTAAAGGATATTTGGGAAGAAATATGATAGGGCACAGGGTAATGGTAGAGCTGAGAAATGGACTCTCTTTTTGAGCAGGGTGGGTGGGTGTCAGTGGTTTTCACATCAGGCCAGGGTAAAGAATGAAGATGGTGTGATGTTTAATGAATATTCTTCCAATTTGTCAAAATTAGGTCGGCAGGGAAGAAGCTCTAGGAGGCAAACCACCCCATTTTCCACTTGCCTAATTTCTTGTCTAAATTCTCCTGAATTGGCTTTAGCAAAATCTATGATGTATTGTAGAAACCCATAAAATGGGATAATGCGGCCACTGAGTCATTGTCCAAAACACTCTTACTTTGCAAGAGTAGTTTGAAAAAAAGTTGTTAGAACACCATTTCTGAATGAGGCTAGAAAAGGAAAAAGAAAGGTAGCGATGGGCACAGGTGTGTGAGATGCGGACAGAGGTTGCTTCTCTTCCATGCAAAGAAAAACCTTGAATAAAGCTGAGGTATGCTCACCTGGCGCATTCACCTGCAGTTGCCATAGCAACTTGGGACAAAGGCACAGAACAAAGTGCCAGACTGGGAAAGACAGGAGGCAAAGTCGGCCCGATGCGTTCCATGGGGAACTTCTGGTTCTTTCCAAGACAGTGCCTCCAGATTAGCTGTTGGTTTATTTTCCTCTCAAAGGGATAACGCAGGACAGGGATCAGGCCATTTTCCATGGGGAATGTGCACAGAGTTTAGAAACCTGGATTTTTAAAGGGCACTGAGGGGGTGGGGTAATGTCACGATATAGCAGAATAAAGAATTGGAAGGGACCGTGGCGATCTTCTAGTCCAATCGCCAAGCAGGGAACCCTATCTCATTTCAGACACAGGTTTGTCCAATTTCTTCCTAAAAACTTCCAGTGTTGGAGCAGCCATAACTTCTGGAGGCAAGTTGTTGCACTGATTAATTCTTCTCACTGTCAGGAAATTTCTCCTTAGTTCTAGGTTGCTTTTCTCCTTGATTAGTTTACATCAATTGCTTCTTTTTCTACCTTCAGGTCCTTCAGAGAATAGGTTGACCTTCTCTTTTTTTGTGGCAGGCCCTTGAATATTGGAACACTACTATCATGTCACCCCACTCTAACCTTCTTTTCACGAGAAAAGACATCTATATATCACCAAAGGAAACAGATCTAAGTTTCCCCCATCTAAAATTGAGCCTTTAAGCCTGCTTAAAAGCTGAGTTGGCTGCGTGTCTCCTAGACAATGTGGTTGGCTGAAGGCTGGTTCCCAGCCATTGTCTTCCATTCACCCAAGACTGTGGATTCTCCAAGATGCCAAGGGAGTTGGGCTTCCCAGGACTATTACTGGAAGACAGCCAGGGGTGGGCTGCTGGGGGCTCACAGGGGCTCAGGAGAGCCCCTAGCTAAGACTCTGTGGGGCTCAGAGAGCCCCCAGTAACTTCAGAAAGATAAGCAGCAAAGGGAAAACTCTTAAGAGACTTAATTGAACTTCTGGGCATTCGGCCAAGAGCATTTCACACCTCGTAAAAGTGTTGCAAGCTAGATAAACACTCCACTCAGTGCTTGTGAGGGAGAACCATTGAGAAAATCAGATAACATAGCCACTAGCCTCCAAGGGGATTAATTCCCAAATAATAAGAATCACGTAATTCACCAGAACCTCTACTAAGACTCCCAAGATCCCTCTTACAGTCACTGCTATTAAACCTGGTTTCACCCAGTCTTTCATTTAAGTATTATATGCACGAAATAATAAATGACTTTTTTGTATCTATCCTTTTTTTAGGGCAAAGAAGAGACATTGAGTCAGCCACACCCACCCAGTCACATGCCCGCCCACCCAGTCATTAGGGCAGAGAGTCCCTCACTAAAACATTTGAAGCCCACCCCTGAAGACCACGCAAGTTTGCTGTAGCTGGGAGAGAACCTGAGTTTGGCTTGCAAGCAATGCAAGTCTTGGGGACCAGAACTCAAAGGTCTTGTGGACAGCAGGTAAGATATAGTCAGGCAGGAAGGATAATCTTTTCACATTTTAAGTAGCAAGTTTCTTAACTGTGGTTTAGGTGATATAACAATTATGGAAAAAAAGTTGGCTCAAAATTTGTCCTCAGTTAATGCCTATCCAAGTGGACAGAAATCTCAAGTGGGTGTCACAAGGTTCAATCATGGATCTGGGCTCATCGCTATTTTTTAACATGCAACTTTATTAAATTTCAAAAGCTTCTAAAATGAAGGATAATAAAATAAGAAAGGAAAAAAGCAAGAAAAATAAGAATTAAATATGAACATGAAAAGAAAAAAAATATGAACAAATGTATTGAAAAAAAGTAAATTCTTTTTTTGTGTAATACGTTTTTATTTTATTTTATAATATACAAAGATTCCAATTTCAATTGAATAGTGTGTAGACATAGTGTAGACATCTCCAGTATTATTGGTATTGTTTGAAATAAATATAGTAATCTTGGCAGGATATTCATTTTTATGGTGGCTACTCTTCCCATCAATGATAGTTGTAGATTTTTCTACTTCTCCAAATCCATTTTAATTTGTTGCGCCAATTACATGCTCATTTGAATAAAATAAGTTTTGATTTCTTTTAGGATTTATTTCTCTCCATACATCTTGAATACCTATTTCTTCTGTCATTTAAAAAAACCCGTTTTTGAAAGTGTTTTTCCAGCTTTTTTGCTTACTTTATTACTTTTATAATCCAATTCTACCATTCTTCAGGACAGATGCAAATAAAGAAGTTTAAACAAAAATGAAGATGTTACATATAAAACATGCATAGCGAATAAAAGCAATAGCAATACATTTCTACAATTCAAACAGAGCAAGTCATTAAATCTCCAAATCTCCAAATCAGAGTTTCGTTCCTATTTTTCCCAAGCAAGAAGTCCAAAAGTAGTTTCCAGAGGGAAGCAAAGCAGTCAAATTTTTGTTTTTCATCAAAGTGGTCAGTTTTGCCATCTCGGCCAGCTCCATTAATTTCCCAATACATTCGTCTGTTATTGAGATTTGCAAGCCTTTCCACTGAAGTCTTGCTGCTGTTTTCATGTATGAGAATTTCATCCATCTGTCACCCTGTCATATCTAAAAGAAAAACCGCTGGTTTTAGTGGCACATTGGTTTTTGATATTTTCTGAATCAAAGTACATATCTGGTCCAGTGGTGGGATTCAATTTTTTTTTTACTACCGGTTCTGTGAGCGTGGCTTGGCGGGGATGGCAGGGGAAGGTTACTGCAAAATCTCCATTCCCTCCCCACTAACCTGCTTTCCAGCTCCATTCTCCTGTGCAGGGCAACAAAAGAAGACCCAACCAATCAGCTGGGACTCAATGGGAGGCAGAGAATAGATGGCGTGGGGCAATCAGAGGGGGTATTTCCCAGTTCTCCGAACTACTCAAAATTTCCACTACTGGTTCTCCAGAACAGGTCAGAACCTGCTGAATTCACCACCTCTGATCTGGTCCCAATATTTTGTAACGCTCTTACACATCCACCGAAAGGCAATAAGAGATTCTCTCACATTGGTTAAATTTCCCACATTGATTTGACATTCCCTCATATATCTTTGACAATTTATTGTTAATTACCAATGATATGTCATTTTATAAAAAATACTCTCAAATTATAAATCAATGTAAGCATCAGTCTTTCAGTCTACATCCTTTCCCATTGATCAAGTATAATATATCCCAAGTGATTTGTGCATTTAATCATATAGTCTTTAACATATTTGTCCTCCTGATTAATTTTTGATAGCAATTGATGTAACTTAGTAATGTTCATGATTAGAACATCGTTGTTATTGTTAGTTGCACAGTAGTGTCCGACCCAACGCGACCCTATGGACAATGTTCCTCCAGGCCTTCCTGTCCTCTGTCATCCCTGGAGTTCACTTAAGCTCACACTGACTGCTTCAGTGACTCCATCCAGCCCTCTCCTTCTCTGCCGTCCCCTTCTTCTTCTTCTATGGCCTTCAATCTTTCCCAGCATTCGGCTCTTCTCCAGCGAGTCCTTCCTTCTCATCAGGTGGCCAAACTCTTTGAGCTTCCTCTTCAGGATCTGGCCCTCTAAAGAGCGGTCAGGGTTGATCTCCTCTAGGACTGACCAGTTTGATGGCTTTGCAGTCCAAGGGACTCGCAGGAGTCTCCTTCAGCCCCAGAGTTCAAAGGCCTCCATTCTTTGGAGCTCAGCCTTCCTTATGGTCCAACTTTCACAGCCCTACGTTGCAACTGGGAAAACGATAGCCTTGACTATATGCACTTTTCTTGGCAGGGAGATGTCTCTGCTTTTTAGTATGCTGTCTAGATTTGCCATAGCTTTCCTCCACAGGAGCAAGCGTCTTTTAATTTTTTGGCTGTAGTCTCTATCTGCGGTGATCTTGGAACCCAGGAAAATAAAATCTGTCACTACTTCTGTTTCTTCCCCATCTACTTGATGATCAAAACATTATTTGATTAGAACATTAGTCCCTTTCAAAATTCTTCTACAAAAACAAAGTTCTATTTTTCTAACCACTTGGATGAGAAGGTGGAGGAAATGCTAATGAGATATTCAGGGGATCCAAAAATAAAAACTGAAACAATGCCAGTCAGTGAAATGGGATTGCTTGCCTGGTCTGGTCTGATCCACCAACCTGGCTGAACCAGCCCACAGCTACAGTATTTCCTGTCAATTTACCAGATTCCCTTTGATCTCTCTCTTCTCCCAGGAGGATTTACCCTGTCAGACGTCAGGTATAAAAGGAACATCTTACAAAGACAGTCCATTTGACGATGAGTGAAATGGGACAGAAAGTTTATTCTTATCCCTGTTGGACAAGAAAAGACACTCACAGGAGAAACAAGGGGAAATGGGGACATGAAAAGCATAATTTTGCTTTACGTCAGAGCATGATGGTACATTTGAAAAAACAAACACTTCAGTCAACAAGGAAAGGTGGAGGGTGTGGCTCAGAGTCTCTTTCTGCAGGTCTTCTAGCATTGTGCATGCCTCAAAGAGGAGTCACAGAAGGGAAGAATTGTTTTGTTATTCAGTGCATTGCTAAATACAGGGGCTATCTTGGTAGCTTTGTGTCACTCGAAAAATAATACAACACAACTGAAATCCATGTAAAATCCACTGAGTAAGGCAGCTCTAGGGCCCAGGCTGAACAGACGTTTGTTCTCCAAATAGAGTCAGACATGCAGCCTCCCTCTTGGCTCTTCAGAAAGGAGGAGACAGGTGTGAGAATCCCACAAGGGCTATTTTCAGTCCCAGAGCAAAGATGGGGCAGGCCCAGAGGCGTTGAGCAACCCCTGCCTTTGGGTATTAGAAATGACTGCTAATCAGATGTTGTGCAAAATGGCAACTTTTAAAGAACGTTGTGTGGTCAATATCAAAATAGCAACAGCACTTAGACTTATATACCGCTTCATAGTGCTTTCCTGCCCTCTCTAAGCGGTTGACAGAGTCAGCCTCTTGCCCCCAACAATCTGGGTCCTCATTTTACCCACCTTGGAAGGATGGAAGGTTGAGTCAACCTGGAGCAGGTCAGGATCGAACTCCTGGAGTGAGCAGTGAGTTAGCCTTCCATCTTGCATTCTGACCACTGGCACCATCATGGCTTTTCTGGAACAAAGTTGGATTTCGCTGCAAAAGAGCTGAGCTGGAATTCATTGAGGGGGTTGTTGATACCCCGCTACCCGAACCGTTAGCCTTCCAGCTGACTTTTCATTTGGTCTAGCTTGTTTCCTCAGCTCACCTGGTTTAATGGGGAAGGATTTATGTCCCTGTTTTGTTTTGTTTTTTTAGCAAGGGGAGACATGGGAAGAATTCAGCCCAGGAAAAACCTGACAGACACCTTTGACTTCCAAAAGGTAGAAAACCAGAAGGTCAGCCATATTGAACTTACAGACATGAAATGAGAGAAGGGGTTGAAATTGTGGGAACTTTGGGGAAGAGTAATCATGTGATATAGGAATTCAACACAATGCAGGCACAAGCAACAGGGCCAAGTCAAAAGAAGCTCTTAGGCTTTAGGAGAGCATATTTCAACCAACTTAGACTTTGGGAAGGATTCTATGGATGAAAATCCTGAAGGGGAAAACAACCTAAGAAGCTTAGGAAATTCTGAAAAATGAGATTATAAAGCCCAGTCCAGCCCAGTACCACGGAAAAAGAAAAACAAGAGATCCAAGAAGAAACCAGCATGGTTGCATAAAGAACTCTAAGGCAGAATACTAGTATTGTGAACCTGCAAAAATGAAGTCAGGCAAGCTAAGGCTCAGAAGGAGCTAAGACTTCCAACAAATACAAATTTTAAATTACATATTATATTAAACACAATATATTATGTTTAATAATAAACATTATATAAACATTTAATAATAAACATTGTATTATAGACAGAAGCATGTCTGACTTGTGTATTAACAAGCATTTTCCTGGTTCTTTTTCTCAGCAACTTTCAAATATACCCCTGGTGGAATGTCCCACTTCTGAATCTGGCAAGATCCAGTTTTGCTTATTGATTGGATTCAATTTGATCTGCATAGCCATGCATTTCACATGTATGACTCTTTTTGCTGCCTATGTGAAGATTCCCCCTCATCCTATAAGCAGAAGGATTTCAAGACTAAAATTCTTGCTCCGTTATGCCTTGTCTTCTATTGAAGTGTAATAATCTCCCCAGGTTGAGAGTTCTTGGAAAGCAAAATTCTCCAGCTACATTCTAAACCTCCAGATTTGTCAGGATGACTTTTTTATTTGTGAGT
This sequence comes from Pseudonaja textilis, assembly GCF_049901715.1. NCBI lineage: Eukaryota > Metazoa > Chordata > Lepidosauria > Squamata > Elapidae > Pseudonaja > Pseudonaja textilis. Next base: position 3,452,622 of record NC_142001.1, on the reverse strand, counting down.
ATACATGTACTGTACTATTTATTTGGGAAATCCTGGCTCCTGCCCTATCAGTAGAGCTGTCTATTTTGAGGAGAGGGGAGAAAAAGGCTAATCATGAAGTTTTGGATTGTATTTTTCTCTCCAGTGGAGATGACAACCCTCCGAGGAGGTTCTGGTTGCCTGCCCACAGTCAACCCTCCGGCAGAGCCGCTGGAAGGAAACGGAGGCACCAGAGGAAATCTTTGCTGAGCAGAAAGAAGGGAGATCAATCGATGAACATGCCTGCAGCATGAAAACTAATTTAGAGTCCTCAGGACCCCTCCAGCCAGAGGTGGTGAATTCAGCAGGTTCTGACCAATTCTGGAGAACCGGTAGTGGAAATTTTGAGTAGTTTGGAGAACCGGCCAATCCCACCTCTGACTGGCCCCACCCCCATCTATTCTCTGCCTCCCATTGAGTCCCAGCTTATTGGCTGGGTCTCCTTTGGTTGCCCTGCACAGGAGAACGGAGCTGGAAAGCTGGTTAGTGGGATGGGGAGGGAAGGGGGATTTTCCATATCCTTCCCCTGCCATGCCCACCAAGCCACACCACACCCAGAAAGCCACGCCCACAGAACCGGTAGTAAAAAAATTTTTGAATCCCACCACTACGTCCAGCCCATAAATTACCCCATGCACGCGTGGGACTCTTTGGGGTCCAGTGGAGATACATGTAAAGGAGAGGCAGATCAGGTCACACGGATTAGGGCAGGAGGAGGAGATCTTGAGGTGTGATTTCTTATCATGGAGAAAGCAAACATGTGGATGGGTGGGTGGGAATAAAAATGACCGAAACCTCGGCTTGCTATTAACTAGCTCTCTAATCCCCAGGTGAACCTCGACAGAAACTCCCAGCCACACCTTCTCCAGGTAATCAGGCTGCCCTTCAGCTGGGTAAATGGTATCTTGGGCATCTTATCGCCCTGCTGGCTTTGCCCTCTGCACCCCACTGAAGCTGCCTTTCTGCAAGTGACGGATGAGCCCAAACGTTTTCCTTAGTGTGCGAACTGTGGCCGCACAGATGTCAATGAATAAGCTATTAACTTGTTACCAGCCAGGGCACACCTAACGATTCCTTTTAGAAAGGGGTCCTGTCATTCTGGCTTTCCTGAGCAGGGGTCTCCAACTTTGTCAACTTGAAGACCTGTGGACTTCAACTCCCAGAATTCCTCAGCCAGCAAAGAGTTGAAAACCACAAGTCTTCAAGTAGCACTGCGCTTGAAGTTTGGAGCACGGCACACCAAAACAACTAGGCACAAGGAGAATTTTTTCCTCAAATGCCATCACTCTGCTAAACAAATAATTCCCTCAACACTGTCCAACGATTACAAAGTCTGCACTACTATTACTATTAATCTTCTCATCACTCCTTATCACCCATCACCTCCCACTTGTGACTGTAGGACTGTAACTTTGTCGCTTGAATCCTTACGATTTATATTGACTGTTTCCTAGTATGATTTTATTGCTTATTGTACCCTATGACTGTCATTAAATGTTGTACTTTATGATTCTTGACTCTTGACAAATGTATCTTTTAGGTATATTGAGAGCATTTGCACCAAGATAAATTCCTTGTGTGTCCAATCATACTTGGCCAATAAAAAATTCTCTTCTAGTCTACTCTATTCCCTGCTCCTGAGCAAAGGCTTTCCTTGCTTAAGACCAACAAAAGTCCCACCAGGGCCAACATTCACCATGGCTAAGCACACAAACTCTTTGGCTCCAAAAAGCCAGGGGTTCCAACCTGTAGGTCTTCTTCCCCTGAAGGTATCCAGGTGAGTCTTGCCTTTGCTGTCCGTTGGCTTTTGTGGGTTGCCTGCGTGATTCCATGCTTTCAGCTGTTTCAATGTTTTCCCTAGTTTTGCATGCCACTCAAAGTCCATGTTGAGACTCCAAGGTCCCTTCCAGTGGTATGATTCTATGCGAAAATCCAAAGAAATTCTCTCAGCTAACTCATGCCAGGCTGGCAAACAGCTGGGAGCAGGGAACTGTTTCGATCTTCATAGATCACAAGGAAGGTGGCAAATCTGGAGGCAGCACAAGGGAAAGTCTTAAATGCCAAGGGGGTCCTAGAAACCTAGGGCTAGAAGGGATCTTGGGGTCTTCTAGACTAACCCCCTGCTCAAGTTCTTATACCATTCAAATGCTTGTCCAATTTTTCTTGGAAATCTCCGGGGATGGAGCAGCCACAATTCCAAGAAACCTCAATGACTCTCGAGAGAGTGCTAACAACCAGATGACTGCAAAGAATGTAAATTCTTCGGTTCTCCATTCAGTCAGAACTGAAGAAGCTTCGTGGATGAGAAGTGAAACATCTTCAAGGAAAAACAATGTCCAGTTGCCTTTTGGAAAAAGCATCTTTGGGATGTCTAGGAGGGAAGTTGTTGGAATCTCTTTTCATATTGTGATGACCAGAACTGGGCACAGTATTTCAAGTATGGCCTCACTAGTGCAGTACAGAGTGGTACTATCACTTCCTGTGAACTTGATCCTATCCCTCCGTTGACGCAGCCCAGAACTGCTTTGGCTTTTTTGGCAGTTGCAACACACTGCTGGCTCATACTTAAGTGGTGGCTCGTTAGGACACCACTGTTACAGCATGTTATAGGAAAAGTCATGTGAGGCTGAGGCTGACAGCAGGTTTTGGGGCCTTTCCAGAACTGTCACTGTCCACCTAGTCTAAGCATCAGGTGAAGGCCCGTTGAAGCCCTCCATGCAAGGTTGATTAGACCACCTGCAGGCATCACGACTAATCTAACCCAAACCTCCCACTTTACTCACTCCTTTAGCCTCACATTGAATTCCGTTACATGCTGATCTTTTCCTTATTGCTCCTTCTATAAAGGTAAAACCTCGGAAAAAGTACGACCACAACCTACCCTGATAAATTCCTGCCCCAAGCTGGGAAAATCATTCTGCACAGAGAATACAGCTTTTCCAGCCGGGTCATTGGTGCCAAGATGGACAACATCACAGTCCTTACTAGCTTTCTTGAGTATATTCACCATGTGCTTCTTTTCTCTGTGGGCAGTAGCACCAAGCAGCTCACCTCTTTCGAAACCTCCACATCCTTTCCTAATTTGGCTTTGAATCACCAAGCAGAAAGTGGCTTCTGTTTTTAGACACTTTGCTCTTCTCACATGACTGTTGTGAAATACCTGATTTACATCTTCCCCTATCCAAAATGACTTTTTTTGTCTTGGAGACGAAGCTCATTTGAGTTTTCACCGTCATCACAAATGGCTTGACCTGCCACCTTAGTATCCCTATGAAGGTCTACAAGGGCATTGTATCTGTCAGGCAGGGACACAGTGACACCTTAGTGTTTGCAGTTCATAGCTCTCACCCTGCCAGATCTCCCATTTTATTTTATTTATTTTTATTTATGTATTTATTTTGTCAATTGCTTATGAGATAATAGGTATAAGTAAAAACATAGTTTTGAATACATGGATAAATATAAAAGAAACAATAGGACAAGGACGGTAGGCACGATTGGTGCACTTATGCCCGCCCCTTACAGACCTCTTAGGAAAGGGGTGAGGTTAATAGTAGACAGTCTAAGGTTAAAGTTTTTGGGGTTTGGGGAAGAAACCACAGAGTCAGATAGAGTATTCCAGACACTGACCACTCTGTTGCTGAAGTCGTATTTCCTGCAATCAAGTTTGGTGCAATTAACCTTGTGTTTGTATCTGTTGTTTGCTCTTGTGTTGTTATGGTTGAAGCTGAAGTATTCATTGACAGGTAGGACATTGCAATGTATGATTTTATATGCTATACTTAGATCGGACCGAAGGCGGCGTAGTTCTAGGTTTTCTAGGTCTAGAATTTCAAGTCTGGTGGCATAAGGTATTCTGCAATGAGTAGAGGAGTGGAGAACTCTTCTTGAGAAATATTTCTGGACTTTCTCAACTGTGTTAATATCAGATACGTAATGTGGGTTCCAGACTAATGAGCTGTATTCGAGTATTGGTCTAGCAAATATTTTGTATGCTCTAGTTAGTAGTGTGATATTACCAGAGAAAAAGCTACGTAGGATTAGGTTAACAACTCTTAATGCCTTTTTGGCTATGTAGTTACAGTGGGCTCTAGCACTTAGGTCATTAGAGATGAGTATTCCAAGGTCCTTGACAGAGTTTGGATCATCAACAAGGTCTTGACTATTCAGACTGTATTTTATTTGCTGATTTTTTTTTTGCCAATATGTAAGACAGAGCATTTATTTGTTGAGCTTTGAAGTTGCCATTTGTTTGACCATTCTGATACATAGTCGAGGTCTTTTTGGAGGGTAGCAGTATTGTCTGTGGTGTTGAATAGCTTTACATCATCAGCGAAGAGAACACAGTTGCTCTTAATATGATCACAGAGGTCATTTATGTGGAGTATGAAAAAAGTTGGACCTAGAACACTGCCTTGAGGGACACCACTGTTGACAGATACAGAATTTGATAGGACGCTACCATGTTGACTGTTTGAGAGGAATGCTTCTATCCAGTCATGCAGGTGTCCAGAGATACCATAAGATTTTAGTTTTAAGAGTAGTTTGTCGTGTACCACTGAATCAAAGGCTTTACAGAGGTCTTTGTAGATTGCGCCTATTGTTTTGCCCTGATTGAGTTGTGTAGTCTATACTGCCTTTCTCCTGCAGGATCTTTGTGGTAGAAGGGGCTGATAGTGGGGCAGTTCAATAAAACAGAACCATTGAGCTGGACACTTAATTTCTGCCCAGGGAGCACAGACTAGATAATCTTGATCAGGGGCCCTCAACCTCTGGGGCATGGCCCACTGATGCGCTGTGAGGTGTTTGCAACTAGTCCACAGGAACAATGGCCAAGAATGCACACAAACATGTGCATCCCCATACATGAGCAGTGGGTGAGCACGTGCATGCATGCTCAATTTGCATGAGTGGAAGGCGTGCGTGCACACTGCTTGCATAATTGGAGCTATGGGCGCATGCACATGCTTGCTAGTTGCTCATGCAGAACCATCCTACTCACCATGGCCAACTCTCCATGGCTAACTCACTGTGGGACAACTCACTGCAGTCAACTCACCCTGGGACAACTCAACAATTCAATTTCATTATTTAAAATAGTTAAAAAATATTTAAATTTTTGTCATTCATATTCCATGTTATCCCCCCTTTTGCATCCTTTCTAATATTCCACCATTTCTTTGATATTAGTGTAACTCTTGTCCTGTGGCGAGATGTCCCATGGTGAGTTGGCATGGCAACTTGTCCTGTGGTGTGTTGGGCGTGGTGAGTTGGCTGTGCCAAGTTCAGCCGCCTGGCCCTCAGGCATCCTCCGAGAGCCAGCAGGAGTTATGAGAAGCGCTTTTAAAACTATGATTGAGGCTTGCAAAGTATGAGCTTATCTAGACAAGCTAGCAGAGAAATCCTCTTTTGTCTGAGGAAAAGAGAGCTTCAGTCAAAGCTTGCCAACCTGATTCCTTTGATAGAAATCACATTAATTTGCTGCATGGCCCTTGAATATACGGAAGCCGCCTGCTAATTGTTTTAAAACTTTGCCTCTGATCTTGGGTCATGAGCTGGATTGTTGGATCTGGTCCATTTGGCTCTTGAATCTGTGCCCAACTTTTTCTAGTAGGTCCTGGACCTGGCCAGGATGTATATATGTATATATTTATATGTATGCTATTCAGCTTTGTTCGGGTATTTTCCCACGTCATTATAGTTGTGCTTTTAAAGTTGTAGCAACGTTTCGGCAGAATCTCATCTGCCATCATCAGGCTTCTGTACTGTGTTCGTCTTCGTCGTGTGTGTCAGGCTTTCTGACACACACGACGAAGACGAACCCAACACACGAGCCTGATGATGGCAGATGAGATTCTGACTGTATCAATTTATTTAATAAATAAATGAAACAAGAGTAATGTTTGAAATGCTAGTTCTGACCTTACCAGCAATGCCTTATTTCACCCACTTGTAATTGCTTGAGCATGCACCTCAAGTTGAAAGGAAGTTTACGTTTTTCTTACTTTTAATAAAACTGTTTTTTATATTTCAAGCTGAGTGATATGACTGAGACTGAGTGATATGGCTTTTCTGTACTTCTGCATCAGGTCATGCCACTACGATGGAGATGGGCCATGGTGTCTCCTATGTGTCCAAAGGCCATGGATGACCCACGTGTGGATCGCATGGGGCCAGGCAAAGTTCTCCATCTCTTGTTCAGTGAACACAGCAACAACAACAGCACTTAGACTTATATACCGCTTCACAGTGTGCTACAACCCCCTCTAAGCAGTTTACAGAATCACTATATTTCCCCCAACAATCTGGGTCCCCATTTTCCTGACCCCAGAAGGATGGAAGGCTGAGTCAACCTTGAGCCCCATCAGGATCGAACTCCTGACTGTGGGCAGAGTTTGCCTGCAATGCTATATTCTAACCACAGCACCACCAGGGTTCTTGTATGCTCCCATAGAGGATCTCTTTTCAGAAACTTAGTGTCCCCGTACCCCCCCCCCCACAGAGGCAGGTTTTTCAAAGTATGCCCACCGTGTGTCTGCTGGAGTCAGACAGCTGCAGGTTTGATGCTATTCAAGTGGAAGCCACAGGGTTAAGTGTTCCGGGACCCCCCCTCGGCTCCATAGCATTTGGTGACTTCCTCGTTGCAGGGGAACAACTGTCTCCAAGTCACAAGGTGCTGCCTCCCCTGCTAGCCTGATCCTGTCCTCCTCAGGGAACGGAAAGAGATGGCTACACAACTCTCTACCAAGGCAGTGCCCATAGGTTGCTGTTTAGAAGTTGCACCTCAGCTGGGTAGCTCCTTCCTGGGTTTCTGACGAACAGCACAGGATAGAGTGACACCTTGGCTTCTTTTGAACTTGACATTCCATCTGTTGATGTAGCTTAAGAGTCAGTTTGTGTGTTTAGTGTGCTTTTTGAGGTAGTGTACATCACGCTATTGGGATATGTTCAGCTTGGATCCACCAATGAAAAATCCTCCCCTACCTTTTGTACTCGTGTCTGGTTTTCCTTACCCAGACTGACCTTGAAGGCTTTAGCCCATTGTTCTAGCTGGTCAAAGGATCCTTGAGACAATCCCGAGATCAGGATATTCTCTTGATATTCCTCTGTTTTTTGTCGTTTGCAAAGTTGACAACCATGTTTTCTAACTGCCCTTGCAGATAAGTTTATAAGTATTGAATGGTTTCACAGTCCTCTCCACTGTTTGCTATAAATTCATTGGAGACTTAATCAAATGCTTTGCTGAAGAGATTCACTATGTCCATTGCATTTCCGTGATCAGTAACTGATCTCCTGTATCGCTCTTCCTCTCCTTCTCCCTCTCTCCTTCTCCCTTTCTTCCTCTCTTTCTCCTTCTCCCTCTCATCACTCTTCCTCCCTCCCACCCCCTCTTTCCATCTCAGGTTGATTTGGTTGGCTCTTGAAAACTCCCAACTGGCACCTTCCCCGTTTCTTTCTAAACGCTCAGAAATTATAAACTGTTCCAGTTTGAGCAGTTGACTGGTCTGTAGTTCTCCAGGTTGACGCTTTCGCTCTCTTTGAAGACAAAAACAACATTTGCACTTCTCCAGACTTCTGGCATTGAACCCCCTGCCCCACCCCTCTCATGTCTCAACGATCACAGAAAAAAAAAGACGAAAGCTGGAAACTATCAATTCTGTGTCAACATGTTGCTGCTACTGCTGACAATTTTTCCCTGGAATCTGAATGCAGTTTCAAAAATGCTTGAAACACAGAATACAATGATTCATCACTGACACCATTTGACTTCTTCACTCCAAAATGCTACCTTGATATCCCTTTTGGACTTATTTGTTTGCTTGTTTCTTTATTACATTTATATGACACCCATCTCACTCATAAGGCAATTCACACACAATAAAAAGATAAACATAAAAAACAATTGGAATTAAAGGAATTGTATAAAAGTTGTCCCATTGTGGTACAGAAGATTCCTTCAAATCAGGGATGCTTGGCAGATGGTTCTATTCCAGAATTCCAATCTTATTTCAAAATTATTCTACTTTTATTCCAGAAGAGTGCTTGATATGAGGTGATAACAGGTTCCTCTTGAATGCACCACTGCAAAATGCTTTGCCAACAACGTTTGTCAGATGGCTCAGCCATCTGTCAAAGCTCATCTCCTCCCAGCTGAAGAAGAGAATTGGTGGGTGCCTATCTGGTGGCTGGCTGGTGGAAATTGATGGGAGGGGAAAGGAAGCCAGGGACATCTCCCCTCTCTTATACAGAATGCAGGTAGTCCTCAACTTACCACAGTTTAGTGACCATTTGAAGTTACCGCAGCACTGAAAAAGTAACTTATGATCATTTGTCACACTTATGACCATTGTAGCATCCCCACTGCAATAAATGGAATAAAATTTGGATGCTTGGCAACTGACTAATAGAATAGAATAGAATTCTTATTGGCCAAGTGTGATTGGACACACAAGGAATTTGTCTTGGTGCAAATGCTCTCAGTGCACATAAAAGAAAAGATACATTCATCAAGAGTCAAGAATCATCAGATACAACACTTAATGATAGTCATAGGGTACAATCGGCAATCAAATCATACTAGGAGACAGTCAATATAAATCGTAAGGATACAAGCGACAAAGTTACAGCCATACAGTCACAAGTGGGAGGGGGTGGGTGATAAGGAGTGATGAGAAAATTAATAGTAATAGTAGTGCAGAGTTTGAAATAGTTGAACAGGGTTGAGGGAATTATTTGTTTAGCAGAGTGATGGCGTTTGCGAAAATTTCTCCTTGTATTTAGTTGTTCTGGTGTGCAGTGCCCTATAGCATCGTTTTGATATTTATGATGGCTGCAGTGTCCTGGGGTTATATGATCCTCTTTTACAACCTGCTGACAAGCAAGGTCAATGAGGAAATCAGATTCACTTAACAACTGTATTACTAATTTAACAACGGCAGTGATTCCCGCAACAAACATGGCAAGAAAAATCATAAAATGGGGCAAAACTCACTTAGCAAATTTCTTAACAACATAAATCTTGGGCTCATTTGTGGTTGTAACTTGAGGACTACCTACACCCATGATGGTGAACCTATAGCATGCATGCCACAGGTGGCACACAGAGCCATTTGTGTGGGCACACGAGCCCAGCCAAACTTACCTGCACTGCGCATGCATGCACTTCCCAGCTGATTTTCGGCCCATTTGAGGCCGTTTTTGCCTTCCCGAGGCTCGAGGGAAGCCTCTGCAGATTCGGGAGGCCGAAAAATGGGCCTTCTGGAAATACCGGAAGTGCCGAAACAGGCCCGTTTTCAGCCTCTCGAGGCTGCAGAGTCTCCCCTCAAGCCTCGGGAGAGCGAAAACAGCCGCAAACAGCCCAAAAATCAGCTGGCAAGTGCACGCATGTGTAGTGCAGGTAAGGGGACGGGATGAGGGTGTTGCGCACACATGCGCAGGGGGCGGGGCACATTGTATTGTGGGTGCCGACACACGTGTGTGTGCTTTCGGCATACCACAACCAAAAGTCTCGCTGTCCCTGACCTATACCTACCAAGTTGGAAGGGACCTTGGAATTCGTTCAATCCCACCTGCTGCTTGAGCAGGAAACTGTGCGTGGCTTGTTCTACCTTAAAACTGCGCAGGCAGCTGCTTCCCTTGGCTTCGTGGTAGAACGGAGCTGGGTAGCTGATGCCGGAGCCCTTTGAGACCTGGAACTCTTTCGCGGGAGATTTGCTCTTTTGAGCCTAACAGAGGAAGCCTTCCCTTGGCGTCCCAATGAAACGGGAGGGTTTGCTACAACCTAGGTGGCTGGTATTGGTGGCTGACATTGACCAAAGGTTGTTTAAGGGTCTTCTGATGATCTGTAATCAAAGGCAGGATGCAAATGTGCTGAATTCAGGGAGAAGAACGTCTGAAATGTGTTTCTTAGTAACTCCACATAAATCACTCTACACTGTTGGATTGTTAATGGGACAGGAACAAGTCAACACATCTTGCGAACATTTGACAAAATTCGTCTACATTTCCTGCCAGCAGAAATGTCAAAGACTTTTTCAGAACAGGCAAGCCAACTTGTGATGCGTTGTGAAACTTTAGCCCCTGGCTTGTGCTGAGAAATGTTTCCATGTTCAACAGAACAGTCAAAGGGATGGGATTTCCTCTTTGTTATTTTGCGCATATGTACAATCAATCAGCACAGAGCTGGAAGGAACCTTGGTGGTCTTCTGCTCCAACCTCCTGCTCAAACAGGAGAGCCTGAGCCATTTCAGACTCTTAAAAACCAGTCTGGACTGTCAGTCTCTTCTTAAAAACCTCCAGTGACGAAGCACCCACAATTTCTGGAGACAAGCTGTTCCCCTGGTTAATTAACTTCACCGTTAGGAAGTTTCTCCTTAGTTTTAGGTTGCTTCTCTCCTTGATCAGTTTCCATCCATTGTTTCTCCTCTTGCCTTCTGGTGGATTGGAAAACAAGTTCACCCCTTCTTCTTTGTGGCAGCCCCCCCCCTCAAATATTGGAATACTGCCATTTGCTATTTGGGGATTTGCCATTTGCTTGGTGCTTTGAAGCCCAACTGTTGTGACCAAACTGGTGGCAAGACCATTTGGGTTCACACGGGTGGCCACAGCAGGATGAGGTTTTGCAGACTGGAGCCCCCACCTTTTCTTTTGGGGATGCTGGAAGCGATTTATGCCATTCTCCTCAGCATGTCACCCCTCTGGCTCACAGGGCCCACCCCCCCTCCTCCTTCCCCATCATGCAAAACAGCTGTTTGGGAGGAGTAACATTCTTGTTTGCAGAAAAAGCAGAAATACTCCCTGGAAAGAATCTCAAGGGCCTCTTTTCCCTTCACCGTAAAGGAAGGGAGGAACAAGGTTGATGTTTGTTGAGCAAGGCTTAGAAAACACTGTCTTGTTTTCAAACAGGAAGAAGATGGATTAGCAACAAGCTTGGAGAAACACCCTCGGCTGCTGTGGGAGCATCTGGGCTCTGGCCAGGACAGAGAGCGATGCTCTTCCGGCTAGGAACACTTCCCAGGGCTTCCTTTTAGGATCAGATGTTTTCATTGAAACCAAGGTACCTATTTCGTGGTTTTCCTCTAATAAAACATTTCCTGCCACAAAATAAATTACTGGGCAATCCGAGGCTTCGCTTGCCCTCACTTGTCCCTTATGTTTTGTCTGTGCCAAAATGGCTCTACAAGTTCAAGAGGATCGAATCAGGCGTATATTTTGCTGGAATTACCAGTTCACCCCGCAGGCTGCCTAATTTGTGATCTTTGAGCTTGTTCCAGGAGGGTCTGAATTCTAGAGAGAGCTAATTTCTACCCAGAACAAGAAAGGGAAGACTGTTAAAAGGAGGAATATTTTGGCGCAAGAACGGAAAGCTGGAGTTTGATCTGGAGGAGTCCACCTTAACGCACAAACTGTACAAAATGGAGCCATCTAAAACATTTCAGGAGGCCCCTTCTGGAAATCATGGGGGGAAAAATCATGAGGAAGCTTTCCTCGTGGCTCCAATATATGGTTCAGCCCTTTAGGAACATAGTTAAAGCCGGACTCTTCTGTCAGGCTTTGAGGTCCAGATGAGAACCTCTGAGGGTTTTCTTGGTATTTTAGAGGTTGTTGGTTATTTTGGTACCTTTTGATGTAAAGGGAGAGATAGATATAGAACATAAAACATAGAATAAGGGGCACCTTGGAGGTCTTCTAGTCCAACCCTCTGCTCAAGCAGGAAACCCTATTTCACTCTGCATAAATGGCTGTCCAGTTTTTTTAAAAGCCTCCAGTAATGGAGCACCCACAACTTTCCACCAGTTCATTGTCCTCCCTGTTAGGAATCCCAGGTTGCTTCTCTCCTTGATTAGTTTCCATCCATTGTTTCTCGTCTTGCTTTGGAGAACAAGTTGACCACCACCCCCATTCTCTGTGACAGCCCCTCAAATACTGGAAGACTGCTGTCATGTCACCTTAGTCCTTTGCTTTATTAGGCTAGTCATACTAGACATCAATGTTGACAGATCGGTTGCTTGATTATCTTTTCCAGGATCTTACCAGCTATGGATGTTAAACTGATTGGTCTGTAGTTTCCTTGACCCATTGTCTTCCCTTTTCAAATATTGAAGAAGATATATAATCGTTGCTAACGTTTGATTGTGGTTTCTCTTTCCCTGAATTGGCATTCTCCTTATTCTGGTTTTGCCAGCTAAATATATTTCATGTTTGCTAATCAGTAGTGGGATTCAATTTTTTTTTACATGGCTTGGTGGGCTTGGCCGGGGAAGGAGACTGTAAAATCTCCAGTCAGAGGTGGGATTTGCCAATTCTCCGAACTACTCAAAATTTCCGCTACCGGTTCTCCAGAACTGGTCAGAACTTCTGAATACCACCTCTGGGTCAGAACCTGCTGAATACCGCCTCTGATGCTGATGCTGAATCAATCCTCAGTCTCAATTTTTGCCAGCTGAACTGGGATCTTGTGTGCTTGCTCTGATCTGGGCCTGGGTGACAACATAACCACAATTTAATCAGGGGAATTTCTTGACCAGCCTTTTAAGACAAGGCCTTTGATGTTGGCAGACGTTTCTGTCTGCCTCCTGTCTGGAGGAGAGAGTGTATGTGCATTCAGCCCGGAAGAAAGAAGAGGCTCCTTGCTTTGCTCCGCGCTCTGCAGAGCCTAACTGACCTGACCATCCTTGGTGGAGGAGGCTGTGGTGGGAGTGGAGACCATCAGAGCCACCCCACTCCCTTCCTCGGCTTGCTCCAAGGGTATGACGGGGATGGGACAACTTGCCACAGCCAACTCACCGCGGCAAACTCATCGTGGCCAACTCGTCACAGCCAACTCACCGCAAGACAACTTGTTGCAGGACAATTGAACAATTTTATTTAATTATTTAAAATAAATAAAAATTATTTTGATTTTTGCCATTCACATTTTGTTCTGTCACTGCTTTTGCGTTCTTTCTTTAGTGATTCCATTCCACCATTTCTTCTTCGATATTAGTGTAACTCTTGTTCTGCGGTGGGTTGGCCTGCAGCGAGTTGGCCATGGCACGTTTTTATAGCCCCATCTATGAAGGGCTGCCCCCTCCCACAAGGCCGAGGGAGCGGTGTATTCCACAAATCTAGCAGGATGAGGAGGCAGCGAGTAGCAGGAAAGCACAAATGCAATTCTGGAGAATGAGGTGAGGGGGAAGGGCAGTCTGGGGGAAGGGGAGGAGAGCTACCCAGGGACAGAGTAATTGGGGCAAGTTCAGCTGCTTGCATATCTTTGGGTCAGCATTAGGAAGTTTGCCTGGCAGCTGCAGAAATGATTTATTATACACTCACAACAGATGCCCTGTAGGAAAGTAAATAAAATGTACACACTGTCCCACTTATTCAAACAATTCAGGGATATGACCTAATTTCTTTTTTTTTTTTTTTTGCTCTTCCCCAGAAGTTCCTGGAAAGAGCCGTGCTTCTCAGTTGCCCCTTCCAAGAAAGTGCCAAACAGCTCCTTGGCACACGCCCTCACTGGTGCCCACTGCAGCATGCAAACAGTTCCGTGCCCCTTGGTGAGTCCTACCATTGTCCTACATCTTTCTGTTCACAGATGACCTTGTTTTCATACAGCAGAACACAACTTGCCAGGTCTCCAGGCTATGGCCAAGCCCACCACTACAGCTCTGTCCACCCCCCACCCCCCATTTCCCATCACCCCTCTCCCATCATTTACGGGAGAGATCAATGGAGGATTTGCTCTCCTTTCCCTGCCACATAGGAAATAGTTAGGATGCAGCAGAGAGCAGCCTCGTGAGTAAAGGCTGACCTGGGACTGGCTGTGTGGACAGAACAAGAAGGCTCCCAGGCTGTGTGTCACCTCAGGGGTGGAGGAGAGCATCTGAAGTGGAACCTGAGCGTGAGACCCTGTGTGGGGATGAACCTCTGCAGAAACACACAGAAAAATCCACATCCGTTCTAAACGAGGTATTTCTTTCCCCGAAATCTCCACAAAGAAAGACAGAAACGACTGCATGCTGATTGACAGCTGCATGTTTAGAAATCATCTGTAGAGTTTAAAATAATTTTCTATCCCAAACAGCATAAAGACTTCAAATAATTCCAAAGCACCCGAAGGCCAGACGAGGAAAATCGATGGAAACTGAACAAGGAGAAATTCAACCTGGAAATAAGAAGAAACTTTCTGACAGTGAAAGCAATCAATCAGTGGAACAGAACTTGCCTTTGGAAGTTGTGGGAGCCTCATCACTGGAGGCTTTCAAGAAGAGATTGGACTGCCATTTGTCAGAAATGGTGTAGGGTATCCTGCTTGGGTGGAGGGTTGGACGAGATGGCCTACAAAGTCCCTTCCAACTCTGTTGTCCTGTTATTAACCTCTCTTCCACATTTTGTTTTTGCTTCAGTTGTCTACAAATTAAGTTTTTGTCCCTCAGTTCTAGTTCCAACCAGGGGTAGGATTCATTTTTTTTAACAACCGGTTCTGTGGGCGTCGCTTAGGTGGTGGACATGGCTTGGTGGTCATGCTATTGGATGGGTGTGGCCAACTCAATATCACTCACATCGAGGCACGCATCTCCTCGCCTGGCCTCTCATGACTGTGGGGATGCTGCAACAGTCGTAAGTGTGAAAAAGGGTCATAAGTCACTTTTTTCAGTTCCATTGTTACTTTGAATGGTCACTCCACACAAGCAAAGCACCAGTAAAGGAGGGGGAAAAAAACTCCAGAGAAATTCCAGAGACAGGAAGTCCAGTCCTGCCAAGAATGTAATAAGGGTTAATGGAGAGGCAGTTTCTGTAAGCAACACCAGAATGTTTCCTTCCTGCCTTCCTGACAGGATTAGGCCAGTAATTTCTTCTAACAACCGGTTCTCTGAACTGCTTGGAATGTTAACAACCGGTTCTAGAGAATAGGTGCGAACCTGTAGAATCCCACCCCTGGTTCCAACATAAATCTGCAGTCAAACACTTGTATCTCCATCTTGAAACACTAAAGCAAGAGCAAAGACTCCCTTTGACAGGAAGGGAGGTTGGTGGAGGTTCTCCTCAGACTCTCTTGCCTGGGAGTAGAGAAGATCCAAGGGGTGTCTAAGGCATACCCATGCAATTCCTACCCCCAACCCCAAGCAAACCTACATATGTCTTTTATCCGAGGGTGAACCTCCTCTGGCTCCATGGCTGACAGATGGGTGGATGGTCCAACCTGCCTCACTTGAAAGCAGGAGGGGCCCTTGCCCTCTGCTCCCCCAATATCACCCCTTGCCAGAGGTCTAAATGTGAAGCCAGCAGTGGTGCCCACCTTCCCAGGAAAGGCTAGCTGTTCTCTGCTGTGCCCAGAATTAACTGAAGATGCCCCCAGAAGGTTGTGTTGGGGGTGTTTTCTGATAGGACATGGTAGAGAAGGTGAACGACGCGTCCCTCACTAAACGTGACCCCACCTCCCTTCTCAGAGGCCCCTTGGATTCCAGGGGCTGCAGAGAAGGCAATGCCAGGTCTAACAGCACCCTGTCCTCAGCCCTTCTTGGGATAGAAATGGTGGCAAGCCAGGGAAGCCTTTGTGGTCTTCAAGAAATGGGCTGCTGAGGCCTGGCACTCGAGGGGCCAGGACACGAGAACATGGGCACTAATATTACAGGTCTGTAAGGGGCATGCACAAGCACACAGTTGTGCCTACCGTCCCTGTCCTATTGTCCCCAATTATTAGTTCCTATTTCTTGTATTTAAACTTACGTTTATTCTTGTTTCTGTTGTATTGTAAGCTTGTGACAAATAAAATAAATTAATAAATAAATATTGGGGCTGGGAAACTTTTAGGTTTTGAGAGGCAACTGTGGATGTGGCACATCTTTAATTTTTTTTTTTTAATTAAACATAACATTTAAAACATTGAGCATGGTGGAGTCATTTTGACATAACTTTTGGTCATCATTCTAGTGTCGTATAATATAATATAGATCTTATACACATTTGTTCATATATATACACACATATATATATTTATTCGTCCTTAAATTACATCCTCCAACATCCTTAGTGTTGTTTCAGTCTCATAGTCTCGGATATCCTCTCAGCAATTCTTTTCCTTCCTAGGTCCTTCCTTTCTGTCCCCACCAATGGTAAAATCTATTCTAAATTATGTAATATTCCGATTCATCCTTATTTTTCATCTCTAGAGTTAGCCTATCCATTTCAGCGCCTATCAGAATTTTATTCATTACTTCCTCCTCACTAGGGATTTCTTTCTCCTTCCACTTCTGGGCAAACACCATTCTTGCCGCAGTGATGACATGTATTATCAAGTATAACTCTTCCTTATTATGTTTTTTTGGTATAATTCTCAATAAAAAGCATTCTGGTCTATGGTCTATTTTAAATCCCATCATTTCTTCCAGCCACTGGAAAAGATTTCTACCAGCCACTACATGATATTATGTGCCCCATTCCATTAACAATTTCCAACATTTTGGGAATTGATTTTTATACATCCTAGCTAGCCTGGCTGGTGGGAGATGCCATAGATAAAACATTTTAAGTACATTCTCCTTGTATGCTGTGGCAAGAGTAACCTTTTTGTTCCTTTCCCATAATATTTGATCTTGGCAGCTTCTTCAACCAAGAGAGACTCGGTGCAGCCCCAGGGAGAGACAAAGTGCTCTAGGTCAAGGACCGCCTCCTCATGCTCAGGAGCATCTTTCTCTCTCTGAATCTGAAGTGCACAGCAGAAGCTGCTCTTCCCGTCATGCCTTTTCATCCTTCTTGGCGTCCCTCTCCTAACCACAGCTCCGCATCCCATCCTCTGGCCAAGTGCTCTGTCAGGGCCCTTCTCCTCATCCTTTCACCTCCTGCATTGTAGGAGGATTTTCCTCAGCTTTTAAGAAACCTCCCCACTTTTTTAACCCAAAAGGTTCGTTTCCCCTCATCTCAAACCTGCTGTACCCTGGAAAGGTGGTATCTGGGCACTGTCTGAGAGCCAGTCTTGCAGCTGGCAGGAAAGCAGGCTGGCTTACCTTGCGCTTCCCATGGCCGAGCCTCAGGATGAGGCCAGTGATGAGGCTATCCAGACAAGTCACGGGGAGCTGTTGGGGGACTCCCCCCCACGACAAGCCTCATCCTGAATGGGCAGGGACAGCAGGTGAACCCCTCTGCTGCAAGCCTGACCGAGCAGTGGCCAAGGCAGGGGTGCATTGTGCTTCCAAGGGGTCAGTTGAGCTATTGGTAAAGAATATATAGTCCAGTCAAACACGGAGGAAGTGGTGGCATCCTTGGCTGGTGCTGTAGTGGATCTGCAGTGTGGGCAGATCACATCCAGCTCTCCCCTCCTTGCCAGCCACCCTAGAAGAAGAAGCCTGTGGATGGTGTGGAGCTGGACTGCGGGGGGGTTTGGGGTGCCCCACAAGCCATATCCCATCAAAAGATGGCCTGCCTCAAATATGTAAAAATGAGTTAGGGTGTGGCTTGGTGCCTCATTTGCTCATGCGCCGAACTCTCTTGATGAGTTCCTGAACCCCCCACTCCTCCTCCTCCTCCTCTTCCTCCTCCTCTAAAAGTGAGCCATAGCAGCAATCAATCAGAATAGAGCTGGAAGGGAATTTGCAGGTCTTCTAGTCCAACCCCTTATTCAAGCAGGAGTCCCTACACCATTCCAGACAAGGGACTGTCCAGTCTCTTCTTAAAAGCCTCCAGTGATGGAGCCCCCACAACTTCTGGTGGCAAGCTGTTCCATTGGTTAATTGTCCTCACTGTTAGGAAATTTCTTCTTCGTTCTAAGTTGCTTCTCTCCTTGATTAGTTTCCATCCATTGCTTATTGTCTTGCCTTCTGGTGCTTTCGAGGATAGGTTAGCAATAGCAATAGCCCTTAGACTTATATACCGCTTCACAGTGCTTTTACAGCCCTCTCTAAGCGGTTTTACAGAGTCAGCCTCTTGCCCCCAACAATTTGGGTCCTCATTTTACCCACCTCAGAAGGATGGAAGGCTGAGTCAACCTTGAGCCTGCTGAGATTCGAACTGCCAAATTGCAGGCAGCCAGCAGTCAGCAGAAGTAGCTTGCAGTACTGCACTCTAACCACTGCACCACCGAGGTTGACCCCTTCTTCTTTGGTGCAGCCTCTCAAATTTTGGAATACTTTCTCCTTTTCTCTGACTGGCCATACCCAATTCCTGCCATCGTTCTTCATATGTTTTAGTGTCTGGGGTTTCTAGGCCTTCAATCATCTTAATTGCTCTTCTTTGCACTTTTTCCTCAACATCTTTTTTGTAATCCAAAACTGGATGCAGGATTCACCCATAAGCACCTGTTCCCGCAGCTCTGAGACACGTGGGAGGAAGTCGGGGCAGCGTCGGATGTGGGTCCTCTGCACCCCGTCCCATCCAAATGTTTCTGAGTGGCATTCCAGCCCCTCCCCCTCCCTCCATGGCACAACTGATGTCAGCAGGACCTTTGAGGGGATCTCTTGAAAGGAGAGAGAGAGGGAGGGAGGGAGAGAGAGAGAGAGAGAGGCCATCTCTAGTCAGTTTTTATCAAGTTTTCTCTTGTGGCCATCTAGCTTTGGCAGAGGATGCCAACTCTGGGTGGAAATGGCACAGACTGGGTTTCTTCATCAGTCACCAACCTTGCCATTAAAGGGAGCCTGACGGCTCTTCTCCCTTAGGCTCGGGGGCAAGTGTGGGCGGATGAGTGGCATGGAAGGGGTGTTCTGACCCACACCCTTTTCTGATAAATCAAACACAATTCAAAAAGAACAGAAACCTTGGAATGCTTTTACAAAATAATTGGCTGTGATAAGCACAAGTCTTGCCAAACTGTGCAAGATTTGCCAAAAGATAACAGACAAGAAATAATTTGCAAAATAAGAATCTTCAAATACAAACACAGCATACTGGAATTGTCCATGAAGCTGGAGTTTCGAAACGTCTTTGCCTTCTGCAGAGAAGGTTAGTTTCACAGCTGGCTTTTATCTTCCTGAAGGAGGAGGAGCCATTACCTTGCAGCCTTACTCCCGAGTCGTCCATGCTGTTGTAATTGCTCTTTCGTCTGAGCAATCCTGAGCTCACGCGCACTTAGCACAGGCTCCTCGGGAACCTCCTCATCGCTGCTGCCAGCCCCCCAATCTCTGAAGGCAGCAGTCTACTCCCTAATGGTCCTGGCCCCTCATTTGAGTCCTCGCTCTCCCCAGCCATCTGCACCTGCTGCCAGCTAACCACAACAAGGAGGGAGCAATGTGATGAGCCCTCTGGATCCATTCAAGCCAGTCCTCCAAACCTTGGCCAGAGAGAGGAGGAGAGGAAAACCCAGAAACTTGCTTCTGACTCGTCCCGGGTGGCTTTTATCTGAGGGGAAGGCAGAGGAAGAGTAGTAGTCGTAGTCGTAGTAGGTGGTGGAGGACCAAGCTGCAGAGGCCCATGCAGAGACTCTCCAGCAGAGTAGGGTGTGGGACACACAGAGCAATAGAGGCTGAAGCAACAATGGCCTGGAGGGATAAATGCGGGATTTCTCACCAGGGAGCAGGTGGCAGGGGCCATCCCAGTCCTGAAAGAAGGGGGAGAGGGCTTTCCAAGCAGGATGACTGGGACCCTGCCCGCATTTCATGTTAGTGGCTTCTCTTCCCTCTTCTGAAGGCCCCTCTTGCCCAGAAGGGAGAAGGGGAGGCCAGACATGGAAGCATTTGCTGGAGTTCTACTTGCTGCGATCAAGAGGCTCCTGGCGATTGACCAAGTACCCATCTCATGTGCAAAAACGATGGCAGTAAAATAATAAAAGATAAATGCAACCCAGTGCACTAAATCATCCATGGTAGCAACTCAGCAAGACTATAAACAGAATCCCAACCATCTTCATGTCAACAGAAATAAAACAAAACCAATAAATCAACCGTGGAGTTCATCACTCAAAAGCTCTCAGGAATTGCTCTTGTAATGACTTCTGGAAAGCCGACAGAGCGGGAGTTGCCTGGATTTCCAGGAAGAAACTGTTTTAAAACCCAGGCGCAGACAGCAAAGCAAGACCTGTCGGCTGCCACCCTCTCCCTTGGCAAAAAGGGCACCTCCCAGCATCTACATGTTGGGATAGTTGACACCAATTCATGAAGACGGCCCTTAGAGTCCCTTGGAGGGAAGGCCTGGAGGTCTCAAGAGCCCAAGAGAAAACCTCAAGTGGAGCAGCCCCCTTAAAGGAGCAAACAGTTAAAGGAATGAAGTAATTTGTTAAGCTTGCATGCTGACTCCCGAGGACTCTTGGTGGCTCACAACAATGAAACAAAGAAATTGCAATACAATCAATAAAAGACAGTAAGTCTGACAGAGGAGGAGATGGAACGAAATGAGGGCTGCCCTCTTCTGTTGTAATGACGAGGCAGTCGAGTTGTTTGATCATGAACAACTGAATCATGAAGATCTTTATTGGAGTCTAGTCTTGCATTTATACACATTTTTAGTTATCCTCCATCACTGGTTAACTTTGGTTACTGCTTAACTTTCGTTACTGTTTAGTACAGTAATCCATACAATTAATCATCTCTAGTTAAAGTCTAACATATGTTTACTTCCTCTCTCTAATCCTCCTTTAGATTAGTGACTTTGTTTACCTGAGTTGTATTTGCTTGGAAACATTCCTTATCTGAGGTTTGCCATCTGAGGTTGGAACATTCCTGCAATCACAACTCTATACTCTTCCTTGCCAGAGGCCTGGTGAGGAGCCAGGACTCGATGGGGCCATCTGGGTCTCAGGAGAACCTCATTGCAACTGGCTGCGTTCAACCAACTTCTCAAGAAGAAGAAGAAGAGACCGAGGAGAGACAAAATGACCATCATGATGGGATGTCACCAGGATTGATCCTTCATAGCTCCTGAGGTCAAGACAAGGACCAGAGATGGAAGCTTTGCAGAGGGACATCCAAAAGTACAATAAGGCAGCATTTAGTGACAAAGGAAGCTATTAAGCCGAACCAAAGGTGCTTTTTTCAAGAGGCAACTGGACTTTCTGGTTTTCCTTTTCATTGAAGACGTTTTGCTTCTCCCCAGAAGCTTCTTCAGCTCTGACTGGCTGGTGGGGAATGGAAGGATTTTGTACACTCTTGAAAAAAGCACCTTTGAAACTTCCATGATCTGGATGACTGAGAATCTCCACAGGCATCTATTAAGCTGAATTTCCCATCATGTATTTATTTGTATTTATCGCATTTATACTCCACCCATCTTTCCATCAAGAGTGATGGCTTATATCCTGCTTTTTTATTTTTTTATAAATAGCTCAGGGACATGAACATGCCTAATACTCCTTCCTCCTCCTATTTTGCCCCCACAACAACCCTGTGAGGTAGGTTGGGCTGAGAAAGAGAGAAAGAGAGAAAGTCACCCAGCCAGCTTTCATGGCTAAGGTGGGACTAGAATCAAAGTCTCCAGTCACTCTCTCTAAGGTCAAACAAGGCCAAACTTTGGTTACAAACTGGTTGGTCAATTCCTGTCCCAATCAATGAATCTATACTTGAATCTATACTGAAAAAAGAAGGCAGAAAAATGCAAGGAAGCCAGGAGGAAAAACTACTACAGCTTCTACAGAAACTGTCTGATGCTCTCTTCTTATCAAGGCTTTGGATGGTAAATAATTTTTTTTTTAGTTCCTCAGTCCCTTCTGACCCCATGGTTCTTAATTTAACAGGAGGGGGGCATAGATTATGCAGATTAATAGAGTTGAAGGGATCATGTAGGTCATCTAGTCCAATCCCCCACCCAAGCAGGAGACCCTGGCCTGCACTATTTCTGACAAATGGCAGTCCAATCTCTTCTTGAAAGCCTCCAGTGATGAAGCTCCCAAAACTTCTGAAGGCAACTTCTGTTCCATCGGTTGATTGTTCTCACTGTCAGAAAGTTTCTCCTTATTTCCAGGTTGAATCTCTCCTTATTCAGTCTCCATCCATTCTTCCTTGTCTGGCCTTCAGGTGCCTTGGAAAATAGCTTGACCCCCTTTCTCCTCTCTGTGGCAGCCTCTCAAATACTGGAACACTGCTATCCTGTCTCCCCTGGTCCTTCTCTTCCCTAGACCAGCCAGGTCCAGTTCCTGCAACCGTTCACCGTAGGTTTTACTCTCCAGTCCCCTAATCATCCTGGTTGCTCTTCTCTGCACTCTGTTGACCTTTTTTTAATCTATTCTCACAGCGAGGTAGCTACGTTGGTGGTGGAACTGGTGCCTCAGTTGAAGGTTCCCGAGAAAAGCCTAAGGGAAGAGGCATCCAGATGTTTGGTAATATATACCTGGGAAGCATCAAAACCAGTCGGGCAGCTCACAAGGCAGCTTCCTTTCTCGTTTCAAACATCATTTGGAAGGGAATGCAGAAGAACTGGAAGGACCAGCTGGATCAGCTGGGCAGAAAAGGAGACAATAGAGCCTTCATTACAGATAGTCCTCCATTTGCAACTGTTTGTTTAGTGACCATTCGAAGTTACCACAGCATTGAAAAAAGGGACTTATGGCCATTTTTTATAAAGACTGAATAGGTTTTTTAAAAATATTTTTTATATTTATATTTATATTTTTTATACAGGCTGAATAGTCAAGACCTTGTTGATGATCCAAACTCTGTCAAGGACCTTGGAGTACTCATCTCTAACGATCTAAGTGCTTGAGCCCACTGTAACTACACAGCCAAAAAGGTGTAAGAGTTGTTAACCTAATCTTACGTAGCTTTTTCTCTGGTAATATTACACTAGAGCATACAAAACATTTGCTAGACCAA
Organism: Pseudonaja textilis; assembly: GCF_049901715.1. NCBI lineage: Eukaryota > Metazoa > Chordata > Lepidosauria > Squamata > Elapidae > Pseudonaja > Pseudonaja textilis. Next base: position 3,429,892 of record NC_142001.1, on the reverse strand, counting down.
TACTCAAATACAGCTCATCAGTCTGGAACCAACATTACGTATCTGATATTAGCACAGTTGAGAACGTCCAGAAATATTTCACAAGAAGAGTTCTCCACTCCTCTACTCATTGCAGAAGACCTTATGCCACCAGACTCAAAATTCTAGACCTAGAAAATCTAGAACTATGCCACCTTTGGTCCGATCTAAGTATAGTATATAAAATCATACATTGCAATGTCCTACCTGTCAATGAATACTACAGCTTCAACCATAACAATACAAGAGCAAACAATAGATACAAACTCAAGGTTAATCGCACCAAACTTGATTGCAGGAAATACGACTTCAGCAACAGAGTGGTCAATGTCTGGAATCTCTACCTGACTCTGTGGTTTCTTCCCCAAACCCCACAAACTTTAACCTTAGACTGTCTACTATTGACCTCACCCCTTTCCTAAGAGGCCTGTAGGGGTGTGTGCATAAGCGCACCAATGTGCCTACTGTCCCTGTCCTATTGTTTCTTTTTTTTCCCTTATATGTATCCATGTATTCATAACTATGTTTTTACTTATACCTATTATCTTGTAAGCAATTGACAAAAATAAATAAATACATAAAAATAAACATAATTTTTTCACACATTGTGGCCACCCACCCATGGTCAAATTTCAGACTCTTGGCAAGGGACTCATATTTATGACGGTTGCAGTATCTCAGGATTATGTGATCTCCTTTTGCAACCTTCTGATGATCAAAGTCAAATGGGACGCCAGATTCACTTAACAACCATGTTAACAATTAGATTAACAATGGCGGTAATTCACATAACAACGGTGGCAAGAAAGGTTGTAAAATGAGGTAAAATTCAATTAACAACTGTTTCACTTAGTAACAGAAATGTTGGGCTCAGTTGTGGTCATAAGTTGAGGACTACCTGTACTGTTCATTGTCAGTCTCTAACCACTGTACCTACACTGCCTTATGAAAATACACAGGTTTATTTATCCAGAAGGTGTTAATATAATATAATTCCCAAAACCACAGGATGAGGCTCACCAACTCCTTTCTCCAAAAAAACATTTAAGAATCCCATTGCACAAATATTTTTATGGAAGTCAATAGTCATTAAATTATTATGGAGTTGATTAGATTTTAATTATGCATTAGTGTTCTTTTGAGAGTTTTGCAAGGTTAAATATCTGCTTAATCTTAGAGATAGACGCTAACCTGTTTAAAATAAATTTTAAAAATTTACATCCACTTGACTGGAATTTGGCAGGCTCCATCCGCTCCGAAGAAGCAAAGGGCAGAGATCCAGCATCTGGTGGCTTGGAATTTTGGCAGGCTGGGTCCATTCAGAAATTCCTGAGAATCTCAGTTCAGTTTGGACAAGAATCTCTAACTGTTTATTCAGTTCTTATGGAGAACTGAAGAAGCGTTGGCTTTGCCAGGGACAGCTGAGCTTTAATGTACAATGCGGAAGGAGGCTGAGCAGAGCCATGGCCAAAGGACTGAAGCCAAACGCTTTGGGTCAACGCCAAACCTGCCTCCCCGGTGAAGCACTTCAAACAATTTTGTGTCCTGAGTGCTTCTTGCAGATTCTGTTGTTTGTCTTGGAGAAACTTTGCTAGATACCTGTTGACCGAACTTGCAGAATCCAAATAAAATGTGCACTTCTAAGAAAACAGAAAAAGGACCTCTGCTCCTTTAAAAGCAGAGGAGAGAGTCACCAATCTGGGTGAGGAAAAGCTTTGTTCTGGTGCAAATCAGCACCATGAGTCTGCTGGCTTCTGAATGAACATAGAAAATAGAATGGGAAGGGAGTAAATGGAGATCTTCTAGTCCAACTCCCTGCTCATGGCATGAGATCCTATACCATTCCAGAAATGGCTGCCCAGCCTCTTCTTGAAAATCTCCAGTGATGGAGCATCTACAACTGATTAATTCTTTTGTCAGGAAATTTCTCCTTTGTTCTAGACTGGATCTGTCCCCAATAAGTTTTCCATCCGTTCCTTCTTGTCTTGCCCTCAAGTGTTTTGGAGACTAAGTTGATCTTCTCTGTGACAGCCTCACAAGGACTGGAAGTCTGCTCTCTTTCTCTTCATTAGACATTCCCTGTTCCTGCAACTGTCCATCATATTTTAGCCTTGACGCGTCCCTTAATTATCTTTGGTGCTCTTTTCTGCACTTTTCGGGAGTTTCAATATTTTTTTTTGTATCATGGTGGCCAAAACTCCTCCTCCTCCCCCCTCTGACCCCACTTTATCTTTTCCAACCAGCAGGTCAGGTCCCTCTTTCAAGATCTGCTCTGATTAGAAGTTAGCTTCTTTAACAACTATCTAGAACTGCCAAGAGTCCACATCTGTCTTTGTCCCTCTGGGTTGTCTTTCATAAGAAGTGCCAGCATTTAAATCAAAGCCCCTTTCCCAATTTTGCCTCAATCTCTGGATGTTTTCCAGACATTGCCTGACTTAACCCCCCCCCCCTCCATTCAGGTAGATTGCGGCGGCTTCTCTTGCGCAAACCTACATTGATAATGGGACATTTCCTGTGCGGGGAATGACAGTTCCATTTTCAGGTATTTTATCACCTACTAAAAACAATGACAAATCATAGTCACCTCATGATTTGGACAGATAAATTAGCCCTAATTACCAGATGTTGATTTTGCCTCCAGAGCATTTTAGCTCTGCGTGGCCCTTGACCTTTTCTGTCTCTGGCAATATGTCTTCCATGGGTGCCTCACTTTCCCTCTTTGTTTGTGTTCTGCATTATTCCTCGCCCTCCCTGGCTATTTGGGATGACGGGTGGCAGCTCATTTCTCTTCTTGTTGCCCCCAAGGGCCAATGTTCCAGCATAGCTAAAAACAGCGGGAAGGCCAATTTTGCTCATCATGCCACCCCCCACCCCCCACCCCACCGCTCTGAGTCACAAGTTTGAAACTTTTCCCTTCCACAAATCCAAAGCCTCCATTGGTCTCTCTCGGTAGGAAGAGATCCAGATCTGATCAGAATCAGAATAGAGTTGGAATGTGGTGACCAAAACTGGATGCAGTATTACAAGTGCGGTCTGACTAAAGTTTTATAAAGCGGTACTAATACTTCATGTGATTGTGATTCTATACCTCTGTTTATACAACCAAGGATTGTATCAGCTTTGGGGGCTGCTGTTGCACACTGCTGGCTCATGTTTAAGTGAGAGACGTCCCTCCCACAGTTAATGTTTTGGAGACAGATTTTGCCTAATCTTTACTTGTACCTTTGGTTTTTTTTCAGCTCAGGTGTAAAACTTTGCCTTTTGCCACGTTAAATTTTATTTTGTTGGATAGGGCCCGTTGTTCAAGTCTGTCACGAACTGTTTGGATCTTGCCTTCTGAGGGACAACCGAGCTCAACTGAGGGTTTCAGAGCTTTGCCCCCTTATTTTGCACCTCTCCCAGTGGTGTACCCCATCTTGCCTGGGATGACGGGTGTCCGGGCTGCCCCCACTGCCTTCTGCTACCAGTTATGCTCTGGGCAGGCCAGCTGTCCGTCAGGCCGAGGGGAGCTCCCACAGGCTCTTAGCTCAGATCCTAGGAAGCTCAGGTTTCGGGAGAGGCTTCTTTGCGGTGATGACAGGACATGCCACAACATAGGGAGAGCTGCACGCAGTGCTTGGTTGTAGCCCATGTTCCCCAACAATAGGTTGGTGCCTGCTTGGTGGGGTGAACCTACAACCAGCTTTCATGCCGAAGATAGGACTTGAACTCACAGTCTCCTGTTTCTAGGCCAGCACCTTCATTCCAACACCAAACTGGCTCTAAGCCCACTAAGGTTTTGGTGAAATAAGATTCATTGACTAAGGATTTGCCAGGCCACATCAGCTTCTTTAGCTCTGCCAGATGTTTCCCTTCATTGTAATTGATTGCAATTGTGTTCCTTTCCCCAAAAGCATCTTCTGCCAGGCAGTCAATTAGGGAATCGATTAGGAATCACAATGTAATCTAGCTGGCTACTTAAATAAGGCTGCCTGTGAGAAGGTGATCTTGTGGCGGCCAGAATTGTTGGTGTTTGGAAATCTCTGGAACTGAGTCTCAGACTGGAAAAATAGAGAAACAAAATGAAACGAACAGAACAGAACAGAAGACTGGAATGGAACGTAACAGAACAGAATTCTTTATTGGCCAAGTATGACTGGACAACAAGGAATTTGTCTCTGGTGCATAAGCTCTCAGTGTACATACAAGCAATGTGACAATCATGTTCATAAAATAACATCATCATAAAGCATAAGATACAACACTCAGTAATAGTCATGTCATGTAATGTGGGTGATAGACATGATAGTAACGTTAATGCTTCTTCCAACCCTGATGGATTGATTATGTCCTCCTGGACTAACTGGGGCCTCCAGGGACTTGAGACTAAATGCCTCTGAACACAGCTCAAGAACAAAGCTTGGGGCAAAACAAACACCCACCGGCCCCCATTCTGACCATCATTTGGTTTTCCACCAAACCTTGGGAGCCAGCAAAGCTTGGCACTTAAGCCTCACAGGGGTTTTCTCCGTGGGCACAGCTGGGAGACGAGAGGGCCCCATTCTCGCAGGGGTCCCATAGCTGGCAGCCCACTGGTGATTCAAATGGACCTGGAGCAGGAGGGCTGAGAAGTCTTCCTCCAGGTGGAAGCATCGTTGCCTCCAGATCGCCTCTGGGTCTAGAGGTGTCTCTCCCTTCTCCCTCTGGAAAGTAAAGATGAAGAGCAAATGTCACTGGAGCCCCTTGCAGGCCTGGGAGCGTGTGCTGCAGTGAGTGCTGGGTGGTCTTGCTGTTTAATTGTGGGGTTGGTACAGTGTGACTATCAGAAGAGGTTCCTTAACCTGATAATGAGTAGGAAGCAGCTGCAGCTTAGAAAATGTAATAATTGCAGAGCGGAGCTCTCTAATTATAAGCTGTGTATCAACTACCCCAGCGTTTGCTTAGAAAAAAAAGGCTTCTTCAAAATAGCAGCAAGAGCAACAGAGCGGGAAGGAGCCTGAGGGCGAGGGAGGGCAAAATGTCACTTGGACCCAAGTCGGGGCTCACGGCCATTCCGATGAGTAGACTGACCGGTCTGGTTTGGTGAGGAGAGGAGAGGAAGGCTGCAGCTCCAGCTCCTTGCAACTGACATCCCCGCTTGCTCTTTTCTGGGCAGGGGGCTTGCTCTATAAGGTGGACATTGTAAAAGCTGCCCTCCTGAACTCTCTGGAGGGATGGCTCAAGTCTGAGTGTGGACGAGACCGATGACCTCAGGTTTCGAGTCTGCGCCCAAATAAGAAACCTTCCTATAATAATTCATAAGACACTCGAGACACTCAAGCTGGTGCTGTCTTTTTAGTAGTATTTTATCTCGGTCTACAACTCACTCTCTCTCTCTCTCTCTCTCTCTCTCTCTCTCTCTCTCTCTCTCTCCTGTTGTTCATCCTATTTCTGTCCTGAATTTCTGGAATCCAATTATAGTTTTTGTTGTGATCTTTGATCCTAAACAACAAGCTGGGCAAGGATTTGTCTCTAATTATCCAGTGTGGAGAGCCTCTTAACCTGCTGCGGTCTTGGTGCAACAACAAAGTCTAACCTTCCTTCCCGCTCCCCACACCCAGCCAGGGACGAGCATCAGTGGAAGCATCCAATCCCCTAAAAGCACTTTCCATTCTAACAGAAGTCCGGCTGCTGGAGCGCAGGAGCTTGCCCCACCTGTGAAACCCTCAAGGCCACGTAGCTGAGATGGTGGTGAGGGGTCAAAGAGCCACTCCACTTCACGGCAAAACAATTGGCAGGTGTCTATAAGCAGAGCACCCCACTTCCCTTGTCTTCTCTTTATTACGGCATTAGGAAAACAGCCTCATCCTATGAGACTCACTTTTCTTTCCATTCTTTTTCTTCCTAATCTTCTTCTTCCTATGAGCCTCGGTGGCGCGGTGGTTAGAGTGCAGTACTGCAGGCTATTTCTGCTGATTGCCAGCCGCCTGCAATTTGGCAGTTCGAATCCCGCCAGGCTCAAGGATGACTCAGCCTTCCGTCCTTCCGAGGTGGGTCAAACGAGGACCCAGATTGTTGGGGGGCGAGAGGCTGACTCTGTAAACCACTTAGAGAGGGCTGTAAAACACTGTGAAGCAGTATATAAATCGAAGTGCTACTTCTATTACTAATCCCAGGAAAGGTCATTTCTGGCTGGGTCCAGAAATCTTCATCCAGAGTCTGCAGGAAAGGCAGATAGCAGACAACCTGCTACAGGAGAGATGGACCGGCCATTCCGAGAGAGGCCGGATTGTCCCTCAATCATTTCACATCCTGGGTGGTTTCCTGATTAGGCTACAGGTAATCCTTGAGGATTCAGGATTCAAAGGCGCAACACTATTGAAAAAAGTTACTCATGATCGGCCCTCCTTCTTACAACCGCTGCAGTATATCCCAACAGTCCAGGTGTTCAAAATTCTAGAGCTTGGCAACCAGCCTGTATTTGCAATGGTTGCAGTGTCTTTGGGTCATGCGATTGCCATGGGTGGCAGGAGACCCTATAACATTTACAGTCTCTTCTTAAAAACCTGCAGCGATGAATCACCCACAAGTTCCCGAGGGAAGCTTTTCCACAATTGTCCTCCCTGATAGGAAATTCCTCCTTAATTCCAGGTTGCTTCTCTCCTTGATTAGTTTCCATTCGTTGTTTCTTGTCCTGCCTTCTGGGGCTTCGGAAAATAAGTTGACTCCCTCCTCTTTGTAGTAGCCCCTCAAATACTGGAAGACCCTCATATCCCCCCCCAGCCCTTCTTTTCTCTAGATACCCAGTTCCTGAAACCGTTCTTCATATGTTTAGTCTCTTTTAATCATCCCCGTTGCTCTTCTTTACACTTGTTCCAAAGTCTCAACATCTTTTGTGTAAGGTGGTGACCCAAACTGGATGCAGTACCCCAGATGTGGTCTTACTAGGATTTTATAAAATGGCATTAATACATCATCTGATTTAGATGAGATTCATTTCACTCCCAAATAAAGATGACATTCTAAGTCAATTGGCAGGACTTCTGCAATGCCTTAATGCTTTGGATTAGCACAACTGTTGCTAAAAAAAAAGAAAATACCCCATTGAGCTCATTAGATTTAGAAATGGGGGAGGACAAGACCGAAACAAGCAAAGTCTTCAAACCCTTCCTGCATATTGAGGGGTCCCTCTGGTCCGGAAGAAGCCCACCAGATTCTTGCGGTACCAGAGTCCTTTTAAGTCAAGTGAAGGTAGCCCAGTAATTGAAAGGGCTTCATTTCCCTCTTTTGCAAACTGAGTTTGAAAAGAAACTTCCAGCTTTGTTTCTGTTTTTTTAAAATATTCAGTTTCTTTCTTTGCACGCGCGCGCGCGCACACACACACACACGCACGCGCGCACACACACACACACACACACATCAAAGAGCACATTTATATTGATAAGCAGAGCAGGAGCAATTAATAACTAAGCACACATTATCTGGAGCTTTGTTTCTTTTCTTTGACACCATCTTTACAGGTGCAGGTGTGAGGTTCAGCCTCTCGGATGCTGCCGGCTTTGTCTAAATTCCTTGTGGTATCTTTTTTCCAAAGGAATTTCCATGGATTAAGACAAAAGGGTACTTTTAATCTTTCAAACAAGCAAGAGACACTTAAACTTTCTGGAAGTTAGTTAAAAGGGAACTTTTCCAAAGAGTGCTTGGGAGACACTTTATTGTCGTTATCTCTTTATTTTCATTTTCCTTTACTTCTATTTTATTATTATTGGAAATATTATTGTAATTATCACATTTTTCGCACTATAAGACGCTCTTTTCCCCTCCCCAAAAGTGAGTGGAAATGTCTGTGCATCTTATAGAGAGAATGTTGCTGAAGCCCCGCCCACCCACCGGTCCGACCCTTGAGCCGTTTTCGGCCTCTGCGTGCCCCATTTTTGGTCTCCGTGTGTCCCATTTTCAGCCCACTCCAGGCCACGAGGATTGCTGCCATTCACTGCCACCTATCACCCCTGATTGCTGGTGCCTATCACCACTGCCACTGATCGCCACTGCCATTCACTGCCATCCGGAAATGGGCAGGCAGAGGTAGAAAATGGGATGTGCGGAGGCTGAAAATGGGGTGCATGGAGGTGGTGATGGGCAGTGGCGATCTCCGCAGCTGGAACAGCTGATCGGCAGTATTCTGTGAGGCCGATCCAACCGCCAATCAGCTGCTTGTACAAAATCAGGCTGTGCTGAAGCTGACCAGGCTGTTTACTGTTTGCTGCAAGAAAGCAAATATCTGGGAGGCAGAGGCAGATTTTTTTTCTTGTTTTCCTCCCCAAAAGCTCGGTGCGTCTTATGGTCTGAAGTGTCTTATAGTGCAAAAAACACGATATGTTATGTAATCGTTGCAATTCATGAGTACATTATTGCTGTTTTCTGTTTTTATTTTTGACTATACTATGTGTGCTTTGATTTTGATACTCTTCTGTGGCTGTTTTATTGGCAATTATTTTTTAAACCATGAATTCATGAAACAAAGGTACACTTTTCCCCAATTAATGTTTAATTGAACACATTTAGTTAACACACTACAAATCACTAGAAAAACAATAAGCAGGAAGCAATCCATTAGAGCAATACTGAACATTCTAGATCAAAATTAAGTTATAATTTTATATGTAAGGCTATGACACAAAATTCAGACTGTGTCACAAAACATCTATAATCCAAGAATTGTTTCCAGTAGGATTAGATTCTGCATCAGATTTATCTGGGATGGTTCATGTTTGGGTGGCAGTAGAGATCAAGAAAGTAAACTTGGCAGCCACAACTGTGTACACAACTGCCTTTTTTACACACTTCCCTTATCCTAAAAAGTGGACTGGGCTTCAGTTTCATGGTTGTGGCCACTATCCTGACTGCCCACTCTGGGACCCCACTGAGATTTATTTTTAATGTTGGGCATTAATCTTGACATCAAAGCTTGCGCCCTTAATTTATTTGGCGATTTTTCAAGAAACAAGACCAGTTTCCAGTAGAAAGCAACTCAAACTCTTGCAGGAAATACAGATGCCTGATATGGCCACTGCTGATGGGAATTCCACCTACCTCTTTCCATGTTTCTCCCACCTCATTATTTCTAAGAATTGGTGCGTGGGGGCAGGTTGGTTAAATTACGTCCCATCTCATAGCTAGGAAGAATGATGCTACTGTTGGTAGAAATGTCCATCTGGTTGAGTTCCAAGCCAGGAGAAAGACACTGGAAACATGGAGGCTGATTGGAAAGAAAGTTTAGTGATGAAGCAAAACCACATGTGTGTCTGGGCTGTGTCACGAGAAATTTTCTGTCAGTGAAAACAATTAACCAGTGGAACAACTTGCCACCAGAAGTTGAGGTTTTTAAGGAGAGACTGGATGGCCACTTGTCTGGAATGGCATAGCAGGGGGTTGGACTAGAAGACCTCCAAGGTACCTTCCAGCTCTAATGTGATTGATTGATTGATTGATTCTCAAATGAGCTTTCTTTGCTCTTCCCTAAATTTTAGATTTTTCTGGCCTGTAGTATAAGTTCATGACAGCTTGAATTTATTACTCACAAACTCCTGTTGTGCTGCCATTGCACAAGAGATACTTCTGTGTGTTTACACACACTTGAGTTTGTCCACATAAATTCAATGTGAAAGAAGCAGTGGACTCCAGATCAGATCCTGATGGCTGAAAGATTAAAAGGATCCATTAACTCAATCAAATGTCAAGAAACCTTACACTCAGCACACATTGGGAAGATTTTCTGTTGTGCTGCTGGGCAGCTTCATCTCGTCATTAATATTTTTAAATATTCTGTACTAAGATTGTGATGTGGTGTTTGGGGCACTGTGCTGGGGTAGCTTTCAAATTTCACTGTATTCGTGGAATGCAATGACAATAAAGGCCTTCTCTTCTCTTCTCTTCTCTTCTCTTCTCTTCTCTTCTCTTCTCTTCTCTTCTCTTCTCTTCTCTTCTCTTCTCTTCTCTTCTCTTCCCTTCCATCCCATTCCATCCCATCCCATTCCACTCCACTCCACTCCACTCTACTCCTAACCCCTATTCTATTCTATTCTATTCTATTCTATTCTATTCTATTCTATTCTATTCTATTCTATTCTATTCTATTCTATTCTATGGGTTGGCCCTTTTCAGCTTAACAACATAGGTTCTCCCTGAGTAATGGGGCACTTCTCCAAGTACAAGAGACTGAACAGCCATTTGTAAGAAATGGTGTAGGGTCTCCTGCTTGGGCAGGGAGGGTGGTTTGGACTAGAAGACCTACATGGTCCTTTCCAACTCTGTTCATCTGTTCATTCATTCATTCATTCGATTCATTCATTCATTCATTCATTCCATTTCTGTAGCTACCCAGCTCAACCAAGTGATTCTGTTAAATGCGTGAAAGGGGGTGGCCTTGCTGTCTGTGGAAAGATGTCTGGCATTGCCCTTGCAAAGTTCAGCCAACTTTTAGCTAAAGCTGATACAAAGCCTTATTCTAAAAGAGTTGTGTATTGAGTCTGCTCATTCCTGGAAGAGTTTCTTCCTTCTCTTCTGTGTCCTAGATAGCCTGGCTTGATTAGTTATGCTGGTGGTTCAATTTTCTAGGAGTATCCATAAATGATCAAAGTCTCTCTGATATCATAAAAATGAAGGTAGAAAAAAAGGAGGCCTTAAGACCCTCAGGTATAAAACTCTTCTTTGTGCAGACATCTCTCTCTTTCTCTCTCTCTTTCTTTTTCATCCGCTCCCAATACAGTCACGCCTGCCTCTTAAGAGGCTTAAAGCATCCTTGCTTGAATTCACCCACTGGAGGAGAGCTTCTCTGGGTCATTAGTTCTCCCGTGGAAGTGCTCTTCCCATTAGAAAGCAATGTTTCAGAATGTTTGTTCTAATGTTTCAGAAGTGATCTGTTTTCCTAGTATTTCCATCCATTATTCCATGTCCTGCTTTCTGGAATGAAAGAGGTCTTGACCTTATTCTGTGCAACAACAACCTTTCAGGTATTTGAAGAATGCTATCATATTTCCCCACTCTTGTTGGACCTTGTGGTGGTGAAAGATTGAAACAACATTAGGGGTTATATTGCTAGGAGTGTATATTCTCAGGAAGGGCACCCAGGACCAGTAGATGATGGGCAAGAAAGTGGACTAAACCTGCCTGATTGGAGAAAGAGATGCCAAACCTCTTGAGCTGTTGCCCAAGAAAACTGCATGAATTTTGAAGCCAGGGAAATGTTAGCAAGATGTTGAATGATGAGTCTGACAGGTTGGGAGGTATTCCACAATAGAAGAGACTGGACAGCCACTTGTCTGAAATGGGATAGGGTCTCCTGCTTGAGCAGGGGGGGTTGGACTAGAAGACCCCCAAGGTCCCTTCCAGCTCTATTCTGATTGATTGATTGATTGACAAGCTATTGGAGAGGAACAGCAGAGAAGTTGCAGGGGCATGGATGCTGATGATGTGGCTGGATTAAAACTGACAGAAATCCAGCTGTGTATGTGCCCAGGGGAAAAAGGAAAGTTGCACAGTGCAAAAATAAGTGTGCCATTCATATGTAGGACATCAGAGCCATAAACTCAGTGTTGTCACAGTAGAAATGTCAAAATTAAACCTTCTGGGGATCAGTGAACTGAAATGGACTGGATGGGTCACTTCCCATCAAAATAGCATGAAATTTTCTATTGGGGACAAAAAATATAAAAGAAATACAATAGCTCCTCCCTCCCTCCTTCTTTTCCATCCATCTATCCATCCATCCATCATCATATATTTATCGGTATATAAGAAGTAACACAATAAAGAAAATTGGGCACAGATACTGAAATACAGGAGATGAAGAACAAATCTGAAATGTCATAAAATGAATACATTCCAATACATCATTGGAAACGTATAATATCATGAGATATTTCACATCCATTTTTAGTCAAAATCCACAGCTCTATTAAGCTTTAAATAAAAAAAAAACCCTTGCTTGATGTTCTTCAGATCATTAAGAGAAAAGATGTGATAAATAATGCATTTCATTAATACTATAAATTATGCAGTAAATTAAAATATCTGTGGTAGATATGAAATTGTGCAGAACAATTCCAAGTATAAGATTATAATCCAGAAATGAATTCCAATTCAATCCACATTAATTTTGCTTTTTTTAAAAACCAGGGTTATTTTAAAGATTGAGACCTATGGCTGCAGTTGAGCTCCCCATTCCTCCAAAGAATGGAATAAATCTGTTTTAGTTTGCCAGGAAGTTTGACCCTATCCCTGGTTCCAAGGGCAGCAGAATTCTACAAAATGTGGGCCGTCCCTGCTCCCTGATCCATGGCCCATGTTCTCATGAAGGCTCTGGAAGACTGGATTGTTCAGATGAGTCTAGGATTGCACATCATCAATTTGTACTCGGTTGTGTGCACTTTTAATTTTTCAGCACCATTGCTTCAGGTATCTCTTTAAGTCGCTTCATTTCCCTCAGATCCTCAGTAAATGAGAACACAGAACCCAACAGAGTTGGAAGGGTCTTTGGAGGTCTTCTTCTTAGTCCAATCCCCTGCCCAAGCAGGAGACCCTACCCCATTTCAGACAAGTGGCTGTCCAATCTCTTCTTAAAAACCTCCAGTGATGGAGCACGACAACTTCTGAAGCCAAACTATTCCACTGGATTGATGGCTCTCACCGTTAGGAAATTTCTCCTTAGTTCGAGGTTGCTTCTCTCCTTGATTAGTTTCCATCCATTGTTTCTTGACCTGCCTTTTGTTGCGTTGGAAAATAGTTTGATCACCTCATCTTTGTAGGAGCCTCCCAAATATAGGTAGGATATTGGAGCAATGTTATCATGTCTCCCTTAATTCCTTCTTTTCATTAGACTAGACATACCCAATTCCTGTAACGGTTCTTCATATGTTTTAGCCTCCAACCCCGCTAGTGCATACATCTGGACTAGGCTGTGTTGCTTCTCTGTGTCATATAATATATGGGTATGTGGGTATATACATAATTTTGTATTTATTTATTTGTTTATTTATTTATGTTTATGTATTGGAGGTGGTGATCCTTTTAAAGTTGTATGCAACAAAATTTCATTTTAATGTATGCCGATTAGTGTACCTTTAAAGTGACAATAATGTCTAAGTCTAATAGTTTTTGTTGTTGTTCACTGCACTCTTTTCAAAGTATCAACATCTTTTTTATATTGTGGTAACTAGAACTGGATGAAATTAAGGTTCTGCAACTTGCAGGAAGAATCTCATCCAGCACTTGGGGTGTCTCAAATATTTTATAGATAGACCAAACCAAGGACGGAAATGTCAGACAAAGTTTCAGGACAAATCCAACCTGGACTGGAGTTAGTGAAAGAATTTCCTACCATGTAGTGGCCCAGAACTTCCATGACCTGCAATCTGACAGCACATTCTGACCATTTGTAAAGGATGTATGTTAGTGTCTTCCATTTTCAAACAATGACTCATCAACTGCAAACTAGAACTAGTCCTCAGTTAATGACCCTAACTGAAACTGGCAACTCCACTGTTAAGGAAAGCAGGCACTAATTAGGAAATCATGTGACCGGGTAAAAAGAGACAAGAACAATCAATTTCACATCTTCAGTTTTGTCTGCTTCCTTTTTTTAAAAAAATATTTTTTTAAAAAAAAACAAAAATACAAATCTCTATTCACATTAACAGTATTCATGTCATTGTTTATACATACATCTCCTTTTATACATAAACATCAAATCTTATTTCGATCCTCCACCCATTTGTACCACCTATCCCAAACTGTGTAATAGTCTGAATCATCTTTGCCTCTTAATTCCATTGTGAATTTATCCAGTTCTGCACAATCCATTATTTTTTGTGTCAAGTCTTCTTCAGATGGTATTTTTTCCTTCTTCCATCCCTGTGCGAAGGCTATTCTCGCCACAGTTATGATATGTATAATGATGTATCGGATGACCTTGCTCAATTTTCCATTAATTATTCCTAATAAGAATATTTCCGGTTGTGATCTGTAATTTCTAATAACCATTTTTGTACCCTCATCCAATATTTTTTAACCTCTGGACACTGCCACCACAGCTTTGTTTGCTTCCTAACACTTCCCTTGAAGGCTAAAATGGCTGCTTATTGTCTTAATAGAATAATACAATTGGAGGTCTTTTAGACCAACTGTCTGTTGAAGCAGGAGACCCTATGCCATTTCAGATAAGTGATTATCCACTCCAGCCTCTTCTCGAAAGCCTCCAGTGATGGAGCACCCACAGCTTCTGAAGGCAACTTCTGTTCTACTGATTGATGGTCCTCACTGTCAGGGAATTCCTCCTTAGTTCTAGGTTGCTCCTCTCCTTGATTAGTTTCCGTCCATTGTTTCTTGTCCTGCCTTCTGGGGCTTTGGAAAACCCACCCCAATTAACAGAATAACAGAATTGGAAGGGACCTGGGAGATCTTCTAGTCCCAACCCCACTTCTTGAACAGGAAACCCAACACCATTTCAGACAAATGATTGTCCAGTCTCTATTCCAGTCAAGCTATTCTCCAAAGCACCAGAGGGCAAGACAAGAAGCAACGGATGGAAACTCTTCAAGGAGAGAAGCAACCTAGAACTAAGGAGAAATTTCCTGACAGGGAGGACAATTAGCCAGTGGAACAGCTGGCCACCAGAAGTTATAAATGCTCCAACACTGAATGTTTTTAAGAAGATGTTGGATAACCATTTGTCTGAAGTGATGTAGGGTTTCCTGCCTAAGCAGGGGGTTGGACTTCCAAGGTCCCTTCCAACTTGATTATTCTATTCTATTCTATTCTATTCTATTCTATTCTATTCTATTCTATTCTATTCTATTCTATTCTATTCTATTCTATTCTATTCTATTCCTATATTATCCTATATTCCATTCCATTTTCTTCCATGGGCTGGAGAAAAAACTCTCCCAAGAACAGTCTTTAAAGGGAAGAAATTCCGTCCAAACTCAAAGTACATATAAATGATAAATAAAAACCAACACAAACCACACTGCAGCAATTAACGAGACAGGGCAGGATAAGGAATTGCAGAACTCAAAAGATGACAAAACACATACAATTGGGAGGACTTGGGAACCCAAACAAGACTTGACAAACAAAGATAATTCGCTTTGCTTCCAGCAAGGTGCTGTGCGCAAACACCCTTCATATCCTGTTTTCCCAGCTGCAGCTAATGAAGGGAATCAGGGTTCTTTTCTCCCCCAAACCCACGTAACTCATGTTGCTCCCTTCTCCGTTCTTCCCTGCGTGCCCTAGGATGAAGGTGGCCCTGGGTCTTCCTCTGAAGGCCCAGCCGGACTGTGCCCTTCCCCAGTTTTTTCCACAGCCACCAGAGCCACACTCCCACTCCCTGTCAGCTGCTCGATCTCCCCCTTGGAATCAGATTCCGACAAGGGCATGACAACGTGAGTGTGACTCAACTCTACAGCTGGGCATTTGCACTGGTCACTTATGGTGCAATGCTTTTTGCCACTATGACAATTTCATAACAATCACAACCCGGACATCCTGGCTGCTGTAACACTAAAACACAGACAGAAAGACAGACAGACAGACAGGGCAAAGCAGGGTAAGATCCCTGTTCTTGTCCAGCCAGTCTCAACAACATAACTGTAGCCTGCACAGTCATCCAACACAATATTAGAGATGGAACTATAAGTCTTTTCAGTACTGACGCATCTCCCGGTGGAAAACCTCAAGGTTAGAACTAATCTGGTAACAGAAGGCTTGGTAGTGAGGTGATGTTGAGGAAAAGAAATCAATACACAGAAGGAAAATAAGCGTGTTGGAAAAGACTTGGCCTCACTGTATGAAATGAAGCAAGAACAGACTATTATTTCTATTTATTTCTGTTTATAGCATCTTAAAATATCCAGCTAGACGAATCAAAACCAAACTGTCTATATTGTAGATCCTACAAGCAAAGATAAAAAAAACCTCTAAGTTAGAAAAATCAAGATTTGGTGCTGATTAGGATACAAAGGACTAGTTCTTTATTCCAAACTGAAATAAAGAAATTAAAGAAAATGATCAGATCAACAGGATTATGACCTCACCTATATTCCATTAGATCTCTCTAAAAAATAAATTTAATGAATTTTGATACTATAAGTGGAATACGTGAATTCTGGTTTGAGTTTGTGACATCATTAAAAAATAAAACAAACAAAACAAATCCTTAAATATTAAAGGCAAAAGAAGGAGAAATGGTGGTTTGCCAATATGGTCAATAGAAAGTGAAAAAGGCAGAAAGCGAAGCGCAGTGGAGAAAATTTTCCCAAACTAAATACTGAGTTTCACAGAAAAACAAAAAGAAAAGAGTTATATCTAAGTTAATAATGCAAAAAAGCTGAATATAATAATTGAATTGGGTGGGCAAGGCATTTACTAATTACAGGAATTAAAAGAAAAATGCGAGGATGAACATAATAAAAGACAAAGAGGCCAAAAATCTGGAAGAATACCTAAAGAAGATATGACACCACATACATTAACGCAATATCATCAACCGCATTTGGCTAAAGATGATGTGTAGATGCCTCTGAGCCACCTAGCGCATATTGGTGATCCAAAATAGCAGCCTTGTGGAAATTGCAGCACATTTGAGCCCGCAATGTGCAGCCGCCGCCAAAAATGCTAATACAATCCTGGGTTGTATGAACAGAGGCACAGAATCAAGATCACGTGAAATATTACTACCCCTTTATAAAACCCTAGTAAGACTACACCCAGAATACTGCAACCATACTACAAAAAAGATGTCGAGACTTTGGAAAAAGTTTAAAGAAGAGCAATTAAGAGCAACTAAAATGATCAAAGTCCTGGAGACTAAACCATATGAAGAACTACTGCAGATTTTAGGTCTGGCTAGTGATTAGTCTAAAGAAAAGAAGAATTAGGGGTAACATGGTATTTCAGTATTTGAGGGGCTGCCACAAAGAAGAGAGGGTCAAATTACTCTCCAAAGCAAAAAACAGGAGAAGAAATGGCACTCCCGGGTATACAGTTGTCCCATGGCACGTTTTCTCATTTTTCTCCAGAAATAAATGCAAATCTAAGAACTGACTGATGACTCAGAAGATGCATGTAGAACTGCCGTTACAGTCCAGCCATCACAAAACTACCAAGTGGATAAGATAGAACAGCTTCAAAAGATCATTAACAATTACAATTACATCAGCAATGGGGTTGCTTTAGAAATCAGGCACCTAACAAAAGGAAGGAAGGAAGGAAGGAAGGAAGGAAGGAAGGAAGGAAGGAAGGAAGGAAGGAAGGAAGGAAGGAAGGAAGGAAGGAAGGAAGGAAGGAAGGAAGGAAGGAAATTCCTTATTAATTCTGAAGGAAATGAATTAAGATAGCTTCCAGATTATTTTAAATTGAGGTAGATTCATTATTGCAATAGGAACAATAGTGTGTTGCATCACAGCTAGACCGACATTTCTAGCAGTGTATGCAGTGATAATACTGAAAAGTTGCAATTATCTCATCAATTTATTATTGCTAGGAATCGATATTTTCCTTGACAGGTTCCTTTGTTCCTCATTATATTGTACTGTGGATTCTACAACCATCGTCTATTGCAGGATATTTCTCCACAGCAGAATAATGAGATGTGTTAATCACTTTATTATGCTATATATATATATAGAAAGAGAGAGCAGGCAGGGTTCTGTGTAACTATAGCAAAAGAAAGAAGAATCATATTTGTTCCAGTATTGGATACCATTCTCAAAGTAACTCCGAGCCCTATTAAATTATTGAATGTTTAACTGAAAATTTATTCTTATCTCAAGTTTTTTTTTCTTTCTTGGCTTGATTTGGTTGAGAATAAAGAAGAGTAACTGTCTACTTGTCACATTAACTAGCTATTGTAATTGATTACTGTACTATTCGCATTGATCATGCCAGCCAAAAACTCCAAACCAAAACAAAAGAAAAATACTTCTACCAATGACCTCCCAGACTCCTGCACATGTTTCAAATGTCTTGAAACCATCAATGAAAGGGAAATTTACATCAAATGCCGCCTATGCAATAATTTAGCCCACCCTGCCTGCTTAAACGCAAACAAAAACCTAGCTGATATGGTTAAAAATTCAGATACATTCCTTTTTCTATGTCCATCATGTTCTCCTAAGCTAAACAAACTGAGTACCCTACCTGACAGAGTTGAAAGCATAGAATCACCCATTCATTCAGTAGAAGAACACTTAGCAACAACACCTATACAAGCAAGCCTCATTTCTCTTAAAAAAAAATACAGCACAGATAAGTGAGTACCTATCAGCTCAAAATCAAATCCCACAACAACTACAACCACTACCTTAACTACAATCACAACTACAACCAAAAATAACCACCAAACCACAGCCACAAACTATTACTATCCCTTCAAATAATTCCACAAACAATATCTCCTTAATCATCAGAGACACCATGGAACGTGAACAGAAACATCCAAATGCCATCTTATTTGGTCTTGAAGATACCAATGAATCAGATGACATCACCAAAGTTCGTGATATCATAAGCAACTCTAATACAACAAACATCTCTCCTGAAGAAATCATTGAAATAACCAGAGATGGCCATGGGTACAAATACAATGACGGCTCTGTGGCCCCAAGATTTTGTAGAGTTGTATGCAAAAATCAGTCCAGCAAACGCATATTCCTTCATACAATAAATGCCATTGCAAAAACCAATCCCAACCACAAAAAACTTCACTCAAGACCAGACTTATCCATACTGCAAAGAATCCGCTCCCGTGAACTCCGCGCAGAACTCAAAAACCGTCTAGACAATGGAGAAAATGACCTATACATTGACTACAGAGCTGATTGTATCAAAGAAAGTCACACAACCCACAATTCCGCATCCAACCCCACCCCATCCAATCCAACATCACTCAAAACTAGGCATGCACACCCCTAACTACCTCTATTCCAACCACAATTGGCCTTAAATGCAAGATACTCAATGCAAGAAGCCTTGTAAATAAAATACCTGAATTTCTCTTCTTACTAAATATGGCTAAATTTGACATTATATTTGTCTGTGAAACATGGCTCAATGCATCTCTCCCTGACTCCATCACTACAGTAAGAGACTATCATGTTTACCGATCAGATCGTGAAATCTGTAGAGGAGATAGTGTTGCGATCTTCTATAAAAAGTCCCTACATCTAAAAAACATCCAAGTTACCCAGGAGCTTGCTATTCCTGAGACCATCGTCTGTGAACTATCCTTAAATATCACATTTCGGTTCTTACTACAATATAGAGCTTCTGATTATGACATCGAACATACAAACAAGCTAAATACACTACTAACATGGGCAGCATCCTGCCCACATGCTTTTATCTTTCTTGGTGACTTCAATCTACCTCATATTAACTGGACCCTTAACGAATGTACAACTGAACCCACACATGCAACCTTCAACAATGCAGTAACAAATCTGGGACTAGAACAACTAGTAACCAACAACACTAAGCTTAACAACTGCCTCGATCTCATCTTCTGCAATAGTTTGAATTCAATTTACGGAATACAAATTAAAGAACCCTTTTCCAACAGTGACCACAGCATGATTGACTTTTGTCTCAACATTTTTGTCCACACAAAAATCATCACAATGACGGAATCCCCAATTATAACTTCAAAAAAGGCAACTATGAGGTGGGCGGAGCTGGCGTCGCGACGATACGGCATGCGATCTTGGAGATCTGAGATCGCTGCTGATATCTTTGCTCCTGGACGGTCCAATCGGATCTAAACTGTCCCGAAGAGATGGTGAAAGTAAAGAGCACATCCTGTCAATCCCAGGGATATCACAAAGTCCCTAGTAGATCCAGGAGAAGCTCTTTTTGCCAGTGGCAAAGAGGCAGCCATTAAAGCTGCTGAAGTTGGCACACCTCTGAAACGAAAGAGAATGGAAAGAGTGTGCCAGTTTGGTGAGAACTTTTTCTTTATTTTAAGATTTGAAAGGACACCCTAAGGAAAAGAAACAATCTGTAAAAGTTTTGACAGAAGTGATTAAGCGGAGATTTTAAACAGGAATGTCAAAGTAATTTATTTTTTTTTCTCATTGCTGGATTTTTTACACATGATCTTATACTTTGAAACTGGACTGCCTTTTTCTCTTCTTTTATCTATTCTTTTTCTCCTTTTTGATTTTATGATATTTTAGGCTAGAGACTCCCTTTTAGTTATTTTTTAAAAATATCTTTTTCTTTTTTTAATTAATCTTATTATATCCTGCTTGAAAAAGGAGGGGGAAAGTGAGAGAAAAGAAACTTTGTAACACTGCCAACTAGAAGTTTGAAAATATTCTATTTCCCTGTGACCAGACAAAGCTGAGAAAGAAAGAACTGAGACTTTTTTTCAAGGACATTGCTATTTGATAAGATAGAGGGAAGAGCACAGGAGAGTATTATTACAGGTGCTCTTCTGGGTTTCTATCAACAGCTGGAGTCTGGTGTTGAAGCTTATAGGAAAAGAAAAGGTGAAAAGTCCTTGGAGAAGAGAGTTATAACAAGAGCCTTGGATAATTAAACAAAGTGCAGTGTGCTCTTTTTATTTTTCCTAAGCTGCGCTACCCCTCCTCATCAGTTTACTTTTTGTAATAGCTATTTGGATTTCTGGCCCTTTGGAACTTGTCTTTGTTTTTTTTTTGTCTTGTCTTTGGAAGTTAAATTTCTATGTCTGCTTTTTATTTTAAAGGAAAAGCTTTAGTATTAATGATTTGCTTCCTTTTCTCTTTAAGGGAGTAGCCTTTTTTTTCTTTTTTTTTCCCTCCCCCTCCCTGGTATTTTTATTTTTCCATCTACCTTCCATATTGGCTTTTTTCTTTTTTTTTTTTATTTTTCTGGCCTTTTCTTTTTTCGTATGCATCCTTTTATATTTGAGACCTGTTAATTAGATTAAGGTGTTGAAGAACCTGAAGAATTTTCCCTTTCTCTTTTTTAGCTTTTTATTTTTCACTTTTCTACTTTTTTAAGGATTTTACAACTTTTTCTTTTTTGTGTGTGTTTATGGTCTTTTCCTTCATTTTTGAATTTTTACTGTTATCTAACCAATCAATTGGATTAAGGTATACAAGAACCTGAAGATTTTTTTTTATTTTTTTATTATTATTACTATTTGGCTTCTTTTTTCCTACTATTTTTATTTGGAATTGCAATTGGTTATTTCACATTTGGATTAAGGTCTAGAAGAACCTGAAGATTTTGAATTGCTTGAAATGAGTAGGAAATTAATAGCCCCTGGTTCCTCAACTTCTACTTCTTCCTCTCCACCATCTGGAGGACAACGTTCATTACAGACAATATTACGGCAAGAAAAAGAACAAGAAAAAGTGACCCTGCAGATGATTATGCAAGGAATTCAAAATATTCAAACAAGAACAGAGAATATTGAAAAGAGAACAGAGAATATCGAACAAAGAACAGGGAAAACTGATGAAAAGGTGGAGAACATCCAACAACAGAGGATGAAATACGATGAGAGATTCCAAAACATTGAAGAAGATGAACAAAGAGACAAGAAAATTGGAGATATTGATAACAGATTAACTGTGGTTGAACAAGATAAAATGGTATGCTGAGGTGGGAGATGGACAGATCAGAATTTTATCTTAGATTCCAAAACATAGAGGAAGAAAAGGGACAAAACCTAGCTGAGATAATGATAGAAAGATTGGCTGAAGCTTTGGAAATAACTGAAGAGAAGATGATGGATGGAATAGATGAGGTCTATCGAGTCTTCACAAGATATGCAATGAGAAATAGCTTACCAAGAGAAGTGCACATCAGATTTACAAAGAAAGCTATTAAAACGCAAATATTGCAAGTGGCAAGAGAGAAAACTTTGAAATACAAAGACAAGGAGATTGTGGTCTTGAAACAAGCACCCAGAAGAGTGAGAGAGGTGAGAAGAGAATACCGATTCCTGACTAAAATTCTACTTAAAAAAGAGGTGAATTATAGATGGCTGATTCCAGAAGGTTTGATGTTCACATGGCAAGAACAGAGACATAGAATTGACTCAATTGAGAAAGCTGAATCATTTTATACAGAATTTTTTAGAGGGAAAGAGGAAGAGGCAGAAAAAGAAATTTCACTAATTGAATTCCAAGAGGACTCCCAAATGACGACTGAAAAAGAAGAAGGTGCAGTAGGTGGAAAGGTGGAAGCCAAAGAACAATGTGAACTGAGATCTACGAGAGCTGTTAAACCTAACTACAAAATATAACCACGAGAAAAAAAGAGAAAGAGAAAAAGATTGATTACAATTAATATTAATGGACTTAACTCAGCTGTTAAAAGAAGGAAAACCTTCCATAAATTAGAAAAATTAAAATTTGATATAATCTGCCTACAAGAAGTACATATTAAAAAGCAATATGAACAATTGTTGATACAACCAGAATTAGGGAAAATATTTACTTCTTTGACACAATGCAACAAAAGAGGAGTGGTTTTATACATTAAAGATATTATCCCAGTGAAATTGATCTATACTGACGACGATGGAAGAATACTAATGGTGGAAATAATGGACAATAATACAAAAACACTCCTGACTGCAATCTATGCCCTGAATGACAATCAAGAAGAATTTTATAAAAAGTTACATATGAAAATAATTGAACTGGACTATGCTAATATAGTTATGATGGGAGATTTTAATGGAATTGTAGACAATAAATTGGACTATACAGCACAGAAAACAATAAAGCAAAACAGAAAGATTCTCCCTAAATCTTTTTTTTAAATGGTAGATGAAATAAACTTAAAAGATACATGGAGAGAAAGAAATGCTAAAACTAAACAATACACCTTCAATAGAAGACACTTAGACACTTAGACAAATAGACACTTATCATGGGCCAGAATAGATATGATATAGATGTCAACAGAATTGTTAACTAATATTCAAGAAATAAATATTGAAACAAGTACTTGGGCAGATCACAATCCAATGACAATTAAATGGAAAGGACAAAGAAGAAGATCTAGATGGACGTTAAATAATACTATTTTAAAGGAAAAAGACTTCACACAGTGGATGGAGAAAGAACTGGCTTTTTTCTTTAGAGAAAACAAAAAAGAAGATACATCAATCCAGAATCTATGGGATACAATGAAGGCATATGCCAGAGGCTTGATAATAGACTATACAAGGAAAAGAAATACCATGAAAAGATTAGCCTCTAAGGCATTAGAGGATGAGTATAAAGGACTTGAAAAAGAGTTACAGAAAATGCCACAGAAAAAGGACATTAAGTTAAAAATGGATATAGCCAAACATAAAATGGGTCTAATAGAAAAAGAAGAATTAGCACAGAAAATTAGAGGTGCTAAACAGAACTACTTTGGAGATGCAAATAAACCAGGTAGAGGGTTAGCATATAAATTGAGAAAGGAGAAAGAATCAAGGAAAATATTGCAATTAATAGACGACCAAGGCCAAGTTTGCTATGGTAGTAAAGAGAAGAAGGAAATCATATGAGACTATTATGGGAAACTATACACACAAGAGAATATTGATGAGGAAAGAGTTAAACAGTATTTACAGAATGCTAATCTACCCCAGATACCTAAAGAAATTGAAACAATGTTAGAAAGCATTATAATGATGATGGAGTTAACTGAAGCACTCAAGAAGCAAAATAATGGAAAGGCACCAGGCCCAGATGGACTTCCAGCAGAATTTTACAAAACATTACAAGAATCGTTGAACCTTCCATTGCTAGAAGTTATGAATGAAGTTATGTTAAAGAAGAGGATACCTAAATCATGGTCAGAAGCTTATATTACACTTATTCCAAAAGAGGAGGCTGATCCATTACAAATCAAGAACTATAGACCTATTTCCTTACTAAACACAGATTATAAAATTTTTGCTTCAATATTGGCAGGAAGACTTAAAAAATACTTAAACAATTTTATCCATCCTGATCAAAATGGATTTCTGCCAAAGAGACAAATTAAAGACAATATGAGAGTAATCTTGGACACTTTGGAATACTATGAGGCACATCCTGAAAAACATATGGCTTTGATATTTTTAGATGCACAGAAGGCATTTGATAATGTGAATTGGCGATTCATGTTATTACTGCTGGAACAGATGGGCTTTGCTAAAAAAAATGTTCAAGCAATAGAAGCTATATATCATAAGCAAATGGCAAAGGTAATGATAGAGGGAGAACTGACAGACTCTATCGATATAAGAAAAGGAACAAGACAAGGGTGCCCACTATCACCTCTGTTGTTTGTGTTAACCTTGGAAGTGCTAAATAGAAATATTAGAGATGAAATGAATATAAAAGGGATGAAAATTAAAAAGGAAGAATTTAAATTGCAAGCATCTGCAGGTGTTCTGGTTTTCATTTTAGAAGACCCACTAGAAACAGCATTAAAATCGATAGAAAAGATAGAGACATATGGAAAGGTGGCTGGCTTGAAAATAAATAAAGATAAGACAAAGATCTTGACAAAGAATATGTTATCAAGACAAAAGGAAGAACTGGCAGATCTATTGAAAATCCAGGTCACGAATAAGATCAAATACTTGGTGATATATTTGACAGCAAGATGTAGTACATTAAAAGAGAATAATTATATCAAACTTAAGCAGCAGATAGCGCTAGATCTGGTGAAATGGGAAAATTTACAACTGTCATTAATAGGGAGAATATCAACAATCAAGATGAATATATTACCCAGAATTTTATATTTGTTCCAAACAATTCCAATTAGGCTTGGAAAAGATTACTTTGAATATTTAAATAAAATTGTGTTGAAATATATATGGCAAGGTAAGAAAGCGAGAATAAAGTTAAAACTTTTGCAAGATGCCAGAATAAGAGGAGGATTTGGTTTGCCTTATTGGGAGTTGTACTACCAAGCTACAAATTTTATGTGGGTTAAGGAATGGATAACATTAAGAAATACTAGATTGTTGACATTGTTGAACTAAAACACAGGGGTACTTTCGCAGACATTATATCCGGGAGTCTCTGTGGTTAAACTGGGAGAAGATCAAAAGACAATGTTATTTGAAAATTCCAGTCTGGTTATCGACTATTGAAGCATTTTCTTATCCTATAATATACAAAAAGGAACAAACAGTTAGATATGGTGAAATATTGAATGAAAAGGGTGAACTCAAATCTACACAAAAACTAGAGGAACAAGGTATAAAGATGAATTGGTTTTCATATGTGCAAATAACATTCAAGGTATGATAAAGATTCTAAAACAGAAGGTTTCTATGATAAACTGGCTGACTTAGATAAGATTATGACAGGTACTGATGAAAAGGTGATTAAAAAATTGTATGGATATTTATTAGAAATTAAACTAGAAGAAGAACAAGTTAAAGAAACTACGACTGCTTGGGGGAAGAATTTTGGATATGGGATTGATCTAGAGAAATGGCAAAAATTGTGGTCTCAAAGTTATAAAATGACAATGTCAACAGCATATAAAGAAAATTTGTATTAGATGTTTTACAGGTGGCATTTGCCCCCCGACAAGAATAGCAAGAATGTTCAAGAATAAATCCGAAAAGTGTTGGAAATGTCATCAGACACTCAGCTCATATTACCATATGTGGTGGACATGTGCGGATGCTAAAAAATATTGGACTGAAATCCACACATGGTTGGAAAAAAATGACAAAAGAGCATATAGATTTGAAACCAGAAATATTTTTATTGGGAATTTTACCTGAAATATATAGGAAAGACTTGAAATACCTGATTGTAAATGTATTAACAGAAGCTAGGATTGTATTTGCTAAAAACTGGAAAAATGAGAAAACATCATCACAGGAGGAAATCATTAAGAAAATATTGGAATGTGCTGAAATGAGTAGATTGACATTTGAAATTAGAGAACAAGATGATAAACAATTTTATAAAATTTGGGATCTATTCTATCAATGGTTAGACAATAAAACAAAGTAATGAAATATGTAGACTCTTAGAAAATAATAAATATATAAAGATGTATTCTTTTTTTATTATATCTACAAAATGATTTTAGGATAGATTTGGGATGATAATGTGAATCGTTATAAAACAAATTAAGTAAAATATGATTATTTTGTAAAACATGAATGAATAAAAGCATAGTCAAATGATTGATTAATAGTGATATTAATGTATTTAATATTTGATTGGAAGTACGAGAGTATAGACAATGTAATTGTAATTGAAGACTATGAAATGGAAGCACAAAACAATTTGTAAACCAACCAGCACACTGTATGTATATATATGGAAGATGGCTTGATGTTTTAATGTTTTGTTTGTTCATGTTTGTTTTAAAAATCAATTAAAAAAAAGAAATAATAAAAATAAAAGAAAAAGAGAAAAAAAGAAAAAAAGCAACTATTATCTTATAAACAACGATCTCTCATCCCTTAATCTCTCATCCCTTGATTGGCATTTTCTATTCTCTGGATGCAATACTGTAGAAGACCATTACAACATATTTTTACTTGAAGTCAAAAGAGTCAAAGACTATATGTACCATTAACAACTCCCAAAACCAGAAAAAACAAATTACCCAAACAATAAGGAAGCTTCAATCCAAAAAGAAATCACTTTGGCGGAAAAACAAAACTGGTCATGTTGCCAACTTCAAAAGCTGATACAAAAATTTATGCCACCAGATAAAAACTGAATGCACCAATTATCACATTAAGCAAGAGGAAAACCTTCTATGCACCAATTCTACCCACACTTTCTACAATTTTGTAAACAACAAACTAAAAGACTCAAGGTCCATCCCTCCCCTGAAAGGACCTAATGGTAAAGACTGCAACAACAACACCATCAAAGCAAACCTCTTTAACAAGTTATTTCGCTCAGTATTTGTAAACAGAAATGGATCATGCCCAATATTTCCTGGTCGAACCACAGACAACTACAATGATCTAATGCATATCGATTTTACAGTAGATATTGTTGAAAAAGCACTGCACAATCTAAAACCATCTCTATCTATTGGACCGGACGGAATACGTGCCTACTTCTTTAAAAAGCTATCCACTGCCATACCCAAACCTCTAAGCATAATCTTTGAAAGATCTTTCAGGACCAGTTCCTTGCCTAACCTATGATCACAAGCCACAGGCATCCTCATCTTCAAAAAGGGAGACCCCAGCCTAGTTGAAAATTACAGATCAATCTCTTTACGCTGCATCACCTGTAAAGTCATGGAATCAATTATTAACCAATCCATCATCCTCCACTTACAGACAAACAACCTACTCTCTTATAAACAATTTGGTTTCAGGAAAAAACTATCCTGTAATCTGCAACTCTTACATTCCAAAAACATATGGACTACACAACTCGAACAGGGCAAAGCAATAGATGCAATCTACACAGACTTCTGTAAAGCTTTTGATTCAGTGGTACATGACAAACTATTCCTAAAACTAAAATCTTACGGTATCTCTGGACACCTGCATAACTGGATAGAACCATTCCTGTCAAATAGACAACAAATGGTCAAAAATGGGAGCGTCCTATCAAATTCTGTACCTGTCAACAGTGGTGTCCCTCAAGGCAGTGTTTTAGGACCAACTCTTTTCATACTCGACATAAGTGACCTCTGTGATCATATTAAGAGCAACTGCATCCTCTTCGCTGATGATGTAAAGCTATTCAACACCACAGACAATACTGCTACCCTTCAAAAAGACCTTGACTATGTATCAAAATGGTCAAACAAATGGCAACTTCAAATCTCAACAAATAAATGCTCTGTCTTACATATTGGCAAAAAAAATCAGAAAATAAAATACAGGCTGAATAGTCAAGACCTTGTTGATGATCCAAACTCTGTCAAGGATCTTGGAGTACTAATTTCTAATGACCTAAGTGCTAGAGCTCACTGTAACTACATAGCTAAAAAGGTGTTAAGAGTTGTTAACCTAATCTTATGTAGCTTTTTCTCTGGTAATATTACACTAATAACTAGAGCATATGAAACATTTGCTAGACCATAATCGAATACAGCTCATCAGTCTGGATGAGTCTCATCACTCATTACGTAGCTGATTTTTTACACAGTTGAGAAAGTCCAGAAATATTTCACAAGAAGAGTTCTCCATTCCTCTACTCACTGCAGAATACCTTATGCCACCAGACTTGAAATTCTAGACCTAGAAAACCTAGAATTATACCGCCTTCAGTCCAATCTAAGTATAGTATATAAAATCATACATTGCAATGTCCTACCTGTCAATGAATACTTCAGCTTCAACCATAACAGCACAAGAGCAAACAATACATACAAACTCCAAGTTAATCGCACCAAACTTGATTGCAGGAAATACAACTTCAGCAACAGTGTGGTCAATGTCTGGAATCTCTACCTGACTCTGTGGTTTCTTCCCCAAACCCCACAAACTTTAACCTTAGACTGTCTACTATTGACCTCACCCCTTTCCTAAGAGGTCTGTAGGGGGCGTGCATAAGCGCACCAACGTGCCTACCATCCCAGTCCTATTGTTTCTTTTATTTTTCTTAGATGTACCCATTTCATGTATTCATAACTATGTTTTTACTTCTACCTATTATCTTGTAAGCGATTGAAAGATTAAAAAAAAAAAGAGTTCCTCCCAGCAAGGAAAAGGAATTGCAACCAGGGATGGGATTCTACCGGTTTGGACCGGTTCTATAGAAATGGTTGTTATGAGTCAGCACAGTTTGGAGAACCGGCAAATTGTGCCCCTGGCTGGCCCCTCCCCTCCCCCCACCAGTCAGTCCTTATTGTGCATGCGCAACATTGCATGCATATCCGACATAGCTGACTGCATCCTCCCCTGCTCAGTCACTCCTTAAGGTATTTCTTTCCCCACTGCCGATGATCAGCTGTTCCAATGATCAGTTGTGCCTGGATCCCCCTTGTTGTCTTACTTCTTTGTCCAGGAGGCTTCCCTGAGGCCCAGAAGGCCCAAAAATGGAGTGCAGGGGGGTGCTGCATACCCCCCTGCACTCTGTTTTTTGCCTTCCTGGGCCCCAGGGAGGCCTGCTGGGTGCAAAAACACCCCTCAGGAGGCTTCCCTGAGGCCCAGGAGGCAAAAAAATCTGGGCAGGGGTGCTGCCAAGGAAGAAGAAGAAGAAGAAGAAGAAGAAGAAGAAGAAGAAGAAGAAGAAGAAGAAGAAGAAGAAGAAGCAGCAGCAGCCATGCCCACCCAGTCACATGGTCACGCCCACCTAGCCACGCCCACAGAATTGGTTGCTAAAAAATTTGAATCCCACCCCTGATTGAAACTCCAATTCACTCCCTGGTCTGACTCCTGCTGGCATCAGAGGTCATGTGATAAAAGTGCTTTTTCAAAAGGCAATTGGACTTCTTTTGTTTTTCCTTGAAAACATGGTGCTTCTCACCTAAAAAGCTTCTTCAGTTCTGTTCTTCAATTGAAGAATCTTCTTGGATGAGAAGTGAAGTGCCTTCAAGGAAAAACCAAGAAAGTCCAAGTTGCCTTTAGAAAAAGCACCTTTGGATCAACCTGGATGATTGAGAATAATCTCCACAGGCATTCAGAGGCCACGGAGCATCCCTGATCTCCCAGAGTGGATTACCAAGGCTTTCTTCAAGGAGGCTTTTGGGATTTTTCTGCTTAGTCCTAGGATTTCCTGATGGTCTCCTCTCCAAGAATAGCCTCGGTTTAGCTTTTCAAGACTGGCCAATCATGTGTTGTCACCTGTGTTATGTCTTTGGAACTGGTTGGAGTCCCCAACCAGGTCCGCTGTTTGAGCGGGAGCACCAGCTGCTCCCATTGGCTGGCTCCGTTTGACAGTCGGCTATAAAAGCCGGCTGTCGAGCAAAGCCAGCCCGTTGTCACCAGCTAACCTGCTAGTTAGAAGGCAGACGCAGCAACCCTTTATTCCCAGTAATAAAGCCTGTTCGTTGTTCACTCTGGCTCTTGCCTCTTCCTTCCATCGCTCTACAACACTGGCGACGAGGATGAGATGTGATCGAAGGCTAGCCAGACGTGCTTTTCAAAAGAGCTGTGGTCACTGAAGAGCGAAGCCACGGGCACTGAAGCAGCAGCCGCCAATGCTCACAAAGAGCGCGAAATTTAAAAAGCCTCCGTAGCTTTTTGAGCTGTAGTCACTGAAAGCGAAGCCACAGGAGCTGTAGCCGCAGCCGCCAGCGCTCACAAAGAGCGCGAAATTCAAAGAGCCTCCGTAGCCTAGAGAGAAAGTCACTGCCTGTGCTCTTCTAAGAGCGCGAATTTCAAAATACGACTGAAGAAGACGAACCCTGCATCTTCAAAATGAACGCTAATCCAGCATTCCCACCATTCAAACCAACCGAGGAAACGTGGGACTCATACAAAAATCGTTTCAGCCATTTCCTTGATGCCATCGGTTTAGCAGACGCCGCTGAACACAGGAAGAAATCCTACTTCCTCAGCTATTGTGGGGCTGCAGTTTTCGACACCGCTACAGCACTAGTCGCCCCTCGCGCTATCAGAAGCGTACCGTGGGATGAACTCCAAGAAATCCTCTCCAACCACTACTTGCCAAAGCCATCTCAGATAGCCAGGAGATTCACCTTCAGAATTAGAAAACAGGCAGAGGGTGAGTCAATCAACGAGTATATGGCAGCTCTGAGGACAGCTGCCTTGCAGTGTGGGTTCAAAGACTACCTAGAAGACATGTTATTGGACCAGATCGTCTGTGGGGTCAGGGACCTGAGGCTCCAAAGACGTTTGCTAGCAAAAAAGGACTTGAACCTAGCTCTAGCCATAGAGGAAGCCCAAGCTGCTGAGCAATCTGCCCAATCAGCAGCTGAAATTCAAGGTACTCGGTTAAAGCCCAGCAGTTCCACCATCCATTCAGAGGAAGTGCTCAGTGATGAAGACCCCACAGACTCATCAGACATTAACCGTCTTAAGCAACAGAAGCCTTCACAGGTAGGAGTGGGGCAGAGAAACAACTTCGGCCCCAAACAACCTTCCATTTGCCTAACCTGCGGAGGCTCCCACTCTAGGGCATCCTGCAGGTTTAAGAATGCCATCTGCCTGAATTGCCAAAAGAAGGGTCACCTCGCTAGAGTCTGCCAAGCAGGGCGTACTTTGCCTCAAAGACCTCCACCACCTTCTAATTCCCAAAGGCAAGTGGAGGACTGCTATACCTGCTACCACGCTTACCAGACTTCCCAGACTCCTAATAAAATCAAAATTTCTGTTTCCTTAGAAGGTAAACCCTGCAGGATGGAGGTAGACACGGGATCTGCACTTTCAATCATCTCCTGGGAAACCCTAAAGAAGATCCAGCCCAGACTGTCGAAGAAGCAGCTACAAAGATGCCACCTGACACTGCAGGACTACCAGGGCAAGAACATCCCTGTCCTCGGGAAAGGCAAGTTCTTAGTTCAATTCCAAGCCTTTAAAGGCCATTTGCCTCTAGTGGTTGTTAATGGTGCCCTCCCCAGCCTGTTGGGGCTAGATTGGTTCCCCTCCCTCGGCCTTAGTGTAACTGGGATCCATGCTGTCTCAACTTCTGACGTAGATGCACTATTTTCAGATTACTCTGATGTGTTTAGCAGCGAGCTGGGTTGCTATTCTGGCACCCCCATCTCCTTCTCTGTGGACCCCCAGGCAATGCCTCTTCGCCTTAAGTCACGCAGGGTGCCTTTCGCCATCCATCCCAAATTAGACGCAGAATTAGATAAGTTACTTAAGCAAGGGGTGTTAGAACCAACTGATTTTGCCAAGTGGGAAACCCCCATAGTCACCCCACTCAAGAAAGATGGCAGTTTGAGAATCTGCGCAGACTATAAAACCACCCTCAACCGTTACCTGCAGGTCAGCGCATACCCTGTCCCTGTTATTCAGCACCTGTTACACACCTTCGAACCCGGCACCATTTTCGCCAAGTTAGATATGTCCCAGGCATACCAACAGTTCCCTGTTGATGATCAGACAGCTGAATTACAAACCATAGTCACACATAGAGGGGCATTCAAGTGTAAACGCCTCCAATTCGGTGTAAGTGTAGCCCCGGGTATATTCCAATCGCTCATGGAAAGGATTCTCCAAGGTCTCCCAGGGGTTGTTCCTTATTTCGATGACATCCTAGTCTCAGCAATTGACAGACCTCAGCTCATACAGAGGGTCAGAGCAGTTCTAGAGAAGTTTAGGCAGCATGGCCTCAAACTTAAAAGGGAGAAGTGCGCCATCGCCACTAGGCAAGTGGACTTTCTGGGATATAGGATAGACACCTCTGGCATCCACCCAATCGAGTCCAAGGTAAAGGCCATCCACGAGGCGCCCACACCAACTAACAAGACGGAGCTCCAAGCTTTTCTGGGGCTACTAAACTTTTACGCCTCATTTCTCCCACACAAAGCATCTATCGCTGAACCTTTACACAGGCTGTTAGACAAAGAAGCCCCCTGGCATTGGGGACCCAAAGAAGCCCATGCTTTCAACTCAGTCAAATCCTTACTCACATCGGATGCAGTTTTAATTCAATTTGATCAACGACTTCCCCTGGTCCTAGCTGCTGATGCATCCCCTTTTGGGATTGGGGCTGTCCTAAGCCACAGACTCCCCAACGGTTCCGAGGCACCAATTGCCTTCTTCTCTAGGACCTTCTCTACGGCAGAAAGGAACTACAGTCAAATAGATAAAGAGGCCCTGGCTGCGGTGGCTGCAGTTAAAAAGTTTCATGAATTTTTGTTTGGGCACCATTTTGAGCTTGTAACTGACCATAAACCTCTCCTGGGACTCTTATCAGGGGATAAGCAAACCCCGCAGGTACTATCACCTAGAATGACCAGGTGGACTTTGTTCCTGGCCGCTTACTCATTCAAGTTGGTGCATCGACCTGGCAAAAACTTGAGTCACGCCGACGCCCTTAGTCGCTGCCCCCTACCAGTCCCAGTCGAAGACCCAGCACCGGTTCACGCCATTTTTGAAGTTAATGAACTTAAATTACCAGTTACAGCTGAGGACATTGCTGCGCACTCAAAAAAAGACAAGATAATTGCCCAGGTTCTGGACTGGGTGGGAAGAGGGTGGCCGGAAACTCAAGGTACCGTTGACTTTGCTCCTTTTAAAACCTGTCAGCAGGAACTATCGAAGCTACAGGGATGTCTGTTGTGGGGTACGAGGGTAGTCATCCCAGCCACTCTTCGTGTACCCATCCTGAAGGTGCATCACGAGGGCCACCCGGGCATCGTAAGGATGAAGGCTCTGGCCCGCAGCTACGTTTGGTGGTCCGGCATGGATGCCCAAATCGCCAGCTGGGTAAGCTCATGCCAACCTTGCCAAGAAACCAGGGCTGCCCCACCAGCTGCCACGCCCACCAGGTGGGAGAGTGCTAGTGCCCCTTGGTCCCGCCTGCACATCGACCTGGCTGGACCGGTGCATGGTAGGACCTTCTTGGTGGTTGTGGACTCCTACTCCAAGTGGATAGACTTGGCCCTGCTACCCTCAACTACCACCCAAGCAATAGTTAAGGCTCTGACCCACTTATTCGCTACCCATGGACTCCCTGACACGCTGGTGTCTGACAATGGCCCGCAGTTCACGTCATGTGAGTTCAGTATGTACGTTGCTAACTTGGGCATCCGACACATCCTTACAGCTCCCTTTCACCCCGCTAGCAACGGGATGGCTGAGAGGGCAGTCAGGTCAGCCAAGGAGGCACTCGCCAGGTTCGGCCAGGAAAACTGGCACTCTAAACTGTCACGTTACCTTCTGAGCCAACATACGACGACATGCACCACTACTAATAAATCCCCTGCCGAACTCTTGATGGGGAGGCGCCTTAGGACCACCCTGGACAGGTTGCACTCCCACTACTGCCCAGACGCCCCTTTAGGGTCTGACAGTCTGGTCAGGGACTTTGTCCTGCATGACCTGGTGTACGCCAGAAATTATGCAGGGGATCCTTTGTGGGTACCAGGTCAAGTCGTATCGGTCACAGGTCCGAGATCCTACAGGGTCCTCCTGGAAGATGGACGCTTGTGGCGGAGACACATGGACCAACTCAGAAGGCGATGGAGAGGTGCGACCGTTACCGGCCCAGCCCAACCTTCTAGCACCAGGGACTCCCTTCCGGTGCCAATCTGCTCAGCGGAAGCTCCCTGCAGGACCCGGTCTACCCCGTCGACCAGGAGAATTTGCTGGAGGACCCGAGTTCCCGACCAGAGTCACCGAACCAACAGCCAAGCGAACCTGTTTGCCGTCCAGACCTAGCGACTCGCCCAGGTCAGCCCGAACTGGGGGACTTACCGAACTCGCAGAACACTACACCTGACCAAGCCCTTTCCCCAACAACCTCCGAGGCATTTTCCGGGGGCAAGGACTTGACGCCAGCCAGCAGTTTACCCGGGTTGCGACGCTCTGGTCGCCAGCGCAGACAACCGACTTACCTAAAGGACTACGCATGTCCCCAGCTGGGGGAAAGGAGTGTTATGTCTTTGGAACTGGTTGGAGTCCCCAACCAGGTCTGCTGTTTGAGCGGGAGCACCAGCCGCTCCCATTGGCTGGCTCCGTTTGACAGTCGGCTATAAAAGCCGGCTGTCGAGCAGAGCCAGCCCGTTGTCGCCAGCTAACCTGCTAGTTAGAAGGCAGACGCGGCAACCCTTTATTCCCAGTAATAAAGCCTGTTCGTTGTTCACTCTGGCTCTTGCCTCTTCCTTCCATCGCTCTACAACAACTTGCATGAGTTCTAGGCCTACCCGAAGCACAAAGACATCAGGAAGAGCTCAGGCCAATCCCCCTTTTCAGCCCAACTCACCTCACAGGGTGGTTGTTGTGCGGAAGACAGGAGGTGGGAGCATTCTGTACACCATCTGGAGTTATGCTAAATAAAGGCAGGATATAAATCTAACATTTCTTGTTCCTTACATCGAACAAGAAATGCCAGATGTCAGGCTGTTTTAAAAAAGGCCACAGATGTTGTTGCAGATGCACACGGCATAATTGAAAAAGCAAAACAGAAACAAAAAAAATCTAAAGAAGTCACTGTGTGCTTCATTGACTACACAAACCATCTAGAT
Organism: Pseudonaja textilis; assembly: GCF_049901715.1. Classification (NCBI taxonomy): domain Eukaryota; kingdom Metazoa; phylum Chordata; class Lepidosauria; order Squamata; family Elapidae; genus Pseudonaja; species Pseudonaja textilis. The sequence goes on along the minus strand of NC_142001.1, from coordinate 3,394,825 downwards.
CAGGGGTGTCAAACTTGATTTCATTGAGGGCCACATCAGGCTTGTGTTTGACCGCTGGGTGGGCATGGACATGGTGGGTATTTGCCAGCTCGACATCACTTGTGTTGGGGGCACCTGTGGTGGCCTGAGTGCTCTACCAGTAAAAACAGAGCTCCGGAGACTGCGATGGCCTCCTGCAACCCTCTGCCAGAGAAAAGGAGCGTGGGAGCTTTGTTAACGCTGGCAGAGGGTTGCAGGAGGCTGTCACAGCCTCCGGAGCTCCATTTTCACTTGTAGAGGCACCACGGGACAGTCCTTCGCTGTTTCTAGGGCAGCCCCATGGATCTGGCCCGTGGGCCTTGAGTTTGATACAGGGGTGGGATTCAAAAATCCTAGCAACTGGTTTGCTGCCCAGTTGCTGGGTGGGCACGGCCATGGTGGGCATGGCTTACCATAACTTCCTGTTTCCAAATTCCAGTGGGCCTCCAGAGCCCAGGGGAGACTGTTTTCTCCCTCCCAAGGGTCCAGAGGCTTCCCCCAGGTCTCTGGGAGGGTGAAAATGGCCTCCCTCAGGCACTGGAGGCCCACTGGAAGCCAGAAATTGGCCCTGTCACTTCTGGTACTTCTGGGAGGGTCATTTTTCACCCTCCCAAGATTCCAGAAGCCTCCCATGGGCCTCTGAGAGGGCAAAAACGGCCTCCCACAGGCTATGTAGGTCCTCCAGAAGCCAGAAAGGGGCCCGTTTTTGGACTTCCGGAAAGCCCATTTTCCCCCCTCCCAGAGCTTCCACATGGACCCTGCACTTACTTGAATCACATCGAGACTCCTGGGAGGGGTGGGGTGGGGCGGGAGGGGTCAGCTGGTCAGTTTAAATACCAGTTCTGTGAACCTGAGGTAATTTTAACATCCACTTTGCCCAAATCGGTTTGAACCAGTAGAATCCCACCCCTGGTTTGATACCCCTAATCTAGATTATATGGAGCATGGCAAGCTGTGGAAAATAGGATTCCCGGAACATCTCATTGTCCTCAAGAGAAACTTACACAGAAACTCACACAAACATGCCACAGAGCAGCAATTGGAAGAGATGCCATGAAGGTCTTGGAAGAGATATTCAGATGCCGGGATGTGTTTTTGTACCTACAAAGATCAGGAAATATGATGTTCTTGGTGGCAAAAGTTGGACTTTGAAGAAGGAGGCTAGGAAAAATATTAACGCTTTTGAATTTGGTGTAGGAGAGCGCCTTGGACAGCCAAAGGAAAAAATCCAAAGGAACATTGAACCGATCAACCCAGAATTCTCACTCAAGGTGCAAATGTATCCTCCTTCGGAGACATTGTCTGGAGACCTAGTTCTCCGGAGAAGGCATTAACACTGGGGCATGTGGAAGAAAAGAGCACTGAGGTGAATGGGCTCGATTAGTGTGATGATGGGTACGTGGCTGGAAGACCAGAAAGATCAACTTGGGGATGGGTTGTCATGGATAAAATCTATCTATATGCTCACTAAGAGTCAACACAGACTTACTGTGTCATAAAAAGTGAAATAAATCTAATCTGAAATAAAGATAAAATACAAGTAATTGTGGAAGTATGCAAGTTAACTTATTTCCTTATTGCTACCATACGTAGAGTTTGTACTTTCTTTACTGTTATTATATAGAAGCTTTTTCTGTACTTTTTCTGGGCTTTAAAATTTTTAGCCACCAGCTGTCTTCTCTCTTGACCACTGGTGCCCAGAAAGGCCTCTGTTGGCTTCTGCAGGGCCAGGGCCGCGGTCCTTTGCAGGATATCTGCCTGCCACCCTCTTCGTTATGAACAACCCCCTTCCCATCAGGAGGGGGAATGCCATCTCCAGACCCCCAGACCCCCCGGTCTTCTGCCGGGGGCAAGCTCTGCTCAAGAAAAGGGCAGATGCTGGGTTGATAGGTGGAAAAGAGACGGGGAGGAGAAGCGAGGCCTGGGAACTGCTTCAGTGGCTGATGGAGCAAAGCCTCGGATAAGGTAGATGGCTGAGGACTCTCCTGCAGGTCAGACCTGGTTGCTAAGCAACCTCTCTGCAAGATTATGCTGAGAAAGCTTGGGGTCCTCAAGGGGATGGATAGTGTTGCATCCCCCCCTTTTTTTCTTGTTTTGCTTTTATGCAGTTTAGTGTTGAGAAAAGTAAAGTCCTGCTGCACTTAGGCAGGAGAAACCGAATGCACAGGTACAGAATAGGTGACACCTGGTTCAATAGCAGCAACTATGAGAGAGATCTAGATGTCCTACTGGACAACTACTTAAGTATGAGCCAGCCATGTGCTGCAGCTGCCAAAAAAGCCAATGCAGTTCTAGGCTGCATTGACAGAGGGTGAGCATCAAGATCACATGAAATGATAATATCACTCTATACGTGTTGTGGTTTGTCGGTAGCAAGTGTGGATGGCTGAGGCCTCGGAGAATGAGGACTCGGATGAGGGGCCTGCATGTGATTCAGGGATGGGGCCAGGACCATCAGGGAGTGGAAGGCTGCCTTTGAAGATTGTGGAAGCTGGCAGCAGTGATGAAGAGGACCCCGAGGAGCCTGTGCCCAGTGTGCGTGCACACAGGGCTGCTCGAAGGAAAGAGCAGCTGCAGCAGCACGGGTGACTCAGGAGTAAGGCTGCAAGATAATGGCTCCTCCCTTAAGAGATAAAAGCCAGCTGAGAAACCGGAGTTCTTTGCAGGAAGCAAATAAGTTTTTGCACTCAAGCCTTGTGGATATTCAGAATATCTTTGTTGGTGTTTGGAGACTCTTGGTGTTTGAAATCTTTCTTGGCAACTTTATCTAGTGTTCTTGGTAGCCTTGCACAACCTTGGCAAGGCTCGTTCTTATCAGAGACAATGAGTTTGAAACAGCCTTTTAACCCGGAAGGAACGGAATTTGTAAAGAATCAATAAAAGGTTTTGCTGTTACCCCTGTTTCGTGTTTGTTTCCTTGGAACAAGGTTTGAGTCAGAACAACACACGCTGGTGAGACCACTCTTGGAATACTGCATATAGTTCACCACGGTAGGAAGAAAAATAATAATGAGACTCTGGAAAGTGTGCAGAGAAATGCAACGAACAGTGGAGGGAGCTGGGTATGTCAAGCCTATCAAAGAGAAGGATTAGGAGAGAGAAGATACCTGTCTTCCAGTACCTGAGGGTCACAGAGAAGCGGAGATAGACTTATTCTCCAAAGCACCTGAGGGCAGGACAAGAAGTAACGGGTGGAAGATTTTTGAAGAGAGATCCGGTCTAGAAATTAGGATAAATTTTCTGACAGTGAGGACAATTAATAAACGGAGCAGCTCACCTCACGGTGTTGTGGGTGCTCCATCACTGAAAGTTTTCAAAATTAGACTGTACAACCATTTGCCTGGGATGTTATAAGGCTCTCAGCTTGAGCTTGGGGTTGGACAAGATGCTCTCTCAGATCCCTTTCAGCTCTAGGATTCTATGATCTATGCCTCCAATGGGATGAATCAGAGCTTCCTCCACAGAGCTGTGTCCTCACATAATGTGTTCAAAGTAGAATAATTGGAGCCTGGTCATTTGTGCTTGAATCAGAACACTGGGTTCATTTCTTAAAATGAATTCTATACATTAGAATATCTTACATCAATAAATCAGTATTAAAATCAGCCAATATCAATCCTTGATTATTATGCAATGATTAAGAACTGCAACCAGTATGGCTCAAATTATAAAGTATAAATCAAAATTTTTAAAATTGCAATAATTTCTGCTAACAAATTTGCAAATTCAGCAAATTATAAAAAGGTTAAATATTTTCATTTTATGCTAAGAAAAACCTTAACTTTGGATGTGGTATAAATGCATTTATAATCTAAAAATGGCTTCCATGTTGAATTATTGTAAAATCTGTATCAGAATTGTTTTTAAATATGAAATTAGTTTTGACATTGATTCATAAATCCATAACTTAATTTGCCATTCTTTAATACAAAGGATTGTTTATAATTTCTGCTGAGAAGCATAGAGGATCCTAGCAGCTGTTACCATAGCCAGTTCAGTATACTTGGTGAGAACGAAAGCTTTAGTAATAATTAGTTTAAAAAAAAAATCTTGAAAGGAAAAACTCCAAGAAAGCAGCTCCAGGAGAGCATAGCTGGAGAAAGCCATGAACCATGTGGCTGGATTCTCTGGTGAGATGACTCACCGTGACTTTCTCTTCATCCCTGCACAGCCTTGCTTGACCCAGTGATCACACCCCTCATCCTTTCAACTGTTGGAGTAATCAAAGTGCTGATTGGCCCAGGAGGAAAGTTCTACAGAAAACCTCCGACAAATCTCTACTGAAGGCTGGAATGGAGACAGAAGGACTGAGCTCCTGGTGGGACAAAATGCAAAGTCAACCGTTGGGTTGATGTGGCCAACTTCCTCCTCAGTGTCTGCTTCGTGTACTTTTCCCGCAGGGCCATTTTCCCAACAGAAGGGAGAGGTGATGATACAGTGGTATGTGGGAATGACCTTGAGGATGAAGGGAGGAGAAGTTGCCCAGGAAGTGACCAGATAAAAAGAGAAGGAGGATCCTTCGAACGATTAACCAGCAGAAAAAGAAACTTAAAATGGATCCACTCTAATGGTTAAGATGCTGAGACTCTGGAAAGAGTGCAGAGAAGAGCAACAAAGATGCTTATGGGACTGGAGGCTAAAACATATAAAGAACGGTTGTTGGAATTGGGTATGGGTAGTCTAATGAAAAGAAGGACCACGGGTGACATGATAGCAGTCTTCCAATATTTCATGGGTTGCCACAAAGAAGAGGGGGTCAATTTATTTTCCAAAGCACCAGAGGGCAGGAGAAGAAGCAACGGATGGAAACTAATCAGCAACCTGGAACGAAGGAGGAATTTCCTGACAATGCGAACAATTAATCAGTGGAATGGCTTGCCTCCAGAAATTATGAGCATGCCAACAATGGAAGATTTTAAGAAGAGATTGAACAAACATTTGTCTGTATGGTATAGGGTTTAATACAGAGCAGGGGGTTAGACTAGAAGCCTTCTACGATCCCTTCCAACTCTGTTATCTGTTTTTCTGTAAGATGGTTAAAAGCGAGCACAGGAAATTTGTGCCTTCAAATTGCAAGATTTTGCCACAGCAGACTGAGTAGTAAAGTAGTAAGATAGAATTAACTCATCTAGTTGTGTTTCCTGTTTGGGCTATCTGGGAGGGCTGACAGGGAACCGAGCCATTTCCTTGCTCCAGTGAGGATTGAGGCCAGAAGTGGACCAGAAGGGGGGGGGGGGGGAGCTTTCTTTGCCTGACAGTCCAGGCTGTTATAAAAGAGCCAATTAATAAGCGCTGTAACAAAAGTGGGGGGAGGGGAGGGAGCACAGGAATGCAGGCAGCCCCAGTTCTGTTCAGAGCATCCCTGGAAATGCTTGTTCTCTTGCCAGGGGCTCTCGCAAGAAACAAAGTTGGTTGGCACCGAAGGGAGGCGATGATTTCCATCCCAACATCAGGCAACAATTATAAGTATCTGCCCCTCCCCCACCCCTGTTCAATTTGCCATTCAAAAGAAGAGATCACCTCGGTAAAACATTCATGAGAAAGTTTAACATAATAAAAAATTAAACAGGCTTTTGCTATAAAGTATGAAATATTTACAGAGCTGCTGTTAGCTAATTGCACGCAGAAACCACAGAGTCCTTTGGCATCTTGGCTAAGTAATGAGATCAGATGCTGGGATCCAGCTTTCAGCATTGTGTGTGGAAGAGCCCAGCCAGATCCTTTGGGGATGAGCAAAATCCCTGCATAAATTTAGTTGCAACTAACTCTGATCTTGTCATGTTATCGCTTGTTTTTTTCCATTGCTTTTTTAAAACCCATCCTGAATTAGGCATTCGTTATAGCATTTCGAGGAATGTTTTTATAGAAACCGCTTTTAGAATCGGTTTAAATCATATTATAGCATTTTTTGAGGGGAGGGCATTATGGGATGTGAGGGAAGGGTAGCCCCTCTGTGGGAGGGGCCTGCTGTGCACCTTTTAGGGCTGCTCATTCCCACCTAATGCTCAGCTCTCATTTGTGGCTCCAAGTAGCTGAAACATGTGCAGCAGTTACCCACTGGTAAACTGTCTTGGCATAGGGGCCAAACCAGTTGAAGGGAGCTGGTGGTCTTCAACTCCTTCCATCCTCAGCGAGACAGAAGGGTTGTCTATTCCAGCCTTCAAGTCTGGCCCTGACAGATTGAGAGAGGAGATTGATCACCAACCAATCTGGTCAAGAAAGCAGGAAGTGGTGAAATCCCCAGTTAGAGGAAGGAGTGGAGTAAAGAGACTTGGAATTTCTCTAGGGAGGAAGTGAATGGAAGTCAGACACCCCCCCACACACTCCCTGTAAGATCCTTAAAACCTTTATCTGCCTGTTCACAAGAGAAAGCCGTCAGTCTGGCAAGATGCCTGTAAACAGGCAAGCACCGATAAAGAAACTAATCAGTTCACAGTGTTGTTTGGATTCCTTGTGCCTGTCTTGTCCAATCTGCCTTGTTTTCTCTTGAGATCTGGAGAGGGCTGTGCATTCTTCTCCATGCTTCCTCCAGTGGAAGGGAATGAGGAAAGTCGTACGTAGCTTAGACAAAACAAAACTGAGGGAAGGACTCTTCAGACACAAATGCCAGGAGCAGCCTGAGAAAAGGATTAAATTGCACTGAACACGCCGGGCTGCTCCTATTAATGGAGTGGGACCTTCTTGCTGATTTACAAATATTGATTATTATGTCATTCTGTAGGCAAGAGAATGGAGATAGAACTTGCTCCCTGAGTCCAGAGGGTAAAGTGGGCCAAGGTGCTGCTGCTGCTGCTGCTAATGACAAGGATGATGATTTTCCATGGCTAGGAAAACCATCATAATCGTTGTTAGCAGCAGCAGCAAAGCTGGAGAAGAACTTGGTTGAGTGTCATCCAATGGGAGGAGGCAGTCAAGAAAGGAAGGCTTGTAAGCATGTTGGCCAAAAATGAGCACTGTATGGGCAGTAACAACGGCTTATATCCATTTGTTGATCAACACAAAGGTCCAAATATCATTGTCAGCCTCCAAGAATCCTACTTCTGCTTATCTTTCCGGCTGCCATAGAAATGGGGGGGAGGGAAGAATAATTGGGCTTTGTGGGGGGGGGAAGGGAGCTGGAGGATGAAGTTGGTGAAATGTAAAAGTTGGGATGCTTTCTTGATTATGCTTACTTGCTTACTGCACAGATGTATCCTTTTATCTTCTAGGCCAAGGTCAGCCGTCTTGGCATACCAGATGTCTGAAACATCACCTGAAGTTGCCACACATGACATTATACACATTAGATTGGATGGCCACTTTGAACTATTGGGGGTGGGGACATGGGATAACTTTCTATATGTGAATTTCATGCCCATTGCTTCAGATCTTGTATTTCTTCTGATGCTACCATTTCAAATTCAGTAAAAGTCCTTTTCTCTATCAAATGGAGTCTAACGTTTGCTTTCTTGGATTTTGAATGGAGCCTCACCTGACAATCATCCCCATGGTGCCATAGGCACTAGAAGCAGCTTGGGCGTCTGCAGGCAAAAGAAGCCCACTGCACGACACTTGTTTGGATAAACCCAACGCCTCTTGTGGTCTTCTCTCACTGAAAAGAGGAGCCTTAGCCCGATCTATTTTCAACCCAGCAACCTCTCACCCTGAGGCTAAAGACAGGCCACAGAAGAAGACTGTGTTGTCCCAGTGGCCATGCAGGGAAGCGGCTGAAGTCTGATCTCCATGAAAGGCCACCTGGACTAGCGGTGGGGGAACTATCTGGGTCCTTTCCGATTTTAAAATTGTATCTGTGGTTCCCTGACCAATAAGATTTGGAAGACATTTATGCATACAAACAGCCACAAAGGTTTTACATTAAGTGCTGTCAAGGATCTCTGACAAAGCTAAAAGAAACCCTTCATCATATAGGGAAGACTTCATTATATTTGAGATTTCCCTGACGGTTGTGGAAATTGCTCTAAAGATGTGCTAAAGTGAAGTGAAAGGTCTATCTACTTCTCTGAAGAATGGCCACTCAAAGGTAAGGACTTTTTTCCTGGATAAGAAGAAGGCAAACAGTTTTCGAAGAGAGATATGGGTAGCTGGCCCTGGCCCTGAGAAGAAGAAGAGGAGGGGTAGCCCATCCATCAACTGCAGAAAAGGAGACCCTCTTGAAGACAGGCTGGGATTAGGCTGGGCCTTTGGATGCTTCCTTGAGGTTTTTCACAATCTCACATGGATAAAGCGATCAAGGCTTATGGGGACAACAACTCAAGGAACCACAACTAGAGAAGATCAATTCCAGATGATCTCCTGGAATGAAGGGGAAGATAGAAATTTGGGGAGCCCATCTGGATTATTGTGCTGATTAGTTCTTGGTTTAAGTTGGCCTGTTTGTTACAGTAGACACTAAGATGTAGTTTATCTTCTAAGCTGCCATGAGTTGAGATGAGTGGAGGAAATACAAATTTAATAAACCACTTTAATAATCTCTCTTGTCCATGCCTATGTTTTTAAAAAGGCCTTGATCTTGTTGTGGCCATTATAGCTAAAAAACATGGTGCAAAGCAGATGATCATTTACATTGTTGGTTTGAGCTCTGAGCTTGAAAATGTTTTGTCCCCATTTGAGGAGTCATCTTCAGGGATGACATCTTCAGCAGATGAAACATTTTCAACCAAATCGCCAAGCTCGGAGCTCAAACCAACAACGTAACTACCAACCTGAGCTACTGAGCTAATATTTAAAGACATTTCATATGATCATATCTTTCCTTTTTAAAAAAAGCAGATTGAAATAGAGCTCACATACTGGTCTAAGATTCAAAGATATTTGTCAAATGTAAGAAATGGAGTTATAGAAAATGAGGGGGGAATTCTTTTCAATAATCAAAATGTTTTAAACGATTTCTTTTCTTTTCTCTTTTAGTATATAAGGACTAGTTCTTAGAGCATTATATTCTCAAGTGCTGCTTTTAAGAAAAATAGGATATTCTGCTAGACCGAAGTGCTTTAATTTCAATTTCCTGTTTAAATGGTAGTGACTGGAGATACTTGGCAACTATCTCCATATGGCAAGAAAAAGGAAAGATAACACCTATCCACTCTAGACAACTTCAAATCACCAGCACCAGATGGACTACATCCCAGAGTTCTGAAGGAATTGGCAGATGTGAACTCAGAACCATTGTACCATATCTTTCAAAGATCCTGGAGCACTGGGGAGCTACCAGAGGACTGGAAAAGAGCTGATGTGATGCCAATCCTCAAAAAAGGGGAAAAAATGGATCTGGGAAACTACAGAGCAATCAGTCTGACATCAATACCTGGGAAGATCTTAGAAAAGATAATCAAGCAACAAACATGTAAAAAAAATAAAAACAGGCAAAGCTATTGCTGGAAGCCAACATAGCTTTGTCAAAAACAGATCATGCCAGACAAACCTTGTTGCACTTGGCAAAGTGACTAAATTTGTGGCCAGTAAAATACTATGGATATAGTATGCTTGGATTATAGTAAGGCATTTGACAAAGTAGACCACAGTCTACTTCTTTGTTAGACAGAAATGTGGGATAGACAGCGTGGCCACCGAATGGATTCATAACTGCCTGACCAACCACACTCAAAGGTCCTAAATGGAACTCTATCTACCGTACCTGGAGAGAAGCGGAGGGTGGGATACCCCCCCCCGAGGTTCTGTCTTAGGCCCAGCACTCTTCAACATCTGCATCGGTGATTTAGATGAGGGCAAAGAAGGGGAACTAACAAATTTGCAGACAACCTCAAGCTGGGTGTGGGGTGTGTGGGAGGATAGCCAACACTTTAGAAGATAGTCTTAAGATATAGAAGGATATTGACAAACTTGAACGCTGGACCCTACGCAACAAAATACAGTTTAGTGGTGAGAAAAGTAAGAAGCCCCCCCCAAAAGGCTCCCATGTGAAAACCGAGGCTACAGAGAGCAATGAGCAAAAGGTGAGACTAGCTGTCCTCTAGGTTCCCTTCCCATGCAATGTTTCCGTAAAGTTCACCTGCAATTCGGCTTGGACCAACTTCACTGGAGCTATCTGGCTGAAGATACCCCAAGCTTCAGATAACCCCAGAGCCAAAATCCCGGCTTCCTCTCCCCCCTCCTTTCTCCCCCCTCCTCCTCCCCCCAATGTTGCCTCTATTTGTTCCAGTAGCATCCCGAGCTCTCCCTCCAGGATGTGAAAGGCAATCGAACTGCATGCGCTGAGCAGGGCTGTGGTCCATGGAAACTTATGCCATAATAAATACGTTAGTCTTTAAGGTACTGTACCACAATCTCCCATATATTGGCTTTTATTAAGGCTATTGCAGAAAATAAACACACAGCTTCTGCTCCAGAGACGGAATAGTCCACAATTGTGTGTTTATCCTGGTTGTACTTCTGTAGTTATGCTTGCAATCATGCAATCTCCCACCCTCCCTCCCTCCCTCCCCACCCCCCTTCGACCCCCATGCACACATTCGAACAGCTGGAAAAATTAGTCCATTAAACATGCCTTGGAGTAAAAAGATTACAAGACACATTAAAAAACTAAAAGAGCCTTTTGTTCAGCTACTTCTCCTGCTGTTGCATTTGAATAAAATTATCAGAGGCAAGAAGGGAGGAATAAACCTAACAAAAGGCAAAGAGGTTCCCATGGAAAATGAATTAAAAGCACCTTAAAATTCTACAGTTTCTTAGCCCACCAGTGCCAGAAGCTGCAGAATACACTATATACTGGGGCTGACTAAGATGGAGAGAGAAAGGATTTTCCATAAAATGTGGGAAAAGATCCCAGCCAGAGAGAGGGATTGTTCTGTTCACACACTCTAATTTCTGTCTGTATTTGCATGTATAATAGGCACACACTGCATTTGTGTGCGCCGGGCTTATACTTTTCAATTTCCTCTGAAGGGGAAGAATTGGGAGGAGGGGATGTGCAGAAATAAAACAAAGCCTGTAAAACACATGGGATGATTTTGTAGGAATTTAAAGAACTAACCCAAAACTTCCCCTCCAGGCATTTGAGTGCCTGCCCCAACCAGGCTGGGCAGTAGAGATAACGAGCCCTTAAAGCTTCTTGGGTGAGAAGTGAAATGGCTCCTTCTTCCTCAAGGAAAAAGCAGTCCAGCTGCCTTTTTAAAAAGCACCTCTGAGACCATCAGCCGTTAACTTTGGAAATGTTTTTCCTTTGCTGGGCTGCAGAGTGACGTGCAGAAGCTCAAGGGTGTTTTTGGCTGTGGGAAACTGCAGCTCAAGTCTTTGCTGTGGTCCAGGATCTTCCGGGCGTGCAGCCATGGCCGAGGCTCCCTCAGCAGGGGTGGGATTCTACCAGTTTGCACCTATTCGCTAGAAATGGTTTTTAACATTCTAAGCAGTTCGGAGAACCGGTTGTTAGAAGAAATTACTGGCCTAATCCTGTAAGGAAGGCAGGAAGGAAACATTCTGGTGTTGCTGACAGAAACTGCCTCTCCGTTAACCCTTATTACATTCTTGACAGGACTAGACTTCCTGTCTCAGGAATTTCTCTGGAGTTTTTTTCCCCTCCTTTGCTGGTATTTTGCTTGTGTGGAGTGACCATTCAAAGTTACAATGGCACTGAAAAAAGTGACTTATGACCATTTTTCACACTATTGCAGCATCCCCACAGTCACAAGAGGCCAGACGAGGAGATGCATGCCTTGATGTGAGTGATGTTGAGTTGGCCACGCCCAGCCAATAACATGACCACCAAGCCATGCCCACCCCTTAAGCCACGCCCACAGAACCGGCTGTTAAAATTTTTGAATCCCACCCCTGCCGCTCAGCCTCACCTGCATCCACATCCTAGGAGGATTTCAAGGCTAAATGCTACTTGGTGCAAATCTAAATCACAAATGTCAAGCACAAGCGTAAGGTTCAGTGTAGTGCCGGAGGAATTGTGCATTGTTCTAGTCTGGGGGTGTCAAACTCAAGGCCTGCTTAGATGGTGCTTAGATCTGGCTCATGGGGTCACCCTGGAAACAGCAAAGGATCTGCCCACGGTGCCTCCACCGCAAAAATGGAGCTTGGGGGGGCTGCATGTGGGCCCCCAGGCCCCCTTTTCAGCCACGATGGCCTCCTGCAGCCCTCTACAAGGGGAAATAGGGCCCGGGAGGACTGTGAGCAACCCTCCCAAGCTCCGTTTTTGATGTCAGGGGGGCTAGCAAAACAAACTAAAAGCAAAACAAAACAACAGGAGAAATGTTTCCCCTTTTACGCGTGAGCATCCAAGAAGGAACAGGAAAGGAGAAAGGTAAAGGTAAAGAAAAAAAAAGGAAAGATGGGAAGAGAGCAAGAAAAGAAAAATAAAGAAAGAGGGGAAGGAAGAAGCAAGAATGAAGAGGGAAGAAAAAAGAAGGAAGGGAGGAAGGAAGGAAGGAAAGAAAGAAGGAAAGAGATTATAATGAGAGGGAGGGAAGATCTGATGGAAGTCCAGCCTTAGCAATTGGCCACCACAGGTCCCCCCCAACATGAGTGACATCAAGCTGGCCACGCCCACCCTGGCCACGCCCACCCAGGCCAATTGAGGTCTAACACAACCCTGATGTGGCCCTCAATTCAATAGAGTTTGACACCCTTGTTCATGTCAATTCAAAAATCAAGGAATGTAGCTCGTGTTTACACATCTAAAACTCTCATATTTTATTAGGAAGGTAGTGCTGCTTGGTTGAAAGGAGAGTGGTACAACTGCTCATCAGATTACGCTGATGTTTAATCTGGGAAGCATCTAATATGTTGGGTTAATCTCTGATGGCAGCTGGGATGAAGGTGCAATTTAAAAACCCAGATAAAACTGGAAAACAGAAAAAGATTGTACTAAGCAGCACATATTCCACACTAGATTTGCAGGGCAGCCAGATACAAGAATGAAACATGAAAAGTGGAAGAGAATAAAATGATCTATACTACAGCCAGTTTTGGTCACTGTATTACAAAAAATATTTTAAGACTTTGGAAAAAGTTCAGAGAAGAGCAGCTAAGATAGAATAAAATAGATTTCTTTGTTGGCCAAGTGTGACAAGTAATTTGTCCTTGATGCATATGCTCTCAATGTACATAAAAGAAAAATAAAATACATTCATCAAGAATCATAAGATACAACACTTAGTGATAGTCATAGGTTACTAATAAGCAATCAAACCATACTAGGAAACAAATAAAACAATGTAAATTGTGAAGATATAAGCAACATGGTTATAGTCATATGTGGGAAGAGATAGGTATTAGGAAGAATGAGAAGAAGAATAGTAATACAGTCTTAGTACATAATTTGACAGTGTTGTGGGAATTAGTTGTAGCAGAGTGATGGCATTCGGGGGAAAATGTCCGTGTATCTAGTTGTGCGCAGTGCCCTATAGTGTCGTTTTGAGAGTAGAAGTTGAAACAATTTGTGTCCAGGATGTGAGGGGGATGATGACCAAAGGCCTGGAGACTAAATCATATGAAGAACAGCTGCAGGTTTTGGGTCTGACTAGTCTAAAGAAGAGAAGAATTAGGGGTGACATGAGAGCAGTATTTGAGGGGTTGCCACAAAGAAGAGGGGTCAAGTTATTCTCCAAAGCACCAGAAAGCAAGACAAGAAACAATGGATGGAAACTAATCAAGGAGAGAAGCAACTGGGAACTAAGGAGAAATTTCCTAACAGTTGAGAACAATCAACCAGTGGAACAGCTTGCCACCAGAAACCATGGGCACTCCAAGGAGCTGGACCAGAAGACCTCCAAGGTCCTTTCCAACTCTGTTATTCTATTCTATTCTATTCTATTCTATTCTATTCTATTCTATTCTATTCTATTCTATTCTATTCTATTCTATTCTAGTCTAGTCTAGTCTAGTCTAGTCTAGTCTAGTCTATTCTAGTCTAATTCTAATTCTAATTCTAATTCTAATAATTCTAATTCTAATAATTCTAATTCTAATAATTCTAATTCTATTCTTCCTGGCTGCTGAGGAATAACAGGCACCAGGTTTGGGGGAGGGAGCTCTTAAACCGGGAGCCAGCTGGAGGCCTTTCCCCCTCCACCCCCTTCCCTACTGTGCTACCATAGCCTTAGCCCAGACATCCAGCCCTTCCGGTCCTGCTAAGGTCCCCCGTGGGTCATGATACACTTTGGAGGAAATTATGCGGGTGTTGGACCAGCCTTAGAATCTGAGAATCATTCTTGTGAGCCACCAAGAATCCTCTCATGACATAGGCAGCCATATAAGTCTCTAAAATAGAATAGTTTATTGGCCAAGTGTGATTGGACACACACGGAATTCATATCCGGTGCATAAGCACACATCTTTGAAGTATATAAAGAGTTACACTAATATCAAAGAAATTTTGGAATAGAATCTTTAAAGAAAGGATGCTAAAGGAAGGACAAAATGAAATGCGAACAACAAAAATTTAAACAATGTTGAAGAAACAGTGACAGATAACAGTATAGTAATCTCACATTAAGATATTCCATGTTGAATTTTTCCATGGCAAATTGTCCCACTGCAAGTTTAGTTTACTTTATTGTCATTGCACCTCGTACAACAAAATCAAACACCATCTTCAGTGCACATCATGGCCATGAAAATAAACACAAACACACACCCTTCACCCTTCACACATTGAACTGGAAACCCCCGACACCACACCAACACTGCACTATACAGCAGAATTCAAAAGAGCTACTGCCCTGGGATAGAAGCTGTTTTTCAACCTATTTGTCCTTGTTGTTATTGTCCTGTACCGTCTGCCAGATGGTAATAGTTCAAACAAAAGGGTTCCCAGGATGAGGTGGATCTTTGAGAATGTTTTGACCTTCCTTAAGGCAGGGGGAGCTAGAAAACTCTTCCAAAGAGGGGAGAGGGCAACCCATGATCCTCTGGGCAACAACGTTAGCCCTCTGGAGTGCTTTCCTATCTGCCACTGTGCAACTGGCAAACCATTCAGAGGTGCAGTAAATTAAAATACTCTCTATGGTGCAGCAGTAGAAGGTCACCAGCAGCTTTTCATTCAAGTTGGGCTTGTTGAACTGACCTGCATCGAGTTGTTTTTTAATTTTGTTTATTTCATTTGTCAATTGCTTACAAGACAATAAGTATAAGGATAAACATAGTTATGAATACATGAAATGAATACATATAAGAAAAATAAAAGAAACAATAGGACAGGGATGGTAGGCGTGTTGGTGCTGGTTGAGTTGACTGGGGCAAATTGGCTGTGGTGAGCCGGCTGTGGCGAGTTGTCCCATTCCAAGTCCAAGGGACTCTCCAGAGGAAGACTCCAACACCACAGTTTGAAAGCATCAGTTCTTCAGTTCTCAGTCTTCCTTATGGTCCAACTCTCAGAGCCATACATTACTAGAGGGAAAGCCATAGATTTGACCATATAATAGAACACAGTGTCTTGGTTTGTCCCTAGTGGGATTCTGCAGTTTGTGATATTGTCTTAATAGGTTGTGAGAACCAGAACATCCAGTTTATTGGTGGGGCACATCAAGTTGTGAAAGCGCAACTGTGCCTTATTAACTGGATTAGAATCAGGGCTAGTGTGAAAACCAAGCAATGAGTAGCTACGAGCAGATCTATACCAGAGCTACCATAGAAGTTCACAGGATGGACCAGGCAGCATTTGAAGCAGAGATGGTATTCAGCAGGTTCTGACCAGTTCTGGAGAACCGGTAGCGGAAATTTTGAGTAGTTCGGAGAACCGGTAGCAGAAATTTTGAGTAGTTCAGAGAACCAGCCAATCCCACCTCTGACTGGCCCTTCCCCCATCTATTCTCTGTCTCCCGAGTCCCAGCTGGTTGGCTGGGTCTTCTTTTGTTGCCCTGTACAGGAGAATGGAGCTGAAAAGCAGGCTAGTGGGGTGGGAAGGGAATGAGATTTTGCAGTAACCTTCCCCTGCCATGGCCACCAAGCCACGCCCACAGAACCAGTAGTCAAATTTTTTGAATCCCACCACTGATCCGAAGCACCTCATTTTAAGCCAAAGACTTCTGCCAAATGGCATGAGAAGTCAACTGACTGAAGCACCTTCTGTAGATGAGATCATTTCCATCTGGCTTTCTGGCTTTGCTGTCCATGCAGAAGTCATAAAAGCCCAATGGCAGGAGCTACATCTCTCTCCATATAGTTCAGGTTATGAACATAGAATGATAGGGTTGGAAGGGACCTTGGAGGTCTTCTAGTCCAATCCACTGTCCATGGCAGGAGATCCTAGACTGTCTTTGGGCTTGATGGGATGGATACAATGACCATAGAACAGGACAATAGAGTTGGAAGGGACCTTGGAGGTCTTCTAGTCCAACCCCTCCACCCAAGCAGGAGACTCTGCATCATTTCAGACAAATTATTGTCCATCTCTTCTTGAAAATCTCCAGTGTTGGAGCACCCACAACATCTGAAAGCAAACCATTCCACTGCTTAATTGCCAGGAAATTTCTCCTCAAGTCCAGGTTGCTTCTCTCCTTGATTAGTTTGCACCTGTTACTTCTTGTCCTGCTTTCTGGGGCTTTAGAAAATTGGCTGACCCTTCAAATATTGGAAGACTGTTGTCATCTCACCCTTAGTTGTATCCTGTTCAGGGCACTTCATTTTAAGAAAGTCATGAACCAACTGGAGATTGCCCATAGGACTCTGTGGTTTCTTCCCCAAACCCCCAAAACTTTCACCTTAGACTGTCTACTATTGACCTCATCCCTTTCCTAAGAGGTCTGTAGGGGATGTGCATAAGCGCACCAAAGTGCCTACTGTCCATGTCCTATTGTTTCTTTATTTCTCTTATATGTATCCATGTATTCATAACTATGTTTATACTTATATCTATTATCTTGTAAGCAATTGACAAATCAAATCAAATTTAAAAATAAAATAAAAAGATGAGGGGCCAGGAAGGACATAGCCAAGAGGGAAGGTTGGAGGCATTGCTTCTCTTTAGCCATAGCGAGAAGAGAAGAGAAGCCTTTGGGAGGCAGGATCGCTTTCTCCATGTACCTGGTGGACTCTCCTGTAGGTCTATAAGGGAGACAAGAAACAAGGGGCTTAAACTATATTGAAGTCAATTTTGGTTGGACATTGGAAGAATGTCCTCATGGTAAGAACTAATCCAGGAAGGGATGGGTTATCTTTTCATCTTTGAACCAACTCTGTAGGGCCATCAGTTCTGGGCTGTAGTTTGGATTCCTGCTCCGAGAAGGAATTGAATTAGTTGATCTCACAGGACCTTCCCAAGTCTTCCATGTTGTGACTGTCAGGACTCCAACAAATCCACCCCCTATTCAAATCATAAGTCTCTAGCCGCATCTCAGAGGAAAGAAAATGGATTTATTAGAAGTGGCTATGTTGGAGTTAGCTGGATGCAGCCGATACTAATACACATCATTCATTCCCCCTTTGACCCTGGTCTTCCACCCCAACCCCGGATGTGACTTCTCCAATGGGACACATCCATCCCCAAGAGTCATCAATCATGCTTTCCAGTAATATCCTTGCGCTCTGCCAACTTTGGGCTGCCAGGGTGATTATCTAGGCACTTAAGGAATGCACTGTTCCCCCCCTCCCTTTTTCTGGCAGCTAAAAAGTCTAAAAGAGTATCTTTTGAGTCGACAATGACTCTGGTAGATTTTTCTTATTCACCATCTTGGTCTGGCTGCAAAATCATGCTCTTCTCCAAGGTACCGATGGACCTTTACTAGAACTAAATTTGTGTTATATAAAACTCCCCTCTCCTTTTCTGTTTCTTTTTAAATGGGTTTTATGAATATTGGCAACTTTCCATAAGTGTCTGTTGGTCTACTCTCCTAAATCATCTTGGAAATATAAGCGCAGGAGAGGCACCTGTGACTGTCCACTGTGATACCAGAGGAAGGAAGCCCCCTGGATTCAGGGCTGGAGCCTCCAAGCTTTGCATTTAAATAAATCGATTTGTGAACATACAAACAAGAGAAACAAAGTGTCCTAAACTTCCCCCTCGGTCCAGGGAATTATGAAAGGAAGGCAAATAAATTCATTTGAAATATCAGCCTCCAGACCAACTTTTGTTTAATCAAGGTTGTAATTTCAGATTTAATTTCTCTTGCCTCTCCTGGACTCCTCTGAGCACAACTCCATAAATCTGCTTTGCTCCCGAAGGGGAATTACATGTTGGGTTAAAGGGGGTTGCATTTAAAAAATAGCAGCTCTTTGTGTTTGTGTGCATTCGTGTGTGTGTGGGGGGGAAGAGACAGGAGAGGGAGGGAGCTTTAACCCTTTCCTCCTGTGTTTGAGTGGGATACCAGATTGATCCCTCTTAAAGTAATTACCAGCTGAACCATTTTTTGCTGCTAGGAAAGAAGACGTTCTCCTTCCCAAAAAGGGATTTCCGCCGGAGTCCTGGCATGTCATCGCAGCTGCCTGCCGCTGCAGCTTGCTTGGCTTGTTGGTTTGCTGTTCAGTAACTGCTGGGGTGACTAAGAAAACAGCCACTGGCATCCTGGGATTGGCCTGTGAATCCCAGGCGCCTGATGAGCGCCAAGCCCGTCCCTCTGGCTGCCTAAAGTTGCCAGGTTTGGAGCAGACTTGCCCAGGATGCCATTGCCAGACTGCCAGCTGGCTGGGCGGGGTCCAGTTTGGATGCCAAGGCCCGGAGGTCTCTGGGTTCTCAGGGAAGAAGAGCATTGGTTGTTGAGTATCCACAACGTCCCCTTCTATCAAACCAGGGAGGCCTCCTCAAGAGAAGCCATTGCTAAGACACATCAGGGGTACACCTGCCCTGAGAGACCTGTGGGTTGCTGGGCCAGGAAGACCCTTCCCTACATGGGGACCATGGAAAGAATAGGAACCCTCATCCTTTCTCACCAGCAACCGTCAATTTTGTTGAATTCTGACAGTTTCGGAGCTGAGCTAGGCAGAGGTGCGCCTTCTGCCCAGTGGTGGGATTCAATTTTTTTGACTACCAGTTTTGTGGCCGTGGCTTGGTGGGCGTAGCAGGGGAAGGATATACTGCAAAATCCCCCTTCCCTCCGCACTCCACTAACCTGCTTTCCAGCTCCGTTCTCCTGTGCCGGGCAACCAAAGGAGACCCAGCCGATCAGCTGGGACTCGATGGGAGGCAGAGAATCAATGGGGTTGGCGGGGCCAGTCAGAGGTGGTACTGGCCGGTTCTCTGGACTACTCAAAATTTCTGCTACCGGTTCTCCAGAACTGGTCAGAACCTGGTGAATAACTACCTCTGCTTCTGCCCCATTTCGGATAACATGGAGAGGCTGGAAGCGGAGGACACAGATCCTATCTCAGGGTCTTCCTTTCCTCATCTTGCTTTGTCTGGAGAACCTGCAACCTTTCTGGGCCTCTTCACGAGCTTCGGGCAAATGGCCTCCGACCTCCCTCCCTAGAGCATCCTGGCTCCCCACAAGTGGGGATGCTCAGAGGGAGAGAGTGGGGGAGCAGCTGGATCCGGCCTCAAAGGGTGCAGGAATCCCAGGCAAAGCCAGCCCAGCTCTCAGCCTGACTGGAGGGAACCCTCCCTCGATTATCCACTGGTCACCCTTTGCATCTGCTTAAAAAAGTTTGTAGAAATTGGGTATGTCTCGTTTAATGAAAAGAAGGACGAGGGGTGATATGACAACAGTGTACCAATATTTGAGGGGCTGCCACAAGGAAGAAACGGTAAACGTGTTTTCCAAAGCATCAGAAAGGAAGATGAGAAACAATGGATGGAAACCAATCAAGGAGAGAAGCAACCTGGAACTGAGGAGAAACATCTTAACAGTGAGGACAAATAACCAGTGGGGAAAGCTTGCCTTCAGAGGGTTTGGGTGCTCTATCCCTGGAGGCTTTCAAAAAGAGACTAGGCAACTATTTGTCTGACATAATATAGGTTCTCCTGCTTGAGGAGGGGGTTGGACTAGAAGACCTCCAAGGTCCCTTCTAACTCTGTTAATCTGTGTTTTTTTTTAAAGAATTCTTCCTAGTGATGGGAGAAATATCCATCTGGTTTAGTTCCAAGCAGGGAGGAAGACGCTGGAAACTTGGAGGCTGATTGGGAAGATGGTTTAAAGATGAAGCAGAACCACACGGATGGTCCTGGGCAGCTGACCACATGGAGTTGAGAGGGGCGGGGCTTTAAACTTGAGCTTCCTGTTCCTGCGCAAGAACATGTATTCTATTGGTTGCTGTCAGACTCCCATGGGGCTATGCAGAGTTCATAGCTGAGGTGGTCTGAGCTTCCAGTTTTGGCTGAAGCTTGGCTGATGCAATGTCCTGAGGAGATTGCAATGCCGTGGGCTCGGTCTCTTCTGCTAAATGGTCCCATCGTGTCCTGAAGGGCCATGTCTTCATCCCATCACCCTGGAGCTGAAAGTTTTTTGTCTTGTAGTTGGTAGGGGCTACTTCCCAAGAGCATGATTCTCTTTTTAGGGAAATATAATACTCTGCCTTTTTTTAAATATTTCCCAAAATATTTCATTCTCCTAGGAGAGGGGTGGGTGCTAACTTTGTGCACCAGGAGTAGGAGCTGCGGTTAAGGGTCTGTGAAGACATTCCAGAAAGGCAAAGAGCTGCCCTGCTCCCCCTCTCCCCCAGCACATGTCCTGGTTCTGCTCAAGAGTTAGAGCAAGAAAGGGTTTCACAGGACGAGCTCTGGGGTTCCGAGCAAAGCTCCAGTTCATGTGTGAATCACTTAGGAGTGACTGCGTGTCACAAATAGCATAAAGGGATGAGAAAACGGATTGTGATGAGAAGGTTTAATACATGGGGGAGGACTTTTTCTTTTTATTTGAGTCTCCATCCTTACCCAACCAAACTGAAACGAGCTTTTGCGCATAATGATCCTAATTCGCACATTGCTTCAGATGGCTCCATTGTTCGGTTCTTAAGGAGGCTGATGGTGTGAACCGCTTCAGTTCAAGGCCTTTCAGCTCTTTTCAGTGGGGCAACAATGCGGCTGACGTGAGCCTTTGATGATCCACTCATGCGGCCACTCCTCACTTAATGTTTCAGTCACTGAATAGGGCACAGGCGTGCATGGACTAGTGCTGAGGAGTGACTCGTCTACCCCGGCAGCAGCAGGAGGAGGAGGAGGAGGAGGAGGAGGTGGCGGCTTCGAGTCTGCCGTTTGGGCAAGTTTTTACTCAACTTCACAGCGTTACTGATGTTAATTACTGAATTAAGTGCCTGGCAGACCAATTAATCCTCCTTGGCAATCAGATGGGCCTTTAGATCAAAATACCAGCAAACTGCCTTGGCCCGCTTCCAATCTCACTCAGGCTTCATTCTTGGCTGCGGCAGCAACCTTGTTTCGGACAGGATTGCCCCCTCCCCACTATCCCCCTCCCTGCAGGCACAAATGGCAGAGGAAACCGGAGCCAGTTGGTCCCCCTGCATTTGCAAGAGAGAGATGGCCGCTCCCCGCTGGCAGGATC
The DNA here is from genome assembly GCF_049901715.1 of Pseudonaja textilis. NCBI lineage: Eukaryota > Metazoa > Chordata > Lepidosauria > Squamata > Elapidae > Pseudonaja > Pseudonaja textilis. The sequence goes on along the minus strand of NC_142001.1, from coordinate 3,373,418 downwards.
TGTCCAGTCTGAAAGTGGGACGGGCGAGGAAAGTGTGAATTCAGGGGCAAGGTAAAGTTCCCACTGGCCTTCAGTGGCATGGGGGGGGGGGGGAATTCCATTGTTTGCCCCCCCCAAATAAAAACTGCCCAAAAGGGGCCACCAAGGAAGGAACAGACCAGTGGAGAAAACATCTAAGAGGAAACAGCGGCAACCCCTGAGTTAAAAGAAGCCGAGGCATAAATAAAAGTGGGATGTTGTCAGAGCATGTCACCCCCTCCTCCCTCCCTCCAAACGAAGGAGAACAAACGGGGGTGGGGGGTGGGGGTGGGGTCTTTCAAAGAAGCATCAAAGGGCAGTTTGGAGAATCTTTAATTAACCTGACGTTTGCTGGGAGACCAAGTGCCAAGCACCGTCTTTCGGGATCATTTCTGACTTGTCGGCGTGAGGTATCAGCCATATAATATTAATCAGGAGGGTGGACCTGGTTGAGGAGCAGGAGAAAGCAAGACCATTGGGGGAAAAGGAGCCCTGTCAGGTGGCGATCTTGATTTTAATTATCTATAGCTAAAAAAGTATAATGTCCCTCACGCATCATCACAAAATCTCCAGAACCATAAAGCCTGCAAACTTGACATTTGGCCCGTATGTTCCTCTTGGCTTCTCGGTGCTCACTAAGAAAGGATTTCTCAAAATGAGCATTATTATTATTATTATTATTATTATTATTATTATTATTATTATTATTATTATTATTACTATTATTACTATTATTACGCTCTGATGCTAAGGAGTTCGACTCCCGCTCCCTACCTGAGAAGAAATCTGTTCTAAATGCAAAACACAAGCAGTGGAGAGGAGTTTCAGTTTTAGTTTCAAAGCACCAAGCAGCTTTAGTACAGAACAGTTGAGCTAAGCCATGCCCAGGCTCCTTGCTGTCTCCTTCTTGCTCACACAGCAAATACTGCTTCACTTTCCAAACAGCCCTCAACTCTCTCACACAGTGACAGGACACTAGCCAGATGAATACTGAGGGATGCTGGTAGGCAGAGGCAGAATCCCCCCCCCCCTTATTTCTCTCCCCCCAAACTAAGCCCCACCACATAGTTTCGTAGTGAAGCACAGGTATAGAGCTGGTATCTACATAGAATGATCTTGAAATAAAACCATCAGATTTTAATAAATTTAGACCCAAGGCTAAGTAGGATCCCACACCAGGAGAACCTAACGGGAGAAGGAGCTGAGCTCAAAATGGAAGCAGGAAGAGACATTGAAAGAACCATGACAAAGAATGCAATATGGAGGGACTATGGAGACCACCAGAAGAAGCCAATGTGCCTATGCAAACAGCACCGCAAGATCCGGCAGCACAAAGCAGCCCACAAGAAATGGAGGGAGAGGCAGCCAGGCAGGGCAGACAAGCACCATGCAACTACACTGGTTTCAGAAAAGGAAACTTAAAACAAATTGAGAAGGATAACCCAAAGGGATTCAGAAGAGAGAAAAAAAACAGAGAATGCCAGGGAATCCCCCCAAAATACTAGCAGGTAAACTAAGAAAAGCTGAACAACCAAATTCCTATTTGGTCTGAACCTCTTCATGAACAGAAGGAGCTCTTCCACCCTTTAGAATAACCACCTTTATTCCTTTAGAATAGAATATAGAACAGAATAGAATATAGAATATATATAGAATATAGAATATCTATATAGAATATATGTAGAATAGAGCTGGAAGGGTCCTTGAAGGTCTTCCAGTCCAACCCCTACTCAAGCAGGAGGCTCTACACGTTTCAGACAAATAGCTGTCTTAAACACCTCCAGTGATGAAGCACCCACAAGCACCCTTCTGAAGGCAAGCCAACTCCCTGATTGATTGTTCTACTCTTAGGGAATTTTCCTTAATTCCAGGTTGCTTCTCTCCTCGAGTAGTTCCCATCCGTGGTTTCTTGCCTTGCCTTCTGGTGCTTTGGAAAATAAGTAGACCCCCCTCTTCTTTGTGGCAGCCCCTCAAATACTGGAAGACTGCTATCATGTCACCCCTAGTCCTTCTTTTCTCCAGACTAGACAAGCCCAGAAATTATGAAAAGCACAGTTGTACTTCGTACTCCCGAAGAGAGACAGGAGTGACGCTGGGACTGCAGAAAGAAGGTCCAGGCAGGTCTGTTTGTTCTCCAGAACGAGATGCACCCTGAACCCTTTTTCGTTGTCACCCCAAAAGTGGTGGGGGTTGCAGGACAGAAAATATTATCTCCCTTCAGATGAAATGAGTTGCCCCATTAGGAGAAGAATGTGGACATGCTCCCGGCTTGTGGGGTTTCTTTTTCCTCTCCATTAAAAAAAAAACAACAAGTGGGAGGATGTGCGGTTTGCTGTTTGTTTAGACAGATCTCACGGTTACTACGCAAAGTGGCCCTTTCATCTCAGCTGCTTGTAAATATTTGTCCTGTTGGGAAGGCAGCGATCCTCTCGGGAAAGCTGTGCCAGACTTACTCCCAGCTCAGCATCACGGGAGCCAGGAGGAAAAAGGAGCAGGGGGCACAGCCAGCTGGTGGAGAGGAACCCCTGGCTGGGCACTGCAGGGCAGTCAGAGGAGGCTGCAGGAGGGGCAAATGGACACGGAGCTGAGTCCTACCTTAAGCGGCCTAGCCGCACTCGGCAAAAAAACCGCCCTATCGGTGGGATTTGAAGATTGTGATACAAAGGCCATTCTGACTGATTCTTCTTTCTTGTGCGGAATTGACGTTAGAATTCAGATAGCAGAATAAATAGAAAACCATGCAGTTTGAAAAATTGGGTGGGAACTGAATACATAACATGGAACAATTAGCAAATGACCAATTTTTATCATTCTCTTCTTTGGAGGGTGTATTATCTGCAATAATACTGGCAATATGTATAATTATAATTGTATTTATTTATTTGTTAAATTTATTTGTCTCCCATCTCGCTGTGGGGCTACCCGAGGTGGCATAATAGTATCTATTGATAGTATCAATAACAAAAGGTGACCAACCGTCCTCCTTTAGGGAGGACAGCCTTTCTTTTCTAAGTTCTATCCTCTCTTGAGAAGTGCCTTCCTACATGTCCTCCTTTCTGATATATGAAGACTAATCCGTACATCTCCGTATTTGATTGATGCCGATCTGATCTGTTGTGTGTGATGTGATGTATTTGTATTTGACATGACGATTCGTCACGGCTCGGTACAGTGCGGCGAGATGCGATTATGAGATGCATGCGCTCCACACAGGAGAAATGTTTTGAGAGAGTGCGCCGTGCGCAAGTGGCTTTGTTTAATTTTCTTCAATTTATTTGTGTCCTCCTTCTCATTGTAAAAAAGTTGGTCACCTTAAGTAACATCATACCTATTTCAGGTAGTCCTCAGCTTATGACCACAACCGAGCCCAACATTTCTGTTGTTAAGTGAGTTTTGCCCCATTTTAGGATCTTTCTTGTCACTGTTGTTAAGTGAATCACTGCAATTCCTAAGCCAGTAACATGGTTGTAAAGTGAATCTGGCCTCCCCATTGACTTGTCTGAATGTTGCAAAAGGGAATCACGTGACCTTGGGACACAGTAACCGTCATAAGTATGAACCAGTTTCCAAGAGTCTAAATTTTGATCATATGGGGACATTGGAAAGGTCGTAACTGTGAAGAACGATCATAAGTCACTTTTTTCAATGCCATTGTAACTGGTCACTAAATGAAGTGTTGTAAGTCGAGGACTTCCTGTCTACCTATCTACCTACCTGCAATAATATGCTATAAAATATATACTATATTTACATAAAATCTATTGATAACTAAATTCGAACCTGCATCGCCTCAGAAACATCTATCTATCACGAGGGATTATTAAATTCCATGACAAGCCAACCAACCATCTAATCCTACTACCATTTTTAACAAAATGGTAGTGATTAATCAACCTGATATGGAAATTATAATGGCATTATTAGAGATTCTTATTTTACCAGGAAAACGGTACCAAACCTAATCTATCAGTATCAAAAGTTCAATAGTTGTTAGATTATACATTATTAAAAACAATATTCTGAACCGAATGAATTCCATGGCTGTTGTAAAAATAGGCATTCAGTAAATTGTCCTGTTGTTGGAGATGCAATGTGATTAATGTTTGCAATTAATGCATATGTTTACAAGGAGTCTTGTAATTGTTCCTTTTAGGGAGAGAGTTATTTGATATATTAATTCAAAATATAACATTTTCAGACGTTGGATTATTTTATACTACATTCCTATTGCATGAAAATTGACATATGGATAAAGCATGAAGATTTCCCTCCTTTCTTGTGCCCCATGGTTAACTATATAGCCCAATTATCCACGGTCTGCAGATTTTATACTATTGGCATATGTGAACCAATTATTCATTAACGTAACCAGCTATGGACGGTTACAATGAAACATGGCTGTCTTTGATTGCAATGTTTGCACAGAATGTTCATATATTGTATATACTGTATCTGTGAATATGTGCCCTGGATAATTTTTGTTGCTTTCTCTTCTGGCTTTGTTTTCTTTTAAAAGTAACGTTGTGCACTTTTTACTGTATTCTGTCAAAGCAAAAGCAAAAACTATTGGATAGAAACGTGCTCATTGAATGCAGGATGGCCAAACAAAGTCAAGTTAGCGTCCCTGGCCTTGGTTGGTTTCCTCAACATGGGCCTCTTCACAGGAGCCATTTCAGGAGATGTTGTGGGGGGGGGAATCAGCACTTCTACCCTGATGTGGCCCCTGCAGGCACCCCTTCCATCCATGCACAACGAGGAGAGGTAGCTATGCTGGCTGGAGAATTCTAGGAGTTGAAGTCCACAAGTCTTAAAGTTGCGAAGTTTGGAGACCTCTGTTCTACAAGTTGTTAGACACAAAGCCAGACAAAGAACTGTGTGTCTTTTGCCTTTGGGGCATTCTTAGCTTTGTTTCTTACTTTGTCTCTAGCTCTTGTTTCTTGTTCTTCTGACAGGAATCAATGTTTGTAAAGGGGAGAAAATAAATATTCATTATTAGGCAAGAAGAAAACAAAATTAGGAAAGAAAAAACCAAATGCACAGGAGTAGATTAGGTGATACCTGGCTCAACAAGAGTAACTGTGAAGGATACAGGGGTCCTAGTGGACAGTCACTTAAGTATAAGCCAGCGGTGTGTTGAAGCTGTCAAAAAGCCAATGCAATCCTAGCTGCATTAACAGAACAATAAAATCAAGATCACGTGAAGTGTTACTACCAATTTGTGATGCCCTGGTTAAGACCAAACTTGGAACACTGCATCCAGTTTTGGTCACCACAATATAAAACATATGATGAGTATTTTTTGTGAGATTTGGTATATATGGTGAGACTTAGAGAGATTTAGAGAAAGTGCAGGGGAAGAAATCGGAGGCTAAAAGAAGTGGGTTTGTTGAGCCTAAAGAATGAAGGTAGGGGAAGACATGATGGCAGCCACAAAGACCTTTTGCCAGGAAGAGGCTCAGGGATCCCCAAACTTGGCAACTTTAAGACTTTAAGACAACTTTAAGTTGGCTGGAGAATTCTGGGAGTTGAAGTCCACAAGACTTAAAGTTGCCAAGATTGGAGACCTCTGATGTAGATTGATTCTCCAGAGCACCGGAGAGTTAGACAGGTTGGAAGCTGTGGAGAAGGGAATCAGGTGTGAAATAAGCAGAAATTTCTTGATTGTGAAATCTGAAATCAACGGGATGTCCAGCTTCCTGGTATCCCCTCATCGGAGGTGGGATAGCCATTGGTCTGAAGATTCCTGTGCTGGGCAGATGGGTGGATTGAAAGTTCTACAAGGTCCTTCTGGCCCTATGATTCTGAAACTAAAACACAGGAAAGCAAAAATAAATGTTATTGTGTCAAATCCATTTGTTTGACACTCTTTTCAATACTGAGGCTTAAGGAAAGTTTTATTTTTGAATAAACATGTTTAGAACAAGGCTGTCAAACAAAATTTTCTTTAACTGAAGGTTGGTTAAACAATTCCAGTAGGAGGATATGATGTTGGCCAACAGCTCTGAATCTGGCAGATTTTCTCAAACATCTCAGTCTCCAAATAGGAAATTATCCTTGGCTGCTCACGTCTCGCCTTCAGCAACTTTGCCTGCCAAGGAAGAAGGGATTTAGCCTCCAAAGAGCCCCAATCCCATCACCTCTAACCGGATTTGCGTTCTAGACTAAGAATGTAAAGGTTGCTTTCCAACAAACCTAGAGGGACTTCTTCCAAGGGCTGGGAAGATCCCTGCAGTGGCCAGCTGTGCACCTTACATGCCATACATTTGCCTTGATAGAAACAGGTTTTCTCAGTGGTTCATCTGCCTCTTGTTTATATCCAGTAACTCTCCTGGAAAATTGCAAATATATCTTCAGGATTCAGCCGCTATAATCATCATATTTTAGATGATTCACTGGAATAGTAAAGCATATTTCTGGGAGAAATAAGTTGGGAATACCCAATCTGGGTTATGCTGGACATACTGTGCAGGTAGGCAGGAAAAATAAAGTAATTTCCGTTAGCCACAACTTTCATACATTGAGACAGGACACTCAGTGAAAAGCCATGAGAAATAGTTCCTGTATACCAACAGCCTGAACCTGAACCCCCAAAAGCACAAAAGAACTCTCCCCCACTTCGGCAGGCGGTCTGCCTATCGATCTGGAGTTTGAGTAAGGAATCAGAGAGTATGTCGATTTTCAGGCCTTTTGATATTTTACCTCCATGGCGGGCAAAAAGGGAACAATAAAATGAGGGGTTGTGGCCTCTTCAACAGGAGGAACTTGCATCAGATGGGACAGATTCCAAACCTGAACTAACTGGGGAGAAAACAGATATCTGAAGTAACAGAATGATCTTCCAACTCAGCTCAGATCCAATTTGGTTCCCAAAGCTTACTTAATGATTTGAAGAATGATAAGAGTCTTAAAGGACATTTCATTCACCTTCCGACAGGATCTTCTTGCACATATCTGACAAATGACCACCCAGCTGCCTTCTTTAGATCTCAAGGGAACACCACAGGCTGTGCAATCAGATTCAAGAGGCAGCGGATTAAGGAGAGATTCTTCTGGACTGGACTCCATGCAGTCCCAGCAAGGCACAGCTTGTTCCGATCTCTCCAAGAAGAACCAGGGAGGCCAGGGGCAATTTGGGAAGAAGCGCCTGTCCTTCTACCTGGTAAAGCAGGATGAGGCCTTCAGGTGAGCCTCAGTTCAACTTCTGCCCTACGATACTTTCTGTACCAGATGAGTAGTCCACAAAAATGCTTCAAGCTTTCGTTCTCTGACCTTCGCCTTCCTCCATCAGAGGTGCTGCGTCAGGGAGACTCCCTGTTCCCCAATGGGCAGGTGGTGTTTGCTGGGTTTTTTTGAGAAGAAGCCAGATGGCCCTTTGCTGGCCATACTGTGATGGGGGCTCTTTCAAGACCCCTCCTAACCCTAACACTGTGGTTCTAAGACATATGGAGGGTATTCCTCAGAGAAGCCAAACTGCACACATTTCAACATTTGCCCTGTAGCATGTAGACACTGGCAAGGACTAGTGAGTAGAAAACAGGCATCTTGAGCAAGGCGGGGAAAGGAAGAGACAGACCTGTGGACCTCAGGTGTCTTAGGACTGTGTTGCGAAGCCTGGCTAAGTTTCTGCCTTTTCTGATGTTTTACTTTTATGTTTTGTCTTACTTCATTCTAATGTACAAAATTAAGATATGGGAAATATCTCCTTTGTTTGAAGTTGCTTCCCTCCTTGATTAGTTTCCATCTGTTTCTTCATGTTCTGCCTTCTGGTGTTTTAGAAAATATCAGAATCAGAATAGAGCTTGGGGGTCTTCTAGTCCAACCCACTCCTCAAGCAGGAGATCCTATACCGTTTCAGACCAGTGACTGTCCAGTCTCCCCTTAAAAACCTCAAGTGATGAAGCACCCACAACCTCGGGTGGCAAGCTGTTCCACTGGTTAATTGTCCTCACTATTAGGAAGTTTCTCCTTAATTCCAGGCTGCTTCTCTCCTTGATGAGTTTCCATCTATTATTTCTTTTTCTGCTTTCTGGCGCTTTGGAAAATAAGTTGACCCCCTCCTCTTTGTGGCAGCCTCTCAAATACTGGAAGACTGCTCTCATGCCCCCACCAGTCCTTTTCTCTAGACTAGCCAAACCCAAATCCTGCAACCGTTCTTCATATGTTCTAGTCTCCAGGCCTTTAATCATCTTAGTAGCATGCCTTTGCTCTTTTCCCAAAGTGTCAACATTTTTTTTGTAGTGGCAAGCAACCCTGAAATATTGGAACACAGCTATCATGTCATCCTAATCCTTCTTTTCACTAGAGTAGACATACCCAATTCCTGCAACTGTTCATCATATGTTTTAGCTTCCAGCCTCCCAATCATCTTTGCTTTCTAAATCCATTTGGTGGTGATGCTGTCTCTCACACTTTTCTAGCTTACCAAGAAGTAGATTGTGATCTACTTTGTCAAATGCATTACTGAAATATATTTTTATATTATATCTGCTACATTTTGCTGGTCCAATAATTTAGTTACTTTGTCAAAGAAGAATTTAGATTAAAATTTATTTGGCACGATCTGTTTGTGACAAACCCGCGTTAGCTTTTAGTTATAACTTTGCTTCTACGTGTTTGCAGATCTGTTGCTTGATTATCTTTTCCAGGATTTTCTCAGGTATAGATGTAATGCTAATTGCTCTCTAGATTCCCTAAATCCATTTTCCCTTTTTTAAAAGATAGGAATCACATATTACAGAGTGGTTTGGTTGGACAGAAGTTGCATGTTTCCAGACTTTTGGCACAAATTTACTATGCTGGCATTAATCACCTGGTGGAGATTGTTTTCCTCTTCACATAAAGCAGATTACATGAAGCAAATTCACATTAAGTAAGGGCAATTTGTAATAGCAGCTTGCTTTAGTTCTCTAATGAAGAATGCTAGATATTGATAAAAGAGAATATTTGTAGCTCAGGGCTGAATTGTGAGGTCCTTGATGCTCTCTGATCATGGTGGTTTTCTTGCAGAAGTTTTATTACAAAACTAGCTAACATTACTAGCGCTGGAAGAGGGTAGGGTTTGCTCTTAGTGGCTTGCCCTGTCGGTGCTGGTGGGGGTGTTCTTGGCGTTTTCTTGATTAGGCTGTTGTTACTGTTAGCTTATTTGTTTGTAATACCTACCATTCAAAATAGACAGCCAGAAAGGAAACAAAAAGACTCCTCGGATGCAATCAACATCCAGATATAAGCCTAGATTAATGCCAAGCTCAACACCAGACCAACAATCAAGAAAGAAACAGTACCCTAATTAAGGAACTATCAACTCAAACAAACAAGGTAACACTGAACAACACTCTAATCAAGGAGCCACCAAAACCACTCCCACTAACACTGATAAGGCAAGCCACTAATATATAAAAAGAGAGCAACCCCGCCTACCTTCTAGCATTGATGATGTTACCTAGTTTGGTAATGAAACATTTGCAAGAACACAATCAAGGTGAGAGAGCACCAATGACTCCAAAGAATGCGAGAAAATGGACCTCAGAGCTAACTCTAAGTAGGGATAAAGTGTGCTAATTTTCAGCAACGTCCAAAGGGAGGGCCAGGTAGAGATGTTGAATGATAAATGAGTAATGAGCAAGGTTCACAGGAACATTATCTCACATACCTTTTAAGGCAACAAGAACCTGCTTCTGCTTTAAACAATATTAGTTGATCTTAAGCTCTTGAATGAGCTCAGAGGCTTCAAAGTTCAAAAGCACAAATATTTTCCTATCCTGCTCCTCCAAAGTCCAACTTTCACTTTCATAGACTGCCCTGGGAATTTGTAGCTTGCATGCATCTGATTGTTCTGATAGACACATCACAAGACATATGCATAGTATACCAAGTCAAGATTGGAATCTTCTTCTGAGTTCAGAGATCTTTTCCTTATTTTTTCTCTGTCTGTTTCAGTGATGGGATTCCACCTTTTTTCCTACCGGTTCTATGAGAGTGCGTTTTGCGGTCTATACGCCAGTGGTGGGATTCAAAATTTTTACTACCAGTTCTGTGGCCTGGCTTGGTGGACGTGGTGTGGCTTGGTGGGCGTGGCTGGGGAAAGATACTGCAAAATCCCCATTCCCTCCCTACCCCACCCCACTAACCTGCTTTCCAGCTCTGTTCTCCTGTGCAGGGCAACCAAAGAAGACCCAGCTGATCAGCTGGGACTCAATGGGAGGCAGGGAATAGATAGGAGCAGGGCCAGTCAGAGGTGGGATTTGCCGGTTCTCCGAACTACTCAAAATTTCCACTACTGGTTCTCCAGAACTGGACAGAACCTGCTGAATATCGCCTCTGGTATGCTCTCGAGAAAGTATTGTAAACATTGACTAGTTTTCTTACTGTTGTTTTGCTTAACTTGGAACTTGCATGAAATTACCTCATGATTCGTTCCATAGTCCAGATTTGTGGCTATGTATTTGTTGTTATCACCTTTTCTACTTCTACAAGAAGTAGAACAATATATAATAATAATAATGTAGCAAGAATATAGTTAATTGATATATGCAAAACTATGTAGGCATTTTTTATTGTTTCAAGACTGTGTTAAGAAAGAAGAAATCATTGGAGTGGCAGGAACAATAAATCGTTGTTCTGCTTCATTTCATAGGCCTTACAATCCAACTACATTTTTTCTTGTTAATATTTCACATTTCAGTGTCCAGCTACAGGAAACACACCTTGCTTGCATGTTCTTTTGCCCAGGTTAAAACTCAGTAAATTATCGTATTAAAGGGCTGTCTGTAAAGTTGAACTGTAAAGTTATTTAGTCACTGTGTCCTCCCTTCAAGATAACCCAGCACTCTTTTTTATGTTATAGCTTTAGTAACAGAATCTTGCAGGATGAATGTGAGTGTCTGGATATGACATAAGACATAAGACATAAGAATTTATTTGTCATTACACTCGCAAGCGGGTGCAACGAAATGAGGTGCTCTTCCACAAGTAAAACTGGACAAGTAAAAATGTGTCCCTCTCCTCCTTTATCCTTAAACATCTCAGATGCTTGTCTGAGATGTTTACTCAAGTCACATTCTTGGCCTGGGCTCAGTTGATCTCATCAGTATCCAAGGAACCTGCTGCTCATCCAAGGACAATATTTTGTGGCCTTGCTTTAAAGCTATCACACTCAAGGTTGAAGCCTTCTGAACGTGGCAAAACCAGAAACACTTGGATTCCTGGAAAGATGTTTATGGCAAGGAGGGAGATGTAGAAGAACCCCTGAAAGCCTACCATGATAATTCTCTTATATGACCTTCACTGGTTGTAATCAATGCAGAGAACCCCTGAGGCTCTTTCTCATGCTTGCCCCTGGACTCAAGAACCACTCCTGGCCTGGCCCCACTTTCTCTTCAACAGCTTGCTTGCCCCTCTGTCTTCCCAGGATTTCTTGGGTGCCCCATCCCACGTCCTCTCCCTTCATAAGGTTCTTCCCAAGTGCTCAATGAGACGCAAGCCATTTTGTCAGAAGAGGATAAAACCGAGATAGGCATCGAATAGTTTTGCCTTTCATGTATTACAGAATACAGAATAACTGAGCTGGAAGGGATCTTAGAGGTCTTCTGGTCCAACCCCCTGCTCAAGCAGGAGACCCCACACCATTTCAGACAAATGGCTGTCCAGTCCCTTCTTAAAAGCCTTTGGTGCTGGAGCATCCACAACTTCTGGAGGCAACTTCTGTTCCAGTGCTTGATTGTTTTTACTGTTAGGATAGTTCTCCTTAGTTCTAGATTGCTTCTCTCTTTGTTCATCTTTGTTTTCTCTTTGTTCATCTTGATGAAGATGACAAATGCATTAGCAACTGGCTTATTACGCTTCTCTTTGGAACACACCTAACGATGCCCCTTTGGTTATTTCCTACCTGTTTTGGTAGCCTCAGTCATATGGAATGTTTGCTTTCTTAGTATCAGCGATAAGGTTTCAGGCTCCCTGTTTATAATCTTCTTTGATTACAAAATATTTACTTCTATTATAGCAAGTAGACTAAAAAGAATGTTAAATGAGCATATACATGAAGACCAAAATGGATTTCTCTCGACCAGACAAATCAGGAATAACTTAAGAATAGTATTAGATGTTTTAGAATTTTACAAAGCCCACCCCGAAAAACAAATTGCACTTATGTTTTTAGATGCAGAGAAGGCCTTCGATAATTTAAATTGGCAATTTTTAATCCAAAAAATTTATAATATGAATTTAGGCCCCAAATTTGAAAATATTATAACAACCATTTATGATACACAACAGGCTAATATAATAAACGGGGAATATACCCACCCAATAAAAATAGAAAAAGGAGTCAGACAGGGCTGCCCACTCTCACCCCTGCTCTTCATATTATCACTAGAAGCATTATTAACGTGAATTAGACAGAACCCAGACTTAAAAGGATTAAAGGTTAAGAAAGAAGAATATAAGTTGCAAGCGTTTGCGGATGATATGATTTTTTTCACTGAAGAACTAATAGAAAGAGGACAAAAATTGATGAATGAATTAGAACAATTTGGAGCAGTAGCAGGATCTGGACCTCTTTCTATTGTCTGTGTGGTTCATTTCCTTCTTTAAGACCTTCACTAAACGTTTTAGTAACATCTGCTTGTTGACATCTGCTATGGTCTAGTTTTCCTGATGAGAATTATTTGCAATTGTGCTTTTACTATCTCCTTCTCAAAGAAGTGTTACCCATTCTTAGCACCTTCGGCACCCACCTTAGCACCTTCCTATCCTGTTCCCCTGCCATGATACTTGGGATCTTAATTATTATTGGTAAGTGTTTATTAAAAGGACACCCTTGGGCTTCTGAAGAGCATTTCCTCCCTTTATACACTTAATAGCATTCAGAATTCAGGCACAGAAGTATGTGTGAAAAGCAAAAAGGAAAGGAGAAGGAATCTATGATGACAAAGTAGCTCTTCAATTCAGAATTAGGATCTATCAGGAATGGGACAGGCAACATCCACCCTGCCTTTTCTGACTTGGTGAATTTTATGCCTTCAATCAGAATGGGGAGATGTAGACTGGCCAGATTTATTTATTTTTATTTATTTATTTTTGTCAATTGCTTACAAGATAATAGGTATAAGTATAAACATAGTTATGAATACATGAAATGGATACATATAAGAAAAATAAAAGAAACAATAGGACAGGGACAGTAGGCATATTGGTGTGGTTATGCACCCCCCCTACAGACCTCTTAGGAAGGGGGTGAGGTCAATAGTAGACAATCTAAGGTTAAAGTTTTTGGGGTTTGGGGAAGAAACCACAGAGTTGGGTAGAGTATTCCAGACACTGACCCCTCTGTTGCTGAAGTTGTATTTCCTCCAATCAAGTTTGGTGCGGTTAACAATTTCTACCAAGAGTGCCTCCAGTCACCAGCTTAAGCCTGATGTGGATTGAACTCCTCATGCCAGCAAACCAAGAGGTTCTGAAATCTTTGAATGAGGGTGTCTTAAGACCGGACCTTCCAGAGTTTTCTGTTGTTTCCCGCTACTCACACCTATTTCAAAGCAAAAACAACCCATAGTTGCTTCTGACGCTTTACACTCAGCTATAAAAAGAGCCAGGCCAGCATCAGCAAATAGGCATTTAGATTTAACAGCTTCCAGGTGCAAGCAGTAGAAGAGCTGGCCTTTAGCAAAAGGCCTTTTTAAAGGTTTTGCCAAATAACTTTGGACCTTGTCATTGTCATTATCTTTAATTGTGCTAGCATCCATACAACCTATTGCATCCACCTCTTCTTCCTCTTATGAATTAGAGATGAATTTTCCTGCAGTGCTTTTAAGCCCACAAGGCTGTTTGGAGAGGGCAAATGAGACTCTGGATGAATAGCAAGAGCGGCTGCCGGACACAATGGACCTTGGGAGCAGCTGTGAAAACTCCAGCCTGCAATGATAAGGGAAGGGACATAGCTCTTTTATGGCATTGTCCAATGCATATTTCAGGGACCTGAACCTATCAGGAGTGGACAACAGGTGCCAAGCTCAATCGTGATGGAGAGAGAAAAGAGAAGTAGCTTGGAAATGTTCTGCTTTTACAAATAATTCTTCAAGCTGGGAGATTTTTCCCCCAAGGAAAAAGAAATGGATGAGTAGGTTGTGGTGACAGAGAAGATGGTTTCATCCTTCTTCATATCAAACTTTCATTGAATGTCATTTACAAAGTATTGATCATTCCAAGCTCTTACAGAGCCTGAGATGGGTCTAGGACAACTTGGAATGGACAATTTGGTGCAGCCAACTTGCTGTGGCCAACTTGCCACAGGACAAATTGAAATGGAGAACTCTGCATGAGACAACTCGCTGCAGGACAAGAGTTAAACGAATGTTGAAGAAATGGTAGAATAAGATCATTAAAGAAAGAATGCAAAAGGAGGGACAAAATGAAATGTGAATGACAAAAATTAAAATATTTTTAAAAATTTATTTTAAATAATTAAATTGAATTGTTGATTTGTCCCATGGCAAGTTGGCTGTGATGAGCTGGCTCTGCCCAGTTGTTCCATTCCGATCTGGGATAGCTCCTATGAAAGGTTTTGCAGCTGTTTAGTGTATTTGAAGAAGAACCTTTTTGTTAATATAATGATCTTTTGTCATAAAACCATGACCTACATAATATCATCAATTGCATGGAGAACTTTTTCTTGAATCTATCATATCTCATTTCAAAATCTCAGAGAAGACCTCAGTTTTTCCTACTGCTTATAACACATACTCTAGGTCACATACATTTTGTCATAGGAAAAGTCCTACACAGTTAAGGACTCAGATGAGTTGGGTACTTCCATAGCTTGAAGAAGCAGTTCAATTCCTGCAAAGTTCTTCAGCTGGACAGTGGAGAAGAAGCAGTCCATAGTTGTCTACTCTATTCCAGAAAAGTATTCTGTCATACAAATAGGAAAACATATTCTTACAGTGAGACTATATTTATCACAGGCAACGAAACGCATTGGAGAGAAAAAGAGAGGAAAATATGGAATGAGTTCTGAAAGCGCTTAAAGCGGCTCACTCTTTAATTTTATTGTCATTTTTTTGACATCAATCTTCCCAATTCTGGAACAGTTTTTTTCTGACACAAACTCCATTAACTCCGAGAGATCTTTTAAAATCTTTTTCCCTTTATTTCTTTTTCTTTGAAAGAACATGACCAGATGGGCTGTGGTCAAAGATATATGATATTGTCACACAATCAATCAAGGAAATGAATTAATGTTTACTAAAGTACTTAAAATAGTTTAGAGGCAGTTTTGCTTGAGTTTATGATGTATCTGTGGCTGGTCAATATTTCTTTCCCTTGACACGAACTGCTTAGATCTGGAGCCTCCCACAGATTTCTCCCTCTACCCCAACAATGCTCCCTCCACCAACAATCCTTCCAGTTGTTTCCTCTTGTTGCAATTCCACAATCCATTTAATTTCTGGGTCAATTATTTTAATCACTGAATGATTGATTGATTCCCTGCCAGTTTTTCTATATTTGAGTTTCTGCTTCAGTGGATATGTCCCATCCTGATCCAAGCCCAGACTTCTATTCCTGAGTAGGTGTTAGAACCTTGAAAGGCACCAGCAAGGCAAATCCTACTGTAAAAATGTGTGCAAATTTCCCGTAGAATATCTCCTCAGCTTCTATGCCTGCAGATATAGAGCTATACAGAGCTATAAAGCTATACAGATTAATTGAGTTGGAAGGGACCTTGTAAGTCACCAATTCAACCCCCGCCACCCCCAAGCAGACCCTACACCATTTTTGACAGATGGCAGCCCAGTCTCTTCTTGAAAGCCTCCAGTAATGATTCTCCCACAACTTCTGCAGGCATGCTGTTCCATTGTTTGATTGTTCTCACCGTCAGAAAATGTCTCCTTATTTCCAAGTTGAATCTCTCCTTGTTCAGTTTCCATCCATTATTCCTTGTCTGGCCTTCAGGTGCTTTGGAAAATAGTTGACCCCCTTCTATCTGTGTCAGCCCCTCAGATATTGGAAGACTGCTTTCCTGTCTCCCCTGGTCCTTCTCTTCCCTAGACTAGCCAAGCCCAGTTCCTGTAACCGTTCATCGTATGTTTTAGCTTCCAGTCCCCTCATCATCTTGGTTGCTCTTCTCTGCACTCTTTCTAGAATCTCAACAACTTTTTTATAGTGTGGTGACCAAAACTGGATGTCATAGCTGCCCAGAAATCTCTTGAAAGTGCTGGGAAGAATGAGATTCTAAAGTTCTTCCTAGTGCAGGTTGGAACTAAAAGTGAAATAAACATATCAATGTCTTTTGCCCAAATTTTCCTATTTTTAAACAATAGTAATTTTTTAAAAAGTTATAATTGCAGTGATAAAAATACTAAAAAAGAAATGAAGAGAAAAAAATAGAAAAGAAAAAAAGAAAAAAAACAGACAAGAAAAGAGTAAAGAAGATGTGTATAAAATGATTTCATCACAATAAATCACTTTAGGAACAAATCACTTTTTAAAAATATTCAATAAATTATTTTCTCACATCCCATTTCTTATTTAGAAATAAATCCTTAAAGCATCATTTCAGTCTTGATATGCAAAAGTAAATTAACAATCGTCAGAAATAACAATATATATTTTAATCAAATAAGCCCTTTATACTCCTTTTTATTTTTAATAATCTTGATCTTTAATTCCTTCAAATAATGTCATTATATTTTATTTCTTTTCATTTTTCCTTTGTTTCATCTGACAAAATTCTTCATATCTTTATCAAGCCTATTTTGTAAATTCAATGTAGAAAAATTACGCAGATCATGCTCTGGTTTGTTATTTGTATATCTCTTTTAATTATTAAGACATCGGACATTCTTTTGTATCTCTAGTATAGCATCTTTTTCCATGTCCTTCATTAGTCTGTCATTTTTTGAAACCAATCTTGTCTGAAAAAAATTCTTTTTTCATAACAACTTTTAAGCACCGTCTATCTATAGAGGCAGGCATTCTTAAAACTAACTTCTAGGTACATTATTCAAAAATAATTTAAAATATTTTATTTGCTATATTTATCAATTTAGAAATTGCCTATCTCACTCACCAGAGGAATTTTGGGTGGTGCACAAATAAAATGTTAAAAAGAAAAAACCTGAATATAAAAATTTAAAATACAGTAGAGGCAAGGAAAATTTGATTAGAGGCTATTTTAAGTCTTTAAATTTGTATTTAAAACTTCTTTCACTAAGGATTGAAGGAAACTCAGTGCTGTAAAATCTGTCACTCCAAAGGTTCCTAATAGCTGAAAAGTAATTAGGAAGCAATTTCTGAACGTGATCACAAAAGAAAGTATGCAAATGCAAATCCCTGGAAGCTCTGATTATGACTCTCTGAACAAGCTCATCTCCCAGAGCTCGGAACCTATCAGCGATCACTCTCTTGGGGTGATCTCTAGTCTTCTCCTTCTCTGTAGAAGAATTTTGAAGAGCTGTTCTATCACCGGCTCTTCATTTGGCTGTGATTGTCAGTTCCACTTTTAACGGGGCCACCTTCCATTCACAATTTCTTCCTCAGAAGTCCCCTTTTCCTCAGATTTTCCAACTCCCTATTTTCTTCTTCTCCATGTGACATTGCATGATAATTAGTTTTGAATGTGACACAAAGAACGTAAGTGAAAGAATCACATATTTCAACCACTTTATCTGTTTCATGGGGAAAAAAAGTATTAGCTTTCCCATCTTAACAAAACTTGACTTATTGCATTTTCTCTCCATTTCTTTTAATTTCATTTTCAAGACTAAACTGCTTTCTAGTACTTTTGTGCATTCTACGCGAGGTTCTTTGTTATGTCGCATCTGTCTAAAAATGATTTGCAGCTAAACATGCTAACCCTTCCGTGGAGTTAGCCAAATACAAATACAAGGTTTGTGCCTAAGACCGGTCGGTGTTTTGATAAGAAAGGCACAAGGTTCAGTTGATGTGACTCTCCTTCTCTTTGCAATGGGCAGGTTTCACTGGACTTTGAGCAGACCAAAGGATCTCTTGCGGCAGAAACAGCTGGTTCCTGAAGCTCATTAAAAACCAAGAACTATTTTATGAAAAGGGCTTCTGTGATCATAGCTCAGGTTTGGATTGGATCAGCATCTTCCTGTCCTTGTATTCTGGGACACTGAATTTTTGCAAGGATTATAGGGACATGTACCATAGCGAAGTGGCTGAGTTGCACAGCCAGTTTGCATGGTACATTTCGTAACTTTCACATGGCCATTTCATAACAAGGAATTTGTAATCTACTAAAACATCTAACTTCTTCTTTAGTTATGTAAATCAACTGGGGTCAACCATGGAGTGACAGGAGAATGTTGGGAGTCTGAATTTCAGCTCCCTTTGCATTTTTTGCTATATATTTCATCTGACAGAATTGTCTTATTGATGGAACCTCTGGTCAGGCTGAATGTTTCTGAATGTTTTTGGCTTCAGAATACAAACTGTCTGGACTTTGGGGCAAGAGAAGATTTATTAGCCTGAAATTCTATATTCATCTTGCTTCCAGTTAATTAGATATAATGCACGAAAGGGCATTCCTTGAGTTTTAAAATATTTTTTTCTGGAATTAGCAAGTTCAGATTGGCTGAGAATGGCAGGTCAGCAAATAGAATTTATCTTCCTTAATGATTGCATTCTTACTGTCTTTCACAGCATGTTGCTTCCCGGGGATATTGTGAGTAGCGCTGAAACAGAAGCAGCCTTTCCAGTGAGCAAAAATGATCCATAACAAACTTTATGGTTGCCAGGCTTCACCGCAGGACTCGGCAGAGAATCACAGCAATCAAGACATTTGGTTCACCTTTCAAAAGGCTGGATAGAAAATTCCCAGACACAGCTTGAGTGGACAGAATGTCCATGGCACACAAGGACAAAACATCACACACTGCAACTGATTGTCCACAGCAGCACATGGAAGACAGAGCCTTTGTGTGTCCAGGATACATACTTGAGGGTTTTTTATTTATTTTATTGACTTAGTTTAGTTTTCCAAGCAAAAGAAAACAAGTATAAGTATGAACATAACATATAAACATATAAGTGTAAAACAGGTATAAGTATGTGTGTATGTATGTATGTGTATATATATATATATTTATTTTCTTAAGTTTTTGCGAGTACTTACATGTATGGCATTCAGCTTTGTTCGGGTATTTTCCTACCTCATTATAGTTGTGCTTTTAAAGTTGTAGCAACGTTTCGGCAGAATCTCATCTGCCATCATCAGGCTTCTGTATCGTGTTTGTCTGGACACAGAAGCCTGATGATGGCAGATGAGATTCTGCAGAAACATTGCTACAACTTTAAAAGCACAACTACAATGACATGGGAATATACCGAACAAAGCTGAATTTTATATATATATATATATATATATATATATATATATATATATATATATATATATATATATATAAAATAAGTACCAATAAATCGATAAATGGGAACATTAAAACACGGAAGGTTGGCACACTGGTGCACTTATGCATGCCCCCTTTACGGACGTCTCAAGAAATGGGGTGAGGTCAACAGTAGACAGTCTAAGGGCCAGTGGTGGGATTCAAATTTATTACTACCCGTACTGTGGGTGTGGCAGGGGAAGAATACTGTAAAATCTCCAGACGAAGGTGGGATTTGCTGGTTCTCTGAACTACTCAAAATTTCTGCTACCAGTTCTCCAGAACTGGTCAGAACCTGCTGAATGCCACCTCTGGTCTTAGATTAAAGTTTTGGAGGTTTGGGGAAGAAACCACAGAGTCAAGTAGTGCATTCCAGGCAGGGGTGGGATTCAAATTTTTTAACAACCGATTCTGTGTGTGTGGCTTAGTTGGTGAGTGTGGCTTGGTGGTCATGTGACTGGCTGGGTGTGGCCAACTCAACATCACTCACATCGAGGCACGCATCTCCTCGCCTGGCCTCTCATGACTGTGGGGATGCTGCAACAGTTGTAAGTGTGAAAAATGGTCATGTCACTTTTCTCAGTGCCACTGTAACTTTGAATGGTCACTCCACACAAGCAAAGTACCAGCAAAGGAGGGGAAAAAACTCCAGAGAAGTTCCTGAGACAGGAAGTCTAGTCCTGCCAAGAATGTAATAAGGGTTAACGGAGAAGCAGTTTCTGTAAGCAACACCAGAATGTTTCCTTCCTGTCTTCCTGACAGGATTAGGCCAGTAATTTCTTCTAACAACCAGTTCTCCGAAACTGATTAGAATGTTAACAACTTAGAATGTTAACAACCAGTTCTAGCAAATAGGTGCAAACCTGTAGAATCCCACCCCTGATTCCAGGCATTGACAACTCTGTTGCTGAAGTCGTATTTTCTGCAATCAAGTTTGGAGTGGTTTAGCTCGAATTTGTATCGATTGTTTGCCCATGTATTATTGTGGTTGGAGCTGAAGTAGGGTTTTCTTCTGGCTGACCTGAATTCGCAGAGATGCTTGGGAGTGTCTGTGTTAGGGATGCACCCTAGCAGAATCTGCACGGCAGTCAGTCAGGCAGGCAAAATATGTGAGATAAACGTTTTTGTAGCTTACACTCAGTAAAACAGATACACTGTGCTAGTTAAATAGTTTATTCCAATAAGAGTTATAGCATAGTCAAAACACAGTCCATATATCATTCACTAATTCAGTCCGTTGGGGGATTATTCAGTTGCAAAGTCCAGTGTCAAAAAAAGAGGTCAGTTAACTTACAAATATTAGTCCAGTAATATATCTCCTCGCAGTAGAGATATGAAGAAGTCAAACCTCCTTTCTTCCTTCGACGGCAGGTAACACGCAGTTAACAAACCATCAATCCGTCAATCCATCAATCGTCAGCAATCCAGCAGGTTCTCTTGCTCCCTCTTATGGTGGTTTCACACAGCACCCAAAATTACATGCTTTGCAGTTTAAAGTGACACACACTTAAACTTACTATCATAGTTTATATATATTATTTTACCCAAACTACGTTAGGTAACCTTGTTATTCCTAACAGTCTTCTGGGCAGTTACCCTCTTACAGTGGGCTTGTGGTTGGAAGCCCCTAGAAAAAGCTGCTTTGGAAGCCTCTACACATTTGTTGATTCCAAGAAGCTTTCTTGAGATCTGCGGGAAATGAAGTGACTGAAAAGATGTCTGGAGCAATATAGTGAAAAAGCAAAGCTGATGTAATCAAAGCTGGTAATAGTTCAATGGTGAAAGGAGTAGCAAAATGTCATTTTTAGCAGGTTCCTGCACAATGGCTCAGTTCAGAATAGCCCAGAACTTTTAGGGAAGGTTGAGTGGGAAGGGATCTTGCAGCCACAACAAATAAATTGTAGGTTTTTTGTCAGATATCTATGGAGATGAACAAGGCTATATCTTGTGTTGCATTTGGGATTATTTTTGATCTGATGGAATCTGAGGAAGCAGATAGAGTGATCTTGGACTGAATTTCACCATCCTCTTGGCTTAGTCGGTTGGCTGGTGTGAGCAGCTAAATCTAGGAGGCAATCAAAGACTACTTTGAAGGAGAACATGATGCCAGCTGTATTAAGAAAGGTGGCGGTGCACCCTCTCCTGGAGACAGCTGTTTTTGGCAACCTTTGCTCAATTTCCAACCTCTCCTTCCTTATGAAGAAGGTGGCTAATTCATCTAGATCAGGGGTGTCCAACCTTGGCAACTTTAAGACTTGTGGACTTCAACTCCCAGAATTCCTCAGCCAGCAAAGCTTATAAAGAAGGTGGCTAATTCATCTAGAGCAGGGGTGTCCAACCTTGGCAACTTTAAGACTTGTGGACTTCAACTCCCAGAATTCCTCAGCCAGCAAAGCTTATAAAGAAGGTGGCTAATTCATCTAGAGCAGGGGTGTCCAACCTTGGCAACTTTAAGATTTGTGGACTTCAACTCCCAGCTTTGCTGGCTGGAGAATTCTGGGAGTTGAAGTCCACAAATCTTAAAGTTGCCAAGGTTGGACACCCCTGCTCTAGAGGATCCTAGATCAATTGTCATGCTGTCTTTACACAGCAACTGCATATCCTCTTGGCTTCTCCGCTTGACAGGTTGGACTTCAGAACAAATAGTTGAAACAAAAAATGTGCCATGAGTTATGGCTTGTGTTAGAAATCAGATCATGAAGAGTTATGAAATGAGCAGAGCAGCAGATTTAAAGGAGGAGATGATGATGGGAGACAGTGGGCTTCCCGGGAAAGAGACCACCGTCCATCATTGGCATGTGGCGGCAGGTCACCAAAAGGAAACAGTATCCAGAGGCCTTATGGGCAAGGAAAATGGGTAGAATGATCTAGTGAGCTTGCTGGTCGGATGCTCACCAGGGCATCTGGGGTATAAAGAAACAGGTCTTGTCATCTGCTCAAGCGCAGGCATACCAAAAGAAGAAAGGGGGTGTTGAACTTCTCAAACTGTCCAGCTGCAACATTTCTCCTCTCCCGGAAGGAAGAGCATGCAGGCAAACCCTGTGGGGCAGTTCTCCCTATGACCAGAAAAAGAAGACAGAGAAAACAAAGGGCCTCCTGGAGATCATCTAATCTGACTCTGCACAGGTGGGTTCTCAGCACCTCTTCAGCTAGTTCAGGAAGGAGTCTCTGCTCCGACTTCAGAAGTCAACAGGGGTAGAGGGTGCAGGTGATGGAGGGGAACAGGTTCTAAGATGAACAGGATGGTTTAGGTCAGGGGTATTCAAGCTCGACAGCTTTAAGACTTGTGGACTTCAACTCCCAGAATTCCTCCTCCAGTCATGTTAGCTCAGGAATTCTGGGAGTTGAAATCCACAATTCTTAAACTTGCCGAGTTTGAAGACCCTTGGATTAGGTGAAGTAAGCAAGCAAGCCACAATCTACTTATTTTACAAGCTAAAAATGTGTCACCAAAAAGTTAAGGTGCTGGTGTGGGATCGGGACCAGGGAGGCTCAGGTTGTGTTTTCCTCAGCCCGGGGAACTTGAGCCATCCACCTCCACCACCAGCCCAATCCATTTTGTGGGGAGTTGCTGTGGAGAAAAAAATGGACAAGGAAGTGTGGTTTACTTTGCATTGAGCTCCTAAAAAAAAGTGTGATATAAATCCTGCATCCAGTTTTGGTCACCACACTATAAAAAGATGTGGAGACTCTAGAAAAAGTGCAGAGAAGAGCAACAAAGATGATTAGAGGACCGGAGACTAAAACACATGAAGAATGGTTGCAGGAACTGGGCATGGCTAGTCTAGTGAAGAGAAGGACCAGGGGAGACAGGAGAGCAGCCTTCCAATATTTGAGGGGCTGCCATAGAGAGGAGGGGGTCAAGCTATTTTCCAAGGCACCTGAAGGTCAGACAAGGACTAATGGATGGAAACTGATCAAGGAGAGAAGCAACCTGGAAACAATGAGAAATTTTCTGATAGTGAAAGCAATCAACCAATGAACAGCTTGTCTTTGAAAGTTCTGGGAGCTTCATCACTGGAAGCTTTTAAGAAGAGATTGGACTCCCATCTCTCAGAAATGGTGTAGGGTCTCCTGCTTGGATGAGGGTGACACAAGGTCTCTTCTAACTCTGTTAGAGACTAGATGACACAAGGTCTCTTCTAACTCTGTTCATCTATTAATTAAAATCTAACAAATAAATAAAAGCTAAAATGCGAACTGAATTGTGCCCACCTGTACTGGAACTGTGTGCGCTTTTGAGAAGTTTGTAGTCGTGACAAATTCTTGTGGTCAGTTCTGACCTCAGTAGAGTATTTAATGCACCTGAGGGGAATTGGGCCAATGCTGAAGGGGTTCTTGAGTTCTTCCCACCGGGTCAAATTGCCACGAAAAGAACTGCAGTTGAGAAGGCCCTTCCCGGGCTCTGAGAGGAGCAGAGCTCCCAGGGGGAACTGTGACAAATCGGGGAGATCAGGATGTCCAGGAAAAAACGAGTGAGTTGGGAAAAAGGGTCCCAGTTAAAAGGAACACCTTTTTAAGGGGGTTAAGGTAAGTTAATCATTTGGTCAATGCAACAAAATATGGAATACATTTATGGTAAAATCTGATAGAGCCTCCAAAGACTATTCTTTCCTGATTGTGAAAGAATGTCTTCAGCACAAGATGGATGTTACCTTTTCTGATCTCTCTGAATTCCATTTGAGGAAATGTGGCGACTGAGATGGTTCAGCGGGGGGTTCTTTCTCTAGGTTTACAAAGGGGATTTTTCATAAAGGCTTACAGAACTCCTGAAATTGATTGGTGCGGATCCTCACACCCAACAAACAATCCATCAAATTGAATTAAGGGACGGGAGTGTTCCCATCCATCTAAGTAGAAATGATTTATATTCTGAACCTCTAAATCTAATCTTGCAAGGGGCTGAAGAGCAATAGCCACTTTTTATCCCTTTGTTTACTCTTCTTGCCGATCAGCAAATCAAAAAGCAGCAGTTTACAGCAATCCAATAAAACATTTCAATAAAAAATTGAAACGATCACCTAAATATAATCAGAATTAAAACTGTAACATTGTAAACAGAAGAAGAAGAAGAAGAAGAAGATGATGATGATGATGATGATGATGATGATGATGATGATAAAATGATGATGATAATATGCAAAACACAAATAGAAGCCAATGTCAGCCCTGAAGCTGACCTGACCAAAGCGATTTTTGACCACTTCAGTGGACACTGGAGATGATGGTCAGGGAATGGGGATTTGAGATAGCTGGGATTCTGTAGCCAAAACAAAATATTTTCTCTTGGGAACCAAGGACATTCTCACCCCTGGTTGGAGGAAGGCAGAAGTGATGTCACCCGGCAACCAGACAGCACCTGATCGTTTTGAGAAAGAGGGAAAATGTTTACTTTTAATGAGATGAAAACCACGGGAGTTTTCAGAGCCGGTTTTCACCAGATCTGTGCCAATATGATATTTCCAGTAAAGCTATCCTTTGAGGAATTCACCTGGCTTGGAGTTTTGCTTGGTATGGATCTATTACTTGGAACCCTGACAGCCAACAGTTGGGCAATGACCCTCTAAAGCTGGGGTCCTCAACCTTGGCAACTTTAAGCCTGGAGGACTTCAACTCCCAGAAGCTGGCTGGGGAATTCTGGGAGTTGAAGTCCTCCAGGCTTAAAGTTGCCAAGGTTGGAGACCCCTGTTCTAAAGCAGCCCGCATCATCCCTTCCACAAGGTTGGAGTGGCAGCTGAGAGCCTCCTGCTGGCTCCATTCGAAGGCACTTTATCAGCACTTGATGCTCATTTTGACTTATTAATAAAGAGCCTGGAAAAGCTGTAACCTTTCATCCAAACAGCCTGGATCAGAGATGGAGCTGAGCAGTGAAACCATAGGGACAATTTCTAACCTTTCCCTTTTGCCAATTCTCCTTAAAGTTTACTTTGACATATTCTACAGTGTTTTCCTTCCAAATTCAGGAAAACAACAATCAGATTAAAAATATATATACAACAATACTCATTAATAAATGAGTAAAAATGAAAGAGCCCCAGGAAAGGGAAGACAAAAATGGCCACCTCAACAATGGAGCTCTCTGAACAGGGCCTGCTAACCTGGGAGTCCCCAGCTTGACCGCAAAGCCAAGGTCTTTGCAGCCATCCTCCTTGGGCTCAAGCAGGAATGGTCCTGAACCCCTTTTGCTCACCTTTCAGGAACAAGGAGGGCTCCCAGAGCCCCCACAAGTGACTTCCATCACTTTCCAATGTTCTGCCAAAGTCAAAAGAATGAGGGCAGTCTCAGGTGTGTTTGAGGGGAAGGGTTGGTCTCTTTGAGGATGGGAGGCAGAGGTGGTCTTCAGCAGGTTCTGACCAGTTCTGGAGAACCGGTAGTGGAAATTTTGAGTAGTTTGGAGAACCGGCCAATACCACCTCTGACTGGCCCCGCCCAGGGGTGGGATTCTACCAGTTCACACCTATTTGCTAGAACCGGTTGTTAACATTCTAAGCAGTTCAGAGAACCGGTTGTTAGAAGAAATTACTGGCCTAATCCTGTAAGGAAGACAGGAAGGAAACATTCTGGTGTTGCTTACAGAAACTGCCTCTCTGTTAACCCTTATTACATTCTTGGCAGGACTAGACTTCCTGTCTCAGGAACCTTTCTGGAGTTTTTTCCCCCTCCTTTGCTGGTACTTTGCTTGTGTGGAGTGACCATTCAAAGTTACAATGGCACTGAAAAAAAGTGACTTATAACCATTTTTCACACTGTTGCAGCATCCCCACAGTCATGAGAGGCCAGGCGAGGAGATGCGTGCCTCAATGTGAGTGATATTGAGTTGGACACACCCAGCCAGTTACATGACCACCAAGCCACGCCCACCACCTAAGCCATGTCCACAGAACCGGTTGTTAAAAAATTTGAATCCCACCCCTGGCCCCGCCCCCCTCTATTCTCTGCCTCCCATTGAGTCCCAGCTGATCAGCTGGGTCTTCTTTGGTTGCCCTGCACATGGAGCTGGAAAGCAGGTCAGTAAGGTGGGGAGGGAATGGGATTTTGCGGTATCCTTCCCCTGCCACACCCACCAAGCCACACCCAACAGAACTGGTAGTAAAAATGTTGAGTCCCACCACTGAAGGGAGGGAAGGGAGCCAAGGCCAGGCTCCTTTTGCTGAAGGGAAGACAGCACCCCTTTGTCCGCCTGGCAGCACCCTAACCATCCCAGGTCCAGAAGGAGCTCCCAGACAGTAGCTGAAATTTGGCCTTGTCTCATTGACCTGGTGGTCAGCCTTTCTGTAGGATCCAAATCTTGGAAGAAAAGATGAAATCCCAAGAAAGAAGGACTGAATCAGACTTTCTGGATTAGCCAGACCCTCCTCTCCTCTTTTTTCAATCCTCTTGCTTACGCTCTGCTAAGAAAAGATCAAGGCCTAGAAGAAGCTTCTGGAGAGGCTCCTCAGAGGAAGAGTCCGGATGCAATGGCCGCTGGCTGTTTGGCAGCTCCTCAAAGTCATGACCACTTTTGTGGGCCAGTGTGGCTGGAATCAGGACGGACCCCGAAGGAGCCCCGGGGCTTTGGGACTCTTGAGACCGGTGTTCTGCGCATGCCCACTTTTGCTTGGAGTCCCATTTTCCTTCCAAGTTCAGGATTTTAACCTGTAGATTTCTGCTCTGCAAGTCCAACGTACCCCAAACATTCCTGCGTCCCTTCACAGCATTGCTCTCTACCACCAATACCCCGCTCCCGTTGTCTCTTCCTTTACAGATCCCAAAGGAGACCTGCATGGACCCCATTTGATCTTCCACAAGCCCCAATATTTGAGAGGCCACCACAAAGAGGAGGGGGGTCAATTTATTCTCCAAAGCACCGGAAGGCAAGAAAAGTGTTAAGTACGGTCGGTGGGTCCCATTAAGACACGAGGCTCGAGTGGTGAACAACAGCTCTTTATTAAGGAGGCAGATTCTGAGACAGCAAACCCAGCCGCGGCAGCCCTTTTTATAGAGCCGGCCACGGCTAGGCAGCCTGTGACAGTCTTTCAAGCTTGCCACACTTGGTTTCACCCAATCGCGGCAAGCCCTGTACGAACCAATCAGAGATGTTCATATTGTCCAATCACGGCCCGGGTTTCACGGACCAATCGGATTTGCAGGTCTACAAGCCTGTTTAGTATGGAACAAAAAGAAACAGTGGATGAAAACTAATCAAGGAGAGAAGCAACCTGGAATTAAGGAGAAACTTCCTGACAGTGAGGACAATGAACCAGTGGAACTGCTTGCCACCAGAAGCTGTGGGTGCTCCCTCACTGGAGGTTTTTAAGAAGGGGCTGGAAAGTCTCTTGTCTGAAATGGTATAGGATCTCCTGCTTGAGCAGGCGGCTGGACTAGAAGACCTCCAAGGTCCCTTCCAACTCTATTCTGATTGATTGATTGATTGATTGATTGATTGGGGCCCAGAGATTCTGTCTGCATTCTCCGATATCCCTGGCA
This sequence comes from Pseudonaja textilis, assembly GCF_049901715.1. NCBI lineage: Eukaryota > Metazoa > Chordata > Lepidosauria > Squamata > Elapidae > Pseudonaja > Pseudonaja textilis. Next base: position 3,345,531 of record NC_142001.1, on the reverse strand, counting down.
GGGACCATGAGCAAAGCAGGAGTTCTTTGGCAGGGGCCGAGAATCCAGCCCCCTGCTGACGATCCCATTTACCCCCCCCCCCCGCTTCACTAGCAGGCCTGCATGCATTGGCGAGAGTGGAAAAGCCGGCTGCTCATTGGTCTCTGCCCAGAGCAAGGCAGGTGGGGGGCCAGGCCAGGCAGGCCAGCAGAGCTTCTCCTGCTGCAGACAGACGGAGTCCGGCATTGCCAAGCAGTTGAGCTGCGATGCTTGGAAGAGCAGCCTTTCCCAAGTCGTTAATGGCCTTCTGGGCACTCAGCAAAGGGGGTGGGGGCAAGGGGCCGGCTCCTTCGTGTCTGGTGGGTCTAATTGCCTCAGCCTCTAATTGATTCGATTGCCTTTGATTGTTTTCGGAGGATTGCCTGAGTCGAAAGGCAGCTGCACCGTGGGGCAAGAGAAGAGCAAGCGCAGGAAGAGTGAAGATGGCCGGAGGGCGGTGGACCCCAAACAAGCTGCTGAGGGTGTAGGGGAGCCCAGAGAATAGGGGGCTGCCCAGCTTCTTGCATTCTTCACACACACACACACACACACACACACACACACACACACACAGAGCCATCTTTCGTTGCTACACACCGAAAGGAGGGGTTTCCTTTCGTTGGCCTTGTCCACTGTGCTTCCCCTCATTGCGGTCACGCTCTTTGCTCCAAGCGGCTCCTGGGCTCTGCAATAGGGATGAGCCTCCTGCCAGGTCCCTGGCACTGCCCATCATGGCCAGTTCACGGGGCTTCCTGGCTGGTTTACTTAAACAGGTTCACCGATGTATCAGGGAAAGCTGGGAGGATGATTGCTTTTCCTCACTGGTACCAAACTCAAAAAGAAAAGAAAAAAAATGAGCTACATAGAAAGTTATAAGGAAGAAAAAAAATAGTCACCCTAAAGAAAACTAATAAGAAACAGAAGCATTCTGTAAAGCATATACTGTATTTCCCAGATGCACGCCTACAAATTCTGCAGCAGCATCCCAGCAAATGGTAGCCATAGTTGATGAGAATAATCCATAATTAATCCGTGTGGATAAGTGGCTTGTACATACATTACTGCACTAACATCAGCACTGCTGATGGCTAAATGGTTGGGACCACCGTTGATCTTCTCAAAGCAGAAGAATAAGTAAGGAGGCATCAAGATGCCTTTTGCATTGTCCCAATGTCTATTTCCATCTGATAGGGATAAGGGGCAATAGAATATGGACTTTGGAGCATATGAGATCTTGCCTCCCCGTTGAATTACAACACACAATAATTCCCTGGGCTTTTTTAATCAGTTCCCCGGTATCTGGTGAGTATCTTCCCCGAAGCATTGGGCTCTGATGATTGGTCTGGCTCCTGGAGGGAAGGTACTTAGGTTTCTAACCAGAGGTGGTATTCAGCAGGTTCTGACCAGTTCTGGAGAACTGGTCGTGGAAATTTTGAGTAGTTCAGAGAACCTGCAAATCCCACCTCTGAGTAGCCCCACCAACCTCATCTATTCTCCGCCTCCCATCGAGTCCCAGTTGATCGGCTAGGTCTCATTTGGTTGCCCTGTACAGGAGAACGGAGCTGGAAAGCAGGTTAGTGGGGTGAGGAGGGAAAGGGGATTTGCAGGATCCTTCCCCTGGAATGGGCTGAGAATGGAGATTTTGCATTATCCTTCCCTTGCCACGCTCACCAAGCCATGCTCACAGAAGTGGTAGTAAAAAAATTTGTATCCCACCACCGTTTCTAACCATGCTTTTATGAATGGTGGTGAGCTGCCTGGAGTCATTATATGAATAGTCATTTTTTTCCCCAATTTATCAATTTATTTATCAAATTTATTTGCCACCCATGTCACAATTTTCAAGGTGATTCTAACCAGCCATATAAGTCCTGCTAATAAATAACTACATAAAACTTGTGAATGCTTTGTATGTTTGTTTGTTTAATGAGCTCACTAATGAAGTGGTGAGAACAAGAACTTTCCTTTCTCCTTTATCTCAGCCAAGTGAAATTCAATTCTGCCATCTCTCCATCCAGCCCAAGAGAGGAAGAATGAGGCTTCTCTCCACCGGTGGAAGCGTGAGATGGAACTCTGCCCAGTGCAAGGGGGAGTCCGTGGAGGGGAGTCAGTTCTAAAGGTCTATGAATGGAGTCCGCTGCCAGTTTGGTCCGGTGGTGAAGAGGCTGGAGTAGAAACCAGGAGTTGGAGCACCCTAGTCCTTCCTCTGGCATGAAGGCCCAGCAGTGGCCTTGGGGCAGCCCCTCCCTCCCAGCCCAGCCCCGCCCCACTTGCAGGGGGTCTGCTTGTAAATAGGAAGTGGGAACATTATGCACACTGCCTTGGTTGTTCAAAATAAAGGCAGGATAAAATAACAGAGTAACAGAGTTGGAAGGGACCTTGGAGGTCTTCTAGCCCAACCCTCCTGCTCAAGCAGGAGATACTATGTCACTCCAGGCAAGTGGCTGTTCAGTCCCTTCTTAAAAACCACTTCTTAAAACCCTCCAGTGATGGAGGATCCCCCAAAGAAGGCAAGTCATCCCACTGGATAATTGTTCCCACTGTCAGGAAATTCTCTCCTTAGTTCTAGGTTGCTTTTCTCCTCTGTTAGTTAGATAAACCCTCCAAAAGCTGCTGAGGAGGGAAAACAATTGCTCCTAGCTCTTCTACCCATACAAGGAGGGAAAGGAAGCCAAGTTGTCAACTTTCCAACTAGTGAATCCTAAAAAAAGGAAACACCCTCGGGAGCTTTGAACTCCCAAAAGTAAAACTTTATTGGATACACCATTTTGGTATTGAAGAATCGAAACCAGCTCTGGTTTTCCCTGCGCAAATGCTTGCTTAAACTTCCCTTCCTTTTCACCTGGATGATCACATTGTCCAATTATGAAATGTCCTTTCGTTATGGGAACAGTCCACCACTTTCTCAAGCACCTGCAGTGGTGACCTTGATGGTCGCCAGGCTCTCACTGTCCACACACACATGCTCAGCATTCTGTTTTTCCCCCCAACTCCCAGTTCCTTGGCAAAGTTGAAAAACATTAAGCTTTGAAAGTGGCAAAGCAGTTCACACCAGTAGGCAGAAGACCATGCCATCCCGATTACCCAGGCAGAAGAAAGAACTGAAATCTAGAAAGGGATTCCTGCAGCCAGTTTCACTTCCAGAGAGTTGGCTTAGGTTGAAAAGCCCAGGTAGTGTCTTGAAGGAGGGAGGGGTACAGAACGCAAGATTGTTTCGGTTCCTCAAGCTCTTCAGTTCATCAACCCCTTTACAAAGTCTCACATGGTTCAACAGTGCCCTATATTTAATATATGAAAATAATTCGATAAGTAATTAATAGCACTAAACAACAACAATGGAAATGGACAGATGGATGGACTGTAGTCAGCGATTTGGTTTCTCCTCGAGGGATGAACGTTTTTGCTCTTGAACTTGGCAGCTCACAGAAGAAAGAAACCCGACTGATCTCGTAGAAAGGTTTTTCTCTTCATTATTTCCTCAGAAATTCCAGGAGATACTTAGATATTAAAAACTGATTGGTTGCTAAGATACTGGAGGACACAGCAAGGTTTACTTTAGTGAAGGAGCAGAATAATCTTTATTTTTGTCTTGCTGCTGTAGGGAAAGAAATTTAAATGCCTGGGGAGACAAGTGGAAAGTGATAACATACCACTTAAGACTCCGCTCAATAATAGGCCACTTAATATCTCGTTTGACTGAATCCTTGTCAGGGATGTAGGTAGACAAGATCAGGAAACCGACTCCACAGGAAGAGCAGAACTACTTTTCATTGAGATCAACAAATAATAACAGAATCTTACAAGCTGGAGTGTGTGTTACTTCTCCTACCTTTGTTTCCCAGTGCATCAACCCTTCCAAATGCTATCTTGCTTCCCAGAAATTAAATAATGTTTCAGCCATCTTCGCTGACATAGATTATTGCATATTTCTGCCAAGGTCCTCTTCCTCTTTAGCCCCAGGCCTCTCTTTGCCATGCACAGAAAACCCAGGACATAATTTGTGGGAAGAAATTGCAAATTTACTTCTCACCTCCTCTGTCGGCAGCCCCTGTCAAATGGCATCACCCTCACAGCCTCTGCGTGCAGCCGGACAAGGGTGGGCACTTCCCCCATGTTTCTGTTGCACTGGACTGAGCTGCTTTTTCCCTTTTCTGGCCTTCTGTTCTGACCCAAACCTCGTTCTAAGGAAACAAACACCGACGGAGTTAACAGCAAAACCTTTTACTGATTCTTTACAAATTCCATTCCTTCATGGTTAAAAGGCTGTTCCAAACTCATTGTCTCTGAAAAGAACGAGCCTTGCCAAGGTTGTGCGAGGCTGCCAAGAACACTAGATAAAGTTGCTAAGAAATATTTCAAACACAAAGAGTCTCCAAACACCAACCAAGATCATCCGAATGTGGCAGAGAGAGTAGAGTAACTTGACTAGTAGGGTGTGGCCAAGGGACCTCGTGGGAGGACTGAGCAAGACCTTGCTTGTACCGAGAGAGGCTTCGCTGCATGCCCACCCTCTGCCGTTTAATATTGGGAGGGTTTGAACGTCCGATTAAGTTGGGAAGGGGCTGCAACTGGGGGTCTCCTGGGCGGCCTGGATGCTCCCCAGCTGCAGAATGTGGAGGTCCGAGAGGAGAAACCTTGGGGTAGCAGGGGAACTCGGGCAGACATGGTGGGGTGAGGGGGCCATGTTTGTCCTTGAGGGCTGGGGATTATGGATGGGGAACTTGGGGATCTTATTTTCTTTCCCTGCTCCTCTCTTTATATAAAATCCCAGTGGCAGCTGAAAGAAGATACGGAAGCCTAGCTAAGCTCAGCATCTCTAGTATATAAAACTCCGTGGAACAATAGAATAAAATAACAGAAAAGGAACAATGAAGGATCGATTTAAGAAAATGGGGGAAGTCAGGATTAAGCATGCAAAGAAATCAATAAGAGGACATCACATCAGAAAAGAGGGAAGGATGGCATGAAAAACTTGCACAAGAAGACCAACCAATTCAGATGACCCGAGACCTATGGATACGGGGAGGAACCAATAGGACCTGAGTAAGAAATTGGGTGGGTGGGTCGGCTATAAACCAACTGGCAAATAGCAGAATTCAAGGGGTGGTGGAATCCCTGCAGAACTCTTAGAGGAGGCTGATATGGACACAATGTCCATCCTGGCAGCAGCCCTCGAGCAGGGGTTTTTTAAACCATGGCCCTTTCGTGACTTGTGGATTTCAACTCCCAGAATTCCACAAGTCACCAAGGGTTTATCACTTCCCACCTCTGAGTTAGAGGACAGCAACTGTCTGCAGTGGGAGGCAGGAGGGGGAGAAAGAGATAAATGATGATTGGAATCCATGTTCGGAACAAGAGCTTATTTTAAAGCAGGTGTTTGTTTATGTTAAAATTACAAAACATGGTGAAAGAAAGCTATTCATCCCTGCCTGGCTGGTGGAAATATCGGCATTATTTCCAGAACAATATGTTTTGTTCCACAGTTTACTTATTAAAACTCTCCCTTTTTCTCCGCACGTTGTTTCTTCTCAGCGTTCTTTCACTATTATTTCTGAAGGGTTGTAATTTGTCCTCAATTTTATTCCTAATTAAAAAGTAAAGACCAGTGCTATAATGTACAGGGAGCTGAATCAGAAATGAGTTACGTGTTCTAAGTGTTAGCATTTAATTGCTCATTCTTCAAACAATTTTCTCATCTGAAATGTCCCCGGTTAATGATCGCTCATTAAATCCGATTTCAGTCTGTTAGCAGGAGATGCAGCATAAAAGTGGCAGCTCCTTCAATCAGCCATATGCTCCTCCTGGCTCCCCCGCACTCCCACGCCTTGGACAGGAGTGGAAAGCTGCCCTTTGCTGCCCTGCCATTTTGCTTTGATTGACCTTGAATAAAATCCAGCTGGGAAGTTCAGATTCATAGCCTGCGCATCAGTGATCCTCCCAGCCATTGTTCCCTCTGCAGGGCCCACCAGATGTTTTGGTCAACGGTCAAATCAGGGGTTTGTGGACAGGCTGAACAGCAGCAGCCTTTGCCAATGAGTTTTACTACAGGAGTGAAGAGGAGACTTTCAAGCAGCCAGAGTGTCACTGTGTGCACCAAGTCAAGCGCATTGACCTGCCATGACAACCACATCTGGCAGTGCATTCCCAGGAAGACGACCGTCCCACTGCATCCAGATTCTGTCCAGTGGGAAGGGCCTGGAGGGAGTAGAAGAACATGGACGCTCCTTTGGACAGGGAACACACGTCTGCAGTGAACCGAGGGGTGGGTGCTTGCCTCTGAGCTCATGAACCGAGGGCACCAGATGATCCAAAGCCAGGGACCCAGATGGAGCGGGGCCCAGAACCCAGCATCCTCCACCCTATTGAGAAGACGAGGCTGGTGTCCTTGGAGCAGCCTGCTGCCGCCTCCGAGCACTGGTTCAGCTGTTGCATTTGTTTCCTGGTCTGCTTTATTATTCAGAATAGAGCTGGAAGCCACCTTGAAGATCTTCTAGTCCAGCCCCTGCTCAAGCAGGAGAACCTATACGATTTCAGATGACTGTCCAGTCTCTTCTTGAAAGCCTCCAGTGATGGAGTGCCCACGATTTCTGGAGGCAAGTAGTTCCACTGATTAATTATCTTCACTGTTAGGAAGTTTCTTCATAGTTTCAGGTTGCTTCTCTCTTTGATTACTTTCCATCCATTATTTCTTGTCCTGCCCTCTGGTGCTTTGGAAAACAAGTCGACCCTCTCTTCTATTTGCCAGCCCCTGAAGTGTGCTATCATGTCACACACACACACACACACACCCTCCAGTCCTTCTTTTCTCCAGACTAAACACACCCAATTCCTGCAACCATTCTCCATATATTTTAATCTCCAGGCCTTTAATCATCTTAGTTGCTGTTCTAGCGCATGTCACCTGCTGCTTCCAGCCATGGAAGCCCTGCTTAGAGGTTGCCCAAGGAAGGGCTCCACCGCTCCTGACGTTAAGCAAATGATGCGTGTGCTTCCTCCTCTTCTTTCTCCAAAGCCTGCAAAGTCTCCAAGCAAAGCTTTCGGGGGCTTTCATGTCTCAGACTTCAGGCACGCCCACTTGGCTGGGCTGTGGGCTCTGCTGGCTCTTCTCAATCGTTACTGCCAGCAGCTGCGGCCTCCAATTTGTGGTTGGGGGGGGATATCTCCCCCTTCCCCTTATCTCTCACATCGCTCCTCAGTCCTGGGCCTATGCTTCGAAAATGGCTGCCATGCCCAGCCTAACACAATGGCAGAGGAGGCATGACTCATCCCTGGTGCTATGCTGGGAGGCTGGAAAAAGGTTTAAAGCCCAGCTAACTGCAAGTTAATTGCAATGTAGTTGAGTCAGTGCTGAGACTTAAAAACAACGGCGACTTGTTTATAGATCGGAACATTCAAAACCTTCTGAGGTGAAAACCTTTTGCAGTGCCCTGATTGCAGGTCTACAAACTCCCCCCTCCCCCATTTCACCCTGGCTGAACCCTCTCACAGCAAGAAAGTTAGATTAGGCAGAAGGGCCAATTGTCTTTTTTTTTTTCTTTCTTTTTCTGGCTGAATGATGGAAACAGCCATGCATTTCATTTAGAAAGGGGAGCCTGCAATGCTTCAAAGTCCAAATGCATTTTCCGTTTTGCTGCTCCTTTGTAATCAGATAGCGTGTGAGTCTAATCCTGGCCCTGGTTTTACAGAAGGTAGAAACTGGGTCTGTGCTACCTGTGCAAAGCTAAATAAAGCTGTTTTCAATGCACTTGAAGGGCCTGATTGGAGAAACAAAGAAAAGCCTTAAGCAGATTTAAGAAGACAAATTAGACCGCTGTAAGATCAAAGCCAGCTTAAATTACTTGCTGTGTAGTCTAACAACGCTACTATTCTGTAGAGAGTAAGACTGATCTTCATCGTTGTTTAATTTGCGATGTTCAAGATGGTGAAATTTTAAGAGGGAAAACGTTTGGCAGCACTGCCTATCGAGAGCTAAATTTATTTTATTTTATATTATTTTTTATTGTTATTGATTAGGGGCCACCCACTCCGGAAGACTCTTCAGTTGAGTCTACGGGTGACTTTTAGTCTTAAAAAAGGAAGTGGGGAATGCTGGTTTCTAAATCACGGGTCTCCAAACTTAGCAACTTTAAGACTTTGCTGGCTGAGGAATTCTGGGAGTTGAAGTCCACAAGACTTAAAGTTGCCAAGGTTGGGCGATTGATGAGGTCTCCTTCTTTCAGCTGTCTGGTGCTCTATTTTTCCCTGTTAAATGGGGTAGAGCTAGGGTTGTTGATCAATGGCTGTCACTGACTCTGAAAATTTATGTGCCTACATTGTAACTATAACAAGGGTATCTCAGCATCTGATTACATGTGCACTCTCTTTCAGTGAGACTTCAGTGCTAGATGCAGACCGAAAAGGAAGAGGAGCCCCCACAATTATTGGAGGTCCCTTTGAAAACAATAAATTGGTTGGAGTAGTTCTTCTGCAGACTATGGCCACAATGGAGGACCACAGTAGAAAAGCCTCATTAATGCATTGAAACTGTGGGAAGCAACACACACACTCCTCCTAGAAGAATGGAATATTTTGAGGAATATTTAAAAAGGCAGAATATTATATTTCCCCAAGGGAGGAATGGAGAAGCATGTTTTTAAGAGGCAGAAAGCAACCCCCACTTTCCTTAATAGCCCACAGCAGATGCCAGCACTTAAGCGATAAAGAGCTTATTGAAAACTAGATAGCTCTATTCATAGGCCAAGCAAATACTGCCAGCAGAAATCTATTCAAGACTGGATATTTTGAAATTCCCTGCAGCAAAGGCAGGTTAGCCCTCACCCAAGAGCCAAAATGGGACAAAAGCCATTAAGCCACAGTAGGAATTACCCAACACCCTTTCAGACATTGCATCACCCTCAGAATAGTCCAAACTTCAACCAAACGTAGCTCAGACAAACACCTAGGATTTGTACTTTGCCTAAAGAGCCAGCCATGACCCCTACATAACCCCCATGGGAGTCTGACAGTAGCCAATAGAATACATGTTCTTGCACAGGAACAGGAAGCTCAGGTGCAAAGCCCAAGAGAAGGTATAACCCCCCCCTCTCAACTCCATTGTGTCAGCTGCACCAGAACCATGTACTTGGTGGTTCTGTTCAGCCTCTATGTTTCCAGTACCTTCCTCCCAGCTTGGAACTCAACTAGATGGATATTTCTTCCCACAAAAGCAAAACAAGCAAGCAATAAACCCAGATCTCCAAACTGAACCTGTTTAAAGACACAGTGCTTGGAGAGAGGGGGAACTGCCACAACATGTAGAAATAAAATGAGCTCAGGCAGCTCATCTGTAAACTTTACCAGTGGCTTTTTTCAGACTTTCAGAGAGGGAAAGTGGCAGAAGATAATTTAAGAGTCGGTGAACTTTCCAATCGGGTTCATGGCTAGACCAATGAAAGACTTTTCTGGCCATTTCAGACTGAAGCCTTAGATATTTGGATCGTTCTTCTCTCAGGGGAGGGAAGTTGGTCGGTTCAGAAATGGGCACCACCAAAGGTGCCACCCGACGATGAATTAGTAGCGCTCAGAAAAGTGCAGTTATTGCTAGTAGTTTTGGATGTGGCTCAGCTGTTGAGGCCTTTGCTTCTCCCGTCTGAGATTTCAAAGGTTGCCTATCTAAGAACTAGAAGCTGAGGTGGGAAGGTGAGCCCCTTCACGAGAGGAGAAGCTTTGCTAGAGGGTTGCAAAGCGAGGCCAGATCTGGAAGAAGTCAATTCAGGCAAAGCTCAAGTGGGTCATTTATCACTAAAAAAAAAAAGACCTGGAAGGACTGTAATCTGGCTGTAAAAAGCCCACTTTCCACTCTCAGTAAAATTATCTTTATATTTGTGTGTGTGTGAGTGCATGTACGATAATAAGGGAAATTTGAGACTGTTACATTCCTGTGCTTCTCTCTGAAGACTTTTTCTTATCAGCAGCTGGTTTGGAGCCTCTGGCAGCACAGAAAAGCTGGGTTTTCACCCAGCCCCCACCTTTTCAGAATCACCCCAAAGAGCAGAGAGAGAGAGAGGCCCTTGTGAAAATGACCCTGGAAGATCTTCAGGGACTCTTCCCTGTCCATGGGCAGTGGAGACCTGGGCCAACCTGAAACATCTTGCTTCGCCCGCTCTCCCCACAACTGATTTCTCTGCTGTGAGGGCAGATGGTACAACCTGGTTCTGGGATGCAGCCAGGGGTGGGCCGCTGGAAGTTTTCAGGCAGGGGTGGGATTCAAATTTTTTAACAACTGGTTCTGTGGGTGTGGCTTAGGTGGTGGGCGTGGCTTGGTGGTCATGTGACTGGCTGGGTGTGGCCAACTCAATATCACTCACATCGTGGCATGCATCTCCTCGCCTGGCCTCTCATGACTGTGGGGATGCTGCAACAGTCATAAGTGTGAAAAAGGGTCATAAGTCACTTTTTTCAGTGCCATTGTAACTTTGAAGGGTCACTCCACACAAGCAAAGTACCAGCAAAGGAGGGGAAAAAAACTCCAGAGAGGTTCCAGAGACAGGAAGTCTAGTCCTGCCAAGAATGTAATAAGGGTTAATGGAGAGGCAGTTTCTGTAAGCAACGCCAGAATGTTTCCTTCCTGCCTTCCTGACAGGATTAGACCAGAAATTTCTTCTAACAACCGGTTCTCCGAACTGCTTAGAATGTTAACAACCGGGTCTAGCGAACAAGTGCGAACTGGAAGAATCCCACCCCCATTTTCAGGGGTTGGGGAGAGCCCCTAGCTAAGATTCTGCACAGTTCGGAGAATCCTAATATCCCACTCCTGGCTGGCACCTCCCCCACCCCTCCCAGGAGTCCCCATGTGGTCCGTTTTGGATGCAGGTAAGTTCAAGGTGCGCACGGAGGCTCAGGGAGGGTGAAAAATGGGCCTCTTGGAAGTTCGGGCCCATATCTGGCTTCCAGAGAGCCTCCGGAGCCTGGGGAAGCCGCTTTCGCCCTCCCGGAGGTTCAAGGAAAGCCTCCGTAGCCCAGGGAGGGCAAAAGCGTCCCCCCGCCATGGTGCAGGAGGCCGACTAGGCCATGCCCACCATGGCCACATCCACCCATCAACCGAGCAGGGGACCCATTGCTAAAATTTGTTAAATCCTCAGCTGCAGAAAGGCCTCCATTTCCCACCATGGGAGGAGTGGGGGGCTGGGTCTGGCTCCCTCATCCCAACTTCTGTTGGACCCACAGGCAGATTGAAAGGGAGCAACTCCCAAAGCAGGCTAATTCTTCACCCCCGACTTTCATTCCCCCTGCAAGGAGGTTGGTGATGAAATCTCTCTCAACGTCCCCCGTCCCGAGTCTTAAGGGGTGACTGTCTGCTCTGGATGCAGCCAAACTCTCTGTGGAGCATCTGGATTGACATCAGAGCCAAGTCATGCCCCTTCTTGGGGAGGGGGAGAGGGACTCTCTCACCAGAGGTTCTCCCCAGTGACCGCCTCCCATGGGTCCTGCAGGGACCCTCCTTTCTGTGGCCCTTCTTAGAAATGTTCACCTTCCCTTGGAAGAAAGAGTGTGTGGCTCTGGGCTGCTGTTGCCGCCGTTCTTGAGGGTCTCCCTTTTTACAAAGCCCAGCATCTGAAAAATCTGTCCCCGTTTCCCCCCCCCAGTGAATCGGGGGGCACTTTCTGAATCCAGGAAGAAGCACCTGATTCTTCCCCAGCAGTAGCCACATCGAGACAATGGAAGGATGGTCGCAATTGCTAGCGTGGGAAAAGATTTAAATGGTGGGCGGGTCAATGGAGGGAGGGAGAAAATGGGGCGCAGAGATCCTTCTGATCCTAAAGGAAGCAAGTGGCAGCCAGATCCTAAGAACTGGATGCAGACTTCTTGTTAAGAAAAAGTCATAACCAGGGACTAAGCCTACAAACTGTAGCATGAAGTCCTTTTTTGATCCGACAGCAATGTCAACACCATAGAAGATCAGGCTCTCAACTGACCTAGCAAAACCTGCCTGTCTGGTGCCACCTGGCCCAGGGCCAGAGGAAGGCATGGACTTTGACAAAAGCCAAGAGCCACCTGCCTCCTCTTGGCTCCTCAGTGGCTGCTTAGGATGCCATGGTGACCCAGCCTTGCTCAAGGGAAACTGCTCCTAGGATCCAGCCTCCCGTGGTCATCCTCCCACTTGATGGCTCCGTCTGTCCTCCATGAAGCTACACTCCCAAACTGCCTGCGAATCTCAGCTGCTGCTGAGTAGGGCAGCCAGACGGGCAGCTGGTTTGGAGGTCTCTTCTTGAGTCAGTATTTCTCTTAGCTTTTTTCTTCTCTTAGGACCCCCGGCTGTCCCCTGAACAGCCCCCAGGGAAAGATGATGCTTTCAAGAGTCACGCGGGTTCTTTGAAGAAACTTTCGGGAATCAGATATGATGTTCTGCAAAGCTCTATTGACAGTTGCTGAGGCATTTTAAAATAAAATAAAATCCGTGGCGTATGGAGAAGAGTAATGAACTTCAACAGCAGATTAAGGCTAACGTTCTGTCACCATTATTTATAGTCTCGAGTCACCCGCATCGAGAGGAAACCAAGTGATGCCAAAAGAACAAGAGTGACGTCATCTTGCGAACGCTGCTCTGATGGGCTCACTTCCTGATGTCTGAGGCCAAGATGTAGGTTGGGGCATTTGCACAATGAGATTGTGTGCATGTTTGATCACTGATGCTAATCCCCGCTGAGCCGGCAAACTCAGGGAAGCAAGAACTTGCAGAGCCTTAAAGAAAGTGTTGCTAATGCTAATAAGTGGATAAGAACAGATTCTTGGAAACTGTAAGAGTCCATTAAGCCCCTCCGCATTGTTTTAAAGGATTCTTCCCCGTTTTATTGCCACCTGGGCTGAGTTAGCCTTCATCTGATAAGCTACAAACAGGCTTCGATCTCTGGGTTGCTTATGTCTCCTGCCCCTTCCCCTCTTTCCCCAGTCATTTTCTCCAGAATTTCTTACACATCTCTCCCATAAAAGAAAATGATCTGCAGAGGGGGCTGTTATGGCGTCACCCCCTCACTCCCATCTGGATGTTGGTTTGATGCACCAACTCATCTTAAGTCTTAAGCTGAACCAGGGGTCGGCAACCTTAAGCATTTGGACCCGTTTCCCATAGGGAAAAAAACAACAACACTGGGAGCCACAAAACCCGACCAACTCAACATCCACCCCTCCCATCCAGTCACATGACCCCGTAGCCACGCCTATCCGGCAGGTCATTAGGGCAGAGAACTGGTTGTTTAAAAACACAATGGACCACAAAACCCTTTTTTTCTCTCTCTCTCTCTTTGTTGCTCCCCCCTCTCCCCCCTCTCTCTCTGTATCTCCCTCTCTCTCCCACTTCCCACCTCTCCCTCTCCCTGTCTTTGTCCTTCTCCCCCTCTCCCTCTCTATCTCCTCCCTCTCTGTAGCTCTCTCTCTCTCCCCCTCTCTCTCCCCCTTTCTGTATCTCTCTCTGTCTCCCTCCCTCCCCCTCTTTCCCTTCTATCTTCCCCGTCTCTGTCTTTGTCTGTCTCTCTCTCTCTCTCTGTGCATCTCTGTATCTCTCTCTCTCTCTCTCTTTTGGGCTTAGTCTCTTGTGGAATCCCATTAAGTGCTCATGGAACCTCAGGTTCTGTGCAAAAGAAAAAAAAGATACAAGACAGGACAAGAAGGAAGGAAGGAAGAATGAAGGAAGGAACGAAGGAATGAACAGACAGATAGTTACAGGCGCACAATAAAGTTGCACAATAAACATTTCAAGGAATGGAAGACATAATTTCTTTTAATCATCTGTGGCTAATATATATTGATAAGTTATTGGTTTGCAAATTGCTGTGACATCAATTCTAAGAACCACTGAATAGTTGGGACCATATGTTTATTTTTCCCATGCTGAAAAAAAGTCTTCTAGCTCCAAGCAAGAAGTGCAGAAAATTCATTTTCTTTGTCCAGATGCCAACTTCCATACGATAAGGATAAACTTCAGAAGAACACGAACATCTGAAAATATTGAATCTCAGAGTTGAGTTAATGCATGCAATAACTTATTTCCCAAATGGACCAATTGTTTTGCACTGTAGAAATTTTATATATTTAAATGAAGCGTGCATTTCACTGCATCTCCAGCAGCACAATCATGTACTCATCATTTTTCTGTATAAAGACAAAGGAGACCAATCAATCTGGAGCTTTATTGTTACTATTTTAAAAATGCATTCTAACATCTATTGAAGCTTTTGATATTTTTAATAACTTTTTTAATTGAAGAAAACATACCAAAAAAGAAAAAAAGAAAGAAAATAAATGAATACACAGAGACATTTATATATGCAGGTCTTGGCATGTTCGGGACTTTTCCCGTTTAAGATTGAGAGTATCTTGGCAACATTTCAGTGAGGTCCCACTCACCATCTTCAGGCTGGTGCTTTCGGCTTCGTGCTTGTGTGAGCAAAGCGTGATCGGAGCTTCCGTCTCCCTATATATACTGGTGGGGAGGTTGGCTGTGTTGTCATTTCTTGATTGATTGATGGAGTTGATGTTTGCAGATTGGCTGGCTTTTTCGTAAGAATATGTGCGGCTGAGGTATTGGCTATGTGTCTATCAGCCTCCTGTGTTGTAACAACCTGGGTAATGGGCTGTGCGATGACCTTCTGAGTTCTATTGTTTTGATATCCTGGGTCTTGTGCTGTAATCTCCTGGGTCATAATGACCTGGGTCATTGGCTATGTGATGACCTTCTGAGTCCTATTGTTGTGACATCCTGGTCTTGTGCTGTAATCTCCTGGGTCATTGGCTGTGTTGCAACATCCTGAGGTTTTGTGATGTAACCTCCTGAGTTCTGTGATGTGATATCCTGAGCGGGTGGCTGTGATGTGATGTTCCGGGTTTGGTTTGGCTCTGAGTTTGAGGCCTGGATATGTGTTCATGGCATGTGTCTGTTTGCTTAGTTTGGGGGTCAGGGTGTGTGGCAGCTGGTGATGCAGCTGTGGTCTGGTTTCTGGATAGTGGTTCTCTTTCGTCTATGGGATGGGTTTGGGTTTGAGTCTGGTGAGGGAGAATGGTGGTGGTGTCATGTGTTGTTTTGGGTCCAGTGTTGGTTTTCATGTCTGGGACTCGTTTGTTGATAAGGGTGAGTTTCCAGATGTCTGGTAGGTGGGAGACATTGTCCCATTTATTCATGTTATGGGGGTGTTTCTCTATTTCGATGGCTTCCCTGATTATTCTCTTGTTGAAGTGTTTAGTATTGGAGATAAATTTGGTTCCCTCAAAATTAATTTCATGTCCTGTGGCTTTAAGGTGCTGGAAAAGGAAGTATTTTCTTCTTTTCTGACTGCGTGCTTGTGTTCTGTGATGTGTGCATTTATTCTCCTGTTGGTTTGTCCAATGTATGTGGCTGGGCAATTGTTGCATGGTATTTCATAAACTCCTTGGTTTTCTAGTTGGATCTTGTCTTTGGGGTTTCTTAGGACGTTGGCTATTTTTTGGTCAGTGCTGAAGGCTGTCCTGATGTTGCGTTTGTGGAGAATTTTGCTGCTTTTATCTGTGGTGCCTTTGATGTAGGGGAAGAGAGTGATACCGTTGTCCTGTTCTATGTCTCGGTTTCTGAGGGGGTGTTTCCCTTAGGATTAGGTTGGTAATTGTGTTTCTTGGGAATCCGTTGGAAATTAATATGTTACCGAAGGTGTGTAATTCTGTTCTCAGGTGGTCTTTGTCGGCTAGGCATTTGGTTCTGGAGATGAGGGTCTTGGCTACGGAGCTGATCTGTGCAGGGTGGTGATGGGATTGTGCATTTAAGTAGCGGTTGGTGTGTGTTTTCTTCCAGTGGATGGTGTGTCCTAGGCAGCCATTGGGTTTTTTGTAAATTAGGATGTCTAGGAAGGGAAGTTGGTTGTTGGTTTCTGTTTCCATGGTGAATTGGATTTTGGGATGTAGGCTGTTGAGGTGTGTGAGGAAGTTGTCCAGTTTTTCTTTCTCATGTGACCAAATTATGAAAGTGTCATCTACATATCTAAGCCAGAGTTTGGGTTAGTGTTTGGATTTGTCTAGAGCATTGGTTTCAAAGTGTTCCATGTATAGGTTAGCAATGACGGGTGAGAGGGGTGATCCCATAGGTGCTCCTTCTATCTGTTTGTATCTTTGTCCATTGTAGATGAAGTATGTCTTAGTTAGGCAGTGGTTGGTCAGATCTAGGATGTGCTTAGGGGGGTTGTATTTGTTTTGGATGGCTGTCAAGGCTTCTTTACTAGGTACTTGGGTGAAGAGGGATATGACATCAAAGCTCATGAGTAGGTTGCTGGGTTTTAGGTTTTGTTTCTTTATTGTTTCTATGAAGTGGAAAGAATTTTGTACGTGTGAGGTGATTGATTCTGTGTAGGGTGAGAAATTTGGCAAGATTCTGTAGAGGTGAGCCTATGGAGCTGACTATGGGTCTGAGTGGTGTTCCTTCTTTGTGTATCTTGGGGAGGCCATAGAGTTTAAGGCATCTGGATGATTTTTCTCTGGGGATGATTCTTTGCTGGATCTCTTCACTGATGGGGGGAGGCTTTTATTTTGGATTTGATGGTTTTTTTCCAGGTAGGTGGTGGGGTCAGTATTTAGAGGTTTGTAAGCGGGGTCTTGGAATAGGTTGGAGAGTTTGGATTGGTAGTCCAATGTGTTCATCACAACCGTGGTGTTGCCTTTGTCTGCTGGGAGAATGATTATGTTGTTGTCTTTCCTCAAGTTGGCGAGTGCTTTTTGTTCTTCTCTGTGTAAGTTGCTTCTGGGTGGACTGCTGGAGCAGAGGACATTGGTGACTTCAAGTCTGATTTTGTTGGCTGCATCTGGGTTAATTTTGGTTAGGCTAGCTTCAACACCGCGTATAATGTTTTTGGTAGGGATATGTTTGGAGGCGACTGCAAAGTTGAATCCCTTAGAAAGGACATTGGTTTCTGCTCTGCTGAGGGTTCTGTCTGATATGTTGTGTACTGTTTGTTTCATGCGTTGTTGTGGGAGGGGGTTGAGCTTTTGATGTTTCTCTAGTCTGTGGAGTTTGCTGGTGTGTGTGTCTGTCTTGCGGGAGGTTTCTGTTTTGGCACTCCAGAGGGCTAGTTGTTTGGATTTGTCCCAGAGTGCTGGGTGGAGTTTGTTGCTGAGTTTGAGGTGGAGAGTAAGTAGGTCAACTAGTAGGTCTCCTGTCTCCCCTGGTTCTTCTCTTCACTAGACTAGCCAAGCCCAGTTCCTGTAACCATTTGTTGTATGTTTTAGCCTCCAGTGCACTAATCATCTTGGTTGCTTTTCTCTGCACTCTTTCTAGAGTCTCAACATCTTTTTTACATTGTGGAGACCCAAACTGGATGCAATATTCCAAGTGTAGTCATAATTAAGGCTTTGTAAAATAGTACTAATACTTCATGTAATCTCGATTCTATCCCTCTATTAATGGAGCTTGGAATTGCATTCACTTTTTTGGCTGCTGCTACACAGTTTGCTCATATTTTCCATGTTGTTCACACATTCTTCCTTTTTAGCTTCCCACTTCTATACTGATGACAAGATTTCTCTTTACCAGTGATCTGCCAGTTTGATTCCACTTCAGCAACCACTTATATTTTCTGGGATCATATCTAATAAAAATATTTATGTTTCCAATATTATTTTCAGAATTTTCTGAATATTTTGGTGTCATCCTATGTAGTACTTTGGAGTTATTTTCTCTAGTCACAACCACATATGGCAAAATGTTCCTCCTTTCTGTTGTGGTATTTGTAATGTTTATTGTCTATGATTTACCCATCTTGGCCACTTTTATTTTTTAATCGAGATCCAGTAGAGTAATCAGTTCTTTGTGTGTGTGTGTGTGTGTGTGTGTGACAGAAATGGCATTTTTTTCCTTTCCAGACTTTACAAGTTCACTTCTGTTTCTACTTTAAAAAATGCGAGAGTATTGAGAAAGATAAATGTCTTCCAAGAGCTTCTTGGAATTGGCTCAGAGTAATCCTGTATATTTAAATATATATATCTACCCCATCTGGAACATTTCTCTATGAAACCTTAATTAGGAAAGAAATGTCCAAAAATATATTCCATCAGAAATTGTACATGGAATATATATTTTGCACAGATAAGTGCAGTGGGCTCCCTCTAAGCTAAAAATCAAAAATAAGGTATTTTTGCAAGTAAGTCTGAGTCCTGTTGATACGCCCATGTTGGCTTCCTGATAGCAACATGGACATGGCTTCTTGTTGCCTTCTTGTGGAGTTGTTCTTCTCATCTTCTCTTTACCTTTTTCTGCTTATTTCTAAATGGGTGGAACAGTCAAGGAACCTAGAACCTACAACATAGAATAATAGAGCTGATGAGACTTTGGAGGTGTTCTGGTCCAACCACTTGCTCAATAGGAGACCTAGACTATTTCAGACAAGTGGCTGTCCAGTCTCTTTTGAAAAGCCTCCAGTGATGGAGCCCCCACAACTTCTGAGGGCAAACTGTTCCATTGGTCGATTGCTCTCAGCCATTAGGAAATTTCTCCTTAATCCTAGATTGCTTCTCTCTTTGGTTAGTTTCCATATATTGTTTCTTGTTTTGCCTTTTGCTGTTTTGGGAAATAGTTTGACCCCCTCATCTTTGTAGGAGCTCCTCAAATCTTGGAACACTGCTATCATGTCTTTCAAAGTCCTTCTTTTCTTTTGACTACACATACCCAATTCCTGCAACCATTCTTCATATGTTTTTGCCTCCAGCCTGCTGATCATTCTTGTTGCTTTTCTCTGCATTCTTTCCAGAGTTTCAACATCTTTTTTTGTATTGTGGTGACCAGAACTAGATGCGTTAGTGTGATCTTATTGTGGAGGCAAACAAAAATGGACCTTTCAGAGAGAGTCAACGCCCCTTCCCCCAATTTTTAGAGGCAAAAAGCATGAACTTTTGCAAGAATGGGGGTAGAGAGGTCATGTTAGCTTTGGAAGCCATGTTAGCCTTGGAACGCTGACAGGAAATTGGGCTGGAGGGATCATCTACAGTTCTCTAGTTGAAAGGATCTGAATGGAGATCTCTCCAGGCTAGCACACACAAGGAGACCTGAGAACAAAAGGCTGTAGCCTGATGACAGATCTGATATAAGAAATGGTCCACCTTTAATGAGCAGCAGACAAACGGCGGGGCAAGGCAGACGATTTGCTGCCCATCAACATGATTGTACTCTGGGCTGCCTGTGGGATCCAATGTTTTAAGCTGTTTTTATGTTTTTCCTAGTTTTGTTCATTGCCCAGAGGGCACTGGAGTTGGGCAGCCATTAAATTTAAATAAGTTACTTAATAAAATAAGGCAAGGAGGAAAGAAAGCAATTACTTCATTTACAAAGGTTTGGATAAATTAATTGTAACGTAGTTGGTTTAGAAAATAAAATCTGGCAGACTGTACTTCAGAGATAATGATTCATGTGGGACTGGTATGACCCAATAACAGTTTTGGTTCGAAAGTTCAGAGGCTACTAGATGACATCTGTTTTAATCCTCCGAGATTATCATAGAAAAGATTGACTGAACTGGGCAATGAATCTGAAGGCACATTTTCCTGGGAAACTGAAAAAAATGCACATCAGATACTTCTAGAGAGAAAAATATTCATAATACTGCGAGGGATCCATCACACAAACCATTATAGCATTGCTATTCTTAAGATAAAAAAAAAGAGAGAATAACCACAAAATTTTGTCCTCCAGGACCAGGTAAACAAACCTAGGACTCAAAAACATTACAGATTTGAGGAAGGTATCTTTAAAGCTAGGACAAATTGCCAACCTCAGCTATAGTCAGCTAGTTATGGTGGAGTTTCTTTGAAGTGCTTGATTTCCAGGTCCTTCACATCTGCACTGTGTTGTCTATTCTCAAATAAACCAAGCTCCTCATTCTTCATCTTCTTTCCACAATCTTGCAGAAGAGGAGCAGAGACTACCACAAATAGTTTCTGCTCATCTTGGTTGAAACTAATCAAGGAGAGAAGCAACCTGGAATTAAAGTTGAAATTTTTTAATAGTGAAAACAATTAACTAGTGGAATAACTTGCCTTCAGAAATCATGGGTGATTCATTACTGGATGTTTTTAAGAAGAGACTAGACAGCAATTTGTCTTAAATGGTATAGTGTCCCTTGTTTGAGCAGAGGATTGGACTAGATGACCTACAAGGTCTCTTCCATCTCTATTTTGTTCTATTAAGTTCCAAGGAGGTTGTGAATTTCCAGAAGATACAAATTCCAGAAGTTGTGCGTACTCAAACACTGGAGGTTTTTAAGAAGAGATTGAACAACCATTTGTCTGAAATGAAATGTGTTGGGAAACATTTCCTATGACTTTGCATCTGGATGGAAAAAGGGATGGGTGAAAGTTGTCTTCTTCAAGACAACAAATAAAATATCTTCTGGAATTCTTCTTGGCAACTGAAGCCAAGAGAGCCAATACACTTACGGAAAGTGATTACAACAAGGATGCTGACTCTAATTTGGAAAGTGGTTGGAAAGCTTCTGTCCTTATCGGGACCATGCTGGAATTCTGTGGGCAAAGATGGATGTACTTAGTAACCAAAGGTGTTTGAATTGGAATCAAGGGTGTAGGCAGATAGCTAAGGGGCACTTCACAATGACAACTCAGGTTGCTATAAACAGGAATCTTGACAGGTTATATGGATGCAGACCAGGCAAAAGACAAGGCAGATTGTAAGCCCACATGCAGTGGGACAAGGAAAAACATTGTTGCCTTCTCATGCACTGCATATTTGCAGCAGAAGTATTATAAAAGGCTGAGTGCCTACATAAACTGGTAATGGACTTGGGAATAAAAGAGTCTAATTATATCCCTGTTTGAGGACAAGCAAAGATGCATTCAGCTCTCCCAAATGAAGAACATTATATACAGAATAAAGTCTATGTAACTTCATGTCACATGCTCAAGAGGAATGATTCACTGAAATGGAATACATCGGAAGAGATGCTGGCAGAAACCTTCATTAAACCTTTGACCAGCCACTGACACACAACCTTTGAGAAATGATGGGAGTTGTGGATTGATAGCTAGTGAGAAGGAATGTTGGTGTGACTTCATTGCCCCTCTTGATCTGTTGACCAAAGGTGGAAGAAGGCTGCCAATGGAGAGTTAAGGCCTTCCTCTCTACTTCCTCTTTTTTCATTCTGTCCTGGTCTAAGACAAGGCTGCTGATCTTGGGTTCCTTCAGCCTTTCTTCCCATGAACACATCATACATCCCTTGGTTCTTCTCTTGGAAGGAGGTAATAGGTTGGTTCATTGGTTTCACACATCTGTTTTTTTAAAAATTAATCTTCTTCCCATTGCAGTTATAAAACCTGTCACAGTATTCAGTGCTCGGGTCAGATTCTTATTCTCGGCGATGCTCATATGGATGCACACATCTTTCCTCACCATGGGGAAGATGAATAATGGCAGCTTCCAATCCTCTGGCTGGGGCAAAAGGAGTGAATGTAGCAGCTGCTTGCAGGAGAAGTGAATGAGGCAGGATGCTGCCCTTCCAGCCCAGGGCTTGTGGGTTGGCTGAGGAAGACTCCTGGAGAGCTCTGAGGATGATTTGAAATCAGGCTGAAGATAAAATGGACTCCTAATCTTCAATCCTTGATCTGCACAAGGACCAGTTTCCTCCTCAGAGTCCACATATGCAGGTACAACTTCCGTCAGCAAACCCCAACTCCTGGATTCCCCATAAAGCCAATGCAAGGCTTGCCTCTGAGTTCCGAAAGTAAATTTAGGCTTCCCTTGAAATTTCTAGCTAGGAATGTTCACTTAGTTCAGGTAAAATTTGGTTGCGTTTGCATTATTATGTTATTGCAGTGACTGCGAATCTATGCCACACGTGTCAAAAGTGACATACCATGTGCCTCGATGTTTTGGGTCAGTCAGCATTCACCAACACCTGAAAACAACCATTCCCCGCCGGTTGTCGGCTTTGCTGACAGCAGGGATTCGCCTTCTCTGCGATTCCTGCTGTGCTAGTCGCTTTGGTGCCTCCGATCCTGGACGGATTTGAGGCTAAGGCTGCCCTGTTGGGGCAGCTGAAGACAGGGGGATCCGGACGGGGGTGAGGAGCATTGCAACCCCTCCCCCAGCCGGCAATAACCCCTTTTCTCAAGACGGCAATTGGATAAAGAATGCGCAGGAGGGAGTTTTCTTTTTTTTTTAAAGAAAGTTTTTTCTTGGTCGAACTGGGACCTTAAGGATATATTTAACACCTGGGAAAGTAATGACTTGGAAGCTATAATGTTCCCGATTGATGTTTTCAGCCGCGAAGAAAAGTGACGAAAGGGGAAGTTACTCTCCTCCCTATGGAATTAACAAATGGACAAGGGAAACCAGCCTTTTGGTAGAAGGTAAAACCTAAACTCCTTTGTTATAAGTGGGAAGGGAGAGGCTTGGTGTTATGTCCTGAGAACTCTAGGAGTTCTCACTCAGGTGGGCGTTCTTCCCCCTTTCCTCATTGGTTGGTTCTCCCCAGCAGCCAGCTATAAAAGCAGGCTGCGGGGTCCAACCAGTTGCTGATTGCTGCGAGCCAGTTCCAGGCGTGGCAAGCACGGTCAGCCCTTTATTGTTATAATAAAGTATTGTTGCACTCATGCTCTGGTTCAGCCTCTCATTGCTCAAACTTAACACTGGCGACGAGGATGGGATGGCTACCAGAAGCACCATGCAACCGCTGAGTCACTAGTCGCCGATCCGCAGCCCAGAGAGAGCGATCGGCCGGCAATAAGAGAAACGCTTGATCCGCAGCCAGAGAGAGTGGTCAGCCAACAAAAAGAGCAAACAAAAGAGCAAACGCTGATCCGCTGACAGAGAAAGCGGCGGCAGGCTTATAAGAAGCAAACGCTGATCCGCAGCCAGAGAGAGTGGTCAGAATCGAAGTTAGAAGTGTCTGTAGCCGCTTGTTAGCCCAGCTACAGGAAAGTGAAGCGCTGCAGCCGCAGCCGCTCAGTATCAGGCGCGAAATTCAAACGGGTCATTTGAATTTCAAACCTAAAAGGTACAGCACAGCGCTGTAGCCAGTCACTGACGCCCACTCAGGCGCGAAGCCAAACGCCATCAACGGCTAACAGCCAAAACGGTGGTTAACCCAGAGAGAAAGAGAGACAATTTGGAAAGTAGCCTCTCCTGACAGCCTTATATGAGCACCAAAACTGTCTGCTTCCCCAAGAGATTTTTGTACTCAGGTGTTTGTTCAATCAAGGCTGAAGCACCACAATGCATGACAGGTTATATGATGCAGACCAGGCAAAAGACAAGGCAGATTGTAAAGCTCTCATGCAGTGGGACAAGGAAAAACAACATTGTTGCTTCTCATGCACTGCATATTTTGCAGCAGAAGTATTATAAAAGGCTGAAAGTTCACATAAAACTGGTAATGGACTTGGGAATAAAAGAGTCTAATTATATCCCTGTTTGAGGACAAGCAAAGATGCATTCAGCTCTCCCCAAATGAAGAACATTATATACAGAATAAAGTCTATGTAACTTCATGTCACATGCTCAAGAGGAATGATTCACTGAAATGGAATACATCGGAAGAGATGCTGGCAGAAACCTTCATTAAACCTTTGACCAGCCACTGACACACAACCTTTGAGAAATGATGGGAGTTGTGGATTGATAGCTAGTGAGAAGGAATGTTGGTGTGACTTCATTGCCCCTCTTGATCTGTTGACCAAAGGTGGAAGAAGGCTGCCAATGGAGAGTTAAGGCCTTCCTCTCTACTTCCTCTTTTTCATTCTGTCCTGGTCTAAGACAAGGCTGCTGATCTTGGGTTCCTTCAGCCTTTCTTCCCATGAACACATCATACATCCCTTGGTTCTTCTCTTTGGAAGGAGGTAAATAGGTTGGTTCATTGGTTTCACACATCTGTTTTTTTAAAAATTAATCTTCTTCCCATTGCAGTTATAAAACCTGTCACAGTATTCAGTGCTCGGGTCAGATTCTTATTCTCGGCGATGCTCATATGGATGCACACATCTTTCCTCACCATGGGGAAGATGAATAATGGCAGCTTCCAATCCTCTGGCTGGGGCAAAAGGAGTGAATGTAGCAGCTGCTTGCAGGAGAAGTGAATGAGGCAGGATGCTGCCCTTCCAGCCCAGGGCTTGTGGGTTGGCTGAGGAAGACTCCTGGAGAGCTCTGAGGATGATTTGAAATCAGGCTGAAGATAAAATGGACTCCTAATCTTCAATCCTTGATCTGCACAAGGACCAGTTTCCTCCTCAGAGTCCACATATGCAGGTACAACTTCCGTCAGCAAACCCCAACTCCTGGATTCCCCATAAAGCCAATGCAAGGCTTGCCTCTGAGTTCCGAAAGTAAATTTAGGCTTCCCTTGAAATTTCTAGCTAGGAATGTTCACTTAGTTCAGGTAAAATTTGGTTGCGTTTGCATTATTATGTTATTGCAGTGACTGCGAATCTATGCCACACGTGTCAAAAGTGACATACCATGTGCCTCGATGTTTTGGGTCAGTCAGCATTCACCAACACCTGAAAACAACCATTCCCCGCCGGTTGTCGGCTTTGCTGACAGCAGGGATTCGCCTTCTCTGCGATTCCTGCTGTGCTAGCCGCCTTGGTGCCTCCGATCCTGACGGATTTGGAGGCTAAGGCTGCCCTGTTGGGGCAGCTGAAGACAGGGGGGATCCGGACGGGGGTGAGGAGCATTGCAACCCCTCCCCCAGCCGGCAATAACCCCTTTTCTCAAGACGGCAATTGGATAAAGAATGCGAGGAGGGAGTTTTCTTTTTTTTAAAGAAAGTTTTTTTCTTGGTCGAACTGGGACCTTAAGGATATATTTAACACCTGGGAAAGTAATGACTTGGAAGCTATAATGTTCCCGATTGATGTTTTCAGCTGCGAAGAAAAGTGACGAAAGGGGCAAGTTACTCTCCCTCCCTATGGAATTAACAAATGGACAAGGGAAACCAGCCTTTTGGTAGAAGGTAAAACCTAAACTCCTTTGTTATAAGTGGGAAGGGAGAGGCTTGGTGTTATGTCCTGAGAACTCTAGGAGTTCTCACTCAGGTGGGCGTTCTTCCCCCTTTCTCATTGGTTGAGTTCTCCCCAGCAGCCAGCTATAAAAGCAGGCTGCGGGGTCCAACCAGTTGCTGATTGCTGCGAGCCAGTTCCAGGCGTGGCAAGCACGGTCAGCCCTTTATTGTTATAATAAAGTATTGTTGCACTCATGCTCTGGTTCAGCCTCTCATTGCTCAAACTTAACACTGGCGACGAGGATGGGATGGCTACCAGAAGCACCATGCAACCGCTGAGTCACTAGTCGCCGATCCGCAGCCCAGAGAGAGCGATCGGCCGGCAATAAGAGAAACGCTGATCCGCAGCCAGAGAGAGTGGTCAGCCAACAAAAAGAGCAAACAAAAAGAGCAAACGCTGATCCGCTGACAGAGAAAGCGGCCGGCAGGCGATAAGAAGCAAACGCTGATCCGCAGCCAGAGAGAGTGGTCAGAATCGAAAGTTAGAAGTGTCTGTAGCCGTTTGTTAGCCCAGCTACAGGGAAAGTGAAGCGCTGCGAGCCGCAGCCGCTCAGTATCAGGCGCGAAATTCAAACGGTTGTCATTTGAATTTCAAACCTAAAAGGTACAGCACAGCGCTGTAGCCAGTCACTGACGCCCACTCAGGCGCGAAGCCAAACGCCATCAACGGCTAACAGCCAAACGTGGTTAACCCAGAGAGAAAGAGAGGATAGCAAACAGCCTCTCCTGAGCTGAAATCACCTGCCCACCATGGGCACTAAAACATTGTCTGCTTCCCCAGAGAGATTTTTTCCTCAGGTTGTTCAACCGGTCCCAGCACCATGAGTTCCAATCCAGTCTTCCGGCGTTCAAACCAGACGAGGAGAAGTGGGAATCGATAAGAACCGCTTTAATCATTATATCGATGCAGTTGGCCTGGCGGATGCGGGAGAGCATCGGAAAAATCGTATTTCCTAATCTACTGTGGAGCCACCGTCTACGATACTGCCGCAGCGCTCGTGGCTCCTCGTGAGTTGAAAAACGCCCGTGGTCTGAGTTACTTGAAATTCTCACTAACCACTATTCCCCAGGCCCTCACAGATTGCCAGGAGATTCACCTTCCGTATGAGGAAGCAATCGAGCAAGGAGACCATCAATCAATATATGGCGCTCTCAGAACAGCAGCACTGCATTGTGGGTTTGGAACCTATCTGGAGGACATGCTCCTCGATCAATTAGTCTGCGGGTCAAGGACCTCCACCTGCAAAGGCGCCTTCTCGCAAAAAGACCTCAACCTCGCACAAGCAGTCGAGGAAGCCTTGGCAGCTGAGCTGGCAACAAACTCAGCCACCGAAATCCAGGGCCCAAGTGCCAAGCTGACATCACTCCCAGTCCACTCCGAGGAGGTGGTAGCAGAGGAAACCACCAGTGATGAAAACGAAGTCCACCGCCTATCCAATGACAGACGGCCGCAGGTAGGAGCCAAACAAGAAAACATCGGTCCACCCAAGCACATCACCCTGTGCCTAGCCTGTGGGGGATCTCATCAGAGGGCCACCTGCAAGTTTAAAGGAGCCACCTGCAATAACTGCCATAAAGGGGACACATCGCGAGAGTCTGCCAAGCCCCCAAAGCGCAGCACAAAGGCACCCTCCTCGCACTCGGGACCACAGAGGCAAGTATTGAACTGTCGCACGCACCACCTTGCCAAGCACACTTGCCACACTGTTAGTAAAATTTCTCTCTCCGTTTCCCTAGAAGGTAAACCGTGCCGCATGGAGGTTGACACAGGGTCAGCGCTCTCAATTATCTCGTGGAACACCCTTAAGAGGCTCCAACCAAGCCTATCCACTAGCCGGCTCCAGAGATGCCAGTTTGGCCTGAAGGACTACCAGGGAAGACCATTCCTGTAATCGGCAGAGGCAAGTTTCTTGTCAGTTTTAGAACTTTTAAAGGTCACCTACCTCTAGTGGTAGTTAACGGCAATCTACCCACCTTATTGGGGCTCGATTGGTTTCCCCATCTCGGCCTAGGGCTAACAGGAGTCCATGCTGTCTCAACCTCAGACACTGACTCCTTATTCGCTGATTACTCAGATGTATTCAGCGAAGAGCTGGGGTGTTATAACGGTACCCCCATCTCATTCTCAGTTGACCCCAAGCAGTCCCAATTAGGCTAAAACCGCGAGGGTCCCATTTGCTATTCGGCCAAAACTAGATGCGGAATTGGATAAACTATTAAAACAAGGGGTCATTGAGCCAACAGATTTCGCCAAGTGGGAGACGCCATTGTCACACCCTCAAAAAGACGGTAGCCTGAGAATTTGCTCGACTACAAGACGACAATCAATAAATTTCTACAAGTTAGCGCTTATCCTGTGCCCGTCATCCAGCACTTATTACACACATTCGAACCAGGCAGCATTTTTGCTAAATTGGACATGTCTCAAGCATATCAGCAGTTCCCTGTAGATAACCAAACAGCGGAACTCCAGACAATTGTCACTCACAGGGGTGCCTTCCGATGCAAGCGTCTCCAATTTGGCGTAAGTGTTGCCCCTGGTATTTTTCAATCCCTCATGGAGCGGATTTTGCAGGGCCTCCTGGTGTAGTACCCTACTTCGACGACATCTTAGTCTCAGCCAGGGACAGACCCCAACTCTTCCAAAGAGTTCGAGCTGTGTTAGAGAGGTTCAGACAGCATGGCCTCAAGTTGAAAAAGAAAAATGTGCCATTGCCACTAGACAGGTGGACTTTCTGGGTTATAAAATTGACGCCTCTGGCATTCACCCCTGGAGTCCAAGGTTAAGGCAATCCACGAGGCACCCACTCCAACCTCCAAAACTGAACTACAGGCGTTCTTGGGGCTATTGAACTTTTACGCATCCTTTTTGCCCCATAAAGCATCAGTAGCTGAACCCTACACAGATTACTGGATAAAAAGTCACCCTGGCACTGGGGGCACAAAGAAGACCATATGCCTTTCACGCCACAAATCACTACTCATGTCAGAGGCGGTACTCATTCAATTTGACCCTAACCTCCCTTTAGTACTGGCAGCAGACGCCTCCCCTTTTGGAATTGGGGCGGTACTAAGTCACAGGCTTCCCAATGGCGCCGAGGCTCCCATCGCCTTTTTCTCAAGGACGCTCTCTGCTACGGAGCGCAATTACAGCCAGATCGATAAGGAAGCCCTAGCAGCTGTTGCAGCCGTGAAAAAATTTCACGAATTCCTTTTGGCCATTTTTTCGAGCTGGTCACGGACCACAAACCCCTCCTGGGCCTACTAGCCGGGACAAGCAGACCCCTCAAGTCCTCTCCCCTAGGATGACAAGGTGGACTCTCTTCCTAGCAGCCTACTCCTACAGACTTATACACCGCCCGGGTAAAACACTGTCCCACGCTGACGCACTCAGTCGCTGCCCCTTGCCTGCCCCGGCTGAAGACCCTGCTCCTGTCCACGCTATTTTCGAGATCACCCAGTTGGACCTACCCATCACTGCCCTGGACATTGCTGCTAAAACCAAGGCAGACCAAACACTCGCCCAGGTGCTCGACTGGGTGAGGAGGGGTGGCCGGGTGGCAATGTTGATAACAAATTCACACCTTTTAAGACTCGCATGCAGGAATTGTCAAGTCTGCAGGGCTGTCTACTATGGGGCACTCAAGTGGTTATTCCGGCCTCACTGCGTACCCGAGTTCTGGAAGCATTGCACGAGGGACATCCTGGCATCGTGAGAATGAAGGCGTTAGCACGCAGCCACGTGTGGTGGCCGTGTCTCAGACGAGGACATTGTCAATTGGGTAAGTTCCTGCAACATCTGCCAGGAATCCCGTCCCTGCTCCCCCATTGCCACCCCTACTAGATGGGAAAACGCCAGCGCTCCTTGGTCCAGAATTCACATCGACCTAGCCGGCCCTCTGCATGGGAAGATGTTCCTAGTGGTCGTGGACGCCTATTCCAAATGGATTGACGTAGCACAGCTATCCACGACCACCACACTAGCAATCACCAACGTGTTAACACGCCTGTTCGTTACGCACGGCTACCCGACTCCATTGTCTCCGATAATGGCCCACAGTTCGCATCGACTGAGTTCAGCCGTTTCGCTGCCAACCTGGGTATCCGCCACATTTTCACAGCCCCATTTCACCCTGCCAGTAACGGATTGGCTGAAAGGGCCGTCAGGACCGCTAAAGAAGCCCTGGCAAGGTTCAACAAGGATGACTGGCACCACAAACTCTCGCGGTTCCTGATGAGCCAGCACTCAACTCCTTGTTCAGTCACCAATAAGTCCCCAGCTGAGCTCCTGATGGGCAGGCGTCTGAGGACTGTATTGGACAGACTACACCCACAGTACTGCCCTGACTCTCCCCTCGCTTCCTCATCGGGGGTTAGACATTTTATCTTACAGGAGCCAGTTTTCGCGAG
Organism: Pseudonaja textilis; assembly: GCF_049901715.1. NCBI lineage: Eukaryota > Metazoa > Chordata > Lepidosauria > Squamata > Elapidae > Pseudonaja > Pseudonaja textilis. The sequence goes on along the minus strand of NC_142001.1, from coordinate 3,316,111 downwards.
GAACTTCGCTGGAGACCCCCTGTGGATCCCGGGCGAGATCGTAGCGATCACCGGGCCACGGTCGTATCGGGTCAGACTGGAGGATGGCCGCGTCTGGAGAAGGCACATAGACCAACTGCGTAGACGCCTCAGCACCATCGCCAGCAGAGACCCAGAGGCACAAGACGAGGGGAGGCTTCATCCTCAGCCTCACATCCACATCACGCCCGGCGACCAGTTCACACCTACAGCCGGTTCCGAAAGCCCGAACACAGACAGCGGCGCCCAGACAGTTGACCAGCCCGATCCAGTCTACAGGAGCACACCCCCAGTGATCAACCCTACGAGCCCCGGGCAGGCCCAACCCGAGGGGCACACTGGGGACACTTTGCCGACTCTGCCTTCCCAGGCAGACCCCGGACGGACAGACGATGTTCCAGAGCTACGCCGTTCCGGGCGCCAACATAAACCTCCTGCCTACCTCAAAGACTATGCATGTTCGCATCTGGGGGGAAGGGGTGTTATGTCCTGAGAACTCTAGGAGTTCTCACTCAGGTGGGCGTTCTTCCCCCTTTCCTCATTGGTTGGTTCTCCCCAGCAGCCAGCTATAAAAGCAGGCTGCGGGGTCCAACCAGTTGCTGATTGCTGCGAGCCAGTTCCAGGCGTGGCAAGCACGGTCAGCCCTTTATTGTTATAATAAAGTATTGTTGCACTCATGCTCTGGTTCAGCCTCTCATTGCTCAAACTTAACACTTGGGAAAACAAATTTTTACTCTAAGACTTTGCTGGAGGAGATGCCTTGAAGATAAAGAGAATTTTCTTTCCCTAATTTGACTTCACCTCTAGAAGAGAAACTGTAAAAAGAAGAAGCTTTTACTCTGCCTGGACTGTTTGATGACTGTGGGACTTTGGGACTTTCGGGAACTGTTTTAAGCTTGGAAATAACTGATTGGTTTAAGAAGAGGATACAGAAAGAGAAGAAGAAACTTTAAAATGGCTCTATCTCTTGATGAACTAAAAAAACAATATCTAAAAACAAAGAAAGAAGGCAAAGATGTTATGGGAGAAGCCCTTTGTTTCCTAGATATGGCGCTTGCTATGTGTCAGCAAATTAAACAACAGCTGGAAGAAACCGAGGAAGAAGAAGCCATTTTTAATGAACTAAACGGTGTGACTAAGAAGGAAAGGAGAAAGAGAGGAGTGAAAAGGAAGGACTTAAGAAATAAAAAAATATTTATGAAAGAGAAAAAGAAGATGCAAAAACAACAGAATGCTAGAAAGCAAAAGGAAAGAGGAATGCAAAAAGGGGAAATTAAGAAGGCAGAGGTTTTGAGAGGAGGGGGTAAAAAGTTCAGGTGGGCTAAGAAGGAAAGGGAAAAGGGGGAAAAAGTTTCAAAGATATAAGACAAGATGGAGATAAGGAAATTTTTTTCAGGGATAATGGGTAATATATGGGTTTTTTTAAAAAAAGGGGGGGCGGATTCTGCAAAGTACACATGAGTATTGTAATAGTGGTATTTGTATTATAAGTAGATAACCAGAACTTTTTAAGATCTAATAAAAGGCTAAAATATCAAGGTATAACTTTAAAAGGTTTAATAATGAATGATAATAAGTTTTAATAAAATACTAAAGGGAATGTTTAAAATATTAGTTTGAATATAGAGTTTAATGGATTAATGTGTTGATCGTTATGGATTTATTATTGCAGTATTGGTTTTTGAAATAGTAGAATGTACTAAGCAGAATCTGATTGGGATTTAGGTGTTATTTTAAATTTTAACTTAGGGGAATGATAGAAAGGCATCATACCCCGATTAGTGATTCCAGGGGAAACTATTCTTTCTTAAATTGGAAATGAGACAGATGTAAATGGAGAAATGGACAAAAGATATAAAAATATTTTTTTTAAAAAAAGCAAGATTAAATATATAAAACAGAATTAAGATGAGGCAAAAGTGGAGAGGAGTTATATAATAGATATAGGATGGTAAATAAGATGGGTAATGGTATATAAGAAAAGCGTGAATACAACTGAGTCCATACAAAAAGAGGTAATCTGGGGTCAAGTTACTTTCTAGAAGAAAGTTTCATGTTTTTTATGTCTGTGTTTTATGTGTGTGTGTTTAATTAAGAATTAAATAATAAAATCTTGGAAGAAGATGAGAATAATTATAAACAAGCCAGAGGGAAATATAAAGTTGATGACTGGATAGCAGATAAACCAGAAAGGAAATATGATTGAATAATGATTAAAGAGAAACAATGTGGAATTTGGTAAAGGGAATTTACGTGTTTATATGGAAATGGGATAAATTATAAGTATGTGATATAAAGCAATATGTTACCTGCCTTGTAAGGATTTACAATGGAAAGAGGTTTTATGTTTTTAATGTTTAATGATGTTTTGTCTTGTTTGTTTGTTTGTAAAACCAATAAAACTTGTTTTTTTTAAAAAAAAAACAACCATTCCCAAAAGCAGGATCCATTCCTGTGCAATTTTCAGAGGCTGCACAGGAACGGGGTGTTCTCTCTCTCTCTCACACACACACAACATCATGTGAGAATGGGGTGTGCTCTCATGTGGCTTTTGGAGGCTGCAAAGGAGAATTCGCTGAAGCTGCTTCAAACATGAAGGTCTTGCATAGGTCAAGTTAACAGAAAGAAAAGACTGCTGGAAGGGAAGCAGCGTGGAGCAGATCCTGGGGATCACATAATTGGAGTGCATTTTAAAAAAAATAATATGTAAAGAATTGCTTCTCTTTTATCCTGGCTAGGGGGTTATGACATACCAGCAGAATCAAATTAGATATTTTCCAAACTTTTGATGCACCAAATACAAAAGATTTGCCATCACTGTATTATTGTGTGCATGCAGTTTGGCAGCTCTGTGCTTTGCCATGTGTACCGTTGTGCTTTTTAGTTAATAAAATCATTTGGGAACACTCAAGCTTCAAAGTGTTTCTAACTTCCCTGTAATTTTTTTTTTTTATCTTCTAGAGTAATAAAGATATTTTGATATGATAGAATACACGTTTGTACTTTTATCTTTTGTGAAATGTACTTATAGCCAAATTACAATATTAATGAACCAGAGGAATTCTGGGGATATAATTTACATGGATTTCAGTAAGGTAGACCATAGCCTACTACTTGATAAGATATGGGTTAGACAGCATCACCACCAGATGGATTCATAACTGGCTGATCAACTGCACTCAACGTGTAGTCCTCAATGGAACTGCATCTACATGGAGGGATACTACAAGGCTCTGTTTTAGGCCCAGTACTCTTCAACATCTTCATTGATGATTCGAAAGAGGAGATAGATGAGGAACTCATGAAATTTGCAGACAACACCAAGCTGGCAGGAATAGCCAACACTCCAGAAGATAGGCTTAAGATACAGAAGAATCTTGACAGACATGAACATTGGGTGCTATCTAACAAAATGAAATTCAGTGGTGAAAAAAGTAAGGTTTTTTTTTTTTTACAATTAGGCAAGAAAAACCAAATGCATAGGTATAGTATAGGTGGTACCTGGCTCAATAATAGTAACTGTGATTGTTAAGTTTGAGCAATGAGAGGCTGAACCAGAGCATGAGTGCAACAGTACTTTATTTACAAATAAAGGGCTGACCGTGCTTGCCAAGCCTGGAACTGGCTCGCAGCAATCAGCAGCCAGTTGGACCCCGCAGCCTGCTTTTATAGCTGGCTGCTGGGGAGAACCGACCAATGGGAATGGGGGAATAACGCCCACACAAAGTGAGTGGACCTGAGTGAGAACTCCTTGAGTCCTCAGGACATAACACCCCTTCCCCCAGATGCGAACACGCATAGTCCTTGAGGTAGATGGGGGGTTTGTGTTGGCGCCCGGAGCGGCGCAACTCGGGAACATTGTCTGACTGTTCGGTATCAGTCTGTGACGGTTGAGCTGGCATAGTGTCGCCAACACTCTCTCTGGACTGGGCATCCTCGGAAACCACCGGGTTGGTTTCTGGAGTCAAACTCTCGTGGGTTGGATCCGGTTGATCAACTCTCTGGGCGCTGTTGTCCGGGTTTGGGCTGACCGGAATGACCGCTGGCGCAGACTGGTCACTGGGTGCGATGTGGCTGGGTGGCGGATGGGACGGTTCCCCTTCGACTGGAGACTCTGGATTCTTGTTTGCGAGGTTGCTGAGGCGCCTTCTGAGTTGGTCTATGTGTCTCCTCCAGACGCGACCATCCTCCAGCCTGACTCTATACGATCTCGGCCCGGTGACGGCGATGACCTCGCCCGGAATCCAAAGTGGGTCCCCAGCGAAATTCCTTGCGAATATCGGCTCCTGTAACATAAAATGTCTAACCCCGAAGTGGAAGCGAGGGGAGAGTCAGGGCAGTATTGTGGGTGCAGTCTATCTAATACAGTCCTCAGGCGCCGGCCCATCAGAAGTTCCGCTGGGGACTTATTGGTGACTGCACAGGGGGTTGAGTGCTGGCTCATCAGGAACCGTGAGAGTTTGTGGTGCCAGTCATCTCTGCCAAACCTAGCGAGGGCCTCTTTGGTGGTCCTGACGGCCCTTTCAGCCAACCCATTACTCGCAGGGTGAAATGGGGCTGTTAAAATGTGGCGAATGCCTAGGTTGGCTGCAAAACGGCTGAATTCTACTGATGCGAACTGTGGGCCATTATCGGAGACCAAGGAGTCGGGTAGTCCATGGGTAACGAATAGGCGCGTTAACACGTTGGTGATTGCTAGTGTGGTGGTCGTGGATAGCTGCGCCACGTCTATCCACTTGGAATAAGCGTCCACGACCACTAGGAACATCTTTCCATGCACGGGGCCGGCCAGATCGATATGGATTCTAGACCAAGGCGCGCTGGCGCTCTCCCATCTGGTAGGGGTGGCGATGGGGGGAGCAGGACGGGATTCCTGGCAAATGCTGCAGGAACTTACCCAATTGACAATGTCCTCGTCTAGACCCGGCCACCACACGTAGCTGCGTGCCAACGCCTTCATTCTCACAATGCCGGGGTGTCCCTCGTGCAACGCCTCCAGGACTCGGGTACGCAGTGAGGTCGGAATGATCACTCGAGTGCCCCACAGTAGACAACCCTGCAAACTGGACAGCTCCTGCATGCGAGTCTTAAAGGGTGCGAATTTGTTATCAACATTGCCTCCCGGCCACCCCTCCTCACCCAGTCGAGCACCTGGGCGGCGTTTGGTCTGCCTTGGTTTTGGCGGCGATGTCAAGGGCGGTGATGGGCAGGTCCAACTGGGTGATTTCAAAAATGGCATTGACAGGAGCTGGGTCTTCAGCCGGAGCGGGTAAGGGGCAGCGACTGAGTGCGTCAGCGTGGGATAGAGTTTTGCCCGGGCGGTGGATAAGTTTGTATGAGTAGGCCGCTAGGAAAAGCGTCCACCTTGTCATCCGAGGGAGAGGACTTGAGGTGTCTGTTTGTCGCCGGCCAGTAGGCCCAGGAGGGGCTTATGGTGGTGACCAGTTCAAGAAGTGGCCAAAAGGAATTCGTGAAACTTTTTCACGGCTGCAACAGCTGCTAGGGCTTCCTTGTCTATTTGGCTGTAATTTCGCTCCGTGGCCGAGAGCGTCCTGGAGAAAAAGCGATGGGGGCCTCGGCGCCATTGGCGAGTCGGTGACTAAGGACCGCCCCAATTCCAAAAGGGGATGCGTCTGCTGCCAGTACTAAAGGAAGGTTGGGGTCGAATTGGATGAGCACTGCCTCTGACGTAAGTAGTGATTTGACGGCGTTAAACGCCTGGTCTTCTTTGTGCCCCCAGTGCCACGGTGACTTTTTGTCTAGTAATCTGTGTAGGGGTTCGGCTACTGAGGCTTTATGGGGCAAAAAGGATGCATAAAAGTTTAGGAGTCCCAAGAAAGCTTGTAGCTCCGTTTTGGAGGTCGGTGTGGGAGCTTCGTGGATCGCCCTGACCTTGGACTCCAGGGGTGAATGCCAGAGGCGTCAATTTTATAACCCAGAAAGTCCACCTGTCTAGTGGCAATGGCGCATTTTTCTTTTTTTAACTTGAGGCCATGCTGTCTGAACCTCTCTAACACTGCTCGCACTCTCTGGAAGAGTTGGGGTCTGTCCCTGGCCGAGACCAAGATGTCGTCGAAGTAGGGTACTACACCAGGGAGGCCCTGTAAAATCCGCTCCATGAGGGATTGAAAAATACCGGGGCAACACTTACGCCAAATTGGAGACGCTTGCATCGGAAGGCACCCCTGTGAGTGGCGATGGTCTGAAGTTCCGCTGTTTGGTTATCAACAGGGAACTGTTGATATGCTTGAGACATGTCCAATTTAGCAAAAATACTGCCCGGTTCGAATGTGTGCAATAAGTGCTGGATGACGGGCACGGGGTAGGCGCTAACTTGTAAATATTTATTGATTGTTGTCTTGTAGTCCGAGCAAATTCTCAGGCTACCGTCTTTTTTGAGGGGTGTGACAATGGGCGTCTCCCACTTGGCGAAATCTGTTGGCTCAATGACCCCTTGTTTTAATAGTTTATCCAATTCAGCGTCTAGTTTTGGTCGAATAGCAAATGGAACTCTACGCGGTTTTAATCTGATTGGGACTGCCTGGGGGTCAACGGTGAACGAGATGGGGGTTCCATTATAACACCCCAGCTCCTCGCTGAACACATCTGCGTAGTCAGCGAATAAGGAGTCAGTGTCTGAGGTTGAGACAGCATGGACTCCTGTTAACCCTAGGCCGAGGTGGGGAAACCAATCGAGCCCCAATAAGGTGGGTAGATTGCCGTTAACTACCACTAGAGGTAGGTGGCCTTTAAAAGCTCTAAAACTGACAAAGAACTTGCCTCTGCCGATCACGGGAATGGCCTTCCCCTGGTAGTCCTTCAGACCGAACTGGCATCTCTGAAGCCGGGTAGTAGATAGGCTGGGGTGGAGTCTCTTGAGGGTGTTCCACGAGATTATTGAGAGCGCTGACCCTGTGTCAACCTCCATGAGGCACGGTTTACCTTCTAGGGAAAACGGAGAGAGAAATTTTACTAACAGAGTGGCAAGTACGCCTGGCAAGGCGGTGCGTGCGACAGTTTAATACTTGCCTCTGTGGTCCCGAGTGCGAGGACGGGGTTTTTGTGCAGCGCTTTGGGGGCTTGGCAGACTCTCGCAATGTGCCCCTCTTATGGCAGTTGTTGCAAACGGCTCCTTTAAACTTGCAGGTGGCCCTTTGATGTGATCCCCCACAGGCTAGGCACAGGGTGATGTGCTTGGGTGGACCGGTGTATACTTGTTTGGCCCCTACCTGCGACCGTCTGTCATTGGTGAGGCGATGGACATCGTTCTCATCGTTGTGGCCTTCCTCCGCTTCCACCTCTTCGGAATGGACTGGGAACGCTGCTAGCTTGGCGCTTGGGCCCTGAATTTCGGTGGCTGAGTTTGTTGCTAGCTCGGCTGCTAGGGCCTCCTCTACCACTTGCGCGAGGTTGAGGTCTTTTTTAGCTAGCAGTCGCCTCTGTAGGTTGAGATCCTTGACCCCACAAACCAATTGATCGAGGAGCATGTCCTCCAGGTATGTTCCAAACCCGCAGTGCAGGGCTGCTGTTCTGAGGGCGGCCATATATTGGTTGATGGTCTCCTTACTTGATTGCTTCCTCATTCGGAACGTGAACCTCCTGGCGATTTGTGAAGGCCTGGGAGCGTAGTGGTTTGTGAGGATCTCAAGCAACTCGGACCACGGAACGTTTTTAATTCTCTCGGCGCCACGAGTGCTGCAGCGGTATCGTAAGCGGTGGCTCCGCAGTAGATTAGGAAATAGGATTTTTCCGATGCTCTCCCGCATCCGACAGGCCGACCGCATCGATGTAATGATTGAAACGGTTCTTATACGATTCCCACTTCTCTTCGTCTGGTTTAAACGCCGGGAATACTGGATTGGAACCCATGGTGCTGGAACGGCTGGGCTACCTGCGGGAGAAATCTCTCTGGGACTACGAACGCTCGTGAGTTACTAGTGATATCAGCTCTGGAGAGGTTTTTGCTACCCTCTCTTTCTCTCTCTCTGGGTTACCACGTTGGCTGCTAGCCGTTGGAGGTGTCTTGATTCGCGCCAAAAAAGTGGGCGTTAGTGACTCTCTACAGCGCTGTGCTGTGATTCCTACTGGCTCGAAATTCAAATGACACCCGTTTGAATTTCGCGCCAAATGCAGAGCGGCTGCGGCTCGCAGCGCTTCACTTTCCCCGTAGCGAGGCTAACAAGCGGCTACAGACGCTTCTAACTATTTGACTCAGACCGCTTTCTCTGGCTGCGGATCCGCGTTTGCTCTTTTTGATCGCTCGTTTCGTTAGCTGACCGCTCTCTCTGGCTGCGGATCAGCGTTTCCCTTGTTGCCAGCCGATCGCTCTCTCTGGGCTGTAGATCGGTGGCTAGTGACTCAGCGGTTGCAAGGTGCTTCTGGTAGCCATCCCATCCTCGTCGCCAGTGTTAAGTTTGAGCAATGAGAGGCTGAACCAGAGCATGAGTGCAACAGTACTTTATTTACAAATAAAGGGCTGACCGTGCTTGCCAAGCCTGGAACTGGCTCGCAGCAATCAGCAGCCAGTTGGACCCCGCAGCCTGCTTTTATAGCTGGCTGCTGGGGAGAACCGACCAATGGGAATGGGGGAATAACGCCCACACAAAGTGAGTGGACCTGAGTGAGAACTCCTTGAGTCCTCAGGACATAACAGTGATGCTTTGCCGTTTCCACTGTGGCTTGATATAAAGAAAGACAGAGTTCATATCACTAAACTTTACAGGTTTATTCAGCCCCTCTTAGCAAGGGAGAACCCCGAATAGACTTTAACACCCATATTTATATGTTTGCTATATTGTCCACTTCTCCACCCAGACAAGCTGGCACACTCCAGATAAGATAAAGAAGTATAGAAATAGCCACCCACCTTCCTTAGAGGTCTTCCAAGAACATTGGGCGGCATCTCAGGGACTTTGGGTATTTCCCGAGGAACTTTTCATGACACTGAAGGCCTGTAGGGGTAATCGTGACATTGGCACATATGCTCCCCCAAGACCGTCAATAGAAATATTAGGTGCCTGGTCAACAGTGAGAGGGATCTTGGAATCCTAGTGAACAATGACTTAAATATGAGCCAGCAGTATGTGCAGTTGCCAAAAAAGCCAAGAGGCTGCATTAACAGAGCAGGGGATTGGACTAGAAGACCTCCAAGGTCCCATTCTATTCTATTCTATTCTATTCTATTCTATTCTATTCTATTCTATTCTATTCTACTTTCCTTCCTCCCTCCTCCTCTTCCTCCTCTATTCTATTCTATTCTATTCTATTCTATTCTATTCTATTCTATTCTATTCTATTCTATTCTATTCTATTCCATTCCATTCCATTCGATTCTATTCCACTCCACTCCATTCCATTCCACTCCAATCCATTCCATTCTAGAAAAAAAATGCTTTTCCAGGTTTTCCCCGTCTAACATATGAGAAGTTCCTAACAGCTCTAACTCCAACACCGACTAAGTCCATAAGGGACTATCTCCAAAATGAGCAGCTTTCTAGGGTTTCTCTCACCTGAAAATCTGGAGTTGGATTGATGTCCCAAAGATGCTTTTTCAAGAGGCAACTGGACTTTCTAGTTTTTCTTTGAAGACATCTTCAAAGTAAAACCAGAAAGTCCAGTTGCCTCTTGTAAAAGCACCTTTGGGCCACCATGACCTGGAGGACTGGGAATCTCTGTAGAGTTGGATTGATGGCTTTTACTGCCCACTCACCTGTTTTCCTTGGATGCAGTTGGTATTTTTCCTTGCAAGGCTCTCCGGAACGTAGCTATGCATTTCTACCTTTCTTTGTGGGTCAAAGCTTCTTTTGTGTATCTAGGTCAGCATGAAACAATGCTGAAGTAGGAATATACGATGTAGAAAACGAACATCTGGGACAAATTCATATTCGTTGGAAGATCCTAGTAAAAGGGATGGTGGCTCAAACGCAAATCAGTTCTTGATTTGACTAGTTTGAACGATTTTCCCCTCCCTCAGCTTCTTTTGAAGGTTAATTATCCTGGCAAGAATCAGGTTCCCCTCCTTTGCAGGATGCAGACTGCTGCCTCAGAATAGGTTATGCCTTGGAGGGTGATACAGTACCACCCTTCAGAATGACCCTTTGAATCCGAGCAAAGAAATGCCAGGTGCCATTCTGCATTGCCCGTTTCTTCTGCTTAAGTATGACGAATGGCCACCGCTGAAGGAGAAGAAAGCACAGAGAGGCTCTGACTTTTGACTTGGCCTGTTTTTCTCTCCATCTATTTCTAGGTTTTGACTGCTATCCTCCCCCTTATCTAACAGCTCCTCTTAATGAGAATGGATGGCTTTGGAGGGGGTGCAGGAGGACTGTGCCAGGCACAGCTTCCAGCTGCTGAGCAGAGCTCTCGGCCTTTTGATTGAGATACTGGGCTCTCTAGGGCAGGAGCTGCATCGCTCCATTACCCAGTGGAGCCTCCCAATCCCAGGCGAGGATCAAGGGACCGTCTTCCATCTTCTTTGCTTTCATTCCTGCTGTCGTTCTGTGGGTGCTTTGCACCAACATGCTCCCCAAATAGCTGTTATTGACTTCTCCGGCATCTGTAATTAATGGCCGGCATAGGCTCATTGGCAGAAAATTGGATTGTATATCTGAAAGAGACTCAACCAACCAATTAATCAATCAGTCATTGAGCTGGAAGGGACCTTGGAGATCTTCTAGTCCAACCTCCTGCTCAAGCAGAAGACCCTTTATACAATCTGAAGCAAGTTGCTGTCCAGTCTCCACTGCTGTAGCATCCACAACTTCTGAAGAAAACCTTTTCCACTGGTTAATTGTCCTCACTGTCAGGGAATTTCTCCTTAGTTCTAGGTTGCTTCTCTCCTTATTGGTTTCCTTCCATTGTTTCTTGTCCTGCCTTCTGATGTTTTGGAAAATAGGTTGACCCTCTCTTCTTTGTGGCAGCCTGTCATGCCCCTGGTGGAGACTGACTCCGAGGAAGAGGAGGAACAGCCAACAGGGAGTGGGAGTGTGGCTCCAGAGGTGGTGGAGGAGGCTGGGGAAGGGCAGAGGCCGGCTGAGCAGTCAGAGGAGGATCCAGGCCCATCCCCTATCCATCCTAGGTCACGCAGGGAGGAGAAGATCAGGGAAAAGTGAGGTCTACTCAAGAGGAGATTACCATGATCCTCCTCATGGCTTGCAGGTGGGAGCTATGTATATAAGTTTGCAACTGCGCAGTTAGAATTTGCAGGAGTCAATTTAGTGTTCACCTTGAAAGAGGTTTATCTTCGCTGGCGTTCTTCCCATGGACTTTTCTCGGTTATTTTCCTGGAGTTTATGATTAGTTATCTTGGCTTGCTTCAGAACTCTTCATCAATGTGGTTCATTTTGGTTTTCTGTTTGTTTCATTATTTACTTTTGTGACTTTAAACTGTGCCTAATAAAACAGTGAAGTTAAGTTGAAGGCCTTACCGGACTTTAATATATGTTTTCCATTTTGGGTTATTTTGAGAGACTACGGGTCATCACATTTTGACTCCAGCCACCCCTTCAACTTATTTTTGCTTTTTGTGGGGTGACCATGGATCAGCTCAGAGCAGAGATTGCCCAGTTAACCCATCAAGTGGCTCTTTTGACTGCACTGGTGGCACAAATGCAAGCTGCCCGGCCTCGCCAAAAAGGCCCAGTGGAAGTGCCAGATAAATTTGATGGTTCGCTGGCCCAATTTCCAGCATTTTTTGGGCAGTGCCAGCTTTACATGAGCCTTCAGCCTGAGGACTTTCCCACTGACTGGGATAAGGTAGGGTTTTTGATTAGTTTGTTGTCAGGCTCTGCAGCACGTTGGGTGACGCTTCTGCTGACCCAGCCCAACCAGGTGTTGGACAATTACGCCGAGTTTTGCCATCAGTTTCAGGCCATGTTTGAGGACCCTCTTCAAAGCCAAAGAGCAAACAGATGTTTGAGAGAGTTGAAGCAGAGGTGTGGCTCACTCATGGATTATATTGCTAGTTTTCGGGTGGTTGCTCAGGATGTACAATGGAACGAGGCAGCACTATTAGACCAGTTCCAGGAGGGTTTGTTGTCGGAGCTCCTGGATGAGTTGGCGCGCATTGAATGCCCTCACGTCCTTCGGGAGCTCATGCATTTGTCTTCGTATCGATGCTAGACTTCAGCAGCGATGGGTGCGATGATGGACAGAGACCGTATCTATTTCCAGCAAGATGGCACCCTTGGTGGAAGTTCCTTTGGAGGAACCCATGCAGTTGGGGGCTGGTTGCCCTCTCCTGACTCAAGGAGAAAAGAATAGATGTCATTGTGATGGTTTATGCATCTATTGTGGCAATCAAGGCCACTTTGCGGCCAAGTGTCCTGTTAAGACATCCAAAGCAGTGATATCTGCGGTGGCAGGAAATGAGGATCGCTCAGCCTATGGGGGTCTGCAGGTCAGGGTGTAAAGTCCATAGGCCTGCCATCTTCACCAACCTTGCCCCCCTCGCCACCTTCGACATCTCCACCACAGTCACTATTGGTGAAGCATCTTGTGCTGCCAGCAAGTGTGTTCATGCCTGGTGTGGGAGTGGTGGAGATCACAGCTTTGGTTGACTCAGGGGCCACAGCCAATTTCATGGATGCTCATTTTGTCAAACAGTGGTTCATTCCTCAGCAACGGGTATCCCCATCAATAATGGTGGAGATGATTGATGGTCGGCCCCTTCATTCGGGACCTGTGATTGCTGTAACCAAACCCCTTTGTGTGTGTATTGGGCAGCATGTGGAGGAAACCATGTTTTACGTTGCCGCAGTGCCTCATTTTCCAGTGGTGCTGGGTTTGGAGTGGTTACAGGCCCATGACTCACAGATTGTCTGGTTGTCTGGAACTGTGCAGTTCCTTGATAGGAAGTGTGCCAACCATTGCTTGCATTCCTGCACAGGGAGTGTGGCTACGCCCGTGGACCTGGATCTACCTGCGGAGTTGGTGGACTTTGCTGATGTGTTTGGGAAGAAGGAGGCAGATCAGTTGCCTCCACATCGGGCATATAACTGTCCAATCGACTTGTTGCCTGATGCAAAATTGCCGGTGTGTCAGATATATTCCCTGTCGGAACCGGAGTTAGCTGCTTTGCAGGATTTTATTGACAAGAACCTCCAGAAAGGGTTTATCTGGCCTTCTACCTCCCCATTGGCTGCACCTTTTTGTGAAAAAGAAATCGAGGGAGCTACGTTTGTGTTGTGAAAATATTTTCTTTTTTTCCCCCTGTCCCTTTGTAATTTCGCTGCTCACTTTTCTTTTCTTAAAAATTCCATGTTACCTTAATCCCGGGGTACTTTTGTTTAGTTGTATTGCCCAGTTGTCCCGGTTCAGATGTTATCCACCTCTTTCTTCTCTCCTGCACAAATCTTAATCCAGCTGAGTCCTCCTCTTCTGGGTGGCCATTTTAGACCACCGCTGCAGTCGTCTTCAGAGGAAAAAAGACCAAGCCCAGGGGGGGAGATGCGGCTCCCCTCAACCTGTCTTGCGGCTTCCCCTTACTCCGCCGCCCCTCCAAGGCAGCTTCAGCCCCTAATCATAATAATCGGGGCTCTCCAATGAAAAAACACAGACCATAGCCACAGAGAGTCGCGATCTACGGTCCATCAGCGAGGAGGCTCCCAAAAGAGAAAAATTATTTCTGTAGGTCATATATTCATCAAACATGAAGTTTCTAATTCTACATTTAAAAAGCAGCTTTCTATTATTACAAATGTCATAGAATCTGCACCAAAGAAGAACATACGGAGTCATTTTTACGTAACATTGCTTTGGATTAGTATGCTTATGTACATTAAAATATTCCAAATCAAGCCAATGAGCCCTCAATTTTCTACACTGATGACAAAGAAAATCTGAAATCCCTCCTTTAAAATGGATAAAATATTTTTCTATATCAATTTAAATCTGACATCCATTGAATCAAATTTAACATTATTTTTAACATAGACAGATTTTCCTTCATCAGCTGTTGCAGCTCTTCAAGCATAGGTCAAAAATGTTCTTAATGTCAGCTCTTTAACATTTGGTAGAAAAATGATGGGTGTTTATTTTAAGACATTAGCTCCATTTTATTTTATTTCATTATTTACCGAATGTACAGGTCGCCCTCTCTTTATCCAAAGTATGGAAACATCAAGGACAGCAGCCTCTCAGGCGTCTTAAATGCAACCAAGAACCCTGGTCCCCCCTAAGTCATTAAAACATTCTTGAAATAGTTATGTGTCCATGTCCTTTGAATGAAATGTCTCCCAGGTAGTGCTTGGAAGGCATAGATTGTCTTCACCACCTCAACACTGCAGGGAAAATATACCTTTTAAATCTACTGGATTGCTCATGTAAAGGATTAATTAAGTTGGAATATCACCCAAAGAGCCTGTCTTTTGAAGTTAGTCCTTTTATGCTTTTCTCTCAGGAATCTTATATATGTAGTTCTCGACATACAACATCTTATTTAGTGACTGTTCAAAGCTCCAATGGCACTGGCAAAAGGGACGTACGACCATTTTTCACACTTATGACCACTGCAATATCCCCGTGGGCACGGGATCAAAATTCAGATGCTTGGCAATTGACTCAGATTTATGATGGTTGCTGTGTCCCAGGGTCACACGATCCTCTTTGGCGACCTTCTGACAAGCAAAGTCTATGGGGAAACCAGATTCACTTAACGACCGGGTTACTAAGTTAAGAACTGCAGTGGTTCACTTAACGAATGTGGCGAGAAAAGTTGTAAAATGGGGCAAAACAAATTTCTCACTTATCAACTTACATTTTGGGCACCACTGTGGTCATAAGTTGAGGATTACCTGTATAAGCTGATTGGTATGTGCTATCTTAAAAATAAAAAAAAAAGACTGCCAAAAGAAACAAAGGCCACAAGAAAACAAAAGCCGCTGGCCAGATATAAAAGTACGGAGAGGTGAGTCAGATGGAGTCCAGCAATCCTGCATAATTATTGACCAGGGAGTCTCACCTTGGTACCTAAAAGGCTAGTTAGATGTTAGAACTAGTCACAAAGCAGAGACTAGTTCTCTGAGAGAACGCCATAATTGTGCTAAGAGTAAAAAATAGGTTATATCAGACAAATTTTATCACCTCCTTCAAGGGCGTAGTGAACGAGGGAAATGCTGGAAATACAATTGATCTTTATTTCAGCAAAGCTTCTTACAAGAATCAGATACAACATAATTCAAATATGACATTTTAACTGAGAAGCTGTTAAAGGGTGGTTTGGGTAGCATTACAGAAAGGTGGGCACATCAAAGGTTGGTTGACTACACTCCGAGACTTGGCATTAATGTTACTATGTCCAACTGGAGAGCAGTAATCAGTGGGGTCCCATTGGAACTAATGTTCCAATTTTGATTAATGATCTGGAGAATGGGACTGATTGGCTGCTTATCAGATCTGCAGATGAGTCAAGACTGGATGGTGTAGCCAATAGTTAGGATGACAAAATGAGATTGCGGTCTAGTCTGGACAGGTTTGAAGACTGGGCTGAGAGGAACAAGGTCACCTTCAACAGGAAAGGTATAAGAGATTACATTAGGAACAAAAATTATGGGGCACCCCTACAAGATGGGAGATTAATGTGTTGGAAACACAATCTTGGAGAAGAACTTGGCTGTGACGATTGACCACAAGACGAATGTTAATCAGAAGGGTGAGCAGTTGTTTGAAGGGCTAATGAAGTTCTGGGCTATCTCAGAAGAAGCATCATATCAAAGACATAGTCCTCTCTACTGGTGAAACTGTACCTGGACTTTTGTGCAGGATTCTGGCATCACATTTCCAGAAGATTATTGACTGATTAGGAAGATTGAGATGGGCAACAAAGGTGATGCAGGGACTTGAGAACCTGCAACCAGGAACGATGGGCATAAACTGCAGCAATCTAGATATCATTTCCATATAAGGAAAAATAATAGCGATGTAAGATCTGGAAAAAGGAAAAGACCAGCTGTGGAGATGGTAGTGGGTTCTCCACATCTGGAAAGGTTTTTAAGAAGAAACTGGAGACCCATGTCTCACGAACAATTGAACACATTTTCTTGCACATTACAAAGAGTTGTGTTAAATTATCCCTGTGATCTTCTCCAATTCTATATGTATTTTGCCCATATGATATTTTGACTATCACTATTCTTTTTTTTCTTCTTTCTTTGACTTTTTCCCTTCCTCCTTCCCCAGATCCAATTAAATGGCTCAGCATGATTTTTCAAACCTCAAGAAGAGCTTTCTTGTGTTTCAAGGATGTCAAACCTCAGGCATTTTGTCTGTTGGGACACATTTTTAAGGACACCCAAGTAATTTAAATTCACAGTGTGACTTGACCAGCACATCAGAACATTGTTGACAGCTACCTTCTCAAAGAATTGTAGGACAAAAGAAGGAAGATGCAGAAGGTACAACAGTTAGTGTGGGTGTTCCTGACAGCAGGAATTGGACCTCAGCAAGGAATAATAGGGCAGGGCAGGGCAGGAGGGTGGGATAGGATAGAATAAGGTATATAGTATATGATATATTTATTCTATTTCTTGTTAAATTTATTTGCTACCTATCTCGCTGTGGGGCTATTGTAGGCAGTTTACAACAGTAAAAAAGAAGAAATAAAAAGAGTTAATCAGAACTAAAATAATAGAACAATAAAATAAGCAATAAAAATGAGGATGCATCAACATGGTAAACATAAAGATGGAGAGATGGAGAGCAGAGAGTAGGGAGGAGAGGTGGAGTCTGCCATTAATCCAGCAGCCACCTCCAGCATGGAACTCCCCCATTGGGACCCCAAGGTAACAGCAGAGCCAGGTCTTCAGGCTCTCTGAAGGGTAGAAGGTTACCCAAGAGTGTTGGATGTTCCAAAGGGTGGACTCTGCAGCAGAGAAAGTTCTTCTTTTGGTTCCCCATAGTTTTTATTCTTTGACCTGTGGGGTTCAAAGGAGGTTCTCTCTGCAGGCATGAGTGGGATGGGTTTTCCTAGCAATATACATTATAGCAATAGCATTTAGCCTTATATATCATTTTATAGTGCTTTACAGCTCTCTCTGAGCAGTTTACAGAGTCAGCCTATTGCTCCCAACAATCCGAGCCTTCATTTTACCAACCTTGGAAGGATGGAAGGCTGAGTCAACCTTAAACCTGGTGAAATTGGAACTGCCAAATTGCAGGCAGTGGGCAGTCACCAGAAGTAGCCTGCAGTACTGCACTCTGACCACTGCGCTGGTACGGTCTACTATAATGCCAAGCATGTTATTCTCATCTAAATGTTGACAAGCCAACTGGTTAATACTCAGTTCCAGAAGGATCTGTTGTGAGCCTTAAATGTTCAGCCTTTTTACCTTTGTATGAGGGCATTGAAGAGACACATCAAGTCTGCAGATGACACAAAGCTGAGATCTTTAGAGGTCATACAAAAATCTACAATAGCTTGAGCAGTGGGTTGAAATAATTAGGATGGAATTGAGCAGGAGAACTATCCTTCTATCTATCTATCTATCTATCTATCTATCTATCTATCATCTATCTATCTATCATCTATCTATGTAGGAAAGTTAAATGTGTAAGTTTAGGATGAATGAGAGTTGGTTTAATTCCAGTAGATTAAAAAAAAAGAGATCTGTCTTGGTCAGAGGTCTCTAAACTTGGAAACTTTAAGACTTGTGGACTTCAACTCCCAGAATTCTCCAGCCAGAGAAGAGAAGATTTTGAGCAGATAGGAAACCTGTCTTCAAGTATTTGAAGAGCTGGTAAATAGGAGATACGTGGCAGAATTATTCCAGGGCAACAATTACTGAAATTAATCTCTCTCTCTCTCTCTCTCTCTCTCTCTCTCTCTCTCTCTCTCTCTCTCTCTCTCTCTCTCTCTCTCTCTCTCTCTATGCTTATGTCTATGCAACCTTTTGATATATGTTTATTTAACCATTTGTCATTAAAATTATTTCTTAAAACAAACGTTTCTGAGATATACAGTGTTTTTCCATAACTAATTGAATATATTAAAACTGTGGAGGCACAGTGGTTAGAATGAAGAATTGCAGGCTAATTTTGCTGACTGCTAACTGCCAGCAATTCGGCAGTTCAAGTTTCACCAGGCTCAAGTTTGACTGAGACTTCATCCTTCCAAGATCGGTAAAATGAGGAGGAGCCAGATTATTGGGGGAAAGATGCTGGCTATGTAAACTGTAAACTGCTTAGAACGGGCTGTAAAGCACTGTAAGAAGCATATAAGTCTAAGTGCTATTAGTATATGCTGGGTTTTTTTTTAAACCATTTACATGGTTTGAGTGATTGATGAAAACAAACTTCATGTCATGTGAGAGTTGACATTTCAAATCCAGAACAGATTCCTTTGACACTCCTCAACAAAAATAGCTTGTTATAGTATTTGTAAGTGAAAATTACTTATTTCATGCAAACCTGTCCTTTCTCACTCACCCTTACAAAGGAGGAGGGGAGAAGGAGGACTTCACAGGGCCCAAGCAGCCAATTGTAAATGCTTTATCTTTCGAATGGGGAACCACTGACTACCTACTGCCTCCTTCCCTTCTTCTAAGATTTAACTGTGTGAGAGGTGTTTCAAAACAACAACAACAACCCTCTCCTTAAATTGACTCCAGGCTTTGTTTAAATATACTTTCTTTGTTCCCAACTGTTTCTGAAAGATGAGGTGGTGATTTCCATTTTCTCTACTAGCTTCTTGTATTGCCTTTCCTTCATTTTTGTTCTTCTGGAGTGGCCAATGTTTATTTTCAGGCTGTGGGTCCTTTAATGGGGTCTGTTTAGAGTTTTCATTGGTTGTTGGCTTTGCTGAACTGAGGAGAACACTCTTCAGCATTCAGTGTTTTGATCTGGTTACTAAATCATCTGGGCACGTGAAGCAGGAGAGAAAAAAATGTGGAATGCATTTTCCAAGCTGCGTGAACAGGGAACGTCCTCTGACTGCTGGGCACCTGTTCTCCCCAACGTGATGAAGCCAAAACTGAACCTGCTCTCAGGTGCAGCAGCACTCCAAATCTTAGTAACTCCTTTCAGAGCATTGCGATCTAATCGTACCCTTAACAGCAACTGAAGTTATGGCTGAATAAGAAATTTGATGCCCAGGAATTTCCATTGTTTTGCCAGACTAGTTCTTAAATTTCATATCACTGAATCTGAAATCAACCCCACTTGGCAGGTAGACAGGGGGTTGGGATGCCATAGGAGACAACAGGTGAGCTGTGTAGAAGGTCAACAGGGAAATGTGCTGCTGGTTTTCTCTGCCTTCCTCAATTTCCAACAGTCAGTGAGGGGATCGAGTGACTTCAGGGACAGGAGAGAGGCCCTTTGCAATTGCTCAGGGCTGGAGAAAGACACAGTAAGGGGCAGCCTTGATGGCGCTCAGGAAAGGCAGACCTCAAACTAGAATTTGGTAGCCAAGATCAGGAGAGGAGCGGGGTGGAAGCAGAGCTGGCAATTTCAAAGATGAGGAGACTTGTGAAAATGCAAGCTCCTCCATTGTTGGCTGGCCCTACTATGCCTTTCCTCCAGCTGTCCAGATGTGAGCTGGAAGCATCTGCCATTTGGGAATGGCAAGATTGCTGTCTTCAAAGGGTGTGGGGTGAAGTCATTGGGGTCTGCAGTCCCTTCCACAACACCTTGTGGATCCGTGGGAGCTACCCAGCCAAGCCAGCAAAGGAAAGGACCGTAAGCACTCAGGTTGGCCAACAGCTGAGGGGGGCCAAGTTAAGAAACAAACACTGTGGGGATTGAAGGAATGCCTCATGATCGCTCTAGGGAAGAAGAGCAGAACTTTGGAAGAGTTTCTTAGACAAAACAAAATCAAGGCAGAGATTCTTGATGGTGGGACTGAGTCATCTTGTCTTTCTCAAGGTCTCTCTTTAATTACTTCTCATCTCTTCCCCTTCCCCAAAGTCAGCTCTGTTTTCCTTTGCAAAAGATTATTCCAATGAGGAGAGAAGCTTTATTGTAGTCAAGGGCCATCAAATAGTAGAATAAAATATAGTAGGATACAATAAGGCATAGGTATGCAACTATGAATTATCTATTAGAATTATGAGCATTAAATGTATAAAATCTGCACTCCAAATCTAAATAATTTAGACCTAAAGAAATCTATTATTTGAAAATGTTAAAACGAATGTATAGCATAGTATATAACAACAACAACAACCCCCTAAAATAGAATATGAATACTTTGCTGCAGGGTGGCTTTCGTAAATAATCATGCAGTGATGATTCTCTTTCAACGTCTGCAGGCAATGTAAAAAATTTAGCAACTTTCTGAGAGATTGTGTCTCTTTTGTGTGACAATAAAAACTAGAGATTAACTAAATCTGGATATCTTGGGATTTGGGTATTAAATCTCGTGCACAAATAACTTGATAAAAGGGATGATCTAGAAGAAAATGAGCAGTGGCTTCGGTGGGACCAGTTCCAACATGGACAAAGTTCTTTATTGCATACAATAGTCTTGGATCTCCCTGCCAAGGCAGCTGGGGCTGTAGACCAAACGCTGAATTGCTCTGATGACCCAGCCATCTGCGTTTGGACGTTGCCGCCTGCCTGGACCACTGAGGCTGGTGTGTGCGGCAGCTGCTGGCACATAGGATGCGGCTTCCTGACTTTCTGTAGTTACTATTCTCCGTCTTTTCTTGGCTTTGGCTTGATCGAAACTTAGGGCAAGCAAGACTTCCAGCTCAATGAGGTGACCCATATATGGTAATGTTCCCCCCCCCCCCGTTTGTTGATGCCTTTACCAGAGGAAATCGGGGGCGGGGGGGGGGGAGACCACTGGGGTGGGAGACTTCTTTTTTTTTTTATAAATACAGTTTATTAATTTTTACAATTAAAACCAATCACAATACATACACAAATAAGCAAAAGAAAAAAAAGAAAGAAGAGAGGAGAGGAAGAGAGGGAAAGAATTTTGAGAAAAGAAAGAAAAAGAAAGGGGGAAGAAAGAAAGAAAGAGGTTACAAAGTAAAAAGTATTCTTACTTTAACAGTTTGCAAGATCTTCTTTCGTTTTCATAACCTTAACTTGTGTCATATAACCACACCTGTTTTTAACTTATATCGCTACCTTGTTATTATAGGTTGATACTTTTCGTTCATGCCTTATGATAAATAATTTATCTTTGATCAATCCAATTATACCAACAATTCCAGCTATCGTAGTATAGTGAAGTGTCTTCGTTTTTTAGCGCCAAAGTCAATTTATCCATTTCCGCACATTTTGAGATTTTTTCAATAATCATTTCTTCTGATGGAATTTGATGTTGTTTCCACTGTTGAGCGAAGGCTAATCTGGCCGCTGTTAAAACGTGTATTGTTATGTATTTGGTTTTTTGGGAGATTTGCTTATCAAAAATCCCTAGCAGGAAGGACTCTGGTTTGTATTCGATCTGCTCGTTAGTGATTTCTTCCAACCAAGTTTTAATTTTCTTCCAATACTTTTGGGTTTCTGCACAAGACCACCACATATGGAAAAAGGTTCCTTCTTTTTTCCTACATTTCCAGCAATGCGGACTCACTGGGAGACTTCTTTTAACCAATAGTTCAGCTATTGAACCACATTGTTAAGGGGAGGGGAGGGGAGGAAAGAGAACTTTATTGGGCCAAGTGTGATTAGACATTTTGTTTTGATGAGACACGTCCTATTGATTTGAGTACCTCAGCTTCAGCCAGAGAATACTTCAGGGCATGCATCATGGTATCTGGAATATATTTCTCAAAAATTTAGACTACAGGAATTTAATCAATCAGGTAATCCTATCTGTGCACCATACAGAACTCGTACTCAGATATTAGCAATCATTTAATTGTAGCCACAATATATAATGCTCCCCAAGACCTATAAAAACCTTATGGTAATCTGTACCGTGTGTTCTACATGCTCATTGTGGCTTCCTGGGGCTGAAAATATTTATATATTAAATTTATACGACACCTATTTCCCCAATAGGGCAAAATATTGCTTCCAAATTTTAAATAGTTCAAACTATTACAGCACATGCCAATTTTGTTTCCTTCTATGGACTTTGCATATAATATTTTGGTCTTGCTATAATTGGGCTTCCTCTGAGTAGAACTCCACAATGCAATAGAACAGAATACTTTATTGGCCAAGTGTGATTGGACACACAAGGAATTTGTCTTGTTGTAAATACTCTCAGTATACATAAAAGAAAAGATACATTTGTCAGGAGTCACGAATCATAAGGTACGACACTTAATGATAGTCATAGGGTACAATAAGCAATCAATCATACTAGGAAACAGTCAATATAACTCGTAAGTATACCAGCGACAAAGTTACAGTCATACAGTCACAAGTGGGAGGGGATGGGTGATAAGGAGTGATGAGAAGATTAATAGTAATAGTAGTGAAGACTTTGTAATAGTTGAACAGGGTTGAGGGAATTATTTGTTTAGCAGAGTGATGGCTTTCAGGAAAAAACTTGTGTGTAGTTGTTCTGGTGTGCAGGGCTCTATAGCGTCGTTTTGAGGGTGGGAGTTGAAACAGTTTATATCCAGGATGTGTGAGGAGAGTGTAGATATTTCCACAGCCCTCTTTTTGACTCATATAGTAGATGGGTCCTTGACTGAAGGCAAGTGGGTAGTAATTGTTTTTTCTGCAGTCCTAATTATCCTCTGAAGCCTGTGTCTGTCCTGTTGGATTGCAGAACCAAACCAGACAAGGGATTGCAAGGCCCTTCTCTGACTAACCTGCATTAACACTGACCCCATTACGCATCTCATCTGCACACAAAGGAGCACTGGAACATGCTGATGTGCCGACTTTGGTGCATGATGCACCAGCTGATCAAAGGCTGAGCTCAAGGGATTGATGTAATAATTGAATAATACAGGAGCCAGGATATAATCCTGCCTAAATCCTCATCAGGTTTTCCCCAATGAAATTGTCCCAGATGGCGCATCTAAGTTTGATTCTTGAGTTTTGGCAAAAGTAAAAATAAGTATCTATCATTAGAACATTCCTTCAATTTTTCCATAAGCTATTTCTGGAAATTGAGATCTAAATTTTATATAAAGTTGACCTTGGGTCATTTATACATTTTTCAAACCAGAATTATAGCTTTAGGGCTTGGTCTCATGGGAGCATCTTTCCCTAAAGCCAGCCCACACCTTCTGCCTCTCCCAATAGGTTATCTCTTAAATGAAGAACATAGATTGCATTAATGATATGAAATTCATTGGCTGATGGCTGGAAGGAACATTCTTCCTTTTTGCCATTTTATAAACAGGTTCTGTGATGGCTGGAGTCCATTCCCATGGAAACTTTGCAGCATTGTCAGTTTAAGCAAAAGGGGAAATTAAGATGAGGTCCCTCAATTGGGATTAACATGTAGGACGGAGGTCCCCAAACTTGGCAACTTTAAGAATTGTGGACTTCAACTCCCAGGAAGTTGAAGTCCACAAGTCTTAAAGTTGCCAAGCTTGGGGACCTCTGATGTAGGAGTTCCATAGGGATAAAGTCATTAACAGCCATTCAGGTCTTCTCTTCTTTAGCTGCAATCATCTCTCAATACCATTGCTTTTCTGCTGTCACGGTTCTTGAGTATTAATTCAACTGTGCTTTGCTAAGAGAAAGTAAAATATCTGATCGTGGCCCTTTTTGACAGTGGCCATCAGCGTCAAACCAGGATTTGGAATGGCCTGCCATATTCTTGAATTTATGGACTTTCTCCTTGTTTAACATTCCTTCTTTCATCAGGAATAATTTACTGCTATTTGTTGGAACAGATCCATCCAGGCCTCCCTTCTTAATAAGAGAAAAGGTCCATGCAGCCACCTCCATGCCCAATAAGGCTTTGGCCACTCTGGGCCTGCTTCATAATCCATTTGGGGAATAGCACTAACATCCAAGTATTTTGGGTTCTTGGGTGTTCAAATGAAGAACAGCTGGGAAGTGATGAGAGGATGCTGACCAATTATAAATTTTAGCAGATGTCTGACTAAAGCCCTGGGTGCTAGAACATGCTCTATCATAGAGGACTTTGAACCAGCCCACATGAGTGCCATGTTGAATAGTGTGTAATGTGCCGTTCAGAACCATAAGGTCTAAGCTCCAAAAGTTTGCACCATTACACAGTTCTTGGAGTTTCTCAATGACTATCTCTTGATTGGTGAGTTACTAAGGGTGAGACCAGTATAAAATGGGGGGAGAGGGGTAACTTTGAAAGCAATTTTAAAAAGTCATTTTCATTGTCCAATACTCACATTACATATTAGAAGTCCCTGCGCTATCCCAGATGCTTCTAGCTACAACCCATTGCAAACAGTGAGATTGATGTTTCAAGTTGTAGCATGCTTCATTCATGAATTTTGTAAGTTAACTAGAATTGTAATGAATTGGTAGTTATAGCCTTCTCCACAGGTCTTGCCCACATCCTTGAGATCTGCAAGAGAATTTGAGAACTCAGAGTACCAAGAAAAGTACTTACTATGATCACATCCTTCTGACGTGTCCTGTTTAGAATCCAGATCAAGTTGTACACAATCCACTTTTTTTTGCAAAGAAGAAAGCAAATTGCTCACAATGAGCCACTGCCTTTCTGATTCCAACCTATTTTTGGCAGGCAAATAAATAAATAACTTCTGGTCACTGGAGAGGTGATTTTGACAAGAAAGGACCCTCGAAGTGACTTAGGATTTTACAGAACACTGTGAACACTGTGCCCTCAAAGGAAAGGGGTGTGTGTATGTTGTGATGTTTAACAAATGTTGATGATGTGGACCTTCAAGAAGAGAATCCTCCTATGCACAGTGCATGAGGTAACAGGTTCTTGGCGAACATACTATTCCTACACACCCCAGTTATGAACTGTGGAAATTTATGGCAAATTAATAACCTTCCAGATATTGCTGGGTATTTAAGACCTCTTGACATCTGGAGTACAATGCAATTTGGTTCTTGTTTGATTTCTTGGGTTGACAATAGCCCTTAGCAAAAGCATCATCCTAAGTAATGTTCATTACCATGGAAATTCTTCCAAACAATTATTTATTTTTTCTCATATTAATAAATCCTTCATTTCACTCCATACCTTTATATAGGTGTTTAGAAATAAGATGCTGCACACACTGTTGCATGGCTCCTTTCCACACCGGACAGGCGACCCTCCACATGTTTCATCCAGATGAGAATGAATGGCATTTCGCTGACTGGGGCTGCCCATTTTGAGAGGTTTTCTGACAAACTCTTTCGGTGACCCATTAATGTTATCATAGTAAATCAAAAATGTAAACATTAGGTTTAGGACTGTGCTGAATGGATTTGAGCTTGAGTTATAGAAGGCCCACGGCAAGGAGTCTGAGTTTGGTTTGGCAATCCCCTCCTTCGCCTAGAACCTGCTTTTCCAGATTAAATATGATACCTAGCCATACGTCCAAAATGTCAATTACTCCAAGTCTCTTAGGCCTGCAATTACAGAATGCAAGTTATGTTCAGCATCTTATGAAACTGCTTTTTTTGGCAAAGCTCATCTTTCTTTGATTGCAAAGAATAACTTTCAAATCAAAGTCTTAACTCAAGGCTAGCTCTCTAGAAATGGACGTTTGATGGAGCGTGGGCTGCAAGTGATTACGTGGGGTGGAAAATGGAACAGGATGCTGGAGGTGGTTGAGCCACCTGTTTTCTGTTTATAGGAATTGAGACCCTGGAGCGACATGCTGCCAAAGGAGAAGGGGCAACACTTTTGGGTGCAAAGATTTCATTTTTTAAAATTCATTTTGTTATTCTGCATTTTTAAAAGAACCTTCCAGCTCAAAAGTGCTGTTGAAGGCTTTGAGGTGTCCCTTGTGCAACCAGCCCCACAGCTGGACAGTTATTTCAGGTTCTTCCAACTTTTCCTGCCAAAGATATCCTCCTTTCTGTGGCTGGTGGGATAGAGTTAGAGAGCAATTGGGCCACCGCCATGGCTTCTTGTCTAATGCCACCTTCTGTGAATAAGAAGAGGGCAAATCTCTTCAAGTCAGAGGGGACACGCTTGGCCTTTGGGTTCCAGAGGGAAGAAGGGAAAATTTCCTGGGTATTCACAGTGGCTGGGTAGAAAGAGGGGCAGGTTCTCTCCTGGGGGCACCTCATCTTGGAGTAGCTACTGACTTGGATTCACTCAGGGCTGACCAAAGGAGAATGTCCTTCATGGAACATAGCAGTGGGATGAGACATAAGCAGCAGTTCCAGCTTTGGAGTCTGGATTTCTGGCTTTTCAAAAGCTTCAGATACACAATCTGCTACCGATTTGGCTGCTTGCCTTTATGAGCTTCCTAAACCAGAAGCTGTCAGGCATGAAAGACCAGGTCAACACATGAAGGTTCAATGAAACTGATTTATTGCTATACAGCTGATGAACAGACATCTCCTCAAGTAATAGTGGGCACTTGCTAAGGTTAGCTAAAGGTTAACAGCACTCAGAAGAGATCGAACTTAGTTGCCTTGTGGCTACGTAGGGATTCTAGGCGGATCCCTCTTTTCACCCTGCCCCCAGGTTCTGCCATTCCTTCTCTTATCAAAGTCAGACTTTGTTTTTATGGGAACGAGACTGGCAAATGAGTCAGGCTATCAAGCCAAGGAACATGGGAAGCCCTTCTTCAAAAACAACAACAACAACAACAACTGCAAGGAGCCCCAAGGCAGGGCTTCAAGATACAAAGCCCTTGCCCTGAATATGTAGCACGTCTGGTTAATGTATTATTCAATGACTGCGTGAACCCCAGAATGTGGATGAATTCTGCAATCAGGCTCAGCATGTTTTATGAATGTTTGATGCCCCTGAAGGGAGGATAGTCAAAAGAAGCTCGTCCCACTCTCCTGTAAGTGGGACACGGAACCCTGGATTTAAATAGCCAAAGAGTGATGCCAACTGAATGAAAGGGCTCCAAGCCTTCCCAAGAGCAGTTGAGCAATGGGGCCACTGACCCACAGGGTGATGACCGTTCTCGGAAGTGTTTGAACCGAGGCAGGACTCAGCATCTGCTTGGGGAGATTTCATTGGGCTTCTGGCACTGAGTGGACTAAGAAATACCATTGACATCATGGAACCCCAAAAAAGAAAACCCCCAAAGACAGACACCCTCAATGGCCATTTGGAAACCTGTGATTCCCTCTCTTTCTGCCTGGGTGCCTGCTAATCCTCCAGGCTAAAGGAGGCCTTTTTCAGTGGGGGTGGGTGGGTGGGTGGGCAGGAAGGGGAGAGGCCCCTATGCCAAAAGGTTAGGGGTTCCCAGGATTTCTAAAGCAGGACTGGCTGTCCTGCAAAGCAAAATAATGCTTCCTATCACGTGAGAGGCAGAAGGATACATGACAAGGCAGAATAACTGGAGGTGGCTGCTCTAGGCTGGGTCTTCCCTCTTCCTCAGAGACTGTCCTGGCCCAGCTGCCACTCTGCCCCCTGACTTTCTCCGTGGTTTATGGCTGCCCATTTCATTGCAGCTGGATAAAGAGCAGCTCCTTGGACTATGCTTAGTCCAAATTTGGCCAGAGCCAGGCCCTTTATTTATTTCCTCCAGACCATAAATAGCAAGGGCTGTCAGGGCATTTACAGCTCCTCTGGTTGGTGGACTATGGAAAACTGTATTCTTGCAATGCTCAGAGCTGATGGCAGCCTGACTGTTGGCCAAGGAACAGGAAGGCGGTGATATTGTCAGAGGAATTTTGAAAGCAGGGAGCGGGAGATAGAGACACACAGAGAGAGACAGACAGAGAGAGACAGAGACAGACACAGAAAGGGAAGGGAAGGGAAAGGAAGGGGAGGGAAGGGAAGGGAGGAAGGAAGGAAGGAAGGAAGGAAAGAAGGACAATTTCTTCAGCTTGCTTTGAAAACTCAGAATTACACTTGGAAGGAATTTCACAGGGCGTAGCTCTTCCTGTTATGAACTCAGTGCACGCTTTATTGCAATAAAGTGGTTTTAAATCCTTTTTAAGAGCATTCCCTGTAAAATTCCTAGCTGATTATAGAGATCAGGAGGCTGGATGGAACTGCAAGAAGAACCACCCAAAAGCCATTGAGAGGGGGCATTTCTTGGGAAAGCTTTGCTGTCACTCAGAAGTTGGACCACGGCTGAAGAGAGGAACCTGAGTTGAATACAAGAAGAAAACAGGGTTTGTGCTGATTTCCTCAAACATGATCAGAACATGGATCCATGTCCTTTTGCCCAGGGCTTTTCTCCTCTGAATGAAGGTCAAAGGGAGAACAAAGAGAAGGCAAAAATATTATTACCCCGCTCCTTTCAGTGAATTCCACATGTCCACATCTGGCCTTAATCCCATCGTTGATGTGCTCTGTGTAATGTGAGAAAAAGTGCAAGCGATGGCCGTGTCAGTTATCTGCAAAGCAGGCCAGTTCAGCTGCTGGGGATATAATTCAGATGGAGCTGGAGGATCTGCTGGCATTCTGGCCTAGGGCACCAGGTGGGGAGGCAGGCCTGTGCCCACTCAGGAGCTGGGCATGCTAGCAAGATCCTGGTCTGGGTCTCCTCAGGCCTAGATCACTTTGAAATGGCCAAAGTCTGGGTCTCAAAAAGGCAGTCTGAGGTGTGGGGTGGGTGGGAGGAGGGCACTTCCATTTCTCCCTTCCCAGAGCATTTAGCAGTAGCCCTTAGACTTATACACTGCTTCACAGTGCTTGACAGATCTCCCTAAGCAGTTTACAAAGTCAGCTTCTTGCCCCAAACAATCTGGGTCCTCATTTTACCGACCTCAAAAAAGATGTTAATCAGTATGATTCAATCCTCTTTGTAACAAATCCGTTGAAGCTAAGGAAGCTTGAGTCATATTGATGTCAGGGGGCTGATCTGGAGTCAGACGAATTTGTCAATCAATCAAGCGGCAGCAGTGTAAGAGCACCCTGGGTATACTCTGGTTTTTCTTCAGAGCATAAAAACCTTCCAACCTTTCCTGAAGAGATTGAGGCACAGGGGTGGAGAATTCAGGTTGGGGATCTCTCAGGAGCAGACTGGTTTTAAAACTGGCAAGTCAGTCATTGACTCTTGCTTGGTATTGGCAGAAAAATATAATGTTCAACATCATACCCAATTTATATATTAATGTTAAATCCATGTTTGACTCAGGTTTGCAAGATGCTATTGGGAACAGTTGGAGGTGTCATCAATGGGCAGCAAACCATACTTCTTCTGAAGTTAATCTGTAAAAGAATTGGAAGGGACCTTGTACATCTAGTCCGGGTGTCAGCAACCCGCAGCTCCAGTGCCATATGCGGCTCTTTGGGCCCTCTGCTGCAACTTCTTGTCCCATTACTGGCTGGCCCCTCCCCTCCCTCACCTGGCCTGAGAACGTAAGGGCGATGGTGGGGGATGGAGAAGTGGCTGGGGCTGCACAACCTGCTCTCTCCCCCAAGACACTGGCCTGGACATGCCATGACCAACACCGGCCTCACTAACATGAGGGCTGGCGGGGTGGGAATGGGATCTGGGAGGAGGGGAAGTTGGAAAGGAGGATGGGCCCATAGAACCCAGCCATGGTTTTAAGAAGCTCTGGGCAGCAGGAAAAGGGGGCTGGCCCCACCAAACCTCACACACACGCCCCAGGAGTCAGGCTCAGAGGAAGCCAGAGTGCCCCCACCAACGATGCTTGCATGTCAGCCAGTTTCCTTCCTATCTATCTATCTATCTATCTATCTATCTATCTATCTATCTATCTATCTATCTATCTATCTATCTATTATCTATCTATCTATCATCTCTCTCTCTCTCTCTCTCTCTCTCTCTCTCTCTGTGTGTGTGTGTATGTGTGTGTATCTCTCTCTGTGTATCTCTCTCTCTCTCTCTCCCCCACCCTCTCATGATACCATCCCTCATATCTAAGTGGTGATCTACTAGGACACCCAGATCCCTCTCTCGGTTGCTATAGTTGAGCCAGGTACAATCTATACCTGTGAATTTGTTTTTCTTGCCTATGTGTAAATACCTTACTTTTTTCACCACTGAATTTCATTTTATTGGACAGGGTGCAGTGTTCAAATCTGTTAAAATTCTTCTGAATCTTGAGCCTATCTTCTAAAGAGTACTGGACCTAAGGAAGAATCTTGGTATATCCTCTGCATGCTTCCCTCCATATGGATGTAGTTCTATGGATGACTACAAGCTGAGTGCAGTTAGTCAGCCAATTGCAAATTTATCTAACAGTGGTACTATCTATCCCACTATTATCAAGACGTACTGTAGGCCATGGTCTACTTTGTCAAAAAGGTACTGAAATTTAGGCTAAACTATGTCCACAGCATTTCCCTTATCCACTAAATCATGACATCATGTGATGTTTTTTGCCTTGTGGAGGCAGGTGGGCGTGGCCTGTGTGTGATGCATCTGACCTGCAGGTTTGACACCCCTGCACTAAATAAATCACTTGTGAAGCCCAGCATGGCTCCTGGAATTCTTTCCAACTTTTTTGGGAGCAAGGTCCTGTACTCTTTCTTTTTTTTTGGATAATGGAATAAGATGTTGAACACTTGTGTGAAAGTTTACAATGAACAGTAAATGTGCCTCAGATTCACTTCAGTTCTACATACTGTGTAAATTTAGTCTGTTTTCAGTGTCTTTTTCTGTCTAAGTAAGATGTGAATCAGAATTGCTGAGCTAATCTTCCACTTCTTGGAGGTCCAGATTCAACAGATTCTTCATTACCTTGAAATTTAACCTCCATAATGGGGCAGGAGGAGATAGAGAGCTTAAAGGGCTTAATCACATCCTCTTTGTTTATCATTCTCCTGAGTTTTTGTCAATGAGATTTCTAATCTCAGGTTGTTCCCTTCTGCCTTTCTTCTTGACGTAGAGACACGCAAAGCTTAAGGTCTCCTGATAAGATGCAGTTAGATAGGCTTTGCCTGTCTCTATAATGTATTGTTTCCTGGAATAAAACCTGCTCTGGCAATCTTTGCTCAACTCACATCCCTTCTTAAGGACACTCCTGCACAGAGGACCCTTCAGCCTCCAACAGAAACTTGAAATCCATCAAAAAGAAGAAACCTTTAACCCAACTGTGACTAGATTTGAGTCTCCCAGGGCTAGGGAGATTTTATATTAGCACACCTTTGTCATTCTCTAGACTTTCTCCGATATTTCCTCACCCTGCAGGTTTTTTGGGGGAGTGGGTCGTGGGGGAGGACTTCAGGACTTGCAATACTCAGCAATGGAGGTGTTTTAAGAGTGACCTTAACATTTAAACTGTGTGGAATTGAATAAATTCTATTCTGGGAACTAGATGAATATCCTGGGGAGCAGAGAAATCATGACCCTGGTATGTGCATTTATCGGTTGTTGTGATGTTGGTGTAAGGTACATAGTTTAGGAAATTCTAGAGCACAGGCCAGCATTTTCCTCCTCCCAGAAATATCTAAGCGTAGCAGTAGCACTTTTACCAAAGGTCTCCCTACCCTGATCTCTTTCAGGATACCCACCTAGGCCTGGGTCAAGTGCCACCCAACCATCTGCTTAGAGAATGATGGAAATATACTTTTTTCCCTAGAGAGGCAAAACAGAGTGAAATAAACTAAAGGGTCCCCCAGATCATTAAAATTCCTTCTATTCAGCTATTTTGAGAGGAAATCAAAAGGAAATCATCTCTATTTGTTAGAATAAGAGTCCATGGCACCCTTTAATTGCCTAATTAAATCACCACAGGTTTAGCTACCAATAAAGGCAATCCTGAATAAATCTCGTTTGTAATACATATATATGCAAGAGTGCTGTTTGATCTAATTAAGCCCTGGGGCCCAGTTCAAAAATGCTTGCTTTAAGATGACATGGATTGAATTAAACGAATTCAACCCACCTCTCTGCTAAAAGGGGCCTACTTCTTTGAAAAAGCATGAGAACATACACATATATAGGTTAAGGTTTATGAAAGGGAACATGAATTGGCTTGCCTTCATTTAGAGCAGGTGGGTATTGTGCATAACAGGTGTTCACTATGCAAAACATGTGCAGGTGTTTTGCCTGAATTTGGTTCATCCCACCTGTTTGCCAGCTGAGTCGAGATATTTTTTCACCGGTTGACAGCTGGGCATGTTTGAATACCTGAAGGTTCACACGTTACTCTGTGACTCCTAGTACATTCCCACTAGTTCATGGGAGGAAGAACTGGGAAACTGGGAAACCATGACCATCCTAGACCAAGCCAAGTTCAGAAATGCTAGAAAATTCCTGGAAGCCTGGCACTCTGACAAATTGGCTATCAGTAGCACATGATCAAATCTACATACTGAGGAAAAAAGACAAGCGAAGAAGCCAAAAAGGGAACACAAGGACCAAAACACCACTCTTCCAGCAATCAGCATCCAGAGGTCCATAGATTAACACCAAGATTAACATCTGACCAACAATCAAGAATTAATATTATCCCAATCAAGGACTTGCCAAACAAGCTAACAGTAAACAGATCAACCAAAGAACCCCAAGACCACTTCCACCAACACGGTGAGCTGTTATTAGAATATAAATCGAACCACACTATTTCCTAGCCCTAATGCTGTTACCTAGTTTGGGTCTGCAAGAAAACGAGCAAGCTCAGAGAGCACCAAGGACTCTCATATTTCAACCCTGAGCTACAAATATTCTTTATCAATAAAAAAAAAGTTTTCCCACATGTAAAAAACAAGAAAACAACAACAAAACAATAGGTCTACTAATGGGAGAAAATGGCACGGAGGAGAAAGCAGAACTGCTTGACTCATTCTTTGCACCTGTCTTCACACAAAGATAACAGAGCCCAATCTAGCAAAAACATAACAATAAAAGACAGACTAGGAATACAAGTCAAAATAGGCAGGAAAATGGTAAAACAACACTTGTCCACCCTAGATGAGTCCAAGTCATCAGGATCAGATATAGATTATATCCAAGAGCTCTCAAGGAGCTGGTAGACATAATCTCAGAACCAGTGAACCATACCTTTCAAAGATCCCAGAGCACCAGGGAACTATCAAAGGACTGGAAAAGAGATGATGTAGTTTCTATTTTCAAAAAAGGGAAAAAATGGACCAAGGAATTACAGATCAATCGGACTGAATCAATGCCTGGGAAGATCCTGAAAAAAATAAAAATAAACTGCACATTTGTGAGCATCCAGAAACTAACAACATAATTAATAGAAGTCAACATAGATTTATCAAAACCAGATCACGCCAAACAAATTTTATCACCTTCTTTGACAAAGAAGCAAAATTAGGAAGGACCTAGTCCTTAGTTCTTCTTTTCACAAGACTAGACAGAGCCAATTCCTGCAACTGTTCTTCATATGTTTTAGTTTCCAGCCTCCTAATCATCTTTATTGCTCTTTTGTTGTTGAAGAGAAGGACCAGGGTTGACATGTTAGCAGTCTTCCAATACTTGAAAGGCTGTCTCAGAGAAGAGGAACCCAACCTATTCTCCAAAGGCCCTGGGGGCAAGACAAGAATCAACAGATAGAAACTTATCAAGGAGAGATCTAACCAAGAACTACAGAGAAATTTCCTGATAGAAAAATTGATCCGTGAAATGGCTTCCCTCCTGAACTTGTACATGTTCCAGCAATGGAGGTTTTTAAGAAGAATTTGGACAGCCACTTGTCCAGAAAGGTGTAGGGTCTCCTGCTTGGGTTGGACTAGAAGATCTCTGTTATTCTTTACCCATTCAGAGAAAATAGCTACTCCATGGCTGTTTCTATCTGTCTTGAACATCAGTTCTTCTCTTCCAATCTTCTCTGATACCTGACCCAACACAATTTTTTAAATAAAAGTTGAATAATTCAATCATTTAAAAATATCTATTTTTTCCTTTGCCTTTACATTGTACATATATCCATCACATGATTTTCTTTCGGAGCAAATATGTCAAATATAACTTCTACAACAATTCATTGAATTTAATAAAATAGATATAATAAAATTTCCAATAAAATAGGGAAAATAATTATTCGAAACAGCAATGTGGATTAATTAAGAATGTCCTCAAAATAAGAGACATCTGGCCAAAGTATTAATATACAAGATAATGTGACTGATTCTTAAATGCCCATTTCAGAGTCCTGGGGAGTGAAATCTAATTTGGACGGCGGCCCCATCCTCACCTCTCCTTCCTTCTGCTGTAAAACTGCTAAGAGCTTCCCTCTTGCTGAGATTTCATCTAAACACTGATTTTAAAACAACCACAGATGTGCTAAATTGGCTCTGAGTAACAGGATAACAGGGGAAAGAAAGGTTTCCCTGCTGGCTTTGTGCTGTCCCTCAGCGAGCCATTTATTACCTCTGCAAATCATAAAAGGTCTTTGAAGATGAACCAAGCTGGAGATCCTTGAAATGGTTCAGAGAAAGATGGCGAGGAAGCCCTGGAAACCAGGAAGAAGAGGAAGAAGATGTGGCCCTTTCAAAGATGCCTGGCTCAGGAGAAGGAAGCGGGAGGAATCCTGAACTGACGGATAAACTAATTGGTCATTGGGATGCTCCTGTTGCCCAGAGGTTTTTTGAGACACCCAGCGTGGACACCTGGCAACGTGGCGAGATGCATTATCTTAACAAGATGAACTTTGGATGCTGAAAGGTAGATCCAAGATGTTTTTTTCTCCCCAGTCTGCTCTCACCTGTCTTTCTGATGCACCTCAGGGTAGACGAAGCACCTCAGGGTAGAAAGGAGCACCAGGAGGTGTTGTGGTTAGCCGGCAGCAGATGCAGATGGCAGAGGAGACCAATGACTTTGTTGAGGGGTCAGGACCACCAGGAAGTGGACTGCTGCTTCAGAGATTGTGGGGGCTGGCAGCAGTAATGAGGAGGTTCCTGAGGAGCCTGTGCCAAGTGTACATGCATGAAGGATTACTTGGAGGAAAGAATAATTACAGCAGCACCGGCAACTTGGGAGTAAGGCTGCAAGGCTCCTCCCTCAAGAGGATAAAAGCCAGGTTTGGAAAAGCGTTCTTTGCAGGCAGCAAAGAAGCTCTGGAACTCGACTGGCGGACATATTAGTTAATGTTTGGAAAATTCTGTACATTAGTTCTTATCTCTGGGTTTTTGGCAGCCTTGACAAACAACCTGACAAGGCTCTTTCTTGTCAGAGCTAATTGTTGGAAAGCAGCATTTTATCTGTAAAGGAACAGAATTGTGATTAAACCTTAAAAGATGAGGGCTGCTGCCTTTGTCTGTGTTTGCTCTCTTGAGAACCTGGTTGGGTCAGAACAGGAGGGCCTTGTGAAGAGCACTGGGATCTCCAAGGAGTGTATATAAAGGTGTAGATCTTTCTGGCTAGTTTGTGCATATCTAAAATGTGATTTCAACAAATGTATCAGTAGCAAGATCCATTATAATCATGATGTAACAGCAATGCAAAGATTCTTCTACTACACTGTCACAAGTGGGAAGATCTTAAATTGACCTTTCTCTGACTCACTTGTCTTTATTCTCGTAAATTGGCTTTTCACCCTTCTTAAATGAGTGATTAAGTAGCTTTGCAACTGGTGTTTGTTGCTTTCAGAAGACCCACCTGTGCAAGATTTCAACCTACCCCTCCTCATCCTCCTGTCCTTCCCATTCCCAAATAGGGGAGAGACAGACAGTCCATCAGAGACAGGGGCTGAATGCAGGAAGTGTCACATTGACCGCTGAGATCAGAAGCTTTAAATAACAGTCTGGTTCTGTGTCCTTGGCAAGAATTCCATCAATCTGATTGCAAGGCCAAGCAGGAGGTGTCCTGAACATGAAAAAAAACAAGGGAAGGAAAGGGAAGGGATAGTCCCTAGACTGCCCCGGCCAGCTAGGCCCCCTTCAATCTGACTAAAGCACCAGTTGCAGGCTGTCTGGTGTCAGTGAGCTGCTTCTCCAAAGGTTACGGATGGTCTGGAATAGTCATCATGGTCTCCTTCTCCTTTTTACTCTGCCTCTGAGGCTCCAATCTTTCTCTTGGGTCTTGTGATGCATTTCGACTCAACGAACAGCAGCAAACTAGAACAGACTCTCTAAGAAATATGATGGTTATTACTTATGACATCTCTGCTTATGATTTGATCTGTATTCGGTTCAATTCAGGAAGGAAGAAAGGAAGACTCAGTCAATCTTTGAGAATGTTTAATACCCAAAGGGAAAGCTGAAACTCTTATATTTGTCTCTGTGACTTACCCTATTCAGTCACAAGTCTTACCTCTTCCTTTTTTTTTCTTAACAGTTGCAGCTACCTCGATAGAAGACAAAAATTGCATACAAGCAGCCCTAGATTGCCTTTTTAAAAGCAATTATCTGAAGTAGTTACAGTAAAAAAACCACGCCGCATTGTGATCAATCCATGCATTCACAGCAAGTGCAACGTCCCCCAGCCGTGATATTGCCATTTGGGTGTTGGGCAACTGGCATTTCCTGGCACATGACCACCATTTCACAGGTGCTTCCAACAAGTGGAAGTAATGGAGAACACTGAAGTGAAACGGCAAGCCATGATCGTATGATGTCTCACCTAATGACCGCAGTGATTTGCTTAACAACAGAAGTGGAAGTTGTGTAAGTCCAGTACGGTCACATGACTTAACAATCATGGTGTTTAGCAACATAGTTGGCCTTCCCAATTGTGGTTGAAGACAGTCTATTGAGTTTTTGCCCAGTGAAGTGCCACAAAACAATGGTGAAAATCCTAAATCATCATTACTTTTAAATACTTTGGCTGCATGTATTAAATGGCCCAATTAATGTGGGTTGGCTTACTGGCAGAGCGAGGCCGTTCCATTCCTGTTTGGGAAGAACTGCTTGGAGCAGAAACTGTATTTTCATGCTGGGCAGGCAGCCTCTTTATCTCTGAGTTGGGGGGAACTGCCAAGAGGCCAGAGCCCCCAAAAGGTTGCCTCACTCAAAGGGGGATGAAGTTGGAGATCAGGACTAAACTCTTCCAATATTTGAGGGGCTCCTACAAAGACGAGGGGGTCAAACTATTTTTCCAAAGTAGCAAAAGGCAAAACAAAAAACAACGATTGGAACTTAACCAAGGAGAGAAGCAACTTAGAACTCAGGAGAAATTTCCTAAGGTGAGAAAAAATCAACCAGTGGAACAACCTGCCTTCAGAAGTTGTGGGTGCTCCATCACTGGAGGCTTTCAATAAGAGACTTGACAACCATTCGTCTGATACAGGATCTCCTGCTTGAGCAGGGATTTGAACTAGAAGACCTTTGAGGTCCCTTCCAACTCTATTATTCTCTGTTCTAGGGCCTCTTGTGCCACAGCTCTCAGCTGCCCTCCTGCAGCAGTGCTACCTGCTTGACCTGCCAGTTAGCCTGGAGGTACCTTCTCTAGGATGGCTGCTCAGGGGTCTGGACTGGCTGATTCATGTCACAGGGCTGGCAAACAAGGGTGCACCTGAAAAGCAGGTAGAACCCCTGAATGGGAGGAATGAAATGTGCGAAAGTGAGGAGGAATCCTGCCCTGTAATGGCTTCTATGAGATCCACTTTATGAGGTGGTGGTGGTGGTGGTGAATTAGGCTCAGATGCTTTCCGTGTTTGATGGGAGGAGATGCTACCAGGAGATCCCTGCTGGGAAAGGAGAAGGTCTTCACCGTGACAGCATCTGGATCTCTTGGGAAAAACATTGGAATATTCTGCAACACAAGGGCATTAAGTGGCCAGGTACCATATGGAAATAAGTGGTCCATCATAATTTCTAAAACAGCTCATTTCTATCCATTTCTCTTACCTTCTGAATTACAGATTAAGAGAGTTGGAAGGGACCTTGTAGGTCATCTCGTCCAACCCCCTGCCCAAGCAGGAGACCCTACACCATTCCTGACAGGTGGCAGTCCAGTCTCTTTTTGAAAACCCCCAGTGATGAAACTCCCACAACCTCTGAAGGCAACTTCTGTTCCATGGGTGGATTATTCTCCCTGTCAGAAAGTTTCTCCTTATTTCCAGGTTGAATCTCTCCTTGTTCAGTTTCCATCCATTATATTTATTATTATTGCAGTGATATATAATATAATGACGAACTGCAAATCCCAGGATTCTTGGAATGGAGAGAAGACCTGGAATAGCTCACTTAGCAAAGGGTATAATAATCCATGCAGTGATGGATGGTCTTTGACTCACAGATAAGAGCGGCCTTACATGCACCTCTAAACATGCAAATTGAAAGCATGTTTGGCCCAATATGTATTCTTCCTGGCTTCATACATCATGTTTAAATCAATTAAAGCCCAATTCAGCATGTCTTAGGAGGAGAAGACGTGGTGTGAGAAACATCTGATGGCCCAGCTGCCTTGTGGGACTCCTTGCCACTGGATGGCAATCCCTTCAGGAGCCTGCAGGAAAGTCAGCCGGTGGTCCTTGTTGCAAGCAGCCCCTCTTGGCATCTGTCCACGTCCCAAGCCCTATGATGGATGTTCGGGCAATGCAGGACCTTTGGGACCCCTGCCCAGAGAAGCAGGAGTGGGGATGGATAGGTGGGAGTTCAAGTCTCCCGCTCCTCCTGCAGCCTCACAGTGGTTCCCAACTGTCTCCCAAGAGAGGCAGACCTTTCCTTGCAAGCTGCTCAGATGGAACTCTGGGGCGGAGGCAGAGGTGGTGAATTCAGCCGGTGCTGATCAGTTGTGGAGAACCAGTAGCGGAAATTTTGAGTAGTTTGGAGAACCGGCCAACACCACCTTTGACAGGCCCTACCTCATCTATTCTCTGCCTCCCGAGTCCCAGCTGATCAGCTGGGTCTTCTTTTGTTTCCCTGCACAGGAGAACGGAGCTGGAAAGTAGGCTAGAGGGGTGGGGAGGGAATGGGATTTTGCAGTATCCTTCCCCTGCCAGGCCCACCAAGCCACACCCACCAAGCCACGCCCACAGAACCGGTAGTAAAAAAAAATGAATTCCACCACTGGGTAGAGGGGTCAACTCAAGGAAGAGCGAGTGGTGCCTGAAAGCTTTTCCTCTCTGTTTGAAAGAAAATAGAGCTTTGGACCCTTGCGGTATTTGTCTCCTATTGATAACTATCTGTTTATACACGAGTTACAAAAATTAGAAGGAAATGATACAGAGCAGGTCTAAGCTTCGGAAAGTCTATTTGCTTCTTCTAAGCTCCTGAGCTAAGTTAACAAAAGTTAGAGTTCTTCCCTTTGGACTTTGAGATATCCTGGTCATCACTGGCTTGACAGGGGTTTAACTGGCTGATTTTGTTCGTTTCTTTTTCTTTCTTAAAGGAAATGTGTAATCAGGTTATCTGATGGAGATGAAAGCATGGATCAGCCCTGGAGTCAGAGCCGGTTTTCTGCCGGTCCAACTGAGACCAGTCCAAGATATAGAGAAAGGAAGGCAAGTCTCAAGACTCATGGCCGCCAATTTCTATCTGGGTAGTTGCAGAGAAACGGTTGAAAACCAGGTTGTTTAACACAATGAAATGAGTGCATGGAGAGAGGAACACTAGCAATAGAAAGATCATTTTTGTAAGCAAGTATTCTTGAGGTTCCTTTCTTGCATAAAAGGATGGCAAGCTTCAGATAGAAAATAGCATGTGTTGCTTAAGTCTTCTCGAACTAAGAGCCTGCAGAACACTCTTCTTCAGTCAAGTGAAAAGCTGAACTGCATAGGTCAGACCCAGAAAGAAAGCTGAACTAGGAAAAAATGAAAACTTATATGCATTTTATTTAAATGCAAATTAGCCAAAGCATGGGTTTTAATACAACGTCCCCCTAAACATACACTGATTTTAACATGGCTTTTCCAAACTAATTGTGTTTATTTGCTGCCTCTGTGCCATAATAGGGTCTGCCTTGGTTGATTAAACTCTTTGAGTTTAACTGACACTCCATCTAAAGAGGATGTGGACACAGCATTCCTTAAGGGAGGAGACCCAAAGGATCAATGAGAAGATGAATTCAATCAAAAGATCATGTTACCTGCGTTTTTATTTTCTAAGAGAAAAGGGTTCTGGCAAGGTAACTGGAGACTCAGTTGTGACGAGAAGGAAATTAAAAGGCAGAGTATCTCAGGTATGGTCTGAAAAATAGCATGTCGAGTTGAAAGCAAGGTTACAAACATGTCCCTGGAGCAGTGTAAAACAAAAACAATCAAGGAGTGGCTTTGGTTTTTCATTTTTTCTTTTCTTTTCCACATCTAATAAAACTTGGCCACAACTGGGGTTTATTTACATGGGATATCTGGACATAACCTTAGGCAAGTTCTAACACCTCAGACTTAATTCAGATGAGTAGCCGCTGAGTACCTCCAGTTCCCGATGGGAGATAAAATCTCTCAGTGACCTCTCCTGCAAAACCTGAGCTTTCCTGTTCCTGGAAGAAAACTGCAGGGATAGAATGCAGAACTGCATGACTGAGCAGGGGAACAGGGCAGATGTTGGAGGATGTGGTCATGTGAATGCAAGTAGACTTGGCTTGGGGAAGAGGGAGAGAGCAGTGATCAAGAAGGGAGCAGGAGAGACAGCTCAGCTCTCGAAAGCAGAAGATCTTAGAAAGAATTTCTCAAAATAACCCTGCCCAGAAGGGTGTCTCTGCCTCTCTCTCTCTGTCTCTGTCTCTCTCTGTCTCTGTCTCTCTCTGTCTCTGTCTCTTTGTCTCTGTCTCTGTCTCTCTCTCTCACACACACAAATAATGTAATAGAGTGACCAGTATAGTCCTGAGTTAAGCAAGATAAGGAGCTTAATGGTGAAACATGAACCATATCACAGTGATGTGATAAAAGGATGTCCTTTTAGAATCTTGCATTGGAGCAGTGCAGTTGGATGGTGTTAGACTCTGGCCTAAAGAGAGAGCTGACTTGAATGCTTCCACCCATCCTTGCATCAAGGCCTGCAATGGGCTGCCTGCGTAATCATCCCTGTCTTGGACTGTCCCGTCCTCCATCTCAAGGCTGTCTGTGCATAACATCATAAGGAGGAGCATATAGGGCTGTTTTTGCACCTGTCTGGCTTAAGGATGCCTTCCACCTTTCCCATTCATTATTATTACCTTTATTGTCAGAGTTCAACCTGTGTACAATGAGATTGGCTGAGCCTCCCTTCATGCACCCACCCCCAACACAACTCACAGTGAGGACAGAAGTCCCTAGACCCAGACCCAATATTATTACATTATGTGACCTTGTTGCACAACACACCGGCCACACAAGTCTATCCTACTATGTTGACATGAAGTTATTTTCCGTTCAGGAGTCTGACAGCCCACGGGTAGAAACTGCTCTTCATAAACTGGGGGATGAATTGATGGTGATAAGATAGGGATGTGGCTGTGGAAGTATTTTGCCTGCTCTGATCAGGTTCCGATGGAGACTCTGTCTGCTAAGCCAGCCTGTGGGACGAAGAAGTCTCCTGTGCATTCTGCTCCAAAGAATTATTTCTTCATTATATTAACATTGAAGATAGTTTTTTCTCTGATTGGGAACATTTCTGGTTAAAAATAGAAAGCTGCAGACAAAAAGACTAAACATCAACTACAACCTTGGCACTTTCTGACAGCAGAGTCTTAGCATCAAATCACAGAAGCTGTTACAAGGCGAACTGCACATAAGGAAATGTCTTCCTTGCTGAAAGATCAGTCAGGGCCAACCAGAGTCCCAGCTGCCTTGCTTGCCAGAGAAATGGGTCTCCCCTCCCCTCATTCTCCCTCCTTTTCCCCTCCCTCTCATGTTTTCAAGTCAGGAAGGTTTCAGTGCATGTAAACAACCAGGGAGGCTGCTTCTGTTTTTTTTCTGCCTGGCCCTCCTGATGACCTCCAGGACCATTCAGAAGAAGCCTATCATTTTGTTTTATCTGATGGACTGGGATTAACTCTCTTGCAAGGTTTTATCCAATGTAGCCATAAGCACGTTTGAACCTTCCTTGCAGCTCCTGACTTTGTCTCGGGGCAAAAGCATGCTTGTGGTGGATAATGCATGGATCAGTCAAAACAGGCTACCTTGTTTAACAAATGTTTGCAAATACAATAGTATTTTTTTTAAAAAAAATCCTTTGGGAAGAAGAAGGCAGGTGGTGCAGATATAACAAATTGTAAACACCAGGTAGAAACAGTCACTGGCTGTGGATGTGGTGAATTTGCATGCATGTTGCAGCTTGGCTGATGATTTGCAAAATCACTTTGGATGGGCACTGACAGAGAAAGTTAGATTCCTGCTGAGAAAATGTCAGGATTCCTGCAAGGAAATCAGTGAAGACTAGGAAGCCCAAACGGCGAGGCAGAGGTTTAGGGGATGGGGTGATGGATTGAGCAGGAGTATGGAATGGATGGCTTTTGCAAGGGGAAGCTTGAGCATCACCTAAGAAGCCCCTGAAAAGAGGTCAGGCAGTGGATTATCATTACAGAGCAATTGTAGGTCAGGTCTCTAGTGGATGAATTGGGTCTGTGGTAGAGTTCTGAGACTATGGGTGTGCAAGTGCAGGGAGGCTGGGTGGGGGAGACTTACTCTAGTGACTTGTAATCTTTCCTGCTGGCTTCCCCATTGGACTTTCTGGGGAACCCTGCAGGAAAGGTTGCACATGGCAACCATGTGATCATGGTGCAAATGGTTTGCCATGCACAAAGATAGTGATCCTGTGACTGCAGGGTACCAGACAGCTAAAACTCCAGGGATCAATCCTAGCCACCATTTGTTCAGCAAGGTCATAACTTGGAACAGTTGCTGGCTGAATGGTCATAGGGTGCCTGTACTAGAGATCAGGTTTGAGGGGTGCTGTCTTAGCCCCTCAAATCTGGAAGATCTTGTTCCCTTCTGGGAAGCAGCAGAAGAGTTCCAGGCTTCCACTTCTTCTGCCAAGGAACTGGGTCAGCCAAAGGAGACCCTTGCGGTTTTTCCTCAAGGTC
Organism: Pseudonaja textilis; assembly: GCF_049901715.1. Classification (NCBI taxonomy): domain Eukaryota; kingdom Metazoa; phylum Chordata; class Lepidosauria; order Squamata; family Elapidae; genus Pseudonaja; species Pseudonaja textilis. The sequence continues at coordinate 3,273,332 of NC_142001.1, read as the reverse complement.
GGCTGCTCCGTATCCTTTGCCTCATCCTCCAAGGGGGTCATTTTTTTTCAGTTTTGCTCTTGGCGGTGAGCCCAGATGCAGGAAAGGGCAACGAAAGCTTGGTTGTCAGATCCCTAAAGACCAAATGGGGTAAATTTGAAAGGATGCCAGGCAATTGCTCATCCTAATTAATGTCAGTGACTTAAATGAACATGGTGTTATTCACCCGGCTATTACCTCTTTCCTCTCCCTGACTAACTCAGTCGTCGTAAACTTCACCTTGGAGCCTCCACAAACTTTGCTCCGGGGCATTTTTCAGAACTGTGCTTCATTGGGGAAATGAGCTTCCCACAACAATCTTCCAAATGATTTCCATTTCCATTTTCTTGTACAACAAGGGCGGCGGCGGGTGGGGGGATACGTTTTGCCTCCTCAACAGAACATTTTTCCCAATCCTGGAAATTTTTCTTTTCAAGTCAAAAATTCAGGACAGGGAAACAAGAAGGGGGAAGCATCCACATTTCACACATGGCCCAGAGAAGATTTCATTTCTGGTATGAAAGCTTTTTTTTTTTTGAAACAAAATTGGGAATTGGGAGCTTCAAACCTCCATCTTTCTGTCCGTTCTTGTGACTGTCTGAGGCCTGGTTCTGAATCCAAGACCCTCCTGTCTGTTACGCTCCATGGACACCAAAGCCAGAGAAGGAGCAAGGGCCAAGGATGCAGGAGCTGGAAGGGAGCCAAAAGGCCTCTGGGGTTGCGCTCTCCCATATCACGCAAGCCTTTGTCCACCAAAGTAGTCGAGGCTCTGGATGCTGGTAGCCCATCACCCCAATCTCAGTGCTGGGGTTGATATTACTAGTAAACCATCATTGCCAGTCTGTTTTCCTTCTCTCTCTCACTTTCCCTGTCCCTCTGCCTTCACACCCAGCTGTGGAATTGTGCTTGAGCTGCATGGGAAGAAATGCATCTGGTGTTGTTGTGCTATTGTCAAGCTCAAAGGTCCTTCCAAAATCCCAGGCTCCTAATTGCAGACAGCCCATTTCAATCTGGAAAGCTCTTAAATCTGCCTGAATCAGCCTTACTTAACTTTGAGATGGTGCACACCCCGATCACAAATCATGAGCTCTGTAATTGTGAGAGTTCTTTGCTCTACAAGGATGGGACATACCACAACATAGCAAATCTGCACACAGAGCTTTATTGAGACGCACACCTTTCCCAACAAAAGGCTGTTGTTGTGGGTCAAGCAAAAGTCTTCCAGTCTATCCAGTAGCAAGCAAGCCTTTCCCCAAAGTTTCTTGCACTTGTGGGGACGAGGCGCTGTTTGGATGTGGTGGTTCCTCCAGCTGCCAGGCTCTGTTGTTAACCAGGGTTGCTTTGGAGCAAACCAGCTGAGCTCCCAGGCCGAGTTTAGGCAAGGCTTCCACCAGGACATGCTGCTGTCGTCTGGCCCAGCTGCCATAGCTCTCCATCTCCAGGTGTGGCCTCTGCTTCCTCTCCTGTATGTCTTCTTCTGCACCCCAACCCCACTCCGCCTTAGCCCTTGTGAACTAAGAGTCTTGGGGTGAAGGACGAAGCAAGGATGCCTCTGGACATGGACGCATCCTTGAAAGCCCCCAATGTGGTTCAAGTAGACAGGTAGCTGCAGCACCAGCTTGGATACCTGGAAGTGAGGGGTGAGCCAGGAAAGGTGTCTGCAGATGCTTTTCAAAGGAGCAACCCCAACTTCTCTCCCTCACAGCCATGCTGGAGCCTTATAACAGCTCTGTGATTGTCCTGAAAATAATGATCGCATTTTCTGTCCTTCTGCATATTAGAAGGAAGTGATTTACATGGCATAATAAGACAGGAATCCACTAGTATATATCCAGCGCTCTAAAAACCTGAAATGTAACCTGATTTCAGCATTTGTGAAATGCTACTGTGAAGAATCCTGGGGAATTCCGTCTCCTCCGCTCAGGAATCGCTCTCAGAAGCCATCACTCACCTCGCTATTCCTGGCATCCTTTCTCAAGCAACGTCGAGGAGTAACAATGTCCATAGAATCTGCCTTGTGCGGATGCCCAGGCTGGGGTGTGGGGCTAGGCGGGGAGTTTCGGTGGTTTGGGCCTTCACACTCAGCTGTGGAGTTGTGCTGGAGCCTCGTGGGAAGAAAGGCATCCAGTGTTGCTGTGCTATTGTCAAGCTCAAGGGTCCTTCTAAAGTCCCAGGCCCTTAATTGTTGCAGAGGAGCCAGCTCAATTCCAGTTGTAGTTAAAAAGGTGAAAAAAGGAAGAAGAGAATGTAACTGAAGGAGACTGAAGTCTTCCTCATCCTTGTCTTCCTCCTCTTCCTCTTCCTTCTCCTCTTTGTCTATCTTCTCCTTCTCTTGTTTCTTCTCCTTCTCCTGTTTCTTCTCCTTCTTTTTCTGTTTCTTCTCCTTCTCCTTCTGTATCTTCTCCTTCTCCTTTTCCTCTTCCTCTTCCTTCTCATATATCTTCTACTACTCCTCTTCTTCCTCTTCTTCCTCCTCTAACTTCTCCTCCTCCTTCTCCTCATCTATCTTCTCTGCTTTCTGTATCTTCTACTCCTCCTCCTCTTCCTCCTCCTCTAACTTCTCCTCCTTCTTATCTCCTCCTCCATACCCCAGCCAGTAAAGGACGTGCCTCGTGTAGATGTCCAGGAGAGAGCCACCCCCAACCTGCCAGCCCCTGGTGGGCGGGAAGGTACATCAGCCAGCTGCCTCTTGATCTGGGCTCTGGGAGATTCACAGAATCACAGGGCTGGAAGGGACCTTGCAGTCTCCTAATATAACTGGCACCTCTCTTGATTGGTGCTCTTTTGCGAGTTGACAGATCTCTGTTCACATCCCTGTCATGCTGATATGCTCCATTTGAAAGCTTCTGTGAGGATCATGACTGGAAGTCTCTTGGAGGAAATCCATACATGCCTGACAGCACATTTGCTTTGTGAAAAATGTCTTACAGCTCCTGCTGAGAGCTCAGTTTTCAAAGGAGATAATCAAATATGTCTAGCACAGCAGAGATATATTTTATTTATCTTTGAATTATTCCATGTATCCCCTCTTACTTTGTTCTTATACACTGAGATCAATTTGGAACCTCCTGTGTGTGATTTTTTTTTTTAAAAAAGACAAAATATCTTTAACTCGGACTTCTCTTCAAGTCAGACTTAGGAAGGCCTGCAGCTATGCAAATAGGCCCCTGGCCACAGCTGCCACCCTCAACACCCAGGACAGCTGGGGGATATGTGGACTCCCAAACCACAAAACTGTAACCCACCCAGATCAAGCTGCAGTTCAGTTCCAAAGTTCAGCTTTTTCCTTCCCAAGCTTATTGTCTGGATTTATACATTTTAGATTCATGGAGTTTCTCAGTCCTCCAGGTCATGGTTGTCCCAAAGGTGCTTTTTCAAGAGGCAACTGGACTTTCTTTGTTTTTCCTTGAAGACATTTTGCTTCTCACCCAAGAAGCTTTTTCAGTTCTGAATGGTGGGGGACCATTTTTTCTTAGAGGCCACTCCTGCTATGCACTGGCAAGCCCCCTGGCAGCCATTTTGTGACTCTATCCACCACCTGATCTCAAGATTTCCAATACATCCAGCAGCCTGAAAATTTGATCTACGCCACTGCCTAATAATAATGTTTAATAATTCTTTCCCTTCTTCCAAGCAGGATTTACTTTCATGGAGATTAATTAGTGAAAAATATTAAAATATATTTCCCTTTTTCCCATTAGGGAACTATTTGTCATTGTATCACCCAGTTACTAATGCCTAACTCATGATAGGACATATTATACTATAAATCATTAAAGGAGCTGCATTGGATGATAATTTGATAAACAGAGCCATAATTTAAACATGCTTCTCCATAACGCTGAGAAATAAGATTTATTTTATCAAATAAATTTTAATTATGGACTAACTCCAACGGAGAAAGGATGACATGGGTGGTAATTTGCGTACAAGTTTGTTTGCAAGTGCTAGAGAATGTCTCCTGTCATCTTCAGGCTTTGGTGGTACCTACTGCTAACTAGACAAACATATATTCTGCAAACATCGCCAACGATCTTAGAGGGACAGCATTTATCTATGGCCCTTCCTGTGGCGCCACTTTTTCCTTCTTCTCCAAGCTTTAGGGAAGTCAGCCATAGACTTGTCTCTGCTGAACCTACCTGGGTTTGTTGAGAGTGCACAGAAAGTGAGACAATCAGGGCTCCTCTTCTTCCAAAGGAGAAAACAGGAATGGACCTTCAGGCCATGTCCACGCCCTGAGCAATTCATTTGGTGGCACCTGAATTAAATGGAAAGGTCTGCTTCCTGGTGGTCCCAGGACAGGCCAACTAGCTCCCAAATCTGAATTGTGCAGAAGTGGCATTCAGCAGGTTCTGACCAGTTCTGGAGAACCGGTAGTGGAAATTTTGAGTGGTTTGGAGAACTGGCCAATCCCACCTCTGACTGGCCCTGCCCCATCTATTCTCTGCCTCCCATTGAGTCCCAGCTGATTGGCTGGGTCTTCTTTGGTTGTCCTTCACAGGAGAACAGAATTGGAAAGCAGGTTAGTGGGATGGGGAAGGAATGGGGATTTTGCAGTATCCTTTCCTTGCCAAATCCACCAAGCCACACCCACCAAGCCATGCCATACCCACCAAACCAGACCCACAGAACCAGTAGTAAATTTTTTTGAATCCCACCACTGGAGTTGTGGCTAAAAGGACAAACCTTCCTGCCCATCAGGTAACCTTTAAAACCTTCTGGGATGACACCACAGAGAGAACATGGGAAAGATTCCATGGATGAAAATCCTAAAGGGGAAAACAACTCAATGATCTTGGGAAACTCTGAAAAGTATGATCATAGAAGCCCAGACCAGCACCATACCACTGAGAAAGAAAAACAAGAAATCCAAGAAGAAACCAGCATGGCTGCACAAAGATCTCTCTGGAAAATTGAAAGAAAAAAAGGACAAGTACAAAAAATGGAAAGATGGGCATACAACTAAGACAGAATATCAGCAGATAGCCAGAATCTGCAAAGATGAAGTCAGGATAGCAAAGGCTCAGAACGAACAAAGTCTTGTAACAAAAGTCAAAGATAATAAAAAAAGTTTCTTCCAACATATAAATAACAAGAAAAAAATCAAGGAAACAGTTGGTCCACTAAAGAGAGAAGACGGCAAGAAAGTAACAGGCAACACAGAGAAAGCATAACTGTTTAACTCATTCTTTGCATTGGTCTTCACACAAAAAGAAACTATAGCTCAACCCACCAAAAACATAACTGTAAAAGACAGACCAGAAATAAAAGTTAAAATAAGCAAAAAAATAGTAAGAGAACACCTGTCTGATCTTGATGAAAACAAATCACCTGATGGATTACATCCCAGAGTTTTAAAGGAGCTGGCAGAGGTCATCTCAGAACCACTGCACCATATCTTTCAAAAATCCTGGAGCACCGGGGAACTACGGTGGACTGGAAAAGAGTTGATGTGGTTCCCATCTTCAAAAAAAAGGCAAAATAAAAAATAACAGAACCAGGAAACTATAGACCAATCAGCCTAACATCAATATCCAGGAAGATACTGGAAACGATAATTAAAAAAAAAACAGATCTGCCAACATCTAGAAACAAGTAAAGTAATAATTAGCCATCAGCACGGGTTTGTTAAGAACAGATCATGCCAAACCAACCTTATTTCATTCTTCAACACAGTGACTAAATTAGTAGACCAGCAAAATACTGTGGAGATAATATATTTAGATTTCAGCAAAGCATTCAACAAAGTAGACCACAACCTACTTCTTAGTAAGCTAGAAAAAAGTGGAATAGATAGCACCACCACTAGATGGACCCGCAACTGGCTGGCAAACTGTACTCAATGAGTAGTCTTTAATTGGTCTAAGTCTACATGGAGTAAGCAGCGGGGTGCCACAAGGTTCCTTCTTAGGCCCAGGACTCTTCAATATCTTCATTAATGACTTAGATGAGGGGAATAGAAGGGGAGCTTACCAAATTTGCAGATGATACTAAGCTGGCAGGAATAGCTAACACCCAAGCAGATAGGCTCAAGATCCAGATGGATCTTGACAGACTAGAACACTGGGCCGCATCTAACAAAATGAAATTCAATGTAGAGAAAAGTAAAGTCCTACACTTAGGCAAGAAAAACCAAAAGTACACATATAGACTGGGTGAAACCAGGCTCAATAGCAGTAACTGTGGGAGGGATCTTGGAATCTTAGTGGACAACCAGCTAAATAGGAGCCAGCAGTGTGCAGCAGCAGCCAAAAAAGCTAATGCAATCCTAAGTTGTATTAACAGAGGGATACGGTCAAGATCAAGGGAAGTACTAATACCACTCTATAAAGCCTTAGTAAGACCACACCTAGAGTACTGCATCCAGTTTTGTTCACCACATTATAAAAAATATGTTGAAACTCTAGAAAAAGTACAGAGAGTAGAGCAACCAGGGTGATTAGGGGACTGGAGGCTAAAACATACAATGAACGGTTGCAGAAACTGGGCTTGGCTAGTCTAGTAAAGAGAAGGACCGGGGGAGACATGATAGTGGTCTTCCAATATTTGAGGGTCTGCCTCAGAGAGGAGGGAGGGGTCAAGCTATTTTCTAAAGCGCCTGTAGGCCAGACAAGGAATAATGGATGGAAACCGAACAAGGAGAGATTCAACCTGGGAACAAGGAGAAACTTTCTGACAGTGAGAACAATCCACCAATGGAACAGAAGTTGCCTTCAGAAGTTGTGGGAGCTCCATCACTTGAGACTTTCAAGAAGAGATTGGACTGCCATTTGTCAGAAATGGTGTAGGGTCTCCCTCTTGGGCGGGGGGTTGGACTAGATGACCTATAAGGTCCCTTCCAACTCTGATTATCTGTAATCTGTAATCTGGCACCTATTTGCCACTGGGATCTGAATGGAAAGCGAGGGCTGGAGGAGCAGAAGCCGAATGAGGTTCTACCCACTTCTTCTGATATGTTAGACATGCTGTCACACAGAGAAGAGGGATCAGCCTTTTCTCCAAGGCACCTGCAGGAAGGACAAGAGGTAACTAATGGGAGCTTTATAAAGAAGGTTCCAACCTAGATCCAACCTAGAATTCCAAGGAGGAATTCCAGGTCAGTGAGAAGAATTTCAGAGGAATGGCTGGCCTTCAGAAGTTGTGAGTGCTCCATCACAAGTTTTTAAGAAGAGAAGTGGACAGTCACTCGTGAGACATGGTATAGGTTTTCCTGCAGGAGTTTGGGGTTGGACTAGATTCAAAAGACCTACAAGACCCCTTCCAGTTCTGTTATTTTATGTTCTATGGCTGTATAAATTTGAATCCTTTTAATGACATATTTTCCCACTGATCCCTCTGTACATTACAGCCAAAACATTGAGCTCATTTTTTTCATACATTCTCTAACCCATTCTTCCTTTGTTTCAAATTTCAACAAAAGTTTATACATTTTAGCAATTGCATGTTCACCACTGGCGCACAATTGCATTTCAAGTTTTGTTTTGTTATCTACCTGGAAACTTTCTGATAACTGTAAATGGAAAACCGTTCGCAACTGCATCCCTCTGCTATTGGTTCTTCTTTTGATTTAATTTTATATTCCCCTGGACAGCTTTCCTCTCCTATGGAATTCTTCTTCTGGAATATCCATTCCGTATTCTCAATATATCTAACAAAACAATTTTAAAATCCATTAATTTTAATGTTCTGGTGCTATAAGTATCCATGCCCTCCATACTTCAGGTCATGATCTTTTCATTCTAAAAGTCTCCTGTTCCTCAACTTCATCCATTCTTTCATCCAGACCAAATCACAAGCTGCAAAATACAATTTAAAATCTGGCAAAGCCAGCCCTCCTCCCCCACTCTTTGCATCTTGTTACCAGTTTATATTTAATTTCCCCCTTTGCCATACACATTTCAACATATCCTTTTTCCATTGTTTAAATGGTACATCAGTTGTCAAAGCATGTGTTGTCTGAAGCAAAAACCATAATTGAAAACATTTACTTTTATCACAGAAATCAACCCTGACAGCAACAATATCTTTTAAAACTTCTGATTCAATCTGCAAACACACTAGCGTTTTTTAATCAACTGCATCAGAAGCTGCATGGAAGACCTTGTAGAGTTTAAACAATCTGAGAACAGCTAGAGCTCTGATGAAAATAACCCCCATGTTTTCCATCTCATAGTTTTCTGCAAGAGTCATTAGCCTCGCCAAAGTTAATCAAGTTCCAAAGACGACAATACAAGCAAAGGGCCAAAAATTTTAATGCTGACCAGTTAAAACTCCCTGGTGACATCTTAATCATCTTCCTGTTCAATATCACCATTAGCCTGGGAGCTTCAGCCAAGTCTATTGGGCTCTGCTAACTGTCTTTTAATAATATCATTTGTTTCGTTTTTCCTGATTAGTTTTGTTGAACTTCTTATTAATGTTTTACTTTAGAAGGGAAAAAAAGGCACAAATTGCTGTTCTGGGATAAAAAAATAATACAGTCTTGGGACTAAAGTCTTTGTGGCAAATAAAAGATGGTCAGTAGTAGTGATGGATAAGTGGACTTTGCTATAAACAAAGAGGAAGATCTGGAGATGACCTCCACAGAAATTGACAACAAGCGTGAGGAATTGAGACCTTGGTACAAAACAAGAGAAGAAACCAACAACAAAGAAGGGTGGGAAAGGTTAGTCAAAGGTGAAAAGGTTCTTCTGATATGGAAAGCCTAGCCTACTGGCACACCCTAATGGGAGCCCCCAAAGCCCAAGTAATTCTGTCAGGGGAATGGCCTCTTCTTTTCCAGGTCTACAGACAGAGTGGGCAAGAGTTGGCAGAAGAGATGTGGCTGTCACTGCTTGTGCCTCACTCAAGTGAAGAAAATTGGTGTGGAAAGGGGGGTTGATGAAGGTAGACAATTTATCTTATGAGACATGGTGGCACAGTGGTTAGAGTGCAGTGCTGCAGGCTACTTCTGCCGACTGCTGTCTGCCTGCAATTTGGCAGTTTGAATCTCACCAGGCTCAAGGTTGACTCAGCCTTCCATCCTTCCGAAGTAGATAAAATAAGGAGCCAGAATGTTGGGGGGAAGAGGCTGACTCTGCAAACCGCTTAGAGAGGGCTGTGAAGCACTGTGAAGTGGTATATAAGTCTAAGAGCTATTGCTATTGCTATTCATGGATTCCAGAGATTTGAGAATAAGAATGGCGTGGATTCCAGGCACATTTTATCAAAGTCCTCACTCTTGGGCCATGGCCTGCCCTCCAACTAACCTCAGCAGATACACGGGCTGGCAACCTTTCTTGCCCATGTGCCTGTAATGTCACTTTGCCCCCCAAAGCAGGAATGAAACCAATTGTGTCATCCACAGATATGTTGGTTTTGAAGGTGAGTTTCCCTTCTGTTCTGACATCATCCCAGAGCAACCTCTGTTTGGGCTTTCTCATTGTAACCTTGGAGGGGTTGCAGTGACGCCATGGAGGGAGGAAAGGCAATGGCAAGAGTTCCCTGCCAACTCAGGGAGAGACGGAGAGCAGAATGAGTTCGGTGCCATTGTGAGAAAAGGGTGTCAGCTGAGCAGAAGTGGCTTCTGTATTCCCTGAATGCAGGATGACCCTTCCTCCTCCTCCCACACGGCCCAATTAAATTCCCTGGGGAATTGAGGCAAGGGTCTTCAGTCCTTTCTTCCCTCCTTTGCTGGGATGACAGGTGAGGTGGTGACGCACTGAAGGGGAGACCCTTGGGATAAGGCTATCGTTTTGATTCTTTCCAGGAATGACCGCTTCTTGTTCTCCTTCGCTTCCTTTTGAAGGCTGTTATGGGCAATTGGTTCTTCTATTCACACTGCCCTGGGGTCCTGTGGCCTTCAGCTTCCTTGCTTTAGTTCTTAGAGAACCCTGGCCTAAATGTTGCTCAGCCAGCCCCAGTTGGTGCCACTCTAAGCAAAGATTAGCTTGGCTGAGCCACTTGCAGAACCACAAGATGGTTAAGAGGTTCATCCTTCAGGCACTCTGTTCTGAGGCCACTTGCCTTTGTCTTTGAGAAAGCTGTACACCCAGGTAAACAGGTAGTAAAATGCTCAAAGAGTTGTTTAGAGAATACATGAAGAGACCCCAGCATCTTCTGGAGATGCACCAGGGAATCCCACCCTAGACTCAACCTAGAATGGAAGCATGAGGATTTCCAACACTCCACAAATATCACAAGTGTAGACCACCATATTTTAAATAAAAAAGCAAACCAGGGAGGCAAAATGAGTGGAGAAATTCAAGACATTCCCACATTATCTGGTTCTGAGCTGTGGATTTTAAGGTCAGTTAGATTCAGGATGAACTAGAAGTCTCATAAAGGAACAGGAGCAATAAAAATCAAGACAGTTGATAAAATATACAAAATACCTTGGTGACTCCATTGTCCTTATCTGATCCTCCCATAGTCCTCTTATTCAACAAAAAGCAACCCAAGGTAAGGTATCTCGCCTCCCAAGAGACCCATGTTACGTAAAAACAATGTTGTCCTGAGATGGTCATTTAAGGTGGCCACAGTTGTTGTTGGTGTTAACTTTTCTTTTCAAATGTTATAGAAGTCTGTGCTTTCACTGAAAGCAAAATTTCAAGGTAAATGTGGAGGATTGATCCAAAAAAAGTATCTGAGGAACATTGGGAGAAAATTGCCAACTTTAAGTATTTAGTAACTTTAATACTTGCCATGTCCCCAGAGTGCCGCCTTCTCCTCCTCCTCCTCCTCTCTCCTCTTCCCCCTCTGTTGTGACCCACCAGCAGAGCTGGCGGTGGACACAGATGATGAGGACATTGGGGAAGAACCTGGACCAGTTCTGGAGCCTGGGGAAGGTCTGAGGGATGCTCAGACTCAGAGATAGAGTCAGAGCTGTCTGGCATTTCCCAGCCTGAGAGCCTTTGGAGTCAGAGATGAGTGAGGAAGAGAAACAGCTGGGGCCTGTTCCAGATGTGTGTATGCGCAGAGCACATAGGAGGGGTGAACAATGGAGGACAATGAGTCATCTCGGGAAGCAAATCAAACATGGACGCTGAATGGCCCCTCCCTGGCTGGGGAATAAATAGGAGGAAAGAGTTTGATTGTAGCAGGCAACCCGTTTGCACTTCTAGAAAGTTTACTCCTTATGTGTTTCGTGGGACAAAGACTGCCTTGCAAGAACTGAGGTTTGTCTATTTCTCCAACTTAATTTGCAGCCTTCCGGCTGAAGCTCACAGCCTTGCATTTATCATAACGAGCTGATAGGGACCATTGCTTCAGTTAACTCCTTGCAGGACGCTTGCCTGGACTTTCTGTTGGTGAATGCAGTTAATTCCCAATACATAAATAAAGAGGGGGTTTTCTTTGCGGGAAATCTGTTTCTTGCTTCTGTGAAGGCCAGGTCAGAACACCTTCCTCCTCCTCCTCCTCCTTCTCCTCCTCCTCCTGGAAAGACCAGGAGAAAAAACATCCAGGGACAAACTGGTATGGGACAGCTTTTCTTACCTCCTTAATAAAAGCTGCACTCAACAGGAACTTTTGAAAGGAGCTGAATGTGAAACCTTTGAACCTGCAAGGTGCCAAACACCCCCTGAGAGGTTTCCCCCCGCTCCCCAGAGCTGAGGAACCCATGGACAATTTGGGTAGTCTCCTTTCATCTCCGCTTTCCTCTATTCTGCACGTAGGTGAGGTGTTCTCTACACACCAGGATGATGGGGGAAATGGCAAAACAATGGATTGCACATTCAGCCCTGACTTGGATAGAATGAAGCTGCTGGTCCAATCAAAGCCATTTTTCCTGGTAAATTTCCTCCTGTCTTGGGCGTGGATGTTGGACTAGAAGACCCCAGGCCCCAGGTCCCTTTCAACCCTATTGTTCTATGTTCTAAATGTTTGGATTATTTTTTTTTTAAATAGAGGAAAATCATTGAAGAGTTTAGCATCTTTTCTTATTTGGGGGTCTTGCTTAGGCTGATGGAAACTGGACTACTGTGGCCTCTGGTGGCCCAATCAGTGCCTGGTCTGCAACTAAACTTTTCCATCACATGATTTTTATTGTTTTATCAATGTATAAAATACAAATAAAAATAGGAAGTTAAGGGAATAGAGGGGTAAAGAAAATACGAGGTACAAGGGAAGAAAAAAAAAGCATTGATTTCTTTTTAGTACAGTACAAGATAATAACATTATAGCCTCAACTTTTTTACTTTTATACATTAGTATATAATTAGCCATTTCTATAACAACAAATTCTAATTGGAAAAACCAAAGTCAACATTTCTTTTTCTTTTTCATCATAAGCACAAAATCCAGAAGTGATATCCAAATAAAAAACATAATGAAATATATTCTCCTTTTTGAATAAAACAATCCATTTAACCATTTCTGTTTTATCTTCCTTGCTATGGAAATAATACATATTTCTATTTGCACTTAATAATATTTATAAACTATCACCATTTATATTAACAAGATTCACTCTATTCTTTCAGATTCTTTAAAGGGAAAAAAACTTTTTAAAATCCATTTTAAAACATAAACTTTTCTTTAAAAACATTTATAAAATCAAAACATTGTAATACATCTTTTTAAAACTTCCTCTTAGCATACATACTTTAAAGTTTACTTTCAGACCAATACAATTCTAACTAACCCCAATTAACTCATTAAATTTAGATCTTCTTGTATACATTCTTTTTAAAATACTAAACTTTTATTTAAGCTAATACATATTTTTCTTTAACTTTATCTTAACATAGATATTTTCAAATACACTTTCAATCATGTTTTACAAACTTTAGGAATTGCTTAAACATTATATATAAAGGAAAAATACATTTTCAAACTTTAGATTAAGACTTTTTCAATTACAAATATCAGACTGATAAAAATTCATCCTAATTCCAATTCACTCATTAAGTTTAATTCACTCCTAGCTTGTCTTCATGGAATTAAATCTTTTTCTTCTCTGGAATGTTATAAGCTTCTCTTTTTTCTCAAGGATTTATCAACCTTGTTAGTGTCCATGAGGAAAAAGTCCTTTTAGAAATTGCAGTTTTCTTGGAGCTCTTCTTTCAATTGTGTTGGGAGGTTTATATTTAAGCCATTATAATAAAAATTGGTGTCAGGTTTATATTCCAAAATTTCAATGGACTCCTCTGCATTGTCAGCTTCTTATGAAATTGCCTCAGTGGTATGATAACTTTCTACACATATTTGCATCTCTGAAGTAATTTGAGTAGTTTTTTCTTTTTTAACATCCTTGGAGCATAGCTGATCTATGAAGTGATGGATTTTATTTAAAGATTTTTCAAATAAATCTCAAATTATTTGCTCCTCCGCCTTCTTAACCCACTCTTTGGTGAAAGAATAACTTTTTTTTGTAAGTCACTTAAGAATTGCTGGCCAATCAGGAATAATAAAAATTAGAAAGTTTTAGCCACCCACAATAAAGCAGACCAAGCTACAAATTACTAAAGTTAATAAATTAGAACCACAACTTTCTGCCCTTATATTTCTCCATCAACCTTTTTTTAAAAAGATACCCTAAACGTCCTTATTTTAGCTTGCCTTCAGCAGCCTTCTTCCTTGTTTTATAACAATGAAGAAACCCCCCAAATGGTGGAGATCTTCAAAAAGGAATAATCACAGCGTGACTAAAGAGAGCCTCTTTTAGCTTAATAAAGATTAATAGTCCTTAAAAATGATTAAGAAATGAACTTGCTGTGTGTTTGAAAAATAAATTCCAAAATGGCTGCTTCTTCAACAACAAACTGATTACAGCCGTAATCCCCCAGCTTTCCACATGTGGGCTGGTTCGAAGCACAGCTCCTGAAGCTACTTGTAGACTTTTTGTGCATTGGAGGATCTTGTGGAATAATTTTAGGACTTTCCCTAGCTCAGGGAAAGGAGAATGCTGGTTCCTTCTGTTGATAAATCCAGTCCAGGGAAATACCATTCAGGGTTCCTTCCCTGAATGTGTCATCATTTGGCGATCTTTCCACCAGAAGTCAACTGAGGTTTTCTGACAAGACAGATCTCGGCCGGGAGCCAGCATCGCCCAGTTCAGTGGCGGTATGCTACTGGTTTGGACCGGTTTACCTAAACTGCTAGTAAAAAAAAGCCAATGATCAGCTGAGAGGAAAAAGAAGAGAAAAGTGCAAGATTGGACCTCACCACCCCCTTGCTTTTCCCTTTGTTATCCTATCAGCTGATTAGTTCTGCAGATCTCAGGTGGTATAGGGAAAGCTGCGCACTGGCATTAAGCAAAGCACGCCCACCAAGCCACGCCCACCAAACTGGTGGTAAAACAATTTGAATCCCACCAGTTGCTTAGAGAAGGCCTGGCCATGGGATGAGGACTTCCAGGTGGTCATAAAAGTAAAGAGTCTGTGTAAAGAGTCATTCTGAGTCAAATCCATGCAGCCTTGCAGTGGATAGAGAGGGACCCATCTCCCCTCACCTACATCCTCATTTCCTCAGGGTGCAATGCATGGAGATCCAAAGAGCCGGTGGAAGGTGTGATTTTGCTCCACCCCTTTGGGGAGCAGTCCTGTGCAAGGACGTTTGCTTCCCTCCAATTTGTTCTTCCTGCCTGGAACAACTTCACATGTTTTAATCAGTTTAAAGTGGTCTGATCGCAGACAGACAGGATTCCATAGCTTTCAGGGTGATGGAGATGGAGGGCTCCATCGAGGCTCAGGTCAACCTCAAGGGTGAAGCCACGCAGGGTCACCCTGCCTGCTTCACTCTGCAGAAGCAGGTGGGGTGCGTGGAGCTTCCTTGCTCTGATGTCGCACCTGGACCCTTCCCCAGGAATAGTAGTTGCCTGTTTATGAGTCAGGAGAGGCAGGTTTTGGATGGAACACAGGGGAAGAATGGGAAATCCCTTGGCAGAGTCATTACATTAAATACTCTTGTCTAATAAGTGCTTTTGCCACTTTAGTGTGAATTGAGATAATATCAAAAATCCCCATAAGAGCTAATTACTCCTGATTTAGCATTGGTACAGGAGGAGGGGTGCCTGCTGGTTAATACCCAAGAAGGGAGAGGCATTATAGATCCCTGCTCTTTAATGCATGTCTGTGTAGATTCAAATGGCTTTTCCTCCTGGTCTTTTCTTTTGTTTAAAAATCACAATGGGAAACAGATCCCTGCAGTGCAACCTCTTGATGAGTTACATTCTCAGAACAAATAGATAACAGATAACAGAAAATCAGAGTTGGAAGAGACTTTGTAGGTCATCTAGTCCAATCCCCCACCCAAGCAGGAGACCCTACACCATTTCTGACAAATGGCAGTCCAATCTCTTCTTGAAAGTCTCAAGTGATGGCGCTCCCACAACTTCCGAGGGCAACTTCTGTTCCATTGGTGGATTGTTCTCACTGTCAGAAAGTTTCTCCTTGTTTCCAGGTTAAATCTCCCCTTGTTCAGTTTCCATACATTATTCCTTGTCTGGCCTACAGGTGCTTTAGAAAATAGCTTGACCCCTTCCTCCTCTCTGAGGCAGACCCTCAAATATTGGAAGACTGCTATCACATCTCCCCTGGTCCTTCTCTTTACTAGACTAGCCAAGCCCAGTTTCTGCAACCGTTCATTGTATGTTTTAGCCTCCAGTCCCATAATCATCCTGGTTGCTCTTCTCTGTACTATTTCTAGAGTCTCAATGTCTTTTTATAATGTGGTAAACAAAACTGGATGCACTACTCTAGGTGTGGTCTTACTAAGACTTTATAGAGTGGTATTAGTACTTCCCTTGATCTTGACTGTATCCCTCTGTTAATACAATTTAGGATTGCATTAGCTTTTTTGGCGGCTGCTGCACACTGCTGGCTCATAGTTAGCTGGTTGTCGACTAAGACTCCAAGATTCCTCTCACAGTTACTGCTACTGAGACTGGTTTCACCCATGTGTACTTTTGGTTTTTCTTGCCTAAGTGTAGGACTTTACTTTTCCCTACACTGAATTTCATTTTGTTAGATATGGCTCAGTGTTCTAGTCTGTCAAGATCCATTTGGATCTTGAGCCTATCTTCTTGGGTTTTAGCTATTCCTGCCAGCTTAGTATCATCTGCAAATTTGGTAAGTTCCCCTTCTATTCCCTCACCTAAGTCTTTAATGAAGATATTGAAGAGTACTGGGCCTAAGACGGACCCCATTGCTTACTTCCCTCCATGTAGACTTAAATCCATTAAGGACTACTCATTGAGTATGGTTTGCCAGCCAGTTGCGAGTCCATCTAGTGGTGGTGCTATCTATTCCACTTTTTTCTAGCTTACTAAGAAGTAGGTTGTGGTCTACTTTGTTGAATGCTTTGCTGAAATCTAAATATATCATGTCCGCAGTATTTTGCTGGTCTACTAATTTAGTCACTGTGTTGAAGAATGAAATAAGATTGGTTTGGCATGATCTGTTCTTAACAAACCCGTGCTGACTGCTAGTTATTACTTTACTTGTTTCTAGATATTGGCAGATCTGTTTTTTTTATTATCGTTTCCAGTATCTTCCCGGGTATTGATGTTAGGCTGATTAGTCTATAGTTTCCTGGGTCTGGTTTTTTTCCCCTTTTTTTGTAGATGGGAACCACATCAGCTCTTTTCCAGTCCTCTGGTAGTTCCCCGGTGCTCCAGGATTTTTGAAAGATATGGTGCAGTGGTTCTGAGATGACCTCTGCCAGCTCCTTTAAAACTCTGGGATGTAATCCATCAGGTGATTTGTTTTCATCAAGATCAGAAAGGTGTTCTCTTACTATTTTTTTGCTTATTTTAACTTTTATTTCTGGTCTGTCTTTTACAGTTATGTTTTGGGTGGGTTGAGCTATAGTTTGTTTTTGCGTGAAGACCAATGCAAAGAATGAGTTAAACAGTTATGCTTTCTCTCTGTTGCCTGTTACTTCCTTGCCGTCTTCTCTCTTTAGTGGACCGACTGTTTCCTTGATTTTTTTCTTGTTATTTATATGTTGGAAGAAACTTTTTTTATTATCTTTGACTTTTGTTGCAAGTCTTTGTTCGTTCTGAGCCTTTGCTATCCTGACTTCGTCTTTGCAGATTTTGGCTATCTGCTGATATTGTGTCTTAGTTGTATGTCCTTCTTTCTATTTTTTGTACTTGTCCTTTTTTTCTTTCAATTTGCCAGAGAGATCTTTGTGCAGCCATGCTGGTTTCTTCTTGGATTTCTTGTTTTTCTTTCTCAGTGGTATTGTGCTGGTCTGGGCTTCTATGATCATACTTTTCAGAGTTTCCCAAGATCATTGAGTTGTTTTCCCCTTTAGGATTTTCATCCATGGAATCCTTCCCAAGTTCTCTCTGAGTTTATTGAAATCAGCTCTTTTAAAATCCAAGACTCTGGTGTCATTATATTCTGTTGCCTGTGTTTGCGTTATGTTGAATTCTAGTATGACATGGTCTCTTTCACCCAAGGTTCCTGCAGTTTCAACTCTCTCTATCACTTCTTCTCTGTCTGTAAGGATTAAGTCCAGTATGGCTGTCCCTCTAGTTTCACCCTCTACCTTTTGGACAATAAAGTTGTCAGCTAGGTTGGTTAGGAACTTATTTGATTTCTCACTGGGTGCAGAATTAGTTTTCCAATTGATATCAGGATAATTGAAGTCTCCGATTACTATTGTTGTGTGTTTCCTGCATATGTTTGTTAGTTGGCTGGCAAAAAGGACATCTACATTTTCTGCTTGATTGGGTGGCCTATAATATACACCTTTGGCCATGTCATTGTTTTTTCTTTTATATTGACCCATATGCATTCTAGGAGGTATTCATCTTTGGTTTCATGTATTTCTGTAGCAATATAGTGGTCCTTTACATACAGTGCAACTCCACCTCCTCTTTTATGGGTTTTTTTTTTTTGAATAGTTTGTATCCTTCTACCAGTATGTTCCAGTCATGGGTTTCATCCCACCAAGTTTCTGTTATTCCAACTATATCATATTTACCTTCATGTATTTGTAGTTCGAGTTCACCCTGCTTGTTCCCCAGACTTTGTGCATTTGTATATAGGCACTTGAGACTTTTATGTCTGACACTGTATTTCCTGTCTACATAATCTATGTTGTGCCTGCCTGCCCCTACTTTCTTGCCACCTGTTTGATTAGTGCACATGGTATGGCACTCACTATTAAATGCTTGGTTTTGGCTGGCATCAAGATTGATAATCTTACCTGCACAAACATCTATTTTGCATGCACTGGTATCCTTATTGGTTTTAGGTTGCTGGGGACAGAAATGTTCTGAATACATTAATTCTCTGTCCCCACTGTTCAGTTTAAATGTTTATCCAGGAAATTAGTGAATTTAATGCCAAGTAACTCAGTCCCTTTCTTTGATGGATGCAAATCATCTCTTTTGTACAGCTTTTCATTGGACCAGCTGCAGAGACCATGACTAAGAAAACCAAAGCCTTCCCTTTTACACCACTCCTTTAGCCACACATTAAACTCTGCTACACGCTGCCCTTTCCCTTTTTGTTCCTTGTATACTGGTAGAACCTCTGAAAAGATAAGTCTTTCTGAACAGAAAGTACATCCTTCTGGGACAGATCATTTGTACCAAGATGTATAATAGCATCGACATCACAGTCCTTGCTGGTATTCTTGACTATCTTCAGAATAAGCTTTGCAGGCTTTGCATCTCTCTTGTATTTCTGCATGCAACTATTCTGAGCGCAGCCAATGGTGTGAAAGGATCTGCTTTTCTTCTGTTAGCAAATGGGTGGCATTTTGCATTCCCACCTATTTAAGCCATCTCCTTATATGATGTATGAAAAATACAGTAAGTGAGATATGCTGTTATCTTTACCTGAAGCTAAGCGTGACATATTTTCTCTGAGAAAGAAAGATCATGCAGAGTGAGTCCTGATATGTCTTACCAATTGCTGCATAAGAGGACCCTAATCTCCTCAGAGAACCAGGCCTGGCCAGTTCGTCTCCTTCCAGCTCCCTGCCACTCCTTACAGATTTCTCCAGAAATTTCTCTCCTGAGCTCAGAGCCAGGCCCTCCTTGCATCGTGCCTGCCCATCGCCATCCCTTGCTCTCTCCTTTGGTACTTTCCCCCAAAGCAAGTGTCCCTCCCCATATGTTGAAAATTAAGAAAAGCTGGGAAATGAAACCAGAGCAGAATGAAATGGATTCTCTCTCTCTCTCTCTCTCTCTCTCTCTCTCTCTCTCTTAAAAGAAGGAGAGACAGGAAAATTTAGCCCAGTAGGTGGATTCATTGCACATGGGAGCAATATGTTGAATTACTGGTATGTCCAATGGATCAGAGAGAGACATTGCTTTTCCACATGTGGAAGCAGCTGTGTGACCCCAAGGAACCCAGCAAGGGGAGCTTCCTTTGGAGCCCAGTAGGGCTATTTTAATTTCCACTTGCTTCGCTCCATCCACTGAAAGGGTTACTAAAGGAGGATGGGAGATGTTTCCACAAGACTGTCCATCTGCTAGCAGGTAGTTAATAGTTCAGTCTGGCTGTTTTGTTTATACATGAAAAAAAAATTATGTACATTTACACTGAATTCTAGAATTCTGCTTTGGAAGAGAGCACAATCCTCTGCTATGCTACTACTATATGAAGGGCTTCTGACGAAGGATGGGCTTCACCTCACAGGAATTGGGAAGAGTGTATTTGGGAAATGATTGATTCAGCTTATCTGAAGGGCTTTAAACCAAAATTAAAGGGGGAGAGTGACCAATCTGTAGGATCTTTATGACTTAATCCTGAGCATAAATTCCAAGACAACCAATCAAACCATGAGGCAAGGAATGGTGGGAAGGAAGAGAAACTCAGAAATAAAATAAGAGATGTAGGAAGAAAATGCAGGAAAGTCATAAAGGACTCAGATGCCTACACATTAATGCTCAACATATGAAGAACAAATAGCTGAACTTTAAGTCCTAATACATGAGGACAAGTATAAATAACACTGTTGTCATTACCGAAATTGGTTGGGTGAGATCCATGATTGGAACATACTGCTAGAAGGTTTTAAACTGTTCAAAATAAACAGACCTAACAAAAGAAGAGGTAGAGGTGCATTATATTTGCATAGAAATTCCTAAAACCAAGGATAAAATATTCTGTGAGTTATAAAAATATCACTGCATTGGTCCAATTTACCTCCCAAAATATGGGGTTTTGGGTTTGAAAAGAACAGCCATCTTCTGCAGATTGTTCTCAGAATTTCTGTCAAAACTATTTTAGTTTCCCAAACAAAACATCTGCATAACTTCGAGGAAAGATAAAAGAGTTTAGATAAGGCCAGTGCTTATTTTTCTTTTCAGGAGAGTTCCATATATGTTATTCCTTAGACTCTGTCAGCCTGTTTTATAAATGAGAAGAGTGGGAGCAATTGGGAGCAATTCGCTGGTTGAAGCTGGCTGTCAGTTACGCCTTCCTTGCACTAGCAAGTTGGCGTGTTTAATGTCTCACCTTTCCTCTTTCAAAAAGTTCAACAGTGAAAGAATAACTGGTGAGTTTTGAAGCAGGGCGACTGTGGGCAATCCTGTTCCAGAGCAGGGAGAAGATAAGATTTGGCTGCCCTCAACTAGAGCTGAATGCCACCCAAAGGGGACCCTGGGACTGCAGGGGTCACCCCTTTTCTAAGTCCCAAGGAGGACACCCTGGCTTCTCCTTTCAGCCCCAGTTTTCCTGGAACATTACTGGAGGCTTTCAAGAAGAGACTGGACAACCACTTGTCTGGGATGGTACAGGCTGTCCTGTTTTAGCAGGGGACAGGAGAAGACTTCCAAGGTCCCTTCCAACTCTGTTATTCTATTATTCCTCAGAAAACAAAACCTGCTTTATCAAATTGTGGTTGAACTGGGGGTGACCTCAGGACTACGAGTCTCACTCAAAGTAGATTCTGAAGAGACTTGTCTGGGAGAGCCTGGGGGTTGATGGACCAGAGAGGCTCCCTCTGGGATGCAGGCTCAGTCCTCTTGCTCACCACGGAAGGTTGGGGTAGGAAGACCGTGGGGAAGAGATGCTTGCAAGAACTTGACTGACTGAAGGAAAGGCAGGATACACCTTAATGGTCAGCAAGTAACACCTCTGGATCTCTGGATTTCACTCAGCAGCCATTGAGCCAAGGTAGGTGTGTGTGTGTGTGTGTGTGTGTGTGTGTGTGCTGAATGTAAGTAGGAGAGGGACACGTGGACACATAGAGACTAGATTATAGGGGCTTTATAATGGCAAAATGCATCCAGGGATCCAAATTTGGCATCATTCTCCCCCATCCCATTCCTGGGCCCCGTTGCTCAAGGACTGGGAGCAAAGCAAGCCCACATTCCATGGACCAGTTTCTTCTCAGGTGACACAGAGTTTAAGAGCGGCTGAACAGCCTCTTCAGTTCTGAGTGCTTTTTTCACAGAGTTATGAAGGATTTGCCTTTCCTCGCAGACACATGCGGTGGTAGAGAATTGCAATTCTGAGCTTCCCCAAGTGGTCTGTGAGGGGAGAAGCTGCAAATGCCCTCAGGAAGGTGAGGCAAACTTCCCTAGGGAGGTGGGGTGGAGATGACAGCCAAATATGTCCTCCCCACCCATGTGGTCTATGGAGACTCTCAGTCATCCGGGTCATGGTTTTCTCAATGGTGCTTTTTCAAGAGGCAATCTGACCGAAGCTCCTTGGATGAGAAGCAAAATGTTTTCAAATGAAAACCAGAATGTCCGGTTGCCTCTTGAAAAAGCACCTTTGGGACAACCATGTTACTTCCATTTAAAAGCCCAAATGGGAAATGAAAATAGCAAGCCATTGAACTAAAGGAGGCAAAGGAGGCAGATGCACTGAACATGTGCAGAGCATTCAGAGAAGGTTGTCCCCTCCACCCCACAAAGCCCCCCAGATCCACCTGGAAAGATCACCATGGTTTTTAAACCGACCCTGTTTTAATCCTGGTTTTAGAGGCATCTCTTAATTGCTGCTCCAGATCACAAACAGTTCTGGTCACCTGAGCTTTGCAACATAAATGGTCATAATGGCTTTGTCACAAAACCTTCACTTTTGATTTTTGGTTAGCAGAGACACAAGAGGGCTCTTGTTCCCTTTTGCCCCCACTAAAGTCGCCATTGCCCAGAGGATCATGGGTTGCCCTCTCCCCTCTTTGGAAGAGCTTTATAGCTTCTGCTGCCTTAAGAAAGTTCAAAACATCCTCAGAGATGCATCTCATCCTGGGCACCCCCCCCCCTTTTTTTAACTATTACCATCAGGCAGATGGTACAGAATAATAAAAACAAGGACAAATAGGCCGAAAAACAGCTTCTATCCCAGGGCAGTAGCTCTGTTGAATTCTACCGCATACTGCAGTGTTGGTGTGGTATCGGGGGTTTCCGGTTCAATGTGTAAAGGATGTGTGTTTGTGTTTATCTTCATGGTCATGGTCATGATGTGCACTGAAGATGGTATTTGATTTTGTTCTAGGAGGTGCAATGACAATAAAGGAAGCTAAACAATAAAGATGCCCAGCTAATCCATGGGGTGGGAGGGAGAGAACTGACCTGGTGGATCACTTTGCAGAATGGCCAATGAGGGAAGCAGGGCAGGATCCCTTCCAGGACTCCACTGCGTTCCCAGCTGCAGCTAATGAAGGGAATCAGGGCCCTTGCCTCCCCCATAAGCCACGCAACTCACATTGCTCTGGGCGGCAGACGGAGCAAAGGCTGGCTCTCCATGCTTGCCCTCTGACCCACATCCAGGGCTGCCTGCAGATGAGTTGCCAGAGTTTGCTAACTCAGCTCTGCCTAGAAACAAACATCCCCCCACCCCCCAGGCAGGAGGGTGAAGGAGCCACGCAGTTGGGCAAAACGCAGATCTTGGAGAGCATCGAGTATACTCGGGAGTCTTGGCCTCGTCAGGAAATGCGTCCAGGGGTGCTGCTTTTCATGAAAGGGTTTCCCCGATTCTTCTCCTGCTGGGCACCTTACCTCATCACTGTTCCTGGCCAGGCGGGAACCTTCCTTGACATACATATCTCCATTGCAGAATTGATTGCATAGTGAAATTGTCAGATAATTACCTCCTCATACAGCCTAACTGGAATTCGTCACATCCAGCAAGAGTTTTAAGACAGGTAGACAAGCAATTAAAGAGGAATAAATGATCTTGGCCCCCAGTCAGTCTCAGCCTGGCTTGGCTTATCCTATGGTATTTGGGGGGGAGGGATCAACTCCGTCAGCAGAGCAGGACCCTCCCCCCAGCCCTCCCTCCCCCCATTCACCTGACCTGCTCTCTGTTCCAGACAACTATCCCAGCTCCAGGCTAGAATTTCTCCCCACATCCAGACATAGACTTAGATATCCAGATACAAACCCTGGCTAAAAAGAAGACTCGATTTGGAGAGGCTACACAATGGGACCCCCTTCTGCCCACCTCCTCACCCCAGCCTGCAGGACCTGGTCTCAGGTCTAACGTCACAGATAGCTTGGAAGTTTGGATCAAAGAACCCTCTGGGGCAGGAATACGTCATCTGTGGAATCCAGAATCTCTGCCAGGGATCTGGGAGACCCAAGTGGGGAAGGGGACAGGAATGAAGTGAGGGCAGCTGCAGGAGGATCGTGCGGGGGGGCATTGTTCAGCCCATCCAGGAGGTTTAGAAGGAGGTTTGTCCTGGGCTGGTAGATCAACAGCAAAGATGATCCTTTGGGGTCCTCCTAATTCTTAGCTTTGGCAAGAGTCAGACTAGGCAAGATGCATCTTCTTCCTCCCTTTCTTAGGCACAAACTCTTGCATGACTTATACTGCATCTGCCAGTCTTCCTGCTGGCAGAACTGAGCTTTGGAAGGAATCCTCCCTTCACTGCCAGTAGAGCCCTCAACAGATTTGCCCAGTGACCGGTGGACCCTTAAGCATGGCCAAGGCTACATGGAAGCACAAAAAAGAAGCCACAGAGTTGCTTGGCAGTACCATTTTTGGATGGCAAGAAAGCAGAGAGTTGCTATGCCTGGACGGAGGACTTTCAAACGTGATGTCACCCAACCGCTGAAGCACAGAAGCCTTGCCTGCCTGCAGTTGGAGAGTCATGCAAAAGGACACAAATCCATTTTAGGCACCTTTTGATTGATGGTTTACATCAATGAACCCACATCTTCAGATGAACTCCAGTGTTTGCACAACGTGCTCTTGCCAGAGAATAAAAGAAGAAATAAATGAATTCTGTCCCACAGTCTGAAAGAATGTCTGTACTTTGGAGTCTGTTGACAGTGTTTTTCCCCAAAGAATTGCAAGTTCATAAATTGAGTTGTTTCTTTTATTGAAAGGCAGGGCAAGAAAGCAAGTGCCAGGGCTTAACCTGCTTCTGATAACTAAGTATGTCCTTTGCCACGAAGGACTGTATATCTTTTGGATCCATTGATTTTTCCCCCCCTCTCCTCGTGCACCAAACCTTTTCAGTCTCTCAGAGTGGAAGTATTTTAGCATGTTATTTTGTCGGTCCCCCTTTGCTGAAGGCATCGTGCTAGGTTTTATGAAGATGAAGATATGGCCAACCCAAGAGACAGTTTGGTCTAATAGTTAGGGCATCAGGCTGGAAACTAGGAGGGAGGGAGGAAGAAAGACCAGCAATTGAACAAACAAATATGTAATCAAAGAGAACAGACCAGAGGCATGGTCAGCTGGGATCCAGAGGTCAAGGGGGTCTCAGCCAACCCTCTGTGGTCAACTCGCTGTTGCCAGCTCACTGCAAGACAACACTGCATGGACAACTCACTACAGGGACAACTTGCTGTGGGTGGCCTGAGGGAAAGCTAGATGGGGGGGCAGAGCACAGAGCAGAGTGCATCAGAGTGGGCAGCAGTGTTGGTGGTAGCAATTCTGAGCCTGGCACAGTGGTGGCGTGTGTCAAAATGGGAAGCCCCCTGCTGCCTCTGTTTCCCCGCTGCCTGCCCTGACATGCTCTGCACTCTGCCCATGTGCTTGCTCATCTTCCTGGCCCACAGTGAGTTATCCCTGCAGTGGGTTAGTGGTGTGGAGTTGTCCTGAAGGTGTTTCCTTCTGAGGTCAAGTCAGGGCACAGCTCTGTGAACCTGGCAGAGGTGAGGTCTTAACGTTGTTCTCACTACAAAGGTTCCCTTAGTCGCAACTGCCGCCTGCTCTTTGAAGAGGAGTCACAAGTCCAAGAGAATCTGTGTCTGTCTGGGGTAGCGCCACCACTGGTGGGATTGCATTGTTTTTACTATGGGTTCTGTGGGCATGGCTTGGTGGGAATGGCAGGGGAAGGATACTGTAAAAACTCCAGTCAGAGGTGGGATTTTCCAGTTCTCCGAACTACTCAAAATTTCCGCTATCGGTTCTCCAAAACTGGTCAGAACGTGCTGAATCCCACCCCTGAGTGCCACCTGATCCAGAACTAAAGATGTCAAAGTCCTGGATCTTGGAGCCCCCTGCACCCAAAGTGATTCAGTCTTGCCAGGGTTCAGTTGAAGCCTGTGGTCCCCCATCCAGGCCCTCACAGCCTCCAGGCATCATGAGTGGGAAGCCACAACATTACTTGGGTCACCAGGGTAGAGAACTAAAGTTGAGTATCACAGACCATGGTGATGATGAATGGAGACTCATGAATTCCTGGTTCCAGTATTGCTGGAAGCTGCAAATCCCTCAAGGACTGTTACCCTCAGAACCCTGGCTCCACTTCCTCCTCCTCCTGAGCATGTCCAGATGCCCACGTGACTAGGGACTCCTCTGGGTTTGCATGGCACATCCAGCACTGGACAAAGAGCTAGGAAGCAGCTTAAGTACCCGCGAAAACTTAAGTAAACAAACACACACACACACACACACACACACACACACACATATATATAGCATTCAGCTTTGTTCGGGTATTTTCCCACGTCATTGTAGTTGTGCTTTTAAAGTTGTAGCAACGTTTCGGCAGAATCTCATCTGCCCATCATCAGGCTTCTGCCAAACGCTTGCTACAACTTTAAAAGCACAACTACAATGATGTGGGAAAATACCCAACAAAGCTGAATGCCATACATGTAAGTACTCTTGAAAACTTAGAATATATATATATATATATATATATATATATATATATATATATATATATATGTGTGTGTGTGTGTGTGTGTGTGTGTGTGTGTGTGTGTGTGTGTGTGTAAATACTGACACATTGTAATACATTAATAGTGGATAAAAGCAAGTTAAGAAAATACAAGTTCTCAAACAGTTAGGGGCACTCCCTGGTTTATATGAATGGAGAGCCAATAAGTATGTGTGTAAGTATCATTTTCCAGACATTGTTCTATCTCCAAAAATTGTCACAAATTGACAACTATAATCCTGTAACCATTTTTTTCTAGTAGACATTGCAGCAACACGGAATTTTGCCAAGGCGTGCATAATAGCTGGGTTTGAGTCCTGGAGGAGAAAGTCCACATAAAAATTGTCTCCTTCCCTGGCAATCTCTTTAGTAAGGGGAGAATATACAATGACCTATAAACTCTGTCTAACTCACAGTACAATAAAACAGGTGAGCAATAAATAAGTCAAAAACATTTTACTTGTTCATTTATTTTTGAGGAAAATAATCCAGATTTGTGTGTGTGAATGCCACTGGATTTCTGATTAATGCAACAAAAGAAGATTTTTAGTGATGGAATTCACAAAACACAGTCTGGTCCCTCTGAGAATTGATGAATTGGAGATCTATCAATTTCTATTTGGCACGAGAACTAAGTTAAAATGTATCTGAATATTAGTAACTCGGGTTGGTAGTTGGGCTGTTGGTTTGAGCTCTGAGCTTGGAGATTTGGTTGCAAACATTTCATCACCATTCAAGGAGACATCTTCAGTGTGTTTTGAGTTGTGTTCATCTGTCAGAACTTGGGTCTTTAAGTACCTTTTTATGTGATGCAAATTAGTATGGATGTTACTTGTCATCTACTTCTGAGTCATGGTTTGATTTTTGGACTGTTTGATTAGCTGGCTGCTAATTTACATCACACGGAGGGTACTTAAAACCAAAGACCATGTCTCAGTAGCAGCAGCCAGACAATCAAACAGTGCAAAATCAGACCATGACTCAGAAGTAGCCAAACAGACAACATCTATACATCCATCGCATAAGAATGTATTTAAAGGCCAGTGTACTGACAGATGGACACAATTCAAAGCACACTGACAATGTCTCCCCGAATGGTGAGGAAACATTGGCAAACAAACTGGAACTCAGACCAACAGCAAGATCTAAATAGAATCTCCAGGTCCAAGGTCAGCCAGAGGGAGCAACAGAGTGGAGGAAACCCTTCTTTTCAGGGCCTGGTCTGTCCAGACCAGCACGCAAAGCAGGGTGACAGAAGAGGTCTCTTCTTCCCTCTTGTCTAAGCCTGATGTCCTTGTGGCCCAGGGCTCCATCCAGTGAATGGCCAATCTTTGTGGACTTTGCACATCAGCTCTTGCTTGCTTTGCCACCCAGCTTTGACCCAGTGGTAACATTTGGCACTGGGGTAACCAACCCAGAAACAGCCCCTCTGCTTGTCCCCCAGCTGGGCAGCGCATGGGCTGTCATACTCCGTATGCTCAGCTGCTCAGGCCACAGGTGAAGAAAATGGGTGCCTCACACATGGGTGCCTCTTTTGAAAAGCAGCCCACAGGGAAGCAGTCCACAGACAGCCCAGGCCCATGCAACGAAGAGCAGCCTCCTGTTTCAATATGAGCTCTCTGTCTTTCTCTCTCTCTGACTCCAAGGAATGTTTAATTGCTCGCCTGCTTGTATGATTTCACTCACCCAAGCCTATAAATCAGCCAAAAAAAGCAGAAAATAAAAATATAAAGTTCAGTCGGGCTTGAAATTGCCCTTTCGAGTCCAGAGAGGAAATCCACCCCCAGAGTTGGAGGGAGAATTTAGGATCCAGTTCTTTCTGACAACTGGATCAGAAAAGAACTCTGAAGGAGGAAAACCAGATTTCTTGTGAACCAAGTAGGGAGTTCTACCAATCTGCTGGCTAGCACTTCTTGGCACAGCTGTTGAAGCACAAGAGAGCACCTTGAAATCGGATACCAATAGAGATTTTGTACAGATAGTTATATTAGAAACCATGCAGCCTGGGGAAAGTTGAATACACCAACATGTATAGACAGACCCTTCCCTCCCTCCTATGGGGCGCCACACTTACTTTACCCTTCTGGCTTCTTACTTTGCTTTCTTTCTAGCAGGATCCAGGCAGGCAGAGACATGAGGCATGATTGCACAAAGTTGCTTCTCTCTGAAATGCCAGATTTGTTGTTTCAGGCCACCCGGTTGGCAGTCTTGCCAAGGAATGGGCCCTTCTTGGTGGGGTCCTGTAATGAAAGCATCACCTGGATGGCCTCCCGTTAGGCTTCTCCATGGGAAAGGAAGAGGGAGCCTTCCCTGGATGCCTCTTTCTTAAACTTTCCTCTGCAGCAGCACCTTCCTGGTCTTAGCCACACAAGGACTTCCGTCTGCAGGGGTCATGATCAGGGCCACCGTCGTTCATGGTGAGTGATGGCGCGGGGTTGAGTTGCCCCCCCCTGCCCGGTGCTTCAGGCACAGAAAGATCCTTCACAATTTTCAAGGACCATTTCAGTCATGGCTGCCAGTGTCATGTCCCTGTCAGAATCTGATTCCGAGGGGGAGGCTGAGCAGCTGACAGGGAGTGGGAATGTGGCTCCATTGGTTGTGGAAAAAACTGGGCACAGTCCGGTTGGGCAGACCAGGGGAGAGGTAGAGCAAGGCAGAAGGAATTCAGAGGAAGATCCAGGCCCACCTCTTCTTCATCCTAGGGCACACAAGGAGGAACAGAGAAAGGAGCAATGTGAGTTGCGTGGTTTATGGGGGAGGAAAGGGCCCTGATTTCCTTCATTAGCCGCAGCTGGAAACACAGTGTTTAAAGAGGGAGTTTGTGCACAGCAACTTGTTGGAAATAAATCGTGTATTATCTTGTTTTGTTGAGGCTTATCTGGGTTCCTGGCATCTTCCCAACTGTGTGTGTTTTGCTGGCCTTTGAAGTCTGCAATTCCTTATTCCTGTCCAGTTAATTGCGTGGTTTGTGTGGATTTTTATTTACAGTTTATATGTACTTTGTTTTCAGACTGAATTTCCTCCACTTAAAGACTGTTTTGGGAGAGTTTTTTTTCTCCAGCCGAAGGTAACCTGGACATTGGGGGCAAAGTTGGAGATATTAAAGGGACTCTTCTTACTTATGTGACTGTGTTGCCATTGTGCCACACCCCTTTGGGTCCTCACAGCTAGGCTGCGCCAACACAAAACAGCAGAAGGTCAAAGCCAGGAATCAAACTCCAAAAGCAGCTGCCCTGACAGCTCAAGGAGGCGAGCAAAGGCCAGCCAAGCTCAGCCCAGGGAAATATAGATCCCAGGAAACAGTGGCCTTTTTTCTAAAGCCTGGGCTTGGCCAGAAGCTCAAGAAAGGGCTCTGATCTATGACTCAGGGAGGAGGACTCTGGAAAGCCCTGGGAGAAAGCCTTGCCCAGATTGGGGTTCTTCCATGGCCTGCCTTCTGCCAAAGCTGATGATCCCGAAAACCTCCACATGGAGGGTGGTTGGCAGCTATAGTGGACCATGTAAATGTGGGTAGTTCAAGAGGCGGAGGGAGCTCTGATTGGCCCTTATCCCCGTTTTGAGTGATTTTCCCCAGCCATCAAGAACAATTGTGCCAATTAGGCAAAATTATCATGAAGCATTTATTTACAGCCCCATATGAATAAAACTCAAGTACAGCTTTTAAAATAGAGGAACCCTCCCCCCCACCAACCTGAAATAATTAATAATGAAAAGAGGTCGAAAACTGGCTTCTGCAAATCACAGCCATTACTAAAAACTTGGCAAACCATTTAATAGTTGTCCAAGTTGGGTCTTGCAGAAGGACAATTGTAATTTCTTGATCAGCGAGAAGAGACAAGTAAAATTTTGATAATCAGTTTTATGAGTGTTAAATGCCATCCTGCGTAATAAAATATCCAGCATAACAATGCATGGACTACCAATGTAGCCTCTGTATCTGAGCAATAATACATGCATGAATATTGCATGGGAGAGTTGTGTGTGTTGCTCTAGACTTCTATAATGGGAGTGCACCAATGTGAGCCACAGTGGGAAAAATATTTAATATATAGGAAACTACACAGGCAGGTAAGAATCATCCATAGATAACCTGCACCAGGTGGAGTGAAAGACCACAATGTGCCAGATCAGAATCAATTTTTTTCCTCAGGAATGAGGAAGATGAGCTGGACCAAAGACTCAGCCCAGAGGGCTGTTTCAGCCAGAATCCAAGGTGGCAAAGCCTCAAACAGTCCCAGGAGGACCCCACAAGCTCTAGCCAAAGGAGAACTTTGGAAGGGGAGCAAGAGATCCCAAAAGGTGCCTCAGACTGAGCCATGGCTTGCTCCCTAGGAAAGAATGACCCTTGACTCTATGGGTCTAAGAGAAAAGGTACAGTAAGAGCATCTGTCTAAATGCAAAGTTGTACAGCATAAAGCTCAAAATGAAGTTCAGGACAAACTTCTCTTCTCTTCCTGCTTTTCCCCAGTCTTACTGTAGCATTTTCCCTCACAGTGATGGCCATGGACATAATTTGGATGATCCGGCATCAGCTGTGCTGGGTGTGCATTTCAGCAACCCTTTTCATGCCTGACTGAGGAGGAGGAGGCCATAAAAAGGAACTTGTGGGCTTGCTCACCCTTTGAATGCAAAGGCTCATTGCCCTTAAGGCATTATGGGATGTGCACACATGTACACTCACACCCACACACACCTACACACCTGGACCTTGCTGATTTCTTCGGGCAGGCAGATAGGAAAAACTAACTAATTGCAGAATAGTTCATTCCTCTGGTCTCATTCTTCCCTTAGGTGCCCAAAGAGCTTTCTGCTACTACCTCCACAAGTTTCCCCTTCCCTTCACCTGGAACTCCCTGATGCTAGAACTGGGAGATGCTCCTGTCTTGGCCTTGCCCAAAGAAGGTGATGCTTGGTGGGAACCAAGAAAGCAATAGCACCAACACTAGCACTTAGACTTATATACCTCTTCACAGTCCTTTTTACAACCCTCTCTAAGCAGTTTACAGTGTCAGCCTTTTGCCCCCAACAATCTGGGTCCTCGTTTTACTGATCTCAGAAGGATGGAAGGGTGAGTCAGCCTTGAGCCGGTCAGGATTGAACTGCTAACAGTGAGCAGTGAGTTAGCATTGCAGAACTGCATTCTAACCACTGTGCCACCGCAGCAGCTGTGACTTTGGTGATGCATCACAGAGAGAGGGCTGTCAGAGTCTCCCCGATATGACGAGGGCAGATCAGAGGATTCCTGTCCTGAAAAAGGGAGCAGACCCAAGTCCTCACTCACCTTTCCAACTTGCCTTCTCTGCTTCTGCTCAGGGAGGGAAAAGACAGTCATGGAAATGCCAGCTTCATGCTCATCAGCTTTTCTGATGTCAAGCAATTGACCAGCCTCCTCCTTTATTTTCTCATCCGTGTTATTGTTCTGACCCAAACTTTGTTCCTAGAAACAAGTAAAGTAATAACTAGCAGTCAACACAGGTTTGTTAAGAACAGATCATGCCAAACCAATCTTATTTCATTCTTAAACACAGTGACTAAATGAGTAGACCAGCAAAATACTTTGGACATAATATATTTAGATTTCAGCAAGGCATTCAATAAAGTAGACCACAACCTACTTCTTAGTAAGCTAGAAAAAAGTGGAATAGATAGCACCACCACTAGATGGATTCGCAACTGTCTGGCAAACCGCACTCAACGAGTAGTCCTTAATGGGTCTAAGTCTACATGGAGGGAAGGAAGCAGTGGGGTGCCACAAGGTCTTAGGCCCAGGACTCTTCAATATCTTCATCAATGACTTAGGTGAGGGAATAGAAGGGGAACTTACCAAATTTGCAGATGATACTAAGCTGGCAGGAATAGCTAACACCCAAGAAGATAGGCTCAAGATCCAAATGGATCTTGACAGACTAGAACACTGGACCATATCTAACAAAATGAAATTCAATATAGAGAAAAGTAAAGTCCTACACTTAGGCAAAAAAACCCAAAAGGACACATATAGACTGGGTGAAACCAGGCTCAATAGCAATAACTGTGAGAAGGATCTTGGAGTCTTAGTGGACAACCAGCTAAATATGAGCCAGCAGTGTGCAGCGGCTGCCCCAAAAGCTAATGCAATCCTAAATTGTATTAACAGAGGGATACAGTCAAGATCAAGGGAAGTACTAATACCACTCTATAAAGCCTTAGTAAGACCACATCTAGAGTAGTTCATCCAGTTTTGGTCACCACATTATAAAAAAGATGTTGAGATTCTAGAAATAGTACGGAGAAGAGCAACCAGGATGATTAGGGGACTGGAGGCTAAAATATACAATGAATGGTTGCAGAAACTGGGCTTGGCTAGTCTAGTAAAGAGAAGGACCAGACGAGACATGATAG
The DNA here is from genome assembly GCF_049901715.1 of Pseudonaja textilis. Lineage (NCBI taxonomy): Eukaryota > Metazoa > Chordata > Lepidosauria > Squamata > Elapidae > Pseudonaja > Pseudonaja textilis. Next base: position 3,240,920 of record NC_142001.1, on the reverse strand, counting down.
CGGTCTTCCAATATTTGAGGGGCTGCCACGGGGGGGGAGGGGTCAAGCTACTATCCAAGGCATCTGTAGGCCAGACAAGGAATAATGGATGGAAACTGAACAAGGAGAGATTTAACCTGGAAATTAAGAGAAACTTTCTGACAGTGAGAACAATCCACCAATGGAATAGAAGTTGCCCTTGGAAGTTGTGGGAGCTTCATCACTTGAGACTTTCAAGAAGAGATTAGACTGCCATTTGTCAGAAATGGTGTAGGGTCTCCCGCTTGGGTGGGGGGTGGACTAGATGACCTACAGGGTCCCTTCCAACTCTGATTATCTTTAATAATCTGAAACAAACACCAAGCAGAAGTAGAAAGAAAACCTTTTAATGCTTCTCTGCTAATTCCGTTCATTCACAGTTAAAAGGCTATTAAAACTAATCGTCTCTAATAAGAATGAGCCTTGCCAATGTTGTTGAAGACTGCCAAGAACACTAGATTAAATTGCCAAGAAATATTCAAAACAAAAGGTCTCTAAACACAAACCAGGATAGTCCGAACATCCACAAGGCTTGAAGTGCAAGAACTTCTTTGCTTCCTGCAAAGAATCCCAGTCTCTCAGGCTGGCTTTTATCCCTTAAGGGAGGGACTATCACCTTGCAGCCTTACTCCCGAGTTGCCTGTGCTGCTGCAGCTGCTCTTTCCTTCAAGCAGCCCTGGGCACAGGCTCCTCATGGGCCTCTTCATCACTGCTGTCAGCCTCCACAAGCTCCTAAGGCAGCACTCCACTCCCTGATGGTCCTGGCCCCATCCCTGCACCACACGCAGGCCCTTCACCTGAGTCCTTGCTCTCTGAGACCTCAGCCGTCCACACCTGCTGCCAGCGAACCACAACAGTTATGGTTTTGAAAGGGTGAGGGCAGAGGCAGCTGCCACTCCTGAGCCTTGAGAGGCAACCCTGGTTTTTCAAGGAGACAGGAACCCTAAAAGGAAGGCAGGAGTGAAGCTGAAAGGGAAGGTCCTGCGGGTGCCCAGCATCGTTGGCAAAGCCCTAAGGGTCTTTCTCAGCTCACTGCAGGGTTGCCCAAGAAAGGACCGTCTTTCTGAGCATGGTTTCTTCCAACTGTTCTCACCCATGACCCCCTTGCTAAGGAGAAGCACAGCTGAAACCTATTTCCAGTCGCCAGGTGCAGAGACTGTGTGTGTGTTGTGGGGTGGGGGGAGCTGAGCCCTGCTCCTAAATCTATTCCATTTCCCTATTGACCTTCCCACCCCACTTTTATGTTGTCCTCCCTTATGAGCCAGCAGGTTCTTTGCTTCTTCTGCTGTTCTTCAACTGGAAGAAGAGTTGAGGGCCAGCCCTGAGCAATGCTACAATCTTGGTTCTGGATCTACAGGTCCTCTGGAGAAGGGGAAGGCAGAATAAAGGGGCAGCTCTGTGGTGTCTCTGACCTCTTGCCGATGTTAAGGTAATGTTGGTGGGAAAGGGGGCTGGGAGGGACCACATCTGCCATCTGTGCCCAAGGTCTGAGGGGACCTCTGTCCTGAGGGACCCGGCAGATGCCCCGATGGCCCCACCTTGGAGCTCTCCCTGCTTAAAGGAAAGAGCTGTATGGGGAGATCCCGACTAGGGAGGGGTGGTGTCAGCCTCGGATCCATCTTGATTCAGAGTCTTGGCTGCCACAGTGGGGGATGGGCAAGCTGTGGGAACCGGAGAGTAGCGAAGGGAGTACAGCCACAACAGCATTCTTTCGTGAGAGATAAGGACAAGTTGCTTGAACTTGGAGAGGAGGGACTGGAATGTGGCAGCAGCTGAGACACGAGGTTGATTGGCTAATGTGACCTGGGAGTCACTGAGTGGGGCAGGGTGTGAGCTTTAGTGCGAAGGGGGGGCAAAACGTGGGAAATCAGATTTGGGTTTTCCCCAGATGTGCCGACATGACTACTCTAACAGATTTCTTACTTTGTCCTGGGAGTTTTGAAAAGCCTGTTTACTTGGAACGCTGACACCATCTCGTCCCTCAGCTGTGCGCCAGTCTGTCAGAAGTTAGAAAAGGGAGATCAGTGGGCACCAGGCCGGCTTCCGTCCCCCATGAGGGCACAGGCCAGACGGAGTTTGGGGTCCCCTCTGCTTATCTCCGTTTCCTTTATTACTTTTAATGTATCCCTCCTGTATTCTTTCATTCTAGGAGCTGTTCTGGAAATGGGACTCCTGCTTCTAAATCAAATATAAAATAAAATAATAAAATGTTTGGGGCTTATCTATTTTTTGGCTTGTTTTGGAAGTCTAAAAAGAGCAAACGGCACCCCCAGGCCCAGGTCAACAGTCACAACTAGCTTGGTGATCTCGTGACAAGAGAGCCAACACGGATCCCATTCCTCGCCTGCAACTCCAAACTCTCTTTCAAGGCTTGGCTGAGCCCTTAAGTGGCTCCCTTTCTTTTTTGCTGGCAGGGCAACCTGGCAACTATGTTCAGCAGCCCAAAGATACCAGCTGTTCATTTCTTTTCCACTGCAGCTTCTCTCTTTCCTCCTCCTCCATGGGCTGCCCAGCAGTCAACAAGGACACAGGGAATAAACAGAATGCCAGGAGACCTGTTGGTTGGCAAAGCTTGCTGGAGGAGGAGGAGGAGGCCAAGGTTACAATCAGGAGGGAGGGCAGAGAACCCGAAAGAAAAGGGCTCCTTCTCCTGCCAAGAGAGGAAAGGAACCAAAGCAGCCGAAAGCCTCCTGGCTCCCTGAAAACTTGGCCGCTCTTTTGCATTGGGGCAAATCCAGTTGGGTCAGCGCTAATGCTTTTTTGGCTTCACTCAGTGAATGGTGGGACCAGGATCATGGCCCGAGCACCCTGACTACCTCTATGCCAGGCAGATTGAGGCCAAGGCCTTGTGTCCCCTGGCCCACGAGAAGCTCTTGTTCCCCGAGGCCTGGGGCATTTCAGCTGAGGCTCGTGTGAGGAGAGCCTTCCCTTGGGATGTGGCCAGGCCCTTCGTCACAATGCCTTAGGAGGCACCTGGAGAGGGATCACTGACTCTGGGATTTTTCAAAGAACAATTGCAGTTGGATACCATCTAGTAACAATCGATCAGTTTTCAATCACTCATTTTAGGACGACCGACTAACCTTGTTACGTCCCATGCTGGACTTACTAGCATTGGTTTTATTGGGTTTCTGATAATTGTATGATTGCAACTTGCTCTACAAGACACCGGCCTCGGCTTGGGTAGTTGTGAGCACTGCAAAGTTGTCCATGCAAGTTTGGACCTCAGCTGCTGTGTTATTTCCGAGTACAGTGCAGGATGCCGACTTTTCGTTTTAAGTCCTTCCATGGCTTTTAGGACCTGGAGATCTTTGCAGCTGCCTTCTCAGGGGGGTCTCTGTCCATCCTGTGAGGTCCAGGAGAAAAGCCTTGCTGGGAAGGGCATCTGCAAGGAGCCCAAAGTCAAGTCTTCTCAGCCGTAGCCCCTTCTGGGGAATAGCTTGTTCAGGCTCCCTGTTGTGCCATTGAAGAGCGATAAAGAGCGAGAACAGGCAGTGAAAGCAGCATGACTCAAACTCATCATGGCCTAGACCAACATCTGTTTTCCTGAGCCGAATAGCTGAGCAACTGATCTTTGAGAGAACATCTGGGACACTGAGCTGCTTGCGCTCTTCCAAGATGATGTGCTTGGGTCCATTTTTCTGAACTATTTTTTTTAACCATTGAAAATAGCCCACAACCTACAGCGTAGATATTTCAGTAAATAAATTTGCCAAGGATCTTTTAATTATAAACTACCATGCACATTTTAAATGTTATAGTGTATATATTTTGTTAACTGGTGAGAGCTGGATGGCAGCATCATGTAAATGGAACAAATGATGAAATAATTTCTTTCTTCCTAATGTGGGATGAAATAGAAGGCAGAAAAGGATCCTGTTCCAAGCTACTCCAGAAGAACTCTCAAATCGTTTGCACTTTGCGCTGTGTCTAAACCTCAAAATATTTTGTGGAAAGGATGTTAATTCGCTCATCCGTCTCCAACTTTGCAAATGGCAGGAGCACAGCAGGTGGAACACTGATCCAGAGACCCTTAAAAACATTGTGACCGCTTATCCTAAAACCTTGGGAAATTCCTCCATCACATTCAAAGGAACAGGACCACCTTGCCTTCCACATTTTAGAATGGAATGGAATGGAGTGGAGTGGAGTGGAATAGAATAGAATAAAATAGAATAGAATAGAATAGAATAGAATAGAATAGAATAGAATAGAATAGAATAGAATAGAATAGAATAGAATAGAATAGAGCTGGAAGGGACCCTGAAGGTCTTGTAGTCCAGCCCCCCGGTCAAGCAAGAGAACCTATACCATTTCAGACAAGTGACTGTCCAGTCTCTTCTTAAAAACCTCCAGGGATGGAGTGCCCATGATTTCTGAAAGCAAGCTGTTCCACTGGTTAATTGATTTTCATTGAAAATCATTCCACCCAGGTATTCAGATTGTTTGATCTTCACCTAATTCCTGACTGGCGGCACATTAAAGGTACCTCAGATTTGCTACAGCCCACCTTCATCGTTTGGATGAAGGGGCAGCATGATGTGTCTCCCTTGAATCTTAGAGCATGGAGCCACAAGGCAAAGGCTGCAGACTCACTTTTTGGGTAGTGCGAGGTAGGACAGGCAATGAGCGGGTGGGGAGCTTCCTGGCAACTAGGGAAGTGAGCCAAATTGCCTCCAGGAGTCAGGATGGTGGGCCCGCCTTATTGACAAATGCGCTTCTCGCTAAAGGGGCTTGTCTGCATTTGGCAATCTTCAACTTATGGGCTGAGGAGAATAAACACAGAAAAAAGAGTAAATTGCTAGGAAGATCCTCCTTCCTTCCTTCCTTCCTTTACGGACCTGTTTCGGTTTTGCTCCTGCCTCGGAGGAGGCTTAATCCTTCTCAGTTATTCTTCAGGTTCGGATCATGTTCAGATCCAGCCACCCTCAGTTAGCAGACTGAAGGAAAGGGCCCCTCTTGCCAAGGTTCGCCCTTCCTCTCCAAGCCTTTGCTGCTCTTGGAGCCGTTGTGCTCTCCCCTGTCGGTCTCTTGGAGCCTGTTCTCCCAAGATCTCTCGGGGCACTGATGCAAGAGAGGCCGATTAGTCCAGTGACATGCCTGGTGATCCATTTCCTTGCGCTCACCCAGCTGTGCAGGCTGAGTTCTTTCAGCCATGAACTGACCTTTCCTTTCCCACAGAAGGTCTGCCATAAAATTGGAACGGTGCTCACAGACTATGAAATAGCTGCCCAGCCTGACACCAAAGACGTACGATGTCCCATAACTGGTGACCTGAATGCACCTTCACTTATCAGCAAGGGAAATGATGGCTTCCACATAAAACGCCTGTACTTCTTGCATAACTCACACACACTCTCTCTCCCTCCCTCCCCTCTGTGTGTGTGTGTGTGTGTGTGTTTGTGTGTGTGTGTGTAAAGAGAGAAGGGTGCAGCAGTTTTGAGGGTTGCAATTGTTTTTTTCAGGAGAGTCTAACCTAGAAGAGGTAGCAGAAGAGGAATTTTGTGCTCGAGTAGGAGAAGCAACGTTTCCACCTGCTGAAGGTGATCTGAAGGAAAATGCTAAACTTGTGGTGAGGAGAGTCCACCTCCATTGAAGCCACCTACAGCAGCCTCATGGCAAGATGGATGACAAATAAATTTAATCAATCAATCAATGAAGTCAACATGGAATGCAAGGGCTAAGGGAAGGCAGGGAAAGAGCTGCAGCCACGGGATCAATCCGGCGTTCGTCCCTCACACCTGTTGCACAGTGGCGGCCAACCAGGAATGGAAGAGGGGCCTTTGGTCCCTGTCTGGCCTGCTCTGACTTCTGCCTCTGGTGAGTGATCAAACTGGTCTTCAGAGCCATAGAGTCTCATGGCCAACGATGACAATTGTGGGCCTCCAGAACAGTGGTAGGATTCAATTTTTTTTACTACCGATTCTGTGGGCGTGACTTGGTGGGCGTGGCAGGGGAAGGAGACTGTAAAATCTCCAGTATGAAGTGTCATCTGTCGGTTCTCCGAACTACTCAAAATTTCCGCTACCGTTTCTCCAGAACTGGTCAGAACTGGCTGAATCCCACCTCTGCTCCAGAAGGTTTGCAAACGTGTGTAGGGAGGGGGGTTCTCTGTCCTAGGAGGCTTTACGTACCTAAACAAAAAGAAAGCCCCTTTATTTGGGTACACAAAGCCCATCACAAACTTCATGCCCCCGGACTGTTTGATGCCGAGCCGTTGCAGAGGTTCCCTGCTGGGATCTCTACGGGGCCTGTCAGGTGTGAGTGGATTCACTTTAGAGCACTTGCTAAGTCCAATCCGAAGTTGGGGGTTAGAGCTGGCTCCTGTCCAGGCTCCTTGGAAGTGGCTCCTTTGCCCTCGGCTGAGCTCTGCTCTTTTTCTGACTGCTTCCTTCATTGGGGCTGTTTCGCCACAGGATTCTGAGGATGGGTGATGACAGCTTTGGGGACAGCCGCTCGCCAGGGTCCATTGATCTTGTGGGGAGGGGGGATGTTGGCTTGTTCCACAATGCTTTGTGAGTGTGGCTGAGAGGGAAGTGCTTCACCAGCTGCCCCTTAGTGGGAAAAACTCAGGGGGCTGCCAGAAGGAAAAATGAGATGGGGCAGAATGTGGGCTGGATGATTTCCAAGGCCCCGTCCAACTTCTCCCTTCTGCCACTGAGCATTTTCCTGGAGGACTTCAATTCAAAGGTGCCCTCAGATATATTTTTCCCTGAAAGGAAGGTCTCCGGTACCCCACCCAAATTCTAGCGGGCACCACATGTTCTGGCGGATCTAGGACATTGTGCCTTCTTAGACTGCCTGGCTCTACCTGGAAATGGAAAACAGGGGGCCATTTGGCTGTTATGGTGATTCCCCTACCACTCTTGCCTGCCTCTCCTCCAGCCCCAAGAGAAACAACACTGGCATAACCAAGAAGTCCTCCCTGTTCTTTCAAAGACTTTAAAAAGTCACTCCTTCCCTGAACAGCACTCGCTGTCCTCCCTGAGAAGGGCTAGAATGTGCAGGGCGGGGTGGGGTGGGGACCTGGGAGGCCCAAACGAAGGCAGGTTGGTGTCTCCTGCTGGCCATGGGGCTCAATGTCAGACTTCCAAGTAAAGCCCCCATCGAAAGCAGAACTCCGAGGCAGGTAGATTCCTCAAAGAACATTTTTATTGGATACATCATATTGGCACAGCCGGTGAAAACCAACTGTAAAAGTTCCCACAGTTTTTACCTAATTAAAAGAGTAAAAATCCCCCCTCCCAGGTGTCACTGGCCACATTGTCCAATGGATGTAGCTGGCAGGCTCCTTTCTTCCTTCAACAGCCACCTATTGCGATGACCTTGGTTCCCACATGAAAAAAATTTGTTTTGACTGTTAGCTGGGCTATCTACTTCCCCACTCCCTTCCCTCTCTCAGGCTTTGTGGCAACTATGAGGCAGCAAAAGATGGCTTCAGCCAGGTTCATGTCAGAGTTGGCACTCAGAAGCTCCAGTCATTTCTCAGCTCTGCTCTCTGCCGATGGGGAGGAGATGACTAAACCAGCTGGCCTCCAAACGGTTCTTGGGGAATCTGTGGGATAACCAGCTTCACCCAGCGTGCCTTGTCTTCTGAATCCAGGCTAACAACCCAGCTCACAGAACATGCCATCTACCCCACTACTCACAACCATTGCAACCTTTCCTGTCCCTAAAACATGGCTTTCCTTTTGTCCTCAGCTGATCACTGTGAACCTCCACCCTCCGGTCTTCTTCTGGCTTTAAGGCAGTGCTTGCTTCAGGTGAGAAAAACCAGTGGGAGTCCATGAGCTGAGTGGCAGTCAGGGACCCATCAGGAACCCCTCAACTGTTGGGCCCTCCTGTGTTGCAAGAAGTTCTCCTCTTCTGAATTTCCTGGAGGGCAAAGGATCAGGGCTTTGGCTCCTGCAGGACCATGTTTTCAAAATAAATCCATGGTTAGTGCTTGACATGCTGTCACCACTCAGTGTCCAAACAAATCACTCCATGGCAGTCTGCTCTGGGGGTGCAGAGTCTCTCTTATTTCACAGGCAGCTGCTGAATCCATGCTGGGCTTGACTAGGAGCGGGGCAAACCTAAGAAAAAAATTCCTGATGATGAGAACAATTGTTTAGCACAACAGTTTACCTCTGGAAGTTGTGGGTGCTCCAACACTGGAGGTTTCCAAGAAGAGACTGGACAGCCATTTGTCTGACATGGTATAGGGTTGGACTAGAAGATCTCCAAAGGTTCCGCCCAACCGAATTATTTTTATGTTCTATATCCTAACCCCCTGTCCATCTCTGGAGGGTTGTGATGGTTCGTTGTTGGGCCATGAGACTGAGAGGAGAGGAGGAAGCCAAAACCAGGCTGGGGTGGCCTGGCTACAGATGCCCCAGAGCCAGATGCTCCAGGACAACAGCCGAAGCGGGGGGGGATCAGCAAAGTTTGCCCTGGACGATCTTTTGATAAGTTGCAGATTGGTGGAGAGCCCTCCCTGACACGACTGTTTGAAAAGGCCCGTGGAGAAAGAATACCGTGCGGAATCTGGCGTAAAATGCACGGGTGTTATATAGCAGTTAGGAGATTATTGTCATTATCCTAGAAAGTAATTTAAAAAGGGATTAATCATTATTATGAATTAAAGGGGAGTAAACTAAGCGATGTATAAAAAGGGTGGTACATACAAATTGGTATTAAAGGGGGAAATCTTTGGAATTGTTAGAACTAAGATGAAACTTATTGAATAATGAAATAAGAGTATGCGATCAAATTGCAAATGTGACAGATAAAAGTATAACAGTTAACGAATATAGAATAAGAAATACGAATTTTAGATATTGTATAAAGAAAACATGAGAAAATTTAAACTAAAATGAAATAAGCTAAGATACGGATTAGAGAAAAAATACAGAAAATGGGAAATGCAATAACCTAAATGAAATTGAATATGAAAGACTATGTAACTAAGGTCATATTGGTATGAAAATGTAAAAACCTGGAACCACATTGTTCACCAAAAGAGATGTTTTTTTTTTAAATTGGAAAAAAATAAAAAATTATTACAAAAAAAAAAGGCCCACGGAGACCAGCCCCAGTGGCAAAGGTTTCCCTTGCATTCGGAATGGAGCCCCCAAAATCCGGAGCAAAGGGGCCTTCAAGACCCCCCAGTTAGTGGACCATCAAGTTTCTTCACTGCCAGAAAGAAAGTCCTGGCTCAGGACGCCTTTGACCCTTCCCAGCCCCAGCGGAGGGGGAGGAGGAGAACGACAGCCATAGCTACAACAACAACAATGATATCTATCAACTCCAGCATAGGCAGCTTGGGCTGACAGCTGGTTTCTATTGGGCTGAGGAGCAAAGGCATTTGGGGGGCTGGGGTGGGGTGGGGGGAGAGGTGAGAAGGCGGTAATGAGGAGGATGAAGACAAACGATGAAAGCCCCGAAAGAAATGCGGAGGGTGGAACTGAACCAGGAGGACCCGCTGTGGGAAGAGGGGCGGGGGAAGCTTTGAAGCTGCTCTCCATAGGTGCCCCTTCAAGCCTTACACCCTGCTGCTGCGGGGTGGAGGAAGCGAAGAAGGGGAGGGGGAGAGGGGGGGCTGCTTTCCTTCGGAAGGTTTATGAGCTCAAAGTCTGACCAATTATCCCTGCAATAGCCCCCCCCTCCGCTCCCCGTGGTGGGCCTGCTTGCCCCAGGCAGCGAGGGCCACATCACTTTTACTCTGATGCCAGTTCAAGGCAGGGGTAGGGCCTCATGTATTTATTTTTATTTATTTGTTTTATTTATTTGTCAAGTATTAGATAACAGATATAACTGGAACATGAGTATGATTACATGAAATGGGTACGAATAAAAGGGGACATTAGGACAGGGATAGTAAGCACGTTGGTGCGCTTATGCACGCCCCTTACAGACCTCTTAGGAATGGGGTGAAGTCAACAGTAGACAGTCTAAGGGCCAGTGGTGGGATTCAGATTTTTTTTACTACTGGTTCTATGGGCGTGGCTTGGTGGGCGTGGCTGGGGAAGGATACTGTAAAATCTCCAGTCAGAGGTGGGATTGGCCAGTTCTTCAGACTACTCAAAATTTCTGCTACTGGTTCTCCAGAACTGGTCAGAACCTGCTGAAGACCACCTCTGGTCTAAGGTTAAAGTTTGGGGGGGTTTGGGGAAGAAACCACAGAGTCAGGTAGTGCATTCCAGGCATTGACCACTCTGTTGCTGAAGTCGTAATTTCTGCAGTTGAGTTTGGAGCGGTTCACCTTAAGTTTGTATCTATTGTGTGCTCATGTGTCATCTATGAAGTATAAACATGTATAATGTATTCCATGAAGAAACTGGCCTGGAAGACAATCCCAAGGCTGTGTGATGACCCAGGGCATGGCACAAAGGCAATACAGTCAAATAATCAGTAGGAGTCCCTTTATTAGCTCCAACTTTGCCCCCAATGTCCTGGTTACCTTCTGGTCTGGAGAAAAAACTCTCCCAGGAACAGCCTTGGGCTGCAGAGATTCAAGTCCAAAATGTCCAAAACAAAAACTTTAACTATAAGTCCAATCAAGGCAAGAGGAGGTAATTAATCTGGCAGGGCAAGAGGAGGAATTCCAGATGTGAAGGAACAGTAAATCAACCCGGTTGGGATGATTCCAGGAATGCAGATAACCAAAGTCAACACAAGATAAACTTAGGTTTGGTCCCAGCAGCTGCCACACTCAGCTTGCATCTCTTTTAAACTCTTCTTCCCAGCGGTGGCTAATGAAGGGAATCAGGGCCCTTTCCTCCCCCATAGGCCATGCAACCCTCGTTGCTCCCTTCTCTGTTCCTCCCTGCGTGGATGCAGAGGGGGTGAGCCTGGGTCTTCCCTCTCCCTTGTTCTGCCTCTCCCCGCTCTGCCCAGCCAGACTTTGCCCTTCCCCAGTTTCTTCCACAGCCAATGGAACCACACTTCCACTCCCTGTCAGCTGTTTGTCTTCCTCCTCAGATTCAGACTCTGCCTCTGCCATTTTTTCCGTGCAAGGAGCTCTCAGAGCTTCCAAGGGCATCCGGCTGAGCTGAACTGCGCCCCACAAGGCTGCCCCCAGGCAGAGAGTGAGGTTAGAACCAGCACCTGGCCATCTTCTGGCTGTAACAAACTCTTTTTTTTTTCTCAGCATCACACCCAGCCTCCTGCCTCTCCATTGCAAAATTGACAGGCTGCCAATGGAGGTCTCGTGAGACGGGATTCAGGGCTGCCTTCGCCCTCCAACAGAATGGACATCCCAAGCGGCTAATGAAGAACGCAGAAGGCTTTGAACCTCCCCAAGTTTCATCCCCATCTCTTAGACCAGGGCTCTCCAACCTTGGCTACTTTAAGACTTGCAGACTTCAACAAGCAAAGCTGGCTGAGGAATTCTGGGAGTTGAAGTCCACAAGTCTTAAAGTGGCCAAGGTTGGAGACCCCTGTTTTAGATGCCTAGAGTAGCCTTTCATCCTTGAATGGTCACAATCTGGATGACCACCTGTCCTCCTTTTTTTGCTGAAAGCTGACTGATAGCCCAGCTACCATTAACACTTGCCATTTTTGTTCACTGAATCACTGCAGTTGTTAAGTTTAGTCACATGGTTGCTAAGTGAATCTGGTTTCTCCCTTGACTTTGCTTGTCAGAAGGTCACAAAAGGTGGTCATGTGACCCCAGACTACTGCAACCATCATAAGCCTGAGTCAGTTGGCAAGCATCTAAATATAAATCATGTGGCCATGGGGATGTTGCGATGGCCGTAAGCGTGAAGAAGGGGTCATGTCACTTTTTTTCAGTGCCATTGGAACTGAAATGAAGTAAATGAACTGTTGTAAGTCGAGGACTACCTGTGATATGTTGTGTGAACTCTTTCTTCCCCCCTGAGCCTCCCGTGAATTTCAAGCTGTCCCTGAAGCTTCAGGAACCTTCCCCAAGATCGGTGGTCATTCTCTTCCTTCCATCTGGTTTCACATATCACGCATAGGTGGTAATTTCAGCAAGTTCTGACCAGTCTGGAGAACCAGTAGCAGAAATTTTGTGTAGTTAGGAGAACTGGCAAATGCAACCTCTGACTGGCCCTGCCAACCCCATCTATTCTCAGCCTCCCATTGAGTTCCAGCTGATCAGCTGGGTCTCCTTTGGTTGCCCTGCACAGTGAGAAGGGAGCTGGAAAGCAGGTTAGTGGGGTGGGGAGGGAATGGGGATTTTGCAGTATCCTTCCCCTGCCACGCCCACCAAGCCATGCCATGCCACACCTAGCCACGCCCACCAAGCCACACCATGCCCACCAAGCCACGCCCACAGAACCGGTAGTAAAAATTTTTGAATCCCACCACTGATAGCAAGGGTCTGGTTCTAGGATATTCTAGTGAAACGGTGTTGCTCTCACTGTACTTCTTTTTTCTTGCGAGCACACTAAAACCTTCTAAAGCAGAAGAAATGCAGAGTGGATAATAGAGAGTGAATCAAGCCATGTGAGAAGAACATTTTTTGAATGAATGGAATTTATGGAATGCACTGACATTTCTCAAATATGCTGGGGAGACATTTGAATATTCAGGGTCACTGATTCCTCTGTCCCTCTGAGTAATAGAGATATCAACCTTTTAATTTTATTTTTCCTTCAGGCACATCTCCCCCTCGCACCCCCCCCACACACAATGCTTTCTTTTCTTTCAACTCTTTCTGATAGCTCATTATTAAGCCATAATAATAGTTAAAATGTATAACTTTAGCATCCCTGGGCTGATTCCAACAGTGAAACGTCAGTTTGCAAGCCAGGATACCAGCTGGTTCTCCTCTCACCCATTTCTTTTCCTTTGGAAGAGAAATTCCAGAGCTCTCCAGAGTGCAGTCTCTGCCCAGCCCTGGCCAGGCTCACAGCTTCTGCCTTTGTTGCTCGCAAGAAACGGAGAATAGAGCTATAAATCATTTAAATGATCTCAAAATTTTATTCTGCGATTTAACCTTAAGAGAGCAAGAATTTTGCATCTTGATCTGTTTGGTTTCACCTGCTCAGTACTAAAATATTGAGTCATCTCTCCTGAAATCCACTGCAGGTCCAGGATTATGTTTGACCCTCGCTGCTCTTCTGTGCCCTTCTTATTCGCCCCACTGAATTTCAGGTTTGTCAAAATTCATGGGCATAATTTCTTACTATTTCATGGTAGTTAAACCCCTAAAAGAGGCTTATCGCGCTTGTCTAGAGAAGAATAGTCTTGACTCTCTGAGAGAAGTTTGTCTTGTAAGAGCAGCTTTTTGGAAATAGCATCTGGTTTGGGCAGTTCAGCAGTGGAGGGTCTAAATCTTCCGAATATTGCAGTGATTTCCTCTTATGATAGTTATGATAACTGAACTGTGACTTCAATGAAGTTTCAGCTGAGAGCCCATCTTTGTTTTTAGCAAAGAGATCTGTGCTATTTGGTGCTGCAATCAAAGTAAAGACCAAAAACATCTTCAATTCTACTTTCTGAAGCTCTGGTATTTTTTTTTTTCAGTATGAATAGAAAGCTACTTTAGAAAGAATAATTGATGGCCTACAGAAACGAATACAAGCAGTTCAAAAATCTGTGTTTCAGTCTCTTTTATGATACGATCCAAGTAAAAAGGTGGCAGAGAGAACAATTGAGCTGTTTTACTGTGATGGTGACTCAGACAAGTCTCGCATTCCTTGGATCTCAGCAGGGTGTCAGCCGAGAAGCAGGACACAAAATGTAGAATATCAGAGTTGGAAGGGACCTTGGAGGTCTTCTAGTCCAACCCCCCTGCTCGAGACTCTAGCATTCCAGAGAAGTGGCTGTCCAATCTCTTCTTAAAAGCCTCCGGTGATGGATCACCCACAATGTCTGGAGGCAAATTGTTCCAAGCCCTATGCAATAAATGTTTGCTGTGGAATGTAGGAAGCCAGCAGGTGCGGGTAGGAGGATCCACAAAGAAGCTAGAAAATAATGTTAATGCTCAGCCAACAAGTGAGTAGTCTCATGTTTGGGTCAATCCAGTTGAGGGCACAATAAACCTTGCCTAGAAAAGCAGGAGGAGGAAGCTGTACTTGAGCCACTTAACCCTTAGAAGCAGGTTTTGTTCACGGTCCTTGGCTAACCACCTCTTAGGGTACATAGAGCAGGTGAGCCCTTTTACCTGGGACCTGGCACTGACGTTCTTCCACTTGAAGGTTCTTTTAAACTTTTAAACATATCTTTAAAAACAGGGAGGAGCTTCACGACTATTTAGACACTTGGACACCTCTGATGACCCAGAGTGTAACACAAATGTAACAAAATCCAAAATGTAAATAAATGTCATTTAATGCCTCCAACTTGGCCCCACTGTTCAATTGTTTTCAGTTGGAGATAAAACGTACTCAAAAAAAGTCTTCAAAAGAAAGCAATACAGTCCGAATTTCATGAGCAGATAGAGGTGAAAATAAAAACCAAACTATAATGATGAAATTTTCACAATGGAACAGGAGAAGTATTTACCAAATTCAAGGAGATAACAAGGCACAGTCCGTTGGAAGAACGCCAACCAAGATAAACCTTCTTTAGGAATAAAAAACTAATTTGTCTCCAGCGTCTGTTAGCACACAGGTCCAAACTCCTATGCAATTCTCACACGTGCAGCCCATGAAGAGGATCAAGGCCCTCTCCTCTTTCATAGACCACATCTCTCCCTTATCCTCTCCTCCCTGCATGCCCTAGGATGGAGAGGGGATGGGCCTGGTCCTCTTCTGACTGCTCAGCCGGCCTCTGCCCTTCCCCAGCCTCCTCCACAACTTCCAGAGCCACACTCCCAGTCCCTGTTGGCTGTTCCTCCTCTCCCTCGGAGTCCGTCTCCACCAGGGGCATGACAACACCTGACTGAAACCTCTTCACCAAGTAATCAAATAGATCCCTTGTTGAATCCTGCCCAACCATCCTCAGAGACCTGTTGAGACGATAACACTGGAAAGCACAGCCGTCTTGAGCCAATCCCTCATTTTCAATTTTTAGCACTTTCTAAAGTCACTCAGCCATTCCTGTGGTGACAAGTTACTAATGAGGACAGACTTCACAGGGCCACCATAGTGAGAGATGGCTGACCCTAATCTACGCTATAAATTACTAGCCCATGTCCACTCATGTGAACCCATGGGACAAAGGACAGAGCTAACAAATGTAATAGGTCAGAGTAACAAATGTAAAACAATAAATGGATTAGGTTAAAAGAAGAAGAAGAATTGCAAGTCGGAAAATCTTGCAACCATCTGCACTTGCCTACCTGGATTTTTGATGGGCATCATAGACAGCAGAATCATTTTCTGCACACTGGTTACACTGTACACTTTGGTGATCTAGGGGAGTTTGGTCCAGCTGCTCCTGTTATCCCCTTAATGAAATAGGTATATTGTTGCACATGCACAGCTCCCCCTGGCCTGGCCTGCTTGCTTGGTCAGACTTCTGCACCTGCTTTTTAGGTCTTCAGTGGTATACCTGTCCTTACATCAGTACCCTAGATGTGTCAAATGCAGGTGAATCTCCCTATTTTGCTTCTGGGAATCTTCACTGTATTATACTTGGCAGACCCCGTCTATCAAGACAGGTGTGTCTTCTGCACTTTTCTAAGCTTTCAGGAAGAGCCGTTTCTTTTGACCTGATTGAGTTGACCTGGGACTCTTGAAAATACTGTAGGGACCAGCATCACAGTTGCAGTTTATTTACAATGAGGCAGCCTCCTTGAAAGAAAGCAGGACTGGATGTTGATGTGTGGCATGTCTCTGTGGGACTTGCCAAAGGCAGCCAATGAAGAGCCAACAAAACAGGTGATGGTGGGCCTGGAGGCCTCTGGGCCCAAACTCGGTGAAGCTTTGAACTCTCAGGAGGGACCCAGGCTGGGCTGGCAAAACAACTGGAACCAGCACCGCGGTTTCAACACAGGCTGATGTGACACCTGAGGATTGCTTGCCAGCTGTGATTCCCTGCTTCTCTGAAGGCCACAAAGAGCAAAGGCACCAATGCCTCCCACCCCCAGGTACATTCAGCACCCCGGAAAGGATGGAGGCCAAATGCATCCTTGGTCTGCTGTTGTGGGACGGAAGGTAGAGAAGCTTCACCTTCTTAAAAAGGTGGATGGGAAACAGCTGGATTTGGATTGGCTTCAGAAAACACAGCAAATGAAGAGGGAATGTTGAAATTTGTAGCGTCCTGTTGCAATTTTTTTCTGGATCTGAGCCCTGAAGTCCTTTTGGGTCAGGGTAGTTTCAACTTTGGTGGAGGCCAGGGAAGTCTCCAGAGACACCAACCTGAGAGCTAATTATACGTGGTTATGCCACTTCTTGCCTGAGGGGTTGGTCAGTCAAGCCCACCAATCCCGTCCTAGCCCCTGACCCTTTGCAGCCTGGTCTGGCCCCAGTCCTACTTTCACAGCCTCTTGCAATTTCCCCTTCTGGCATGGAGCCCCACTTGGGACTTCATGGGAAGCCTCCGCACATGCCTGAGTTTCCTGGTTCTCCCTGCCTGTTCAAAGGGCCACAGGGTCCATCCTTCCTGGGTGGCCATGATTGCACGTTTTTCCTGCCAGGCCAAGGGGGTTAGTGACCCCTCCCCTGCTCCAGAGTTTGTCCCCCACTCTCCCATGCAGGCTCCAACTCTTGACATAAGACCACACCTAGAGTGACTGCACCCAGATTTGGTCACCACAGTATTAAAAAGATGTTGAGAGTCTAGAAAAAGTGCAGAGAAGGGCAACCGATGAGGGGACTGGAGTCTAAAACACATGAAGAACGGTTGCAGGAACTGGGCCTGGCTAGTCTAGGGAAGAGAAGGATCAGGGGAGACAGGAATGCAGTGTTCCAGTATTTGAGAGGCTGCCACAGAGAGGAGGAGGAAGTGGGTCAAGTTATTTTCCAAAGCCCAGAAGGCCAGGCAAGGAATAATGGGTGGAAACTGAACAAGGAGAGATTCATCCTGGAAATAAGGAAAAATGTTCTGACAGTGAGAACAATCCACCCATGGAACAGAAGTTGCCTTCGGAAGTTGTGGGAGCTTCATCTCTGGAGGCTTTCAAGAAGAGACTGGACTGCCAACTGTCAGAAATGGTGTAGGGTCTCCTGCTTGGGCAGCGGTTTGGACTAGATGACCTACAAGGTCTCTTCCAACTTTGTTTAATCTAGTCTAGTCTAGTCTAGTCTAGTCTAGTCTAGTCTAGTCTAGTCTAGTCTAGTCTGATCCACCCACCAGCAAAAGGATGCAAGCAAGATGGGATATGTAGTGTGACAAGAGCAGCCTTGCCTCTGGGTCATGCAGCTCCCCCCACCCTGTTTCTACCCAGCCTGCAGCCTTGGGGAGTCCTTGCCCAGGACCCCTTTCCTGCCCCCGCAGAGACGGAAGCCGGGGCCCCTCTTTCTCTTCAGCAGGGGGACCAGTGAGGTCTCACTTCGACTCACGTGGAGTGGCGGAGAGGATGGGGCAGTGGGAGGGGATGCCGTGAGTGGGGTGGGAGACACCGCCCCCCCCCCGAGTTTGAAGAGCCAGAGAGTCCAGGGGGAAGGAGCGCCAGCAGCTCCCTCCCCTTTCATCAACCCCCACCCACAACGTACACTTTTTGCTCTGCCCTTTTGTTTGGCCCTGGATTTGCATCTGCAGGGGCTGGGGATGCAACAGTGAATTGGAAAATTGAATGTGATATTAAGCTAATTAAAATTGCCCTCTCCGAGTGAATCTTCTTGTCAACTTTTAATTAAGACTTGATCAAGGCTCCTCCAGCAAGAGGCGGAAAGGGCAGCTGGCTCTGCCCTCCTGGCACTGGGAGGCTGGCAAGGCTTCTCCCCCAATGGCTCTTGCGGGTCGGGGGAGCGGGGAAGCAAATCAGCCAGGCAGCTTTGAGAGGGTCTTCTTGCCAAAGGCCGGCAGTTTTTAACTGGGGTGGGGGTGGGGGGTGCAAAGTTTCTGGGCTTTGAGCTGCTGCGCGAGGATGACTTTTAGGCTTCAGGCATCATCCCTGTCAGAATCCTAGAGCACTTTCCTCATGTGTCCTTGCTAACTTTGGGGAACATAGAATATCAGAGTTAGAAAAAGGACCTCAGAGGTCTTCTAGTCTAACCCCCTGCTCGAGCAGGAGACCCTATTTCATTTCAGACAAATGATTGTCCAATTGTCCAGGAAGCGGGGAGGGAAGGAGGGAATCACTCGGTGTCTCAGCAGAGCAGGGAAGCCCTCGACTTACAACACTTCATTTAATGACTTTTCGAACTTACAAAAGCACTGAAACAAGTGACTAATGACCGTTTTTCACACTTACGACCATTGCAGCATCCCCATGGTCACATAATCAAAATTCTGATGTTTGGCAATTGACTCATATTTATAACGGTTACAGTATCCCAGCTCATGTGATCAACTTTTGTGACCTTCATACAAGCAAAGCCAATGGGGGAGCCATATTCACTTAACAACTGCATTATTGACTTAACAAATACAGCAAGAAAGGACGTTCAATGGGGGCAAAACTCACTGAACAAATCTCTCACTTAGCAACTGAACTTTTGGCCTCAAAGTCGAGGACGATTGTATATAATGTCATTGCCTTCTCCAACCTGCTGCACTGGATGCCAATGGGGAAACTGAGGCTCCTGCTGTGGCTTTGTGATGACCCAGGGTGGGATACAAAAACAACATAGGCACAAAAACAGGTGAAGTCCCTTTATTTCCTTCAACTTGGCTTCAAAGCTCCAAATATCATTGACTGGAGACAAAAATCTCCCCCACAAACAGTTGTGAGAAGGAGGAAATGCCGTTTAAACTAAAAATGCCTATAAATTATAAAGAGTAAAAACAACACAAACCACACAGAAACACTTAAGGGAACAAGGCAAGATAAGGGCTTGAAGGCATCCACAGATATCGCAATACACACACTGGGAAGGACACCAAACTCAGGTAAGAACAGACAAACTAGAAATATTTTCATGCTTTGTTTCCAGCACTGGCTCATGAGCAGTCCGTCCTTTTAATCAGTTCTCACAGCTGCAGGTCATGAAGGGGATTAAGGCCCTTTCCTCCCCCATAGACCACGCCATTCCCATTTCTCCTTTATCTTCTCTTCCCTGCATGCCCTAGGGTGGAGAGGGGATGGGCCTGGGTCCTCCTCTGACTGCCCAGCTGGCCTCCTCGACTTCTGGAGCCACACTTCCACTTCCTGTCGGATGTTCCTCCTCTCCCTTGGAGTCAGTCTCCAACAGGGTCATGGAAGGCTTCCTGGTCCTCTCAGCCCATTTCAGCCTCCAATTTGGCCCTTCCCTCCAACCAGGCCAGAGCCAGAGGCCCATTAGGAAGGCAGAGAGGGCTGTGGGGATGAGCTGCACGATTGGAGCTTCAGCTACACCACAGACTGAAATGAAATAAAGCTTTGAGGATTTGGGAAAAGAGAAAAGTATATTGAGTAAAAGGTATTACATGTTCTGTCTGAATTAGAGACACTTCTAAAGTGAGCATTCAGGTTCGGCCAGAACAATATTATTTTTCCTCTGTGGACAATTTTCTGATCTCTAGTAACTAAGATGTGTTGCAGCAAAAAAACAGCAAGTTTTTCTCAGCAAAATTGAAACAATCCATCTTCTCCTTTGCAAGCAAAATTATTGTTCCCTCTTCTATAGCATAATAGCAGGATCATGACACTGCTTCAAATTTAAGTTTAAAACCAAATTTCACTCTAATCAGAACAGAGATGGAAGGGACCTTGGAGGTCTTCTAGTCCAGCCCCTGCTCAAGCAGGACAAGGGTCTGAAATAGTATTTCAGACAAGTCCAGTCTCTTCTTAAAAACCTCCAGTGATGAAGCACCTCACTTTTAGGAGATTTCTCCTCAATTCCAGGTTGCTTTTCTGCTTGATTAGTTTCCATCCGTTGTTTCTTGTCCCATCCTCTGGTGCTTTGGAAAATAAATGAACCCCCTCCTCTTTATGGCACCCTCTCAAATACTGGAATATTGCTTTCATAACCCTCCCCCACCCCCCAGTCCTTCTTTTCTCTAGACTAGCCAAACACAAATCCTGCAATGATTCTTCACACGTTTTTGTCTCCGTACCTTTAATCATCTTAGTTGCTCTTCTTTGTACTTTTTTTCCAAAGTCTCAACCTGGATGCAGTATTCCAGGTGTGGTCTTACGAAGGATTTATCAAGTGGTACTAATACTTCACTATTCTATGCCTCTGTTTATACAACCAAGGATTGTATTAGCTTGTTTTGGATGCTGCTGCTGCTGCACACTGCTGACTCATGTTTAAGTAATTGTCCACTAGGACTCCAAGGTCCTTCTCACAGTTAGTGTTTTGGAGCAAGGTTTCATCTAATCTGTTCTTGTCCTACTGCACTGCTTTCTTCTTTACATGTAGATGTAGTTCCATTAAGGACTACTCATTGAATACAGTTGGTCAGCCAGTTACAAATCCATTTGGCGGTGATGCTATCTATCCCTCATTTTTCTAGCTTACTAAGAAGTAGGTTGTGGTACTACCGCCTCTGGAGGAGGTAGTACGTTAGTTAATTTGTGCATCTCTCAACTCCCAACGTTCTTTTGCGTTTCTGAAGCACCAGGAATGTAGGACAATGCAAGAAGAAGAGAAGAAAGAAATTTTGGGGAAATCTATCTGAAATGGGGCAGGTGTGTGTATCCTGCCAGCTGCAGCCATGCAGGGGGTTCCCACCAGGAAAAATGAAAGAAACTAAACTGTCCCAAAATGTCAATTCTTTTCTAATTCCCAAACACAGAATATGCTCTCCAGTGAAGGCTGGAGATCTGTTCTTCTTGCATGCATTGCATTTTAAAAATGTACCTGAATTCCAGACTTTCAAATTACTGCTTTAAATTGTACTTCTGTCCACCCCACCCCACCCCACCCCACCCCC
Source organism: Pseudonaja textilis (assembly GCF_049901715.1). Taxonomy (NCBI): domain Eukaryota; kingdom Metazoa; phylum Chordata; class Lepidosauria; order Squamata; family Elapidae; genus Pseudonaja; species Pseudonaja textilis. Next base: position 3,220,043 of record NC_142001.1, on the reverse strand, counting down.
CAGAAAACAACAACTGGCCAGTCTGCATAAACTGCAGAGCTTTCAGCATTTGTTGTAAGTGTAGTATCTTCCTAAGGCTTTAAAAAATGTAGTACTGCTTTATAAAACCTTAGTAAGGCCCCACCTGGAATATTGCATCCAGTTTTGGTCACCACATTATAAAAAAGACGTTGAGGCTTTGGAAAAAGTGCAAAGAAAAGCAACTAAGATGATTACAAGCCTGAGACTAAAACATACGATGAAAGCTTGCAGGATTTGGGTTTGGCTAGTCTAGAGAAAAGAAGAACTAATGGGGGAACATGAGAGCAGTCTTCCAGTATTTGAGGGGCTGCCACAAATATGAGGGGGGCAAACTGTTCTCCAAAGTATCTGAAGGCAGGGGAAAAAAGCAATGGATGGAAACTAATCAAGGAGAGAAGCAATCTGTAATTAAAGAGAAATGTCTTAACTGTGAGGACAATTAACCAGTGGAACGACTCCAGAAGTTGTGGGTGCTCCATCACTGCTGTTTTTAAAGCAGTGACTGGACAGTCACTTGTATAGTGTCTCCTGCTTGTGCAACGGGTTGGACTAAAAGACCTCCAAGGCCCCTTCCAACTCCATTCTGAATGATTGAGCCTAGAACCACTGTAGATGAGCCAGCTGCCAAAATGGATACTAAAGTGGGAGCTGGTTTTGGGCTGTGCAAAGACCTCAGTGCCCTCTCCTTAATTCTCCTCCTCCCTCAGATGCCTTTGCTTCCTACTGGGTGCTTGTAAAAGAAGCCCTTGTGGTCCCAGCAGGCAGGCAGTCAGGCAGGGAGGGAGGGAGGGCAGAGTAAGGGAGTCCCTACATCGAGGCAGATTTGGCCTGAGGTCAGGAGGAAGAGCTGTTCCTCCTTGCTGGAAGAGGCTGGCAGCCAAGGGTGGGATTCTACCAGTTTGCACCTATTTGCTAGAACCGGCTGTTAACATTCTAAGCAGTTCGGAGAACTGGTTGTTAGAAGAAATTACTGGGCTAATCCTGTAAGGAAGGCAGGAAGGAAACATTCTGGTGTTGCTTACAGAAACTGCCTCTCTATTAACCCTTCTTGGCAGGACTAGACTTCTTGTCTCAGCAACGTCTCTGGAGTTTTTTCCCCCTCCTTTTCTGGTTCTTTGCTTGTGTGGAGGGACCATTCAAAGTTACAATGGCACTGAAAAAAGTGACTTATGACCATTTTTCACACCTACGACTGTTGCAGCATCCCCACAGTCATGAGAGGCCGGGGAGGGGGGAGATGGTGCCTCCATGTGAGTGATGTTGAGTTACTGCCCAGCCAATAACATGACCATCAAGCCATGTCCACCCAGTCACATGACCATCAAGCCACGCCCACCATCTAAACCATGCCCACAGAACCCAGTTGTTAAAAAGATTGAATCCCACCCCTGCTGGCAGCCCTCGTGCCAGGAGAGGAGGGTACCACCGCTGTGGGTCACGGGCTGTGGGTGGAGAGATCTCAAGCCAGACAGGAGCATGGCTGAGAGAAAGAGGCACACTGGGCCAGGATGAAGCTGGGTTAGGGACAAAGTTAATTTAATTAACACTGAGTTAAATGAAAGTTAAATAATTCTAAGGATTCCAATTAATATGGTTCATACAAATGCAGTTCTGTCCCATCAAACTTCACCATCTGGTGGTGATTTGGGGAGCCCCCACAGCTTTAGGGGGGCATCTAAATATAGACCAGAAATCTCGAAGGACTTCCCAGTTTTGGCACATCTCTATGAAAAAAATAGTGCTCCGAAATGTATAATTAATTTTCCATCGATTCCTTTGTCTCTGTCTCTCTCCCCTCCCCACTTCTCCTAAATACAGCGTGCAATTCTGCAGGAAAAACCTCCATTGCTAACTGTAGATAGTCAGTTGGAAAACATTTTGCCAAAGAGTTATCCATTCCCCATTCATCACGTTTGAACAGCTTTATTGTGGAGAGACACAGACTAGATTTTATCTGCATCAGCAATTAAGGCATTATTATTCAGCTTATGCCCCTTATAAACATGGCTTGTTAGTTTAATGTCTAACTTTTAAGGGCTTGGTATGTGCATAGTTTCTCCCTCTTATTCTTTGGAAAGACATTCTTGGTGGATTTATGAGACCTCTGGCCAACCTCCCCTGAATTATCTCTTGTAACAAACCTGTGCCAAAGTCCAGAGGTCTCCGGAGTGACCGAAACGGCAAACAGCAGCTTATCAGACCGGTGGCTGAGTGGTGAACCCATATCCTTTCACATGCCCCAGTGCAGGCCCAGCTCAAATGCTTCACCAATGCCCCTTTGGGAAGCAGATGGAATTAATCTGGTTAGACTTCGGGATTGCAAATATATATATGTATATGTATATGTATATATATGAATGACAAAATAACAGAACAAGAGAGTTGGAAGGGACTTGAGGTCTTCTAGTCCAACCCCTATACTATTTTTTTTGTAATATTTTTTTTATTATTTTATATTTTAAAAACATCTCTTTCAGTGAACAATGTGGTTCCAGGTTTACATTTCAACACAAACATGACCTGAGTACATATTTATCTTTCACACTCAATTCTATATCATATCATTACTTCAATTTTCCAGTAAATTTTCTCCATTATTCTTATTTTCTTTATACTTATTAAATCCATTTTTGATTTATATCTTATCTTAATTCCTTTTCTATGAATGTTCTCAAATATTTTTCTATAGTCTAACATTCTTATTTTTTAATTCTAAATTCATGATACCTTTATACTTTCATCTGTCAAATTTGCAATTTTGTCACATACTTTTATTTCATTATTCAGTAAATTCCATCTTAAATCTAATAATTCCCCAAAATTTCCCCCTTTAAGTATCAATTAGACTGTGCCACCCTTTTAACTTATACATCCCTCAATTTATTTCCCCTTTAATGCATATATAGTATAATCCTTATACTATTTTGACAAATGGCTGTCCGGTCTCTTCTTGAAAACCTCCTGTGATGGAGCACCCAAACATTCTGGAGACAAACCATTCCATAATAGTGAAAATTTCAATCAGGAATTTTTTTCTTAGTTCTAGGCTGTTTCTCTCCTATGGTTAGTTTCCATCCATTGCTTCTTGTCTTGCCTTCTGGTGCTTTGGAGACCCTACACCACTTCTGACAGATGGCAGTCCAGTCTCTTCTTGAAAGCCTCCAGTGATAAAGCTCCCACAACTTCCGAAGGCAACTTCTGTTCCACGGGTTGATTGTTCTAAGAAGCAGGTCCATCACTTTGCAACCCATGAACCCTTGCTAGGATGGCCAGGGGGCAGAGGAGGCTGGGCATGACTGAGCTGGGACATATTCAAGACCTTGTTGAGGATCCAAACTCTGTCAAGGATCTTGGGGTACTCATCTCTAATGATCTAAGTGCTAGAGCCCACTGTAACTACATAGCCAAAAAGGTATTAAGAGTTGTTAATCTAATCTACGTAGCTTTTTCTCTGGTAATATCACACTACTAACTAGAGCATACAAAACATTTGCTAGACTTATACTTGAATACAGCTCATCAGTTTGGAACCCATATCATGTGTCTGATATTACTACAATTGAAAAATGTCCAGAAATATTTCACAAGAAGAGGTCTCCACTCCTTTACTCGTTGCAGAATACCTTATGCCACCAGACTTGAAACTCTAAACCTAGAAAACCAAGAACTATGCCGCCTTCGGTCCGATCTAAGTATAGTATATAAAATCATACATTGCAATGTCCTACCTGTCAATGAATACTTCAGCTTCAACCATAACAACACAAGAGCAAACAATAGATACAAACTCAAGGTTAATCGCACCAAACTTGATTGCAGGAAATACGACTTCAGCAACAGAGTGGTCATTGTCTGGCATACTCTACCTGACTCTGTGGTTTCTTCCCCAAACCCCAAAAACTTTATCCTTAGACTACCTACTATTGACCTCACCCCTTTTCTAAGAGGTCTGTAGGGGGCGTGCATAAGTGCACCAAGATGCCTACCGTCCCTGTCCTATTGTTTCTTTTATTTTTTTTTATTTTTCTTATATGGATCCATGTATTCATAACTATGTTTATTCTTATACCTGTATCTTGTAAGCGATTGACAAATTAAATAAATACTAAAATGCTAAATATTCTGGACTCTAAACTGGGGGTGTGAAATGGGGGAGCAGAATGTTGATTAGCACCCAGGAAAAGGTTTCTGGGCTCTTTGTGCAGAAGCAAGACTCTTGGCTCAATTGGACTGTCTCTATCCTGCCACTGCCCCTCCCCCTTCCTCCCCTGCAAATGTTGCTGATGAAAACTCTGGAGAAAACCAGAAACACATCACCAACGTCTTAGCAGCACCTTCATTTTTCCTGCCCTACGAGAATAATTTGCATCTGGCTCCAATTACAGGAAAGGAAACATCCCACAAACTTGGCGGTCCCTTTTTGCCATGTATGAGAATGAGTTGCCTCATTTCATTACACTTCCCTATTTTTATTGTACAGGTAGTCCTTGCTTACTGGCCACTCATTCACCACTCATCCAAAGTTATGACAATGTTGAAAAAATAAATTTATGGACAATTTACAACCATTTACAATCTTCACAATGTACATCAGTCACGTCTTTGCTCTTCTATAAATCAACAGCAATGTGATCATGGTGGGCAGACTACAATCAACTCTCTTGAAATCCCTTCCTCTCCAATCTCTTTGCCTGAAATGAGAGGGGGGGAAAAAAAGCAAGTGAATTTTGTTGGTAATGTCTCCTTTGCCTGATCCTTTCCCCTGCTGACACAATCTCATTACTTTCAATGTGTAAAAGATAAATAACTTAAAATATCTTCTCTGCAATCTGTCCATTCAAGGAGTGAGGAAGACGGGGGAAGGATCAGGCAAAGGAGAAATTGCTTACAAAAAATATTTGCAGAGGAAGGGATTTCAAAATATAAGCTGTTTCTGTGATCTGCCCATGGTTCCCAGCACCATTGTAGTAACATGATTTCCATTTATTCATTTGTTTGTTTGTTTGTTTGTTAATAATTCACACCCATCTTACCTCAAGATAACTCTGGGCAGCTTAGAGGCCACTTCACTGAGTGACAGAAACAGTCCCAATTAGGATAATTAAGCAAGGACTACCTGTAATTTCTTTATTTGATTGATGTGAGCTGCTCAAAAGTGTTGAGAGTTGAATGGCATGTAAGTTTATCATCTCTTTGTTCTGAATCCTTGTATATATATATGACAAGTAAGAAATTTTTCTTCCAGTAGCTCTGCAGCTGCTGACATTGGTTACTTGGCCAATCGTTCTGAGTTCTGTGGCTTATTTGTCACAAGATATCCAGGGACTCCCAACACCTAACATGGTCCTTATTGACCTGGATTCTATAGAGATTTTCAGTCATCCCAGTCATGGTTGTCCCAAAGGTGCCTTTTTTTCAAGAGGCAACTCGACTTTTCATCTTTTATTTGAAGACAATTTGCTTCTCATCCAAGAAGCTTCTTCAGAGCTTCCTGAATGAGAAGAGAAATGTCTTCAAAGAAAAACCAGAAAGTCCAGTTGCCTCTTGAAAAAAAAAAAAGCATCTCTGGGATGACCTGGGCAATGCTTGACCTGGTATGGGTTTCTGTAAATTATGTGTCATCATATTGTTATAGGAGAGACACTCTTTGTTTAACTACTCTGAGACCTGTCCAGTATTGTAGAACTTTTAGAGTAGCTCTCATCTTTCTCAGAGTACACAAACCTCACAACCACATCAACATAGAGCAGAGGTCTTCAAACTTGACGGCTTTAAGATTTGTGGGCTAACTCCCAGAATTCCTCCTCCTCCAGTCATGTTAGCTCAGGAATTCTGGGAGTTGAAGTCCACAAGTCTTAAACTTGACACAGAGCCTCACTATGATATTTCTTTATTATTATATAGGGTTGTGCTCACTAAGTTTTTGGGTAATTAAAAACTTTGATCCATGGTTTGAAGTCATGGTCGTTTCAGTAGGGAACTGGGTTGACAGAAGCCAAAGCTGGAAGAACCAAGGGAGACTCACATGAGAGAGATGGGGTTAATTTGGGGCCCTTTTCGGAAGCTGAAAAAGAAATGTCAAATGATCAATGCAGCCCACTTCTGAAATCAGATGGGAAAGGGTTTATTTTCCTCTTGCTAAGAAAATGGCACTTGGAGCCGTGTCTGAGAGACAACTTGGCTTGTACAGTCAGGATTTTTGTCTCATGAGAATCTAAGCCAAGGCATCATTCTTGTCTTTCTAACAGAATCTTTGAGATGTTCTTAAGTGTTTTCATACCAAGAGTCATACATTTTTAATACACAAAGACAGTTGGGAGTGGGGTTTACCAGTAAGAGTTCTGATGTTGAATTTGACAAAACTTTTGGTCTTTCAATATCTCTGTCAAGTTCTCCAGGAGAAGAATTAACATTCCTAATGGACACACATACACACACACTGAAGTCGGGTGGGGGGGGATTCTTTCTTGGTTGTGGAGAATTCGTCCTATCCTCTGCCTATAAATGTGTGAGGGTTGGCATAAGGGGGCCACTGGTTGCCCCATTAAACTGGATATGGTACCTACCCCCATGAAGCAAACTGCAGTCCCCAAGAAAACCCAGATTTGGGCAGGGGACTCAGAGCTCCCACTGAGCAGCAGAGCTTCATCAAAGCAGAAGGATTTAATGCACTTCTGAAAACCCGCTTAAGATGGGGCTCGGGACTTCTCTTCCACCTCCCACCCACACATCGAGCAGAACTCGGCCTGTCTCTCCCCACTGCTTTCCTCTCTGAAACCTGGATGGGATGGTCTTTTCTCAGAATTGTGCCACACAATCTTGGCGTTGGCATCAGCCAAGACTCAGTGGAAGAAGGTAGCTGTTATAATCTAGGATGTCTTGAAGCCTCCCAGAGGCTCTGCAGGTGGCCAAATGAGCAGTGCTGGGGTTCAAGGTGGCCTATAGGGCACAGTGGGGTTTGCTGCTGGTGTGCCACCCCCTCTGCTGCCCAGCAATATCATAGCCTGAGAGGCTGGATTCCATTAACAAACTGGCAGTGGGTTTTAATCTGATGATTGGTGGTATCGAGTCCAGAGTGGCTAGAGAGTTTGTGGCCCACATGGCAACTGTGGATCTGACTCAAGTAGCAATTCATTGGATAAGGATTTCTCCTCCCTTGGAATAATTGTGACATGATATGGTAATGAAGGACACAAATATTGCCACAGACAGATCCCTGTCCAATCCCCTTCCAGCTCTTTCATGCCACCTTCACCCACAGGGAGAAAGGGTCTCAATCCATTCACCCTTGATGATTGACAGATCCTCTTGGATTCCAGACTGAGCTGCGGTTTCCCTCTGAGCTGGGGGATTCAGCTGAGGCCTTAGTCGCTCCCCCTGTAACTCCTTCCTGGGTGTGGCTCCTGGGTTTTCTTGGTGTACTAAGGAACTCCAGGACCCAAGTGCCAGACGAGATCCCTGGAACTCTGTTGAAGGAAGAGACAAACAGCTCTGACTAAGCATGAGGGACCACCTTGTGGAAATTAGAGTGGTACTTTTCTCTCTCATCATCCAGCAGCTCTTTCTGAGTAACACGGTTCCTCTTGGGAAGAAATGGGCCACCAGATCACCTGCAGGAATTCCACTATCAGGAGTATTCTATCTGGCAGAGGCTCAAACATGCTTTGAATTGGACTCCACCTTGGCAGGTGTGCTAAGGTGCTAGGATTTAATCAATCTGACTTATTGACCCTTGTGGAAATGGACATAATTCTCTATGTTGTTAACTCACCTGCCTGTTTGTTGGCTCCAGGATGTTCTTGGCTTAAGATAATCATGAAGGTCATCATCAGCCTCTTTGAGAGAAGAGGTGGTTACTGTGGTGTGCCCCCTTCTCAAGAGGCCATCCCTGGATCCAGCTATTTTAGACAACCATTGTCCTATCTGCAACTTTTTTATGAAAAATGGTTGAAAATGTGGTTTGTCTGCAGTTACAGAGGATTCTAAAGGAAGTGAATTATGTAGACCCATTTCAGTTGGGTTTCAGGCCAACATTTAGTACAGACACAGTCATGGCCATAGTGATGATTCATCCATTCTTGTGCTTCTTGATTTCTCAACAACTTCCAATGATGTTGACTACAGCATCCTTCTGATCCAGTTCTGGGCTTTGGGAATTGGGAGCACCATCTTACAATGGTTCTCTTCCTTCCTTAATGGTCAGTTTTAGTTGCTATTGGCTGAGAGAGCTAACTCCAGACTTGCAAGATTGGGGTCAGCCTTGTCCAAACAAGAAGCACAGTCAGAAACACTATCTCTTACTCTGTTGTAAGGTTACATTAGCAGAATCTTGCAAGTCTGATAATATACCTCTCCCGCATCACCTTTATAGTCCAAGAAGCTAGACATAGTCCTTTCTGAGATGTTTGCCACATCCCCATTCCTTTTGCAGACTCAACTGATGGTCATCTAATCTGTGGCTCTTCTTTCTGTTTTGCAAAGTGATTCCACCATTACAATCTGGTACACAGTTGTATTTTTTTCCTGGATCACATAGTCCTCCAAGATAATCACTCATGCCTTTGTTACTCATGCTACATGGGGCTGCCCTAGAAGACTACTCAGAAGCTTCAACTGGTCCAGAATGCAGTGGCACAAGTGATAGTCTTGCCATGTAATGCCCGCAAGACATCTCAACTTCTCACATTGCACTGGTTGCCACTCAAGGTGGATGCTGGTTATTACCTATAAAATCATATATGCCACAGGAACAATATTTGAGAGCTCATCTGTCTCCTGTGCTTTGCACCTCTGGTATAATCCAGTGGAGTGGGGACACCCTTTAATTAAACTGGGTCATCTTTCAGGATCCAGGAAGTCCACATTCTCTGCAATGGCACCTGCTTCCTGGAGTGAGGTCCCTCCCTGAGATACAGGTGGCTGCCCTCCCCCGGTGGTGTTTCAGAAGTCGTCGTAAAACCTGGCTATTCTCCAAGGCATTGGGGAAGGGACTGTTTGCGATGTTCTGTGTTTGTTTGCTTGTAATTATTTCACAGTTCTTTTTGTAATGCTTTCCTGTCTATTTTATTGTAATTTGTTGCTTCTGTGTTGCTTTTCATTATTGTGAGCCATTCAGAGTTGAGCAGCATTAAAACTGAATAAATAAAATTTTTAAAAAAGTTGACCCGGAAGGAATTAAAGCGTTGTTTTTTTCTCTTTTGTGAATGCTGCTGAGCAGAGTGCACCATTCAGTGAGTTTATTCCATCTGACACTTGTTCATACATTTTTTAGAGAAATGTGTTTCCCATGTGTCTTGCTCGGCATAATATTTGCAGTATCTCCTGGCCCTCCAACAGGCTGCATTTATTACATGTCTTTTTATTGGATCAACTCCCAGACTAAATGTCAAAGGAGAAATCGCAATCCATATAAGATTGGAGGAGAGAAAGCCCCTCCCCGTGGCAGTCTGACCTGACAACCTTAAGCAACCCCCACTTATCTGGCCCAGATGGGATGACAGACCTGCTTAGCTCGATGCCAGGCTATCATAAGAAACGTGGGGAGGGCATTGCAGGATGGCATAGAAGGAGGGAGGATAGAGGAAAGGAAAGCTAAAGACTTCATGCCATCCTGTCAGTGCCACGCAAGCTGTTCCAAGGTCACCCAATAGAATGCAACACCTTCAAGACCTTTTACTGGGGACTGTTACCAAAATAGAATAGAATACAGATGGAAGGGACCTTGGAGGTCTTCCAGTCCAGCCCCCTGCTCAAGCAGGAGAACCTATGCCATGTTAGATAAGTGACTATCTAGTCTCTTCTTAAAAACCTCCGCCCACGATTTCTGGTGGCAAGCGGTTCCACTGGTTAATTGTCTTCACTATTAGGCAGTTTCTCCTTAATTCCAGGTTGCTTCTCTCCTTGATTAGTTTCCATCCATTGTTTCTTGTCCTGCCCTCTGGTGCTTGGAGAATAATTTGACCCCCTTTTCTTTTGTGGCAGCCCCTCAAATAATTAGTTTAAATAATTAGTTTGGATGCTATTGGACCCTTACCAATAACCATGGGGGAGGGGAATGGGATCCAAAGACGAATGTTAACCATACACTTTGGGCACAAAAAGCCAGATTCAGCTTTGTGCTTGGTTGTAATGCTTTCTCTGGGAGTCTTTCTTTGCTGATTGACCAGATTGGGACAACTGACAATGGGACCCTCGAGAGATGCCTGGGCTCCGGAGCTTCCCCCTTGCCCAGGAAGGCCTGGCTGTTGCCCGCTTTCTCTGGAGAGGCTTTGACTGACTTATGAGTGAAGAGGTGCAGCTAGCAGCAGCAGGAAAAGGTGGGGAAACAGAAGGGGTAATGTGAGAGTGGGCTCAGAACTGGGGAACAAAGGAATGAGGCAAGACAACACCAGGAAGGAGGATCTGGAATCAGGAATGTCTCCGGAACTGAACTCCTGCTGGAAGCTCAACAGGGAGAAATCAAGGAGGGCATGAGGAATTCCTTTGCTGGCCTCCCTGCCCTCTTCCTCTAGGACCGGCCCCAGTTTTCAGATGGAACAACAGTGCCCCCTAAAGCACCTGACCAACAGCCCGGCACTGGGAGGCTTGAATAAATGGCATTCGGCTTTTGTTTTTCCCTAATGCCTTTCTCCATGTAATCCCATTTATTCAATAGCATAATTAGCGGGGATCAGGCTATGCTTTTCATTCTGCCAAAGCCGTTAGGAAGGTGGGTTTGTCTGCTTGGTGATTTTGACAGGCTGTCTGAACCATGGAGGTCTTGGGCAGAGCATTGGGCCTCAAGGACATAGAGAATTTCTAATGTAGCCCTTCTCTGCATGCAAACCTGCAGCGCTTGTTGGCACTTGTGTTTCACAACTGACACAAAGTTTGTTCCGTTCTGTAATTCTGGGCTTTGTGCAGGAAGAACTAGAGCACCTTCCTTTCTCTTCTTCCTGGAGCTGGGCAGGGAAGCCCTGGCAGAAGAACCACGAGACCTCACCAGTTGCACAGGCAGTAGTACCTTTTGACCTGGGTCGAAACACAGACAGCTACAACGATCTAATACATATCGATTTTACAGAAGACAATGTTGAAAAAGCACTACGCAATCTAAAACCATCTCTATCTGGAATATGTGCCTACTTCTTAAAAAAGCTATCCACTGCCATAGCCAAACCTCTAAGCATAATCTTTGAAAAATCTTTCAGGACCAGCTCCTTGCGAAAACTATGGTCACAAGCCACGATCATCCCCAACTTCAAAAAGGGAGACCCCAGCCTAGTTGAAAATTACAGACCAATCTCATTAGGCTGCATCACCCGTAAAGTCATGGAATCAATTATAAACCAATCCATTATCCTCCACTTAGAGACCAACAACCTACTCTCTAATAAACAATTTGGTTTCAGAAAAAAACTCTCCTGCAATCTGCAACTCTTACACTGCAAAAACATATGGACTACACAACTCGATCAGGGCAAAGCAATAAACGCAATCTACATAGACTTCTGTAAAGCCTTTGATTCAGTGGTCCACGACAAACTACTCCTAAAACTAAAATCTTACGGTATCTCTGGACGCCTGCATAACTGGATAGAAGCATTCCTGTCAAACAGACAACAAATGGTCAAAACTGGGAGTGTCCTATCAAATTCTGTACCTGTCAACAGTGGTGTCCCCCAAGGCAGTGTTCTAGGACCAACTCTCTTCATACTCTACATAAATGACCTCTGTGATCATATTAAGACCAACTGCGTTCTTTTCGCTGATGATGGAAAGCTGTTCAATACCACAGACAATACTGCTACCCTTCAAAAAGACCTTGACTATGTATCAGAATGGTCAAACAAATGGCAACTTCAAATCTCAACAAATAAATGCTTTGTCCTACATATTGGCAAAAAAATAATCAGAAAATAAAATACAGTCTGAATAGTCAAGACCTTGTTGATGATCCAAACTCTGCCAAAGATCTTGGGGTACTCATCTCAAATGACCTAAGTGCTAGAGCCCACTGTAACTACATAGCCAAAAAGGCGTTAAGAGTTGTTAACCTAATCTTACGTAGCTTTTTCTCTGGTAATATTACACTAATAATTAGAGCATACAAAACATTTGCTAGACCAATACTTGAATACAGTTCACCAGTCTGGAACCCACATTACCTATCTGATATTAACACAGTTGAGAAAGTCCAGAAATATTTCACAAGAAGAGTTCTCCACTCCTCTACTCATTGTAGAATACCTTATGCCACCAGACTTGAAACTCTAGACCTAGAACACCTAGAACTACACCGCCTTTGGTCCTATCTAGGTATAGTATATAAAATCATACATTGCAATGTCCTACCTGTAATAGTTCGGCTTCAACCATAACAATACAAGAGCATACAATCGATACAAACTCAAGGTTAATTGCACCAAACTTGATTGCAGGAAATACGACTTCAGCAACAGAGTGGTCAATGTCTGGAATACTCTACCTGACTCTGTGGTTTCTTCCCAACACCCCAAAAACTTTAACCTTAGACTGTCTACTATTGACCTCACCCCTTTTCTAAGAGGTCTGTAGGGGACGTGCATAAGTGCACCAAGATGCCTACCCTCCCTGTCCTATCGTTTCTTTTATTATTTTTTTTATATGTATCCATGTAATCATAGCTATGTTTTTACTTATACCTATTATCTTGTAAGCAATTGACAAACCAAATAAATAAAATAAAATAATAAATACCTCAGAAATAAGTTTCAAAGTTATATTGGGAACTTTTAAACTCATCCCAGAATAACTGGCAAATCAGTACAATATTCCATTCCCTGGGAAAATATTAACATAGATCATTGGGCTGAGAGGGACTTTGAAGGTTACAGAAGTTACACAATAATAAAGAGGGAAGTTTTCTACTTTGGATGTGTTCTAGTCAATCACCAGGTCTCAAAACAAGAGACCTTATACCATCCTGATCAACTGAGGATTAAGGATAGAGAATATGTTGTTTCAAGGCTTAAGGAGCTTCCTGTAAACAAAGAGTCCTGTTCCCCCCCTCCTCTCACCCCTCCATTCCTTCCCTCCCTCCCTCTTCCCTTCCTTCCTTCCTTCCTTCCTTCCTTCCTTTCTTCCTTCCTTCCTTCCTTCCTTCCTTCCTTCCTACCTACCTACCTATCTACTGGAATCCACAGCTAGCTTCTGAAGGGACAATTCAGCCCCTTTGTTAGTCTCTAATTCATTTTCCAGAGAGTGCATTTATTGAAGACATAATGAGTGCAATTTGCTCAATCAGTGAAGAGTTTAATAGTGCAGTTCCACAGAAGGAAGAGACAAGAAGGTGACCAAAGAGATGAATATCCTGAAATTTGCTGTGCTCAACTGATGCAGACTGAAGTGACCATTTCAAAATACTTCTGACTACAATGTCATCTATCTGCTGCTTGCCCAGTAAGCAAGTGTGATAGGAGAAATATGAGGCAGCCTTTTCTCAGGGTGTGAACTCTGACCAAGCAAACAAGCAGTTGAACAGTGGAATTCCACAGAAGGAAATAGGAGTTGTGGAGAAGAATACAGAATAACAGAGCTAGAAGGGCTGGCTGGTCTAACTCCCTGATCAGCAGGAGACCCTATACACCTCAAATAGCTGTGCAGTCTCTTCTTAAAAACCTCCACTTATGGAGCATCCACAACTTCTAAAGGCAAGCGGTTTCACCAGTTAAATGTTCTCACCAACAGGAATTTTTTCCTTAATTCTTCTTTTTTTATACATATGTCCTACATTTGTATATTAAACAGTCCCATTCAAGTCAAAAATTGATTTCCCTCACAACTGAAAAACCAGTAGGCCAGGGATGGGGAACCTTTTATGGCTCACTCAGGAATTCTGGGAGTTGAAGTCCATAAGTGATAAAAGAGCCAAGTTTCCTTACCCCTGGACTAGACAATCCCAGTTCCTGCAATTATTCTTCATATGTTTTAGCCTCTAGTCCTCTAATTGCCTTTGTCGCTCTTCTCTGAAGAGAGTCTTGATGCCCTTTTTTTATCATGATGGCCATAACTGGACACAATATTCCAGTATACAGTGGGAGCAAATCCATGGGGACATAAGAATAAAATTGCCAGCCAAAGGTTGTGAAAGGCTGTTTCTTGCTTTCAGAATAATTTCAGGAGCCACCATCAGTTGGTGATCTCCCTGCAAAAATAAGAAGAGAGATCTAATAGGAGTCTGGCAATGAACAAACAATTTTCTAGTCTGGCAGCGGAGACTGCGTTAAATTAAGAAAAAAATAAATAGTTTTGTATGGTAATACCTTAAAATCAGAAGTGAAGATGAGTGTACATAGTTGAGCAGTTCTTCTGTTGTCTTCACCTTTCTACAAGGAGACAAAAAGACAATTCATGACAGATTCTGCTATGATGAGCCCAGAAATAAATAGGTGCTTAATTGCTCTTATTGACTTGCCTGCCTAGAGCATGGATTCAGCAGGTGACAGAACAAATGCCAAGTTTGATGAACTCCACTGTCCATTATCCTTTTTTTTTAATGCAAGTAGGGAAAACTGAATGCAGTATTCCAAGTGTGGTCTCACCACAAGATCGTGAAACTACAGCATTGGCTTTTTGGGCTGCTGCAGAACACTGCTAGATCATATTTAAGAAATTGTCTACTAGAGCTCATAGATCCCTAGATGAACAGTTACTGCTGTTGAGCCAGGTACTTCTATTTTATACCTGTACATTTGTTTTTTTTCTTGCCTAAGTAAAGGACCTTATTCTTTTCACCACTGAATCACATTTTTGTTGAATGGGGCTCAGTATATTTGAGAAATTGGAATGATTCCTTCGAATGGTGTCTCAGCGTTGATTAAATAACCCTCTGGATGGAAAGTCAAAGCTTTTTTTGGCCAAGAACACAACTAGGCCCCTTCTCTCATCTGGTTTGAAGTGGGGGGAGGTCAAGGGAATGCCTGGGTGTGTCACGAATCTCAGCACGTGAGCCTTGGAGGGTGGCCCAAAGGTTCACAGCAAGGCTGAGCTTGCTTGCCGCGTGCCAAGGATGCAATCTTGCCTTTGTTTCAGTGGAAGATGAGGAAGGAACTTGAACAAGAGCTGAAGGAACAAGAGTGACGTCAGCTCAGCATCTCATGCCGGTCACATTGTTCCTGGCCTGGCATGAGTCATGCCTGCCATTGTTCATCAGAAAGATAGCATCATTCCCAGATGCTGGGCTGATTATCTGATGGGTAGGAAATCAAAGGAAGCCTCATCTGACATTGAACTTGAATGGTAGCCAATGAAAAAACAGAGAGCCATTTCTTTTTATTCTAACCCTCTTTCTTTTCACGAGGAGCGGGGAAAGGAGCTGCTGGCTTGTGGAGTTTATCTTAGAGTGTGGAGAAAAAGGGAACAGAAACAGTCAAAAATTATTGTAAACATATTTGCATTTCCCCAAACTGCAACACCTTTACTTTCATTAGAAAGATAGAAAACTGCGAACACCTAGAAACAACAAAGCTATTACTGGAACATGAGCTTGTCAAAGACAGATTATGCCAGACAAACCTTATTGCTGTCAAGCTGTCATTCTTTGACAAAGTGACTAAATTAATGGTCGAGCAAAATGCGGTGGCCATAGTGTCCTGTCCATGGACTTCAGTATTGATCAATTTTCCAGCAATGCCAAATCTTTTTCCATATTACAAATACCCCCAGGAATGTCAACTCTATTATGCATCCTTTGTGTCATGAGAAAAAAGGCGACCTTTACCAAGCAACCCTTCTGTTATATCCCTCATAAACACATTGAACAGATCAGGATTTGGGATTGAGCCTCATGGTATACCACTTGTAATGGGTCTCTGTTCAGACAGTGCCCCATTAACCATCACACACTGGGACCCATCCCTAAGCCAACGTCTTATCCACATCCAGTGGTTAAGTCCCAGCCTATCCAACTTTCTTAGGAGCTCATTATGTGGAATCATATTAAGTGCTGTGCTGAAATCCAAGTAGGCAAAATCCACAGCACCATCTTCACCCAAAACACTCGTGACAAAATGATAATGTTTGAACTGCTCAATTATTTAATGATTGTGGGGGAGGAGATAGCTTGCTGGATCAAGAGCAAGACCCTTTCTTGGGTGACCTTAAGGACTTCCCATATTACTCTGTCATCAGTCTTGCTGGATCACCCTCCATCAGATGGACACGATGACATGACAAATAGACCCATTAATATATTGGTTGTTTTTGCAAATGTACTAAACAATCACATTTGCATTATTTCAGTGTGTTTCACTGCTCCACCACTGACATATAAAGAAAAAAGGGCAGGGATTAAATATTTCTTCAAAAAGGCAGACCCACTAGAAACAGCATAAAACTGATAGAAAAGATAGAGACATATGGAAAGGTGGCCAGTCTGAAAATAAATAAAGATAAGACAAAGATCTTGACAAAGAATATGCTATCAAGACAAAAAGAAGAACTGGCGGATCTACTGAAAATCCAGGTCATGAATAAGATCAAGTAATAGCAAGTTGCAGTACACTAAAAGAGAATAATTATATCAAACTTAAGCAGCAGATAGCATTAGATTTGGTGAAATGGGAAAATTTACAACTGTCATTAATAGGGAGAATATCAACAAACAAGATGAATATATTACCCAGAATTTTATATTTGTTTCAAACAGTTCCAGTTAGGCTTGGAAAAGATTATTTTGAAGATTTAAATAAAATTGTGTTGAAATATATAAGGCAAGGTAAGAAAGCGAGAATAAAGTTAAAACTTTTTGTAAGATGCCAGAATAAGAGGAGGATTTGGTTTGCCTGATTGGGAGTTGTATTACCAAGCTACAAATTTGATGTGGGTTAAGGAATGGATAACATTAAGGAATACTAGATTGTTGACGTTAGAAGGGCATGATCTGTTATTGGGATGGCATGCTTTTCTATGGTATAAAGGAACTAAAACACAGGGGTATTTTAGAAGACATTATATCCAGGAGTCTCTGTGGTTAAACTGGGAGAAGACTAAAAGACAATGTTATTTGAAAATTCAAGTCTGGCTATCGACTATTGAAGCATTTTCTTATCCTATAATATATAAAAAGGAACAAACAGTTAGATATGGTGAAATATTTAATGAAAAGGGTGAACTTAAATCTATGCAAAAATTAGAGGAACAAGGCATAAAAATGAATTAGTTTTCATATGTGCAAATGCATTCAAGGTATGATAAAGATTCTAAAACAGAAGGTTTCTATGATAAACTGTCTGATTTAGATAAGATTTTGACAGGTACTGATGAAAAGGTGATTTAAAAATTGTATGGATATTTATTAGAAATTAAACTAGAAGAAGAACAAGTTAAAGAAACTATGACTGCTTGGGGGAAGAATTTTGCATATGGGATTGATTTAGAGAAATGGCAAAAATTGTGGCCTCAAAATTATAAAATGACAATGTCAACAGCATATAAAGAAAATTTGTATAAGATGTTTTACAGGTGGCATTTTCCCCTGACAAGAATAGCAAGAGTGCTCAAGAACAAAACTGAAAAATGTTGGAAATGTCATCAGACACCTGGCTCATATTACCATATGTGTTGGACTTGTGTGGATGCTAAAAAATATTGGACTAAAATCCACACGCGGTTGGAAAAAATGACAAAAAAGCGTATAGACTTGAAATCAGAGATATTTTTATTGGGAATTTTACCTGAAATATATAGGAAAGACTTGAAATATTTGATTGTAAATGTATTAACAGCGGGTAGGATTGTATTTGCTAAAAACTGGAAAAATGAGAAAATACCATTACAGGAGGAAATCATAAAGAAAATATTGGAATGTGCTGAAATGAGTAGATTGACATTTGAAATCAGAGAACAAGATGATAAACACTTTTATAAAATTTGGGATCTATTCTATCAATGGTTAGACAATAAAACATGGTAATGAAATATGTAGATTCTTAGAAAATAATAAACATATAAAGATATATTCTTTTCTTATTATATCTACAAAATGATTGTAGGATATATTTGAGATGATAATATGAACTGTCATAAAACAAATTAAGTAAAATATGGATTATTTCATAAAACATGAATGAATAAAAGCATAGTCAAATGATTGATTAACAATGATATTAATGTATTTAATACTTGATTGAAAATATGAGGATATATACAATGTAATTGTAATTGACTATGAAATGGAAGCACAAAACAATTTGTAAACCAACCGACACACTGTATGTATATGGAAGATGGCTTGATGTTTTTATGTTTTGTTTGTCTATATTTGTCTTAAAAACCAATAAAAATTAAAAAAAAATTCTTCAAAAAGGCTTCTTGTGAACATTGAAAACCTCCGATTGAGAAGGACCATTGTTTTTATCCAGATGATTACATACCTTGATTCCCTGTTTCCATCACCTATTTTCAAAAAAAGAAAGGTCCTACTGTCCCCTTCTTCATTACATTTTCTACTGCAAGTATTCTGTGATCTTTCCTATTTATTCCATTTCATCTGAGGGCTGCTTTGCTGGTTTAAACCTCTGCTTGAAAGGGAAGCATCAAGAGGAAGACAGAAACAGATAACAGAACAGAATAACAGAGTTGGAAGAGACCATGTAGGTCTTATATCTAGTCCAACTCCCTACTCATGCAGGAGATCCTATACCTTTCCACACAGCTGGCTGTCCAATCTCTTCTTAAAAGCCTCCAGTGATGGAGCACCCACAACTTCTGAAGCAAGCCATTCCACTAGTTAATTGTTCCCACTGTTAGGAAATTTATCCTTAGTTCTAGGTTGCTTTTCTCCCTGAATAGTTTCCATCCATTGCTTCTTGTCTTTCCACCAGGGGCTTTGGAGAATAGGTTGACCCCCCCTCTTCTTGTGGCAGCCCCTCAAATCTTGGATGACTGCTATCATGTCACCCCTAGTCCTTTTCTTGATTAGACTAGGCAGACCTTCATATGTTTTAGCCTCCAGGTTCCTAATCATCTTTGTTGCTCTTCTTCATACTCTTTCCAAAATCTCAACCAGGAGGAGAACCAGATTCCTCTACTGGTTCCTCTAATGATGGTATGAAGAGCTGGTGAATCCTTGTGCTAATACTTTAGAAAGCAAAAATATATTTGAAAGGTATTTTCTTAAGATGGAAGAAGGAGATGGAAGTGCCTGAAGCAGAAATCCAATGCAGACCAATAGGTGGAGAAGGTTTCCTGATCTTTAGTCACCACCGTACCTTAATACTATATCCAGTAATGGAAACCACATTTTGAGAAAGATTTGGGAAATTGCTGCAAGAGGAAGATTTGGGAATGAAAAAAAAAAATTCTGTAAAGAAACTTTAAAAGATTTGTTAACCTTGAGAAAAGAAAACTCTGTCACACAAAGGAAGGTATTTTATCTTGTCCAGGAATACAAAACACAGACTAATTTAAGTTACAAGGAAGGCAGATTTTGAATGAATGACAGAGAAGTATCACCGCTGCTGCTCCTTCTTTGAAACCAGGCAGGGAGGGTATTAGTCAGGGAGGGTTGAAGGCAGATTTCTCCCCCACAAAACTAGACTTGTGGGCCTTGTCGGTTCTTTTTGGCTCTCTGAATCTTTCTCTTCAAACAGAGGAACTGGTGAGGTCTAAAGGAGAGCAGATTTTGATCTGACAATATCTATCAAGAAGTTAAAAAAAAATATCCGCCAAACCACCAACCAGTATGACCTGACATCAACAGCTAGAAAGACAGACAGTCATATTGAAAGCAATTCACTAATTACTAGAAGTCAGAATATATTTGTCAAGAACAAATCATGCCAGACTAACCTCATCTATTTTTTGATCCATTAATTAGATTATGGGAATGCAGGAGACAGAGCAAAGCATTTGACAAAGTATCCCATGCAGGGCTGATTAACAAGCTGCCAAAATGGGATAAATTAATTGGATACAGAGATGGCTGAAAATTGTACTTGGAGAAGGCTTGTCCATAGTTCCTCATTGAAGTGGAGTGATCAGATGGCTCCTCTAGTCCAGGGGTCTCCAACCTCAGTGGCTTTAAGCCTGGTGGACTTCAACTCCCAGAATTCCCCAGCCAGCTTACCACTGCTCTAATCTGTCTCTCTTCTATGAAAGTCACTTCAGTGCAGTGTCCATGGGTGGTCCAGAAACCAGGAGCCAGTGAATTCTAGTCCTGCCTCAGGCATGAAAGCCAGCTGAGTGATGTTGGGTCAGTCCCTCTTTCTCTGTCAGCCCAAACCTGCTTACAGGGTGGTGGTTGTACATAAAACAAGGGGCAGCAGTATTATGTTAAAAAAAAAGTTTTTAAAAATATAACTCAAGGCAGCAAATTCTCAAAAATGTAGCATAAAAATCTAATAATATGCCATAGTATGCTAATACATTACAACATTCTGAGTTCTCAGAAAAAACTCAACACATATGAAGGCCAATGCCAACTAAAGAACTGGAACCAGTGATTTCACACCATTGTGTATGTCATCATCCTCATCATCCTCACCACCATCATCATCGTCCACAAACACTGGTCAACAATGATAGACAGGAGAAGTTTATCAGAAGCTTTTTGTGTGCTGCCATCTTGATTTTTCTTGGGTAATTTCAAGAGATAAATATTTCAAAAAGATTCACTGTCACCACAACTGTTTGTTGTTACACTGATTCCTCTGATTGCAATACTGAATAACTATAATAAGGCATGGCTATCAAACCTAAAAAATATCTGCCAAATTATCACTTCATTTACAGGGGTGTCAAACTCACGACATCACGCTGCCATCACATGATGTTTTCCCCATTCGTGGAGCTGGGATGGGCGGGACCTGTATCTGGCCCACCAACCGCCAGTTTGATACTCCTGCTTTACAAGGACAAGCTGACAAAACACCATCTGAAATAGAATCACAGCTCAGCACCGTCCATGTATAGTACAGCCAAGGTTTTGTAATGGAGTATGGACTGGATAAATGTGCCACTGTCACCATCAAATGGAGAAAAATAGTGAAAACTGAATCAAGAGGACTTATGGAAATAACATTAAGAGTCCGGATGATAATGATCACTACAAACCCCTGGACATCCTTCAAACTGACAACATCAAGCACACTGAAGTCAAGAAAAAGGTTAGAAGTGAATGAAGAATCTCTTAAATTCTCATCAAGAGAATGAAGAATCTCTTAAAGCCAAACTCAGTGGAAGAAATAGCATCAAGGCAACTGTCCCAAAGGTGCTTTTTCAAGAGGCAACTGGACTTTATAGTTTTTCTTTGAAGATGTTTTTCTTCTCATCCAAGAAGCTTCCTCAGGTCTTGGATGAGAAGCAAAACGTCTTCAAAGAAAAACCAGAAAGTCAGGTTGCCTCTTGAAAAAACACCTTTGGGACAACTATGATCTGGATGACTGAGAATAATCTCCATAGACATCAAAGGAATTAACACCTGGACAATTCCCATCATTAGATACACAGCTGGAATAATGGCCTGGACTCAAGCAAAACTAAAGGTTCTGGATAAGAAGATCAGAAAAATAATGTCAATAAATCATGCTCTTCAACTCACAGACTCTACTTACCAAGGAAAATGGGTGGGTGTGGAATGTTGCAAAGACACCAGACAGTTGGAGAAGAAAAAAAAGGAATGGAAGAATATCTGAAGGACAGCGAAGAAGATGCACTGAAGCTGGTATGCAAGAAAGGCTTACTGAATATCTGAGAGCCAAACTCAGTTACAAGAATGGGTGACACAAATGCCATATTCAGTCTAAACATCTGGCTGACTATGCAACCAACCATAATAATTTATGTTGAAGCCCTCAATGACAAGTAAAATCAATAAATGAATGAAAACCATGTGAAACAGTGATGAGAACCTGAACATGAGCCAAGAGTATGAGGCAGCTGCAAAAAAACTTTCTATCCTAGTGTTCCTCAACAAAAATATAGTATAAAAATGATAAAAGCTATCATTCTTCTCTATTTGGGTTGGACTGACAACAGCTAGAATATTATGCCCAGCCCCGGGCACTGCATTTTAGGAAAGATAATGACAAAATGTAGCAAGTGCAGAGGACAAAGGGAATGGAAAAACTGCTGGAAGGCCTTCTGTGTGTAATCAGAGAAAGACAAGGCAGCCTTGTTCAGAGTCATTCAGAAGACAGAGGAAACCCTGGGCTTTAAATACAAAGAAGGTTATTTTAGTTTAATGGCTATTCAAAATGGAGTCAACTGGATGGCCATCAGTCAGGGATGCAGAGTAGCAGATTCTGCAGTGGGATGGGGGTTGAGCTAGATGTCCCTCACAGGTCCTTCCAATCCTTGCCTTCTGTGATATTACAGTTCTGTAATTCTATGAAGATGCCTCAGAGATGCTTTGGGAGAAATCCCCTCTAAGGATAAAAATAAACTCTTGCTTTATTCTATCAGCTTTTTCAAACATTTCAAGCTCTTAATAAGAGTTGCCTCCCTCCCGTCTGATTCTTCGGGCTCTTTTCTCTCTCCCGCAAAGAGAGCATTTATGGGAAAAGGTCTTTGGGAGAAGGAGTGTGAACAATAGTCCTGGCAGGACTTCAGGCAAAATGAGTGCCCCTCCCAGCCCCCATAAAGATTGCTAGATGATTTTTCCTCCTGGGAGAGACCAAGGTTCCCTGAAGGGAAGAGGAAGAAGAAAGGCCGAGTAAGGTTTTAAAGAATCCTCCCTCAAGCCTGCTTAAACCTTCCTCCCCATGATACAGAGGCTGCCCATCACCCCAGGGCTGCATTTTCGTGGGGTTTAGCACGTGGCACACAATTTTGGGTGCGTGGATGACCGCACATGAAAGCCCAGTTCTGATCAAGACCCTTCCCAACCAACTTTGGACGAAGGATTTTCTTTGAATTAAGAAGACATTCAAGTTGAACCGATGATGTTTTCAGTCCAGTTGTATTTCTGAAAACTCTTCATAGTTTAGGGGGGAAAAACAGTAGGTAAGTATTATAATGTGTGTGTACAAGTGGTACAAATGAGATGGAAGGCTCTCAGACCCATAGGGCTTTCCAGGGGGAAACTCCCTTCCTCAAAACTTATTTGAAAGCAATTTGGGGAGTGGGATTCTTTTCTCTAAAGCCTCAGGAGGATGGGAGCACCAGGGCTGCGTACGGCTGAGGGTTGCATCGAAAGCATCATTTGGTGCTGCTTACCAGGTCCAACTCTAGTCTGGATGAGGCCATCCCAGTCCTCATTTTGCCAAAGGCTAGATTCCATGTTTCTTCCAACGGTTTGTCATTAAAGGAAAACTATGGCAGGTGGAGATGGCAGGAGTACCCTGTAAGCAAGCCAGCCTGCACTGTTGGATCTGCAAAGTTTGCAAGACACAGTCTCCAACTTGGTGTGGAGCCAGCCTCTTACTCTTCTACCCAAAGACCCTGATAGAGTTGGAGCAGGAGAAAAAGCAACCAGTGATTTATAGAGCCCCACAAATTGCTTCCTCCTCCATAATGAAAGACATATAAAGCCATGTTCCTGTCAAGTTTATATGAAAACGCTGCATTAACAAGCCAATGGGAAACATAACTCTCTCCTGTCAGCCACCAGATTGATTTAAAGTCTTGGTTAAGCCCTACCCTTGCAGGGCTCATTAATTGGGAAATCAGGCACAAATCACCTGAAGTGGAAGGTGCATCCCCTCCCCCAATGGGCAGCTGCCAGGCTGGAGACTTCTTCCTCTCTCCAGCCAAGAAGCAGGACCTTTGACCTGGCTAATTCTCCTGCTGGAAAGCATCTGGTCTTCTGGAGCTGGAGTGGAGGCTTTGAGGACCCAGATGTCATGCCGAGCCACTGTTTGCATTTCCTCCAAACCAGGAAAGCTAGAATAGGTACCCATCAGGGACACTGGAGGCACCTGTGGCTTTGCACAGTGCTGGGCTGAGTTTTGAGGAAAGAGCTCTAGTGGATTTGTGGTGTCCAACCTGCTGGAGCTTGGCTAACCCCAATCCCAACCCCAAAACCAATCAAAACCCTAGCACCAACACCAACACCAATGCTAACCCTAACCCCAACCCCAATCCCAACCTCAATCCCAATCCTAACCCCCAATGCAACTCACAGCTGCAGCTCTTTCTCAGGTCATCTTTTCATTGTAAAGGCCCCAAAAAGCAGCTACTGAGGTCAACATGGGTTTTAAAAACCATTATCTTATACAGGTGCTATACTGAGGACATGGAATATGTATAAACCTCCTTCCCATGCAGAAGGAATTCGACAACTGGCAGATGACCTGAATGTGTTTCATTGTAGATTTGAGAGGAAAGCCCTGTCACCTATCTCCACCACCTCCATATCAGATAGACTAACAACAGCCAAGCCTCCTATAACTGACCCCATCCCTTTGGGCCCCACATCTCTGGTGATTACCTAAAATGATGTGCATGGTCTATTTCACAAACAAAAACCTGGAAAAGTACCAGGCCCAGACAAGATAACTCCTTGCTTAAAAGCTTCTGCTGACCAATTGGCCCCCATCTTCGCCTACATCTTTAATAAATCACTAGAGATGTACTATGTTCCTTTTTGCTTCCAATGCTCTATCATCCCAGTGCCAAAGAAACCTTCCATCAAGGAACTGAATGACTACAGACCGATTGGTTTGAAATCCATAGTTAGGCATATGTATCTAATGGTTTATGATGAATGTATTTTTACAATGACTGTGTTAATGATATTACAATTGCTGTATGTACATTGAGAACTTACGCACCAGAAACGAATTCCTTGTGTGTCTAAATCACACTTTGCCAATAAAGAATGCTATTCTATTCTATTCTATTCTATTCTATTCTATTCTATTCTATTCTATTCTATTCTATTCTATTCTATTCCATTCCATTCCATTCCATTCCATTCCATCCCACTCAGGTTGTGCCTGAAAATTTCTCTGTGGCTCTCAGCACAAGAAGCATTTGATAATGAGAAATAAGAAGCAAATATGACTGGCTAACTTATGATAAGATACTAGAATTTTGTCAAGATGAATACAAAATAAAATCCAGAGAAGAATTGATAGCAGGGGATATAATTGTCAATGGTTCTTTTATTTACAATTATTATAAACATTTAAAAAGTCAAAATAATGTATAGTTTTTAATGTTGATTTGAGTTTGAAATAGAATTGTGTAGAAATGATGAATATGTAATTGCTCAAATGTACCACACAAACTTTTATTCAAATTTGAAAGCGAAGAAGAACAAGTGATAAAGTGGTCTTAAAAGTTTGGTTATAATATACAGATCAAAAAATGGGAAAATGTGTGGTTGGAAGGATTGACATTTACATTATGTTATCATCTTAAAGAGAATTTTTATAAAATAGTGTGCTCCTGGTATATGTCACCAGAGATATTGTTTATAAAGGCACTGTCAATTTATATTCAAAATGAGAATAAGGAGGAACATTTTTTTTCTTGTTTGACGGGAATGTAAAATAGCTAAAAAATTCTGGATTCAAATGCATACATTGATTCAGAGGATTTTAAACATTAATATACAATTCAGAGCTGTTTTTTTTTCCTTTGATGGACATACAGCTGGGGAAAACGTTATGAAACTGTAAATACATGATGTCTGCCGAGTAATTATTATTGGATGTGCAAAGATGGAAATATTGCGTATTACCCACAATGGAGGAATGAATGATGAAGATGACGGAACTTGTTAAGATGGCTACATCAACTTCTTTGATCAGGGAAAAGACAATTTCTATTTTTATCACTGACAGGAAACCTCTTATAGACTTTTTTGCAAAATTGAACTTACAATTTATGGTTTTTATGATTAGACAGAAGAGATTACAGAAAGAAGAGAGGCGTGTTGTAATCAAACAGGTAATTTTATAACTATACTTACAACTGCTGTAAAGAAGATTGGAAGCTATTTCTTCGTATCCTTTTTTCTTTCTTTTCTACTTTTCTTTTCTTTTCTTTTTCTTGCACTCTTAGCTTTCTCTTTGATTTCTTAGCTTTCTCTTTGATTTCTTTCTTTTTCTTACTTTATTTTATTTGCATTAGTTCTTATCTTCCTTTAAAAAAATGCTTAATGAGAAAAGGAGCTACCAGAAAGTATATTTTCATGCTTGAACCATCTAAAATGAAGCATTACTTTCTCCATAGAGCAATACTTTCATTTTGATGTTAAGCATCCTTTGGTAGCAGCCTCTTGTTGTATGAAGCAACTTAAAGTCTTAAAGCAGAAAGAAGAGCACTTTCCTCTGAAACTGCCAGTCCATGTCCCGGCCTCAATCCAGGACTTTCTGCACTCAGAAGTGGGGGCAGGGGGGTTGTCATGGGGACTGATCAGCAACTGATGAGGTATGGGACCATACAGATCAAATGTCTAACCAAAGGTTACCTGAGGAGAGTTTTTGAAGGATATCTGTGCTCTCTCTCTCTCTCTCTCTCTCTCTCTCTCTCTCTCTCTCTCTCTCTCTCTGTGTGTGTGTGTGTGTGTGTTGCATACAAGATCCTGAGGAGGTGAAGAAGCCACCCAGCAGCACAGGCCTGGGCTGGACTAGCTGTGCCCTTCCCCCATCTTGTACCTCTCTTCAGATGCCAAGTCCACATTTTGGATAGAGAGGGGCGTTGGTTTGAAAGAGGGATAAAAAAAATCCATCTATGTTAGAACTGAACACCTCTCCTTCAACAGAGGGGGAGGAATACAACATCACTATCCCCACTTTACAATGTGAGTCTTGCAGCACCCTTTGAATGGTGTAGGAATGGGTTTCCAGAGGAAAAATTGCAGACTACAGGAACCAGGAGCACCACTCAGGTGTCCCTGAGGACACAGATAAACCTCCAAGTGGCCTCAATGACCTGCTAAAAGGATGCAAATGACCAGCTGTCTGCAAGGAATATGAATCCTTCCATTCCCCACTATCCAGTCAGAGATCAAGGAGCTTCTTGGTTGAGAAGCAAAATGTCTTCAAAGAAAATACAAGAAAGTCCAGTTGCCTCCAGAAAAGCACCTTTGGAACAACCATGACCTGGATGTCTGAGAATATCTAGAGACTTTTAGCTCTTCCAGCAATTCCAAGAAGATTCCAGAACCAATTGCACCCTGAGGGCATAGATAAACACATAAGTGGCCTCAAGAGGAGAGAGGGAGGGAGGGAGGGAGGGAGAGAGAGATTGAGAGAGAGAGAATATATGACTGCAAAGAAATACAATCCTTCCATCCCTGCACCTCTCAACTGTCAATACCTATCCTTCCACTCCCCACCCTCACCATCAGAACTGATGAAGCTTCTTGGATGAGAAAAGAAATCTTTTCTTCTTCTTTCTTAAGGGAAAGAAACCAGTCTGGTTGCTTTTTGAAGAAAAAAACACCACTGAGACAGCTATGACCTGGATGACTGAGAATCTCCACAGACATGCAGATGCCCTTGCATGCCCTAACGGATACAGATACGGATACAGATCCTACACCATTTCTGACAAATGGCAGTCCAATCTCTTCTTGAAAGTCTCAAGTGATGGCACTCCCACAACTTCCAAGGGCAACTTCTGTTCCATTGGTGGATTGTTCTCACTGTCAGAAAGTTTCTCCTTGTTCCCAGGTTAAATCTCCCCTTGTTCAGTTTCCATCCATTATTCCTTGTCTGGCCTACAGGAGCTTTAGAAAACAGCTTGACCCCCTTCCTCCTCCCTGTGGCAGCCGCTCAAATATTGGAAGACCACTATCATGTCTCCCCTGGTTTTTCTCTTTACTAGACTAGCCAAGCCCAGTTCCTGCAACCATTCGTTGTATGTTTTAGCCTTCAGTCCCCTAATCATCCTGGTTGTTCTTCTCTGTACTTTTTCTAGAGTCTCAACGTCTTTTTTATAATGTGGTAACCAAAACTGGATGCAGTACTCTAGGTGTGGTCTTACTAAGGCTTTATAGAGCGGTATTAGTACTTCCCTTGATCTTGACTGTATCCCCCTGTTAATACAGCTTAGGATTGCATTAACTTTTTTGGCTGCTGCTGCACACTGCTGGCTCCTATTTAGCTGGTTGTCCACTAAGACTCCAAGATCCCTCCCACAGTTACTGCTATTGAGCCTGGTTTCACCCAGTCTATATGTGTACTTTTGGTTTTTCTTGCCTAAGTGTAGGACTTTACTTTTCTCTACACTGAGTTTCATTTTATTAGATACAGCCCAGTGTTCTAATCTGTCAAGATCCATCTGGATCTTGAGCCTATCTTCTTGGGTATGCTATTCCTGCCAGCTTAGTATCATCTGCAAATTTGGTAACCCTAACCCCTCACTTCCTTGTAGCCCCTGGCCACAATCCCCTTTCGGATTGCTGCATGAGTTGCAGCTTGCTAACACCCCCTCACCACCCCCTTATCCATCCCTCTCTCACCTCCATCAAACGCCATGGCTAAACAGGAAGACCATGCTCTTGAGTCTGCAGCCTTGAAGGTAGCCGGGGGCGCCTTCTCTTGCCCCCCTACAAATGGACAGAGTTCCTGGGGGGCTGAGTGGGCAGCAATGGGGGCCCTCTCAATTCTCCTAACACTTCACGCTTCATACAGTGCAACCCCCATTCCTTTTCCCCATGGGTGCTGACCGGAGGAAGTTCTGCTGCAGCATCTGGACATGAGGTTGACAATTGTACATTTTCAAACCCTGTCGGTCACACACTCTTTATGGCACCCTTCCAATAATGTGCAATTTTGGCAGAGAGCCTATGCCAAAGAGTGGGCCAAGAATAATTTAATCAATAAAGTCAACAGGGGCCTTGGGATTATCTAGTATTTCTTCCATATCCAATGACATTTTCCAAATATTCTTCATCTCCAGCTGTTTGCTTTTTAAAATGTATAATTCGTGTTCTGCCTTGTTTGGGAGCAGCCAATTAAGGAGAATGGATGATGGCAATGAAGTCTTGTGATAGGATAAATTCAGCTATGCTAAATCACTTGAATGAATGATCCTGGAAATAAGATTCCCCCCACCCCACCCCCAAAAAGAAAAAAATATGATAGTGCAGATTTAATTTGCTTCTGTTAGTTATATAAGTGAAGGCGTTTGGAAGGCCCTGGACGTTGCATATGTTGTAGCTTTACAGTGCAGATGAGCTAGTGGGGAACTGCACCACACAGCGAGCACCACAGCTGCCTCAAGTGCTGACAGCAAGACCACAGCATGGATGAACCAATGGGACTGAATAGGGTGAGTCAAATCTTCTGACCAAAGAGCTCCAGACTAGAACAATAGAAGACATGCAGTCATTTCATCTGCCATTAATCCAGCTTAATCACCTTCCTGGTTTATGTTCAGCTGGTGATTCACCCAAATACCCAAATCCTTTTTGTATGTGCTCTGAAACTACAATTCCATCTTTGATATTTTTGTTCCCAAATGTAGGACTTTGCTGAAAGTCATTGTGCCACTTGTTCCATTTTATCAGTGATTTTCTTTGATAATGCATTTAATGTATTGTTGAATTTATAGGTTTATAATCTCCCTTGATCTGAACAGAACAACAGAGTCAGAAGAAACGTTGATCTTCTAGTGCAGCCCCTGGTCAAACAGGAGACCCTATACCATTCTGGATAAATAGCTGTCTTGAAAACTTATAGTGATGAAGCACCCACAACTTCTGGGGACAGAAGTGCTAAGAATTGTTCTCATTGTTGGGGAATTTCTCCTTAGTTGATTCTATCTCTCTGTTAATGCACCCTAAGACTGAGTTGGCTTTTTTGGTGGCTGTAGCTCACCTTTAACTGGTTGTCTACTAGGATTTCTAGATCTCTCACAGTAACTACCATTGAGCCAGGTAACCTATTAACTTGTATTGACCTATTCTATACCTGTGCATTTGATTTTTCTTTTTTTTTATATAAATTTTATTGAATTTACAATTAAAAAATAACATAACAACATTACACATGCAACAGAGAGAAAAAAAGAAGAAAGAAAGAAGAGAAAGAGAGAGGAAAAGAAAAAGAAAAAACGCTCGGTCTTGCGACCGAGAAAGGAGAAAAAGAAGTATAAAAGAGAGAAAAAACAAAGAGACGGAAGAAAAAAGAAAATACGTTAAAACCAAACAGATATTCTTTTTGACAGTCTGCAAGATCCAATTCTCCTACCTTACTTTAAATATACACATCTTATTACTATTTATGCTTAAATTACCCATTATTCCTTGAACAGTTTATCTCTGATATAACCAATTATACCACGCATTCCAATTATTATCAAATGCTGAAGACACTTTATTTTTAAGAGCTATGGTTAAATTGTCCATTTCTGCGCAGTCACATATTTTCTGAATGACCAATTGATCTGTAGGTAAACAGGATGATTTCCAGCACTGGGCAAATGCTAATCTGGCTGCAGTTAGAATATGAATTATGATTTTTCTTACCTAAATGTGAAACTACTTTTTTCAGTGTTGATTTTCATTTTGTTAGAAAGGTTCAAGTATTCAAGTCTGTTGAGATCTGTCATATCGGCTGATACGAACAAAAGACGCGAGGCAGTGACTTGAGTTCAGCTCATTTATTAAGGGAAAACACAAGTGGAGTCAGTGGGGAAAAGCCGCGGCTTATATGGATCTGGCGCCGGGCGCTGCGGCCAATGACAGCCGTTCGAATCGCCCGCGATCAGCTCGGCCAATCGCGGTCGATTCCGAATGGCCAATCAGTGCCGCGCGCTCGACCAATCTGGTGGCTGCGCGCTTTGACCAATCCGAGTTGCCAGATTTCGAGAATGGAAATGTCCATACAGAACAAGATCCTTCTGGATCTTGAATCTATCTTCTGGAGTGATGGCTATTCCCACCGCTTTGGTGTTGTCTGCAGATTTGATGAGTGTCTATTCTTTCATCTAAATTATTTATGAAGATGTTGAAGAGTACTGAGCCAAAGACAGAGCCTTAGAATACCCCTCTGCATACCTACCTCCATGTAGATGAATTTCCATTGAGGACTACACACTGAGTGCAGTTGGTCAGCTAGTTACTAATCCATATGGTGGTGGTAGCAATAGCACTTAGACTTATATACTTCTTTTTGAGTGGTTTACAGAGTTAGCCTCTTGCCCCCAACAACCTGGGTCCTCAATTTAAAGGCCTCAGAAGGGTGAAAGGGTGAGTCAACCTTGAGCTGGTGAGGATAGAAGCCCTGGCCGTGAGCTGAATTAACTTGCAATACTGCATTCTAACTACTGCACCACGATGGCTCATTGTAGTGATGTGATATCATCTATTCCACATTTTTCTAACTTACCAAGAAGTAAATTGTGTTCTACTTTATCTAATGCCTTACTAAAGTCCAAGTATACTTTGTGTATAGCATTTCCCTAGTCCACTATTTTGTTACTTTGTCAAAGAATGCAATAATTTGGCATGATCTGTTTTATCAAACCCATGTTGGCTTCTGATTATAATTTTGCTTACCTCTAGGTGGTCACAGATTCATTGCTTGATTATATTTTCCAGGGTTTTTCCAAGTATTGATGTCAGGCTAATTGGACTGTAGTTTCCTGGATTCACTTTTCCCTTTTTTGAAGATAATCATATCTTCGGGAACACGTAATTATTGTGAATTATTTTTGTTTGTTTGTTTAGATAAAAAATCCCAAACGTTTAAACTTTATCTTTAGACTTTAAGGATAAAGAGAAAAGAATTTATATCAATATATTTCTAAAATAAGAAGATGGTTTGAATTGTACAATCAAAGCTTAGTATGACATTGATAGACAATTGTAAAATACATTAAATTATTTTATATTATAAAAAGCTTTTATTTTTGAGCATAATGCTTAGTACTAAAGTCTCCGATGCACTGTTGTTTCTGGACAGGCCAAATAGCTGAGAAATGCTTCTGGCCTGCTTTTAAAACAAAAACCTCCTTAATAAGCCAGCAATGGGAAAGGATACTGCAGTTTTCTTCAGACCACCCTTGAATTCCTCTTCAACTGACCTCCTCCCTTGCAGCCTGGAAGATTCATGGCTGGGTGATGGAGGCCAAGAAGCCAGAAGCAGGAAAGCTAAACTTGGCTGAGCTTGGACTTCATTCTTCAGCTGGATCACTGGCACACTGCCCAAGCATCAGACTTCAAGCTTCAGTGTTTGTGCTTGTTTAATAAAAGTGGAAATCAAAGCAAAAGCCTCTAGGAGGCAAATTGCTAATCATGTCTACTCTTAAAATGGCCTAAAATTATGTTGATTGGATGTGACCATTTTGGCATCAAATTCTGATTTTATTTGGTGACATTTGGAGGTTTTTAAGTGTGGACAAATGGGGATTTTGTTCTGCAGAAGCCTCCTGCTCCAAGTCTCACCTTAAAGCTTCCCGGCTAGTCTAGGGAAGAGAAGGACCAGGGGAGACAGGAGAGCAGCCTTCCAATATTTGAGGAGCTGCCTCAGAGAGGAGGAGGAAGGTCGAGCTAATTTTCCAAAGCACCTGAAGGCCAGACAAGGAAGAATAGATGGGAACTGATCAAGGAGAGATTCAATTTAGAAATAAGGAGAAATTTTCTGACAGGGAGAACAATCCACCCATGGAACAGAAGTTGCCTTCAGAAGTTGTGGGAGCTTCATCACTGGAGGCTTTCAAGAAGAGATTGGACTGTCAGAAATGGTGTAGGGTCTCCTCTGCTTGGGCAGAGGACTGGATGAGATAACTTACAAGGTCCCTTCAAACTCTGTTAATCTGTATTTGTATCAAACATTAAAAAAATATAAGAGACCCCGTTCTTTTGACACCACTATATTTGCCAGTTCCCTCAAGGCTTTTTTCCCTTGCAGAGTTGGGGGGGTCTCTACCATCCTTGAATCAGCATAAAATGATCCTAATCATTAAATTAAGGTCATTAAATTAAAATGATCACACAGTTGTCTGTTCGTATTGCAAATCCTTATTGCAAGACATGCTCAGGTTTATAGAGATCATGGAGAGCCAACAGAGCTTCTTTCTGGGAGGAAGCCAATGTCTGAGTCTAGCCCAGGTATCCGGCTTCAAGATATGGTCAGTCTTGCCTGCTGTTTCAGCAAAGACCTTCTCTAAGGAAGGGGATGAAAACTTGGGATGTTGCTATCTGCTGGGCTCCAAGTGACTTAGTACAGAATCATCTCCTCCTGTCTGGCCAAGGCCAAGTTTCCTATGGCTCTCAAAGGGATTGGACCTCTAGTTGACAGGTCATTAGGTTTGAACATGGAAATGGGGGCATCTATGTTTTTCAATAAACTTCTCTGTGGACTGAGCAGGATACAAACTGGAGAAAGTTCATTTTGGGATCAGGACGCCCTCAATGGCAACTCACACCTCTGTCACCTCGTGTTTAGACTACTGCAAGGTTTTTCCATGGGGAGGCCTATGGGGATAACTTGGAAGCTGCAGTTGCTTCTGGCCTGAGCAAAGCGGAAGTTCAGTTGTGTCACTCTTGTCCTTCAGTCCATGAGCTATTGACCAGTTGGCTGATGAATCCAAACAAGGTGCTCTTTTCATGGCTGAGAATCATCTCTCTCAACCAGAATGACTCTGCTGTGTATGCACCTCTTGAAAAAGGCTGCATAGCCTCACACCGTTTGGGAGCCCAGAGGAAGCCTCCTCTGCCGTGGCCTCCAAATTATGGAATATCTTTGCCCCAGGGGCCATATGGCATTGCCACTCGCCTTTCACAAGTTATGAAGACTGGGTGGTATTTGTTGTGGACTGGGGTAGTTTTTATAATTGCATAGTAAGTTTTATGATGGTTTGCTGTTTTATTATTATGCTGTAGAACAAGGGTGTCAAACTCAATTTCATTGAGGGCCGAATCAGGGTTGTGTTTGACCTCGGGGGCCAGGGTGGGTGTGGCCAACCGGACATCACGAGTGTCAGGGGTGCCTGTGGTGCCCAGAGTGCTTTGCCAGTTAAAAACGGGCTCCCAAGCTCTGTTTTCAGCTGCCACAGCCTCCTGCAACCCTCTGCCACTGAAAACGGAGCTTGGGAGCCCATTTTCACTGGCAGGCACTGTAAGCTGGTCATTCACTGTTTCCAGGACAGCCCCACAGGCCAGATCTAAGCACCTGCAGGTCGGATCTGGCCCCCAGGCCTTGAGATTGACACCCCTGTTGTAGAAGATCCTCTTAGATCCATTGGAGCAGGATGTAAAAATACAGACATAAAGAAAAATATTTGGTTCTGCGGGCTCCAGTTTTATGCATTCAACGACTGGCAAAGGGAATGGCTGCTGATACACAGTAGTTGAAGAAAAACTCTGAAAGTATTAAATGAATTCTCACTAGTGACTAATGTGGCAACACTGTCTGAACTTGGAAGAAAGGAGAGAGAACATGGGAATAAAACTGACCTTGATGCATTTATTTGGCTCCTGCCCATCGCACTCAGTGTCAAAAGAGCTCAAAGTACCATCTGGTGGCAGTTCAGCTCCTTGTCTTTGGCAAATCAAATCACATCTACATTTCTGGAACATTACACGTTCACAGTTGCAAAGCTAACAGTAATTAGAAAAAAAAACCTGTAAGAAAGGAAGGAGGCGAGAATGCATCAAGAATCACTTCAAAGGGTCCCCATCCCTGAAGAAATCATATCTTGCTTATTTCTGAAGCTGAAGCCAGCCCTTGCTGAAATTCTTCTCCAAGAGGCTCATTGATCCATTCCCTAAAAGAAAGGTCAGCCACTGAGAAACAAACCTACTGTTGGGTCTTGAAAAGAAGAAAAAAGACAGAACAGCCCAAGGCAAACCAATTCAGGCAGAGGGAGCACAGAAAGATGGCAAGATGGAAAAATTTGGGCCACCCCAATGACAGGATCCTGAAAAGAATTTCATAGTAGACTTCCTCCCCATTGTAAGCGTCTTTAGAATTATCATTGAACCATAGGGCTGGAAGAGACTTCAGAGGTCTTCTTGTTTAACTTCCTGCTCAAGGCAGAAGCCTTAAACCATCTCAGTAAAATGACTGTCCATTTTTGAAAAACTCCAGTGATGGAGTACCTATAATTTCTGGAGGCAAGATTGTTCTCTCTGTCAGAAAATCTCTCCTTACTCCTAGATTGGATCTCTCTGTGACAAGCGTCAACCCATTACTTCTTGTCCTGCTCTAGATAGTACACCAACCCCACAGGTCATGAATTTAGCAGGTTCTGACCAGTTCTGGAAGAATCAGTAGCAGAAATTTTAAGTAGTTCGGAGAACCAGCAAATACCGCCTCTGACTGGCCCTGCCAACTCCATCTCTTCTCTGCCTCCCATTGAGTCCCAGCTGATTGGCTGGGTCTTCTTTGATTGCCCTGCACAGGAGAACAGAACTGGAAAGCAGGTTAGTAAGGTGGGGAGGGAATGGGGATTTTGCAGTATATCCTTCCCCTGCCACGCCCACCAAGCCATACCCACAGAACTGGTAGTAAAAAATTTTGAATCTCACCACTGATCAATCCCCTCTTCTTTGTGACAGCTATCAAGCACTGGAAGACAGCTATTGTACGTACAAATAGTTTACACCAACCTTGTTTGCTCTACCTCTCCTTTCTTTCCCCATTGGCCTTGGCCACATCCAAGCCCTGTTTCCCACACTGCCTTTGCGCTTTTGACTTGCCTTGGGGTCTCATCAGGTCCATTCACTCCATGTCACTCTCAGCCCACCTGCTGCTGTTCACACTTTCTCCATAGATTTGTTTCGCATTTCATCCTCCTGCAAGACCAACCTGCTTCAAAAAGCTACTTCTGTACTGATCTTTTACCCTCCGGTGTTCAACCCATGGAGTGCTACTATTTCAACATTTCCCCCCAAATCTACAGATGCCAAGATAATTCATTTGTTACCCTCCCCCTGTATATTTTAAAGCAAGATGTGACCCCACCAGGCAGCGGTGGAGAGAACTAGATCCCGAACCTCCTTGTTCAGCTAGAAGACATTGGGGTTTTCCCACAGCTTCTCGAGCTACCTAGACGGGATTATCCAAGAGACAAGATTGGGTGGTTTGCATTTGTGTTTTTATATTTTTGTAAATAGCAACAGTGCAGCAAGGGCTGATTCTTTGTAACGTTCTTTTCACATTTAAACAAGGGAAATATTTGGTGAAGACTGCAATTTGGCCTAATGCTTCTGCCTCTCAGCAGGAGGCCGCCCTGACATGAGGCCTCCTTTACCATAGCAATAGCACTTAGACGTATATACCGCTTCACAGTCTTTATAGCCCCCTCAAAGCAGTTTACAGAGTCAGCATATTATCCCCAGCAATCTGGCTCCTCAATTTATTGACCTCATAAGGACGGAAGGCTGAGTCAGTCTTGAGCTGGTCAGGATTGAACTGCTGGCAGTCAGCAGAATTAACCTGCAATTCTGCATTCTAAGCACTGTGTGTCCCAATGGCTCTTAGGGTCCCTAGGGCTGAGATCCTCAGTTCCCTTTTATAGGAACCCTATGGTAATCTTGTCTGGTATATTCTAAGTAACTTCATGCCAATTTATCTGCTTTAATGACATTAGTTCAAAAGATACGCTGCTTATAAATTTGGAAGGCAATATTTTCAGTGCCATTCTGCACCAAAACTTTGTTTCGCTGTGCAGTATGACTGCGTGTCTTTATTTGAGCAGCTACATGGACCGGAAAGAGAAGGCACAAGGGCTGGCAAATGACAAAACAGGACCAGTACCTTGTGGTACAATCTCCAACCCATTTTTAGGTGTATTCTGGTGTCACAGAGGTCTGTGTAAGAAGTAGAGTTTGTCTAATATTGCAGTGTTGTGATGGAGAATGGATGTCCCTGCAGAGCCTGGCACTGTTATAATGCATCTGCCTTCGAATCAGGCGTGATGGTAGAGAAAGGGTGTCAGCGAATACAGACACCAAATTATCCATCCTTAGTTTCTCAGAAACATTTGGCCTGGCTCTTCTGCCTAATTTGAGGGTGGGGCATTTAAGTCCCCCATGTTGTACATTTTCAGTACAGGGGGTATGTAATTAAAATTGTACACATTATATTGTGAAGCTTTTCTGTTCTTGAACTATTGAGTAGTGGACTGAGTGTTAGTATACTCAAATTTGTTTCAAGTTTTATTTTATTTTCTGCTTCTTTTGAACAGTCACAGGCGTTCCACTTGCAGGAACAAGCAGTCTCACTGGAGTGTCTTTGTTCAACTGATTAAATAATTTCTTTCACATTCAGGGATGAGACTTCTGATGTGCTGGTCCTCAAGCCTGACCTTCTCAGGTGGGACATGTTACTTGTTGATGCCCTGGGAGACGGTTGCGTTGTGGGGAAAGAGACTCGAGACCCAGTTGACTTTTCCCTTTTTATTTTCTTTCTAGTAATCTCATGCGGAGAAACTGCAGCAGCCTTTTTTATAGCTGGCTGCTCGCGGCTCATGGCCAATGACGGCTCTTCAAATCTCCCGCCACCACGGACCACCCTATCATAGGTAAGTATGCAAATATATAACAGAGACATTAGCAGTCCTTCAACCTTAAACAACCCCAAGAGTTTCTTGGGGGAAAAAAAGCAATTTACAGGAGTGGTAAGTGTAAATGGAGGAATAAACCTGCATTTTAATGGGGCCTTGGGAATAACCATGAGTGAAGAATGCAAGTTGAATTGGATAGTTTTCACCTTGGGTTTCCTAAAGTTACAAGCCACGGGGAGGGTGGGATCTAAGGTATGACTCTTACTCAAACTGCAAAAGTGAAATATTTAGGAATCTACTTAACAGCAAGATGTGCAACAATTAAAAATGAGAACCAGGGGTGGGATTCTACCAGTTTGGACCAGTTCGGGCGAACTGGATGTTAAAGTTAGATCTGGTTCACCGAACCGATATTTCACCCAACTGGCTGGCCCAGCCCCACCCTGCCCGGCCCTCCCAGGAGCCTCCATGCAGCCCATTTTCGATGGAGGTAAATGCAGGGTCCGCATGGAGGCTCTGGGGGGAGGAAAAATGGCCTTTTGGAAGTCTGGACATGGGCCTATTTCCAGCTTCCAGAGGCCTCCAGGGCCCAGGGGAGGCCATTTTCAC
The DNA here is from genome assembly GCF_049901715.1 of Pseudonaja textilis. Taxonomy (NCBI): domain Eukaryota; kingdom Metazoa; phylum Chordata; class Lepidosauria; order Squamata; family Elapidae; genus Pseudonaja; species Pseudonaja textilis. The sequence continues at coordinate 3,182,042 of NC_142001.1, read as the reverse complement.
CCTCCCAAAGGCCCGGGGGAGGCCTCTGGACCCTTGGGAGGGCAAAAAGAAGCCTCCCCCGGCCTCTGGAGGTCTACCGGAAGCTGGAAACAGGAAGTTCTGGCCGGCTCCACCCACCATGGCCACGCCCACCCAGCAACTGGGCAGCAAACGGGTTGCTGGGATTTTGGAATCCCACCGTTGATGATAACTACACAAAATTAGTGCAACAAATTAAGTTGGACTTGGAGAAATGGAAGAATTTACAACTCTCAATGATAGAGAGAATAGCTACCATAAAAATTAATATATTACTGAAGTTACTTTTCTTATTTCAAACAATACTGGTAAATCTAGAGAAAAAATATTTTGAAGAATTAAATAAAACAATTTTGAAATATATTTGGCGAGGCGAAAAAAGCAAGAATATAACTGAAAATTTTACAGGAGTCTAAAGGCAATGGGGGTTTTGGGCTACCAGATTGGGAGATATATTATCAGGCATCTGTACTTGCATGGGTTAAAAAGTGGATACATTTGAGGCATAGAAGATTATTATGGGAGGGATATGATCTTCAACTAGGATGGCATGCCTTTTTATGGTATGGAAGGAATACTGCACACTGATACTTTCAAAGACAATATGTGAGGAATGCTTTACTCTTAGTATGGGAAAAAAAATTGTATCACAAAATTATAGGAAAATACTAATCTGGCTTTCTACAATGGAAGTATTGATACATTCAAATCCTGTTAACTTGGAAAAAATCTATTTTATAAAGACATTTTAAATGAGAATGGGAAACTTAAAACTAGAATTACAAAATCAAGGGGTGGACTTAGCTTGGTAGCCATACTTGCAAATACAATCGAGATATGAGAAAGATGCGAAAACATGGGTTTTTTTTTAATATAAAGAAGCAACAACACTTGATAAGATGTTATTAGGGACAGATGAAAAATTGATAAGAAAAATATACAATTATTTATTAAGCTTTAAAATGGAAGATGAACAAGTAAAAGAAACAATGATAGTATGGGCAAAAAAACTTTGGCTATACTATAGAATTAGATAAATGGCAAAAACTTTGGGATAGGAATTTTAAACTGATAGTGGCTACTGCAAAAAAAGGAAATCTTTATAAAATGTTTTTATAAAGCAAGACTAGCAAAAATGTTTAACAATATGCCAAGTATTGGAAGTGTAATCAGACCCCAAGTATCATATGTGGTGGACATGTATGAAAGCAAGAAAATATTGGACAAAAATATACACTTGGAAAAGATGACTAAGCAGTATAAAGATTTCAAACCAGAAATATTTTTGTTAGGTATAATACCAGAAAGCTATGACAAAGGGACTACATATTTAATATTACATGTATTATTACAATATTAATATTACATGTATTAATATTACATGTATTTAATATTTATTTACAATTTAATATTACATCTATTTTTCCAATATTGTGCAAATACAATTCTCACTGCAGTGAGAATTGTATTTGCACAATATTGGAAAAATGAGAAGACCCCATCAGATGAAAATATAATTCGGAAAATATTGGATTGTGCAGAGATGGATAGATTGACATTAAAAATATAAGATAAAGGAGATACAGAATATTATTTAATGTGGAATAGGTTTTATCAATGGTTAGAGATAAGAGATAGAAATTAGATGAAGAAAGAGCACTGTTATGTTCAAGTTAAACATGAACTGTGTGTTTATAACTATAAGTATACTAATATAATCAATAGGATTATAAGTAATTCGAGACAATGACAAATCCGCATACAGACAGGAGGTTATACAACTTGCCTTGTGGTGTAACAGGAATAATCTGGAACTGAACACATTCAAGACCATAGAAATGGTGGTTGACTTTAGAAGAAATCCTCCCATACTACCAGCTCTTACAATACTAGACAACACAATGTCAACAGTAGAGACCTTCAAATTTCTAGGTTCTACTATATCACATGACCTAAAATGGACACCTAACATCAAAAACGTCATCAAAAAAGCACAACAAAGAATGTTCTTTCTGTGCCAACTCAGGAAGCTCAAACTGCCCAAAAGGAGCTGCTGATCCACTTCTACAGAGGAATTATTGAATCTGTCATTTGCACCTCTATAACTGTCCTGTTTGGCTCTGCAAAGACACAGACTCCAGAGAGTAATTAGGACTGCAGAAAAAATGATTACTACCCACCTGCCTTCCATCGAGGACCAATATAATGCAGGAGTCAAAAAAAAGGCTGTGAAAATATCTACAGACCCCTCACATCCCAGACATAAACTGATTCAACTCTTACCCTCATAACGATGCTATAGGGAACTGCACACCAGAACAACTAGACACAAGGACTGTTTTTTCCCGAATACCATCTCTCTGCTAAACAAATAATTCCCTCAACACTGTCCAACTATTTATGAAGTCTGCATTACTACCACTATTAATCTTCTCATCACTCCTTACCACCCATCCCCTCCCACTTGTGACTGTAGGACTGTGACTTTGTTGCTTATATCCTTACGATCTATATTGACTGTTTCCTAGTATGATTTGATTGCTTATTTGTACCCTATGACTATTGTTAAGTGTTGTACCTGATGATTCTTGACTCTCAACAAATGTATCTTTTAAGTATACAGAGAGCATTTTCACCAAGACAAATTCCTTGTGTGTCCAATCACACTCAGCTAATAAAGTGTTCTGTTCTGCTCTGTTCTGTTCTAAATAAGCTAATATAATTACAAATATGGTTAGAATTATTTTGTTGTAATATTACTATTGTTGTCAGTATATATGTTACTATTTCTTTTCTTCTTTTCTTTTGTAAAATGGTATGCCCAGACAATACACGGTAATCAAAATACTTATACATAC